>NC_134858.1:59917044-60645794 GCF_049852395.1 Peromyscus maniculatus bairdii | reverse complement strand
GGGGCCTTCTCATTCCAACTCCACACTGAGCCTACTTCCCTGTTCAAGGGGAAAATGAGCCACATGCTCAAGCCATAGCTGTATTTCTCATGAAAAATTATATTAAAAGCCATAGTCAGAACTCATCCTGTGATGGGTGATTATTTTGATAAAATATAGTGATATGATTTCTCTATTATGTACCTTAAAGAAAAGCAAAAACCTCCCTTTTGCTGCTTATACATGACCACAGACACACACAATGCCACAAGGGATCCGGGGCCAGAAAACTGAGTGACCACAGATACACACAATGTCACAACAAGGCATCCGGGGCCAGAAAACCTGACAGAGTTTGAAGGTCTAGTTCTGCCACTGTGCACTTGGGCATTGGGCAAACTGTTTAACTTCTTCATGCTTCAGAACTCTAAGAGGAGAGTAATAATAACAGTGTGACTTGAGCAGTATTTTAAGATATATAATCATTTCATAAACCATTTCGCACCACAGAAGTATGCGTTGCTAGCATGGGCCATTTGCCTTGAGAGCACCTGGTATATCCCCATTCTTGCGGAAATGTGTGGGTTGACACTGGGTCCTTAGCCACTCTGTAGGTTACCTAATGATGCCAAGTCACTTTGTTTCTTTTTTTTATCTTCCTACAGAGCATATCATGTCCCAAGTGGGAAAATTTTAGCTGTAAAGGTAAGCATTGGATATATTTTATGTATATTTTACGCAAATTTGTATGCATCTGAGTGTGTGTGTGAATATGTGTGAGTGTGTGTGCGGTCCATGTGGTATGTGCACACATGGAAATCGGAGGAGGATGCTGGGGGGAGACCTGCGCTATCACCCTCTTCCATATTCCCTTGAGACAGGGTCTCTCACTGAACCTGGAGCTAGGTCCTCCTGTCTCCTCCCACCCACAGTGCAGGAATGGCAGCATGCAGCCATGCCTGGCATTTTACCTGGGTACTAGGGATTTGTGCAACAAGCACTCTTGCCTGCCGAGCTATCTCCTCAGCTCTGTGTTGTGAGATTCTTGGTGTTCTCTGATTTCCTTTCCCTCTCAGCTTACCTCACCGGTACATGAACACACTTTCCAACCGCAGGCTCTTTGTTGACACACTGGTCTGACTCCCCTGCAGTCGCGCAGTGACCTGCCTTTACAGACACGCTCTCTGCTCTGCCTGTCAGCTAATGACTTCTTGCCACACCCTGTCTCTGGTCTCTGGGCCTTTGGTAATGGAAGGTTTTAGGTTTTGAACAGCTGCTGCTTGCTAGGTATACCTTTTGTGTTTTAAACAGTTATCTTTAATCCTGAACTCTCAGGTAATTCTCAGCCATTTTTAGATTTGAAGAAAGTGAGACTCATAGAGCTGATTTGTCCAAGGCCATTTGGGAGAGGCGGGTGAGGATTTAAATGATGTCCGTCTGACTCTGTAAAGCTGACTTCCTCCAGGTGCTGTACAGCTTTTGTACAAATAACTGCTTTTCAACCCTCTGTTCTCCACCAGCCTTTCAAAGTTCATCTCCAAGATGCCTTTGTAACTCCCTCCACAGTGAGAAATTGCCCTCTTTCCCTAACATTTCAGTTTGTGTTTCTGTGTCTTATATCTTAAGGAAACTAAGAATTTGCATAATGATTATTCCATTTTTATTAGAGTTAAACTAAAACTAAGGCTCAGATCTGCATTCTAGTGCATTCCAGGATTCCCTCACTGTCTCACACCTAGTTCAGCACTTACATCACATGTGGCATTGTGAGGTCTAGTTTTCATAACAGCCTGTGTGAGGAGGTCCAGCAGCACTCTCTTGGGAAGCCTTCTTTGAAACTCCAAGCAAATTATATCTACACAGGCACAGCTTGGGACGCCATTGAGGTCATTATAGGCTCACATTCTACGCAGGAGGAAGAGGTCCAGAGAGTTCCTGGCTCTGTGGGAATAAGCTGTGTCCCAGCCTTCCCCTCCGTTGACCTACATTGAACCATCTCCATGTCTCCCCTGAGCTCCCCTTTGATCAGAGCACCCACGAACTGAGCAGGGTTTTCCTGTCTGTTCAGTTATTTGTT
Source organism: Peromyscus maniculatus bairdii (assembly GCF_049852395.1). Lineage (NCBI taxonomy): Eukaryota > Metazoa > Chordata > Mammalia > Rodentia > Cricetidae > Peromyscus > Peromyscus maniculatus. The sequence continues at coordinate 60,643,738 of NC_134858.1, read as the reverse complement.
CTTCTGATATCAGAATTCTTTATATTTAAAGGCAGTCAAATCTTGGTTTAGTTATGCCAAGAGAGGGAGAGAACATCACTACAAATGATCCAGAATCCTTGGCCTTGTCAATACAACATTAAATTTTCATAATTGCATATATTTTAACTTGTTTTGCATAGGCTAATAGTAAGATTCATGGGCACAGTTAATTTAATTGAGCATGGCAAAGGACAAGCAGCTGCTCTGGAGAGGACTAAAGGTCACTCTTTTAAGAATATACTTGGGTTCAATTCCAGCACCCACATGGCAGCTCACAACTATCTGTAACTCCAGTTCCAGGGGATCCAACACCCTCACAGACATACATGCAGGCAAAACCACCAGTGCAGATAACATTTTTAAAAAGAATGTGCTTTACAAAATAACTTAGGTTTTCACAATATGAGAACAGCTGAAGTTTGCAAATAAGCCGTTCTCTAGGCTGGACCTTTGAACTGTGCTTTCTAGCAAGACCTGCATTGTGTTTGCAAACTGAGTCAAGTGGTGATTGATTTTTGTGATAGACTTGTGTTGCATGAATCCTAAATGGTTTTATAATAAAAACCTGGAGACAGATATCAGGGTGAAAGCTGAAAGATCAGAGAAGCAAATCAAGCCACAGCCACTCCTCAGCCTGCAATCATGCCTGAAAGAGAGAGTTCCTGTCTTCTCCTGCCTGATATTCCTTTCTCTGCCCAGCCATATCACTTCCTGTCTCAACCTTCCTAGTGCTGGGATTAAAGGTGTGTGATCCCAAGTGCCAGAATTAAGGGTGTGTGCCTTGAACTCACAGAAATCCAGCCGGATCTCTGCCTCTGCCTCCTGAGTGCTAGGATTGAACGTGTGTGCCACCACTGCCTGGCCTCTATGGCTAACTCTGTGGCTATCTCTGTCTGTCCTCTGATCTTCAGGCAAGCTTTCTTAGATTACAAATATATCACCACAGACTTGATCTTGGTAACCAAAGCAAAAATCATATAGATTATACAATGGTTATAATGGGATATAATGTACCCTTTCTTCAAAACAGCCAGAATGGCTCATTATTTCTTAGAAATTTGTTATTTAGTTCCAAATATTTGGAAAATTTCCAAGTATTTTTCAGTTATTGACTTCAGACCAATGAAGTCAATAACTGAAAATTTTAATTCCAATGTTGTCTAAAACATATTGTATAATTGGAATTACCATAAATTAATTTGGCTCAAAATATGATCTTTGTTGGTGAATCTTCTCTGTGCACATAAAAAAATCTACAATCCAAAGAATATGAAAAGTGTTAGGTAAACCTTTGTTAGATCAAGTTGGCTTTTAGTTTTAATATCTTTCATATCTGAATTGATTTTTTTAAACTTGTTCTATCAATTACTAAAACTAGAGTGTTAAAATCTCCAACAACAGTTGGACCTTGGTCTGTGTTATGAATTATTGTGATTATTGTGCAGGGGAACCCCCAAGGGTATTCCGAGCATGCAGGGAAACATGCTGGGCAGATGCATGCCTTATGGGCACGGCGGTGGTGGCGCAGGCCAGTAATTCACAACCCAGACACTGCATCCACGTGGAGAGTTTGTTATAATAGAGAGATGAAGGAAAGACATGATAGGAAAGAGAGAGACAGAGAAAGAGAGAGAAGAAGAGAGAGAGGAGTTGAGGGTGCGCACCTCGTGAAAGGAAAAGCAGAAGAGGGAGAGGAAGGGGAGGAGTTTCTCCTTAGAATGAGGCTTTTACGTCAGGACGCAAGGTAGCGCCAAGAGGTGGGATTTCAAGGGGTGGATCAGAATATTAACATTCCACTGTTTTATTATAAAAGAGGTGAGTTATGGAGCAGGTTGGGAGACAAGGGTGCTAAATTCTCGAGGCTACTTCAAGCTGACAAGGGGCGAAGTGGGGAGGGGGAACTGGGAGTCACACATGGCAGACAATCTCAGAAATGTTCCTTGAGGGAGCTGAGGAGGCAGGTTGCAGCAGTGGTATTCCAGGAGCTTGGTGGAAAATGGCATGCCAAACCAGGAGTATAGAAGCCATAGCATCTGCTGTTTCTCTGGAGGTCGGGCAGGAACAATGAATCTGCAAAATATGCTTGAAAAATAGGTGGGGTCAGAAATGGGCTCTGGAGATGTTAGTTTTCATCAGATCAGATTTCTTGATGCAGTAACAAAACTTTTCCCAGGAGCCTGTAGGTATCTGAAAGACAGCTGGAACAGATTTACATCATGGCAAAAGGATTAAAAATCCATTTAAGGACTCTTAAGAACTTTTTGCAGTCAATGTTCTATCATTTTATCAAAGCTGCATTTATCAGTATTAAAAATTTGAAACTCTGAAGTTATATCTGAAACTAGTCTATCCTGTACCATGAAGTCTATGAATGAGGCATACCTGTCTGAAATTGTAGAGTATATATTCCATAATCTTGAGATTGGGACTGTTAAACTGATACCCTAGTCATCAAACATCGTCAGATCTGAGAAGGATAAATTTAAGAAGTGAAAAAGCTTTCCCGCTACATAGGCAGCAATCCCAAGTCTCTCCATGGTTATTGGGGGGACAGAAGCCCCAAAGGCAGATAGTCCCAGAAAATCTGACAGATTTTTTTTTTTCTGTAGAGTAGAAATTTGGGGAGACTGACCCACCTTGACTTTGCAGTATGGGGCAATTGGTCCTCCATTGTTCCACCCATTCACAGTCTGGACAGAATCTCATCTTTTTGCTGTATGGTCGGCCTTGCCATAGGAGCTTCCGGGTGGAAGTTCTTCTGCGGCCATCTGTCTTCTTGAGGAGATACAGGATGCTGCCAGGAGCTGGCATGTCTCTTTATCATAAAAAAAACTTTTATATTAAATGCCATATTCTCAGATCTCTACAGGTATTTGAGGACTGGGGGAACAAAATCTGTTAAATGTATTTATAACTTTGAGAGCATATATATGACTTAAATCTGAATATACAGGTTTCCCAGTTAGTTTTAGCTTAATGAAGTTAGCAAGGACAGGGGGGAAGTTCACATTCTTAAGCCTGAATCGACCTTGAGTAAGGAGAGACATTCTTTAAGATGTCGACAGTGATGTCTGAATCTATTACCATTTTTTTTTAGGGGTTTGTATAAATACTATTACCATTTTTAAGGCCCTGTAGCTGTAGTTCTGATCTTTGAGTACAGCCAGATTATAATCCTGAATGACTTATATAGAAATAATTATTTCTTAAGCTGTCTCCTGAGAAGGCAAAGAAGAGAGACAGGAAAAGATCCCAAGGCCAAATGAGAACAGGAGAAAGGGGGCTTGTGAGTCAGGGTGCAGCCCAACTCTGAGAAAAGAACTCTCTGAGAAAAGGAAAAAGACCCTCTTGATTGACTCTATGCCAGGGTTTCCATCCCTAACCTAGCCCTCCAGCCTGTCCTGGGAACAGGGAGCACAGGACGACGTATTCTCCATAGCTGCTTCAAGCTGGAACAGGGTCAGGAGGACTCTGGCCAGTTAAAGGTAAGGAGGGAACCCAGGCATGTGGTCATCTGACCTGGCTGTAGAGACAGGGAACAATTACGTTTGGCTGGGCCGGTCCACATCACACAGACAAGAGTCTCGGCCGTCATCTGTAGCAGGGAAAGCAGTGCCGGCTGTGGTCCACACTGCTGCTCCCATGTTTCTGACAGCCTGCTGAGATATAGACTAGAGACGGGAGTTACAATGTATGAATTTATTTGGAGCCTTTTGGCTCATGCTCTGAGAAAAGGAGAAGTTCCAAGACCAGGAGAAAGAAAAATGCCATCCTTAGGAATAGACAAGTGAGGAAAAAATAAAAATTTTAGATAAATTAGTATTATCAATCAGCACTGAAATCCAAATTGTGGAAAAGCAGGTAATGAGTAGCCAAGGAAATTTTAAAATCCTGAGCTTGTGACCCAAAGTGTGTCAGAATTGTATTAATGTTAAAATCTGAAATTTAAAATCTTAATACAATGATACTGCCGCTATGTGGTTCTGCTGATGCCTTGGAGGGGAGCGCATACGTCTCCAGGCCCTGCCCACATGAGTGGCTGCAGAGAAATGAACACCATGACTAGACTTCTGCCCCTCCCAGATGGCTGGAGCCTAAGAGAGGCAGCTAGGGAACACCAGGCCAAGGCCGGAGGACTTTTCCTTGGCCCATAACAATGGTGAAACAATGGGCATCAGGAGGTGACCTTCCTCCATACTGAAGGCCTGAGCGCTGGGTGCCCCGCCAATGCGGCCCTTAGTAAAGATGGTGGTGAGGTCATATGGCCTGCCTGTTTTAACCTTAGCCAAGATGGCAGCTAGACCATGTGGTTACCCTTATTTAAGAGGGTGCCTTGATCACATGATTGCCATTATTTAAGATGACGCTGCCTGATCATGTGATCGCCCCTATCAAATATGGCACTTGACCATATGTTAATGTGGGTTCCCCACCCCCAAAATAAAGTGAGCAGATAAGGAACAGATAAGTTGAAACATTTAAAAGTCAGTCAGAAAGAAATATAGATGGCCACATCGGTTACACATTTCCATTCTCACATAGGAAATAGGCTTTGTGAAAGAAAGAAGGAAAGTAACAGTGCAGTTGGGCAGGAGAGAGGGGATCCCCCACCCCACCTGGGCTGTGGCATGGTGCAAGCAGCTGCAGGGGAGTAAACCCAAGCCATTGGTCAGCAGCAGTGGTCGGGGAAGGGGGCCATAGGCTTATTTTTCCACAATGAGGTGTAAGGCCCAGCGGACTGACCTCTGGCATCCCAGAGGGACAGCAAGGGCCAACGATAACTGTGCAAGATAGCCAATCATCACAAAGGCTATGGGCCATGGAATTGAGAGGGCACAAGCCATCACCATATGATGTCACATAGGGATCAGGGCCGAAGGGCTATGAGCCTGAAAAACGTGGTACCAGGGAGCGAACCGAGAAGAATCCTCACTTGTGGGAAAATGGCCAGAAGAGAAGGGAGGAATCTTACCAATCCAGTAGGGTTAAGAGCCCCAGTGGTGCTCAGCCTGAAAAATGGCAGGTGGTACAGGATCCCAGAGCTCCTCAGGCTGCCGTGGGCAGGAGAAAGCAGTAGTTTAGCAACATTGGGTGCCAATGTTATGAATTATTGCGCAGGGGGCCCCTAGGGTATCCTGCACATGCAGGGAGACATGCTGGGCAGATACAGCAGTGGATTGGGCAGATGCTCACCGTGCAGGCATTGGGGCGCCAGCGGCACCCAGTAATTCACGACCCAGACGCTGCATCCACATGGAAAGTTTATTAGAATAGAGAGATGAAGAGAAAGATAGGAAAGAGAGAGACAGAGAGAAAGAGAGGAGGGGGTGCGCATTTCATGGGAGGAAAAGCAGAAGAGAGGAAGGGGAGGAGTTTCTCCTTAGAATGAGGCTTTTACGTCAGCACACAGCAGCGCCAAGGGGTGGGATTTCTGAAATTTCCATTGCTCCCTGTCATTGTTTTTGAAGATGTACTATTAGTTTCAATAGGGTTCTTATCATTCGGATGAATTGGCCTCTTTGTCTTAATGCAGTGACTGTTTTGTTCATGGCAATCTGTGCTCTGAAATCCATATTGGCTATTATTAATATACTACAGCATCTAGATTTCTGCCAATGTTGTCCTTTTACTTTGAACCTAGCACATCTCTATATTGGGAATGAGTTTCTTGTAGACAGCATGTAGTTAGATCTTACTTTATAATCTAGTCTGATGACCTCCGCTTTTTAGTTAGAATGTTGGAACCATTTACGTTTTCTGTGATATGATATGACTGGGTTTATATCTCTTGTTCTGTTTTCCGTTTGTCCTGGTTGCATACCCATTCTCCCTCCACTGTTTTTAATGGTTGTCTAGAGTTTGTAGCATCCATCTTTAGTCTTCACATAAGATCCTTACAATAGAAGCTGTGTTAGTACGTACTCTGTTGCTGTGAAGAGACACCATGACCAAGGCAAGTCTTAGCAGAGGAAGTGTTGAACTGGGACTTGCTTACAGTTTCAGAGGATTAGTTCATGACCATCACTAGATGTAGGAACCTGACTGGGCTCTTCTTTTGAATTTGAAAGATCTTGTTCCAGTGTTGGCTTTATATTTTCCTGCGAGGTGTTGGCTGTCCTTTGTGTTCATTGTTCTATGTGTCCCCTCTCCTGGCCTCTCTGGTTGCTGTTCTGAGTTCTTTCTGTGTTGCAGGTTATGGTTACAGTTTACAGTACATGGTTCTGCTGGGCTTGAGAGTGATTCTTTTTTGTATTCAATATGCTTGAGGTTTGTTGAAATTCTTGAATATGTGGGATTTCAGCTTTCATCCAATTTGGAACACCTTAACCTTTCATGAGATCATCTCCCACATTGAGAACTTGACCTGAGTATTCACCTCATTTCAGTCTTTCCCTGTTTTAGTTTTGAAATGTTTCTCCTCCAGAATCTTCAAATACACTGACCTTTTCCTCTTCATTGTCTAATGTGCTGTCCCTCCTGCCCAGTGTGGTTTTTCGTTTTTTTTTTTTCATTTCAAATGTTCCTTTTTTATCCCTAGAAGTGTGAGTAGGCCTTTTGCTTTGAGAACAGTTCCTGTGTTTCCATGTCATTTTTTGATGTGTCCAACCTTTATTTTTTTAAACCTTTAGAGTATATGGAATAATTATAACAACTGTGCTGGCTAGTTTTATGTCAACTTGACACAAGCTTAAGTCACCTGAGAGGAGGGAACCTCAATTAAGGAAATGCCACCATAAAAGTGGGCTATAAGTAAGACTGTAGGGTGTTTTCTTACTTAATGATTGATAGGGGAGGGCCCAGCCCATTGTGGGTGGGGCCATCCCTGAGCTGGTGGTCCTGGGTTCTGTAATAAAGCAGGCTCTGTAATAAAAGGCAGGAGGAGCAAGCCAGTAAGCAGCACCATGTCCTCTGCATCAGCTCCTGCCTCCAGGTTCCTGCTCTGCTTGAGTTACTGGAATCATTTCCTCCAGTGATGTGGAGGTGTAAGCCAAAGAAACCTTTCTTCCCCAATTTGCTTTTGGTCATGCTGTTCCCTCACAGCTATAGAAACCCTGACTAGGACAGACCAGCCAACCATTGGACATACCTACCAGTGCTGTTATGCATGTTGTTTGTGGATTACTTCCAGTAGATTCCTTTTCTTTTCATTTTGGGTTGTATTTCTTTTTTATGGGATACTGACAATGTAGCACAGGAAGCTAGATATTTTTGCATTCTGATAAATATGCTTAAAGTTTGTTCTGAGATGTTAGTGACTTTGAAACAATCTGACTTTATTTTTTTAAGACTTACTTGAACTTTATGTAAAGGGCCAACCCAACAATCTGCCTGGAATGCATTTTCCTCATTCTGCTGAAGCAGGATTCCTGATTCCACCTGGCTGAGGGAGCACACACTGCAGGCAGCAGGGCTCTTTCCCTGGGTTCTTTCTCCTTGGCCCAGGTAATTTCCCATTTCCACGTAGAGCTCCTTACTCTGCTGTGGACTCCCAAGGTCTGTCCCACTCCCTCTGGGGCTCCTCTGCACCCAGGCTCTGTCCTCTCAGCTTGGGGAGACTGTGAGCTCCTCCGCCTGTTTTCTCTCCCACTATAGGGATCAGAAGACTCTAGTCAGGGAACCCAGCAGCCCAAGGTTTATACTCTTTACCAGTCCCTAGGTGGTGTCCTGTTTCAGCTGCTACCCAGTACCTGGAAACCTGTTGTTGATTTTTCTGGTTTGTAGTCCATGCGTGCATGTCGGGAGTTGGTTGGCTTATGAATTGTTGTTGTGTTTTAAGGCAGGGTCTCACCATGTAGCTCTAGCTGTCCTGGGACTTTCTATATAGACTGAGCTGGCCTCATCACGGGGATCTACTGTAGATGTAACCAACAGTCTTATTAAATAAGAAACACAGAAACAATGTAAAAGAGAAAGCCAAGAGGTCAGAACTCAGAGCTAAAATCTCACCCTTCCTTCTGCTGTCCCAGCTTCCCGAAAGAGAGCTATATCCTGTCTGTACATCTTTTTTATAGTATTATTGTTCTGCCTTCTCATTGGTTGTAAACCCAAACACGTGACTACCTCGTCACTGTCTGAATGTACAGCCCCCTAGGTCTTAAAGGTATATGTCTCCAATGCTGGCTGTATCCCTGAACACACAGAGATCTATGGGATTAAAGGCGTGTGCCACCACCACCACCACCACCACCACCACCACCACCACCACCACCACCACCACCACCACCACCACACTCTGTCTATGGCTCTAATAGCTCTGACCCCCGGGCAACTTTATTTATTAACATACAATCAAAATCACATTTCAGTACAATTAGAATACCACCACAATCTGCCTGCCTCTGCCTCCCTAGTGCTGGCACTAAAGGCGTGCACCAAGATGCTCAACTATCCGGGTTATTTTGTTGGTCTGATTCTGGTTCCTTTCCCATTGTCATTGTAATCCAAATGCCTGCCTTTGCCTGTTGTAAGACTGTGGCCAGCTTCTGAACGGTTCTCTCAGGAAATAGAAGTTTCAACTTACTGGTGACTTACGCTGCTAAGTATCTTGCATATATGATCTTCATTTATGATCTTTGCTACTATTACTGCTTCTCTTTTAGGAAGTGCAGAACCTGAGACACAGGGCAGTTAAACAGATTGCCCAAGGTCCTATGCCTTAGAGAGCCCTGCAGCCAGAACGTAAACCCCTGCCTTTACTGATCTCCACCCCCAGATGCAGTTCCTGGGAGCATAGTTCCCCTCTCAAGAGTACTAAAGGCTCCATATTACTTCTGTACTGGTTTCTTTCCACTTCCGTGACACAACGCCTCATGGAGGGAGTTTAAGGAAGGGAGGGTTATTTTGCCACACAGTTGGAGGGTGTAGCCATCATGGCAGCAGAAGTGTGAAGTAGCTGGCCACTCTGCATCTGTGTAAGGAAAGAGATGAAAGCTAGTACTCCGTTCCTTTTCTTACTTCTGTTTGGCCCAGGACCCCAGCCCATGATGATACTGCCCACACTTAGGGTGGGTCTCCCATCTTAGTTAACCCAATCCAACTCCCTCACAGACATGCCCAAAGGCTTATCTCCTAGGTGATTTGGGACCTGTTAGATCAATCTGTATAGAACTATCAATGTCAACCATTACAAGGCCCAGACAAACTGAAAACACTCTTGGATGGAAGGTAGACCCCTCCACAATGCATTAGCTGTCTGCTGTTGCTTTTATTTTATTATTATTATTATTATTATTATTATTATTATTATTATTATTATTTTGGTTTTTCGAGACAGGGTTTCTCTGTGTAGCTTTGCGCCTTTCCTGGAACTCGCTTTGGAGACCAGGCTGGCCTCGAACTCACAGAGATCCGCCTGTCTCTGCCTCCCGAGTGCTGGGATTAAAGGCGTGCGCCACCACTGCCCAGCCTGCTGTTGCTTTTAATGCATGTTCTTATGTTTCCTGATCTCTGTGTATTTTGTTTTGTTTTACCTGAACTTGTGACCTCATCTGAACCTGGCTTGTTTCTTTCCCATTTCAACAAGTTAATTCATGTGCGCCTCTCTAATTAGAATGCCTTCATCCGTGTCTTCAACTATTAGAATCCTTAACAACTTTCAGGGGCCTGCTCTTTGGTTCTGGATAAGCCCTGTCACGTGTGTTGTCTCTGCTGTTAGCATCATGTCCATTTGCTCTGATGTACTGAAATCTTTTTAAAAGTGGAGAACAGAACTGAGCGTTTTCTTGCCTTACCTGCAGGGCCCAGCACTACATGCAGTGAGTGTCTCGACACATAATTTTCTGGTTGAATACAGTTTTTGTTGTTGTTGTTTAATTTACTCATTTATGTTTTTGTTGTTTCCTTCATTCGTCTTTTGAAGTAACAACATACAAAATACCCCCTAGTGTTCTTTGTATGGACCGTTGCTCTCCCCCAGAATATTTCTTAGCTTCTTTTGTTATATTAAAGGGTGAAATGGAAGGTTAAGAGTTAGAAGCGCATTTGATCTTTTCCTGACCCTCTCCTGACTTTGTGTGACTTGAAGCATGTCACTTGAACCTCTCAGTGACCCCAGTTGTCTGGTGTCACAGAGGAACTGTGCAGAGCAGCAAATCACGGCCCTTGTCTGAGCCAAATCACCTTCAGGGCTCTGCTACCCGCATGGAACCATGGGGGTTTCATTTCCCAACTCAGTGGTCAGTTGGCCACACTTCAAGTGTCCGTGGGACCAGTGAGATGAGAGCCCTGCTAATAGCATTTCCAATTTTTATATATTCTTAATTGAGTCCTACTTTATAAAGACTTGCTGAATTTTCTTCCCCAGACTTGAGATGAGACAAGAGAACTTTCCAGGTATTTTTTTTTCAAAGAAGCTAATTTTAGGAAAAACAGGAAGTTCTCTGTACCATGCAATTTAGGTTTTTTTCTGCTTCACAAAGCACATTTAGAAAATGATGTTAACCACACTTTAGAAATAACTGATAATCACCTGCATGCTCGCTGGAACACATTCGGCCAGCTTTTGTTTGTTTGCTCTTGGTAGCAAGACCATTGCAGATAAGTAGAGCGGAAAACACCACAAATACTGTTAGCCGGCCTGCAAGCAGAACCTTTCCCTGCCAGTAATGCCTCCTGCACCATCTTTCCAGTAGTAATGCTTGGGGAATGAACTGGATTCGCCAGGATTGTTTGTGTCCTGATGGGAAAAGAAGCCATCTAACGGGATTTCTTAGCCTTGTATGTAGCATGCGTTGATTATCATTCCCGGAGTGCTTTGGATTTCTGCAGCTTTTAAAACAGCATTTAAATGGACCATTTGATTAATCATTTGTATCCTGGCTGTAATCCTCCCAAATTTCCTTTCTGAGTTGTACATACTGTAAAAGACAATTATGTCGCCACAGATTAAATAAGTGAATTAAAACAGAATAGTGGCTTAATTTGACCTGTGATTTTGTTCTCCTCGCCTTTAGTGGAGCGCATGCCACTCCAGCAAATAAATGAAGTCATCCGTGACAGCTCGTGATGAATTGCCGTATTTATACTGTATATTTTAATAGTCTCCCACTAATTTAAATTGAGCACAGAGTAAATTATAATTCAGTCACTTGACTGCTTGTATTTAACCTGACAGCGCATCCTTGTGTGTCCTGGAGGTGTTAGCGGAGGGAGAACAGGGAAGGCAGGCAGGTGCCTCCATGCCGGCTCAACCCTTTCTGGAGGAGCTGCTTCCAGCTCCTTCTCTCCGTCTGAAGCGCTGGTTCAGCCTGCGGAGTAAAGACTCGGGCGGTCCACACTGTCCTCAAACTTCAAAGGGAAAAATCCACATTCACTGTGCTTTTCTCAACTTGCCTTCGGAGGAAGGATTGGTCTGTTTATTTTTAGCAGTTTTGAAGCTCACTGGCAAGAATACTCAGGGGAAGGGAGTTAACCTTTCACCAAGTGCCAGGCTCTCGGAAAACTGAGCGCATGTGCATGCCCTGTGGCAGCATGGAGAGGATTTCCCCTCTCAAATTTTCAAAAATGACCTGATTATTTGCTTTTTCGGGGTTATGGAAGAGAGCTCCAAACCGATCAGCTCTACGAATACAATAAATAGTCCTCACTCCAGTCTCGGTCAGTGTGGCCCTTTGGTTTGTTTGGTGTTCGCGTCTTTGGTTTTTGGTTTAGTTGCAGACATCACGTGACCCATTTCCCTGTGTCTAATAACAGCACGTCTGGAGGACTGTCTTTAAGGAACGCTTTGATTAAGGTCCTTTTCAGTGATTGGGTGCTACTGTGAGCCCTTGTGCTGGGCGCCGAGGTATAAAGAATACTCAGACCCCACCTTGCCCTTGAACCTTATAGCGCTCTGCTCTGGAAGCTTTTAGATGTCTGGGGGCATTAAAGCCGATTGCGGTCAAGAGCAGTAAGGGTCAAGCCAGAGATGAATTCTGATGAAGGGCTTTGAGGTGGGTGTCTGGAGGTGGGGAGGCGTTCGAGCTGGGTCTAAAAGGTCAAACAAGCTTTTGTAATCGGTGACTGTGGAGTGGAGAGAGGAAACACTGGTAAGGTGGTGTGGGGGGACAGGAAGGAGGCTGTGTAGAAAGAGCGAGGGGAGGGGTTAGCTTGAGGCACAACCTCCTGGTGTCCTGGAGTTGCAGCTTAGTCCAGGTGATGGAAACTCATGCAAGGTTCTCAATCAAGGGAAAGAAAAGTTCTCCATTGGGATCAATTCCAAAGTGTTGGCTAGTGGCGTGCGTTGGTAGAAAAGGCAGTGCCCACCTCCACTCACCCCGAACGCCTTTTTTTCTTACTTAAATGGGTGTCAGCATTAAAAATATACATAATGTGCATATTAGCCAGAGATGGTGGCACATGCCTTTAATCCCAGCACTTAGGAGACAGAGGCAGGTGGATCTCTGAGTTCGAGGACAGCCTGGTCTACAAAGAGTTCCAGGACAGCCAGGGCCACGCAGAGAAACCCTGCCTCAAAAAACAAAAAACAACAACAAAAATGTGCACATGAGAATAGTCATTTTCTTTCTTTGTGGTTTATGCAATTCATACTTTTTACTGTAGTCAATGTAATGATTCATATTTTTCACTTGTGATGCAGTGTAATTTAGTGTTGAATGTTGCAGAATGGTGCTGTTATGGCAATCATGAATATTAGGTTTTTACCGAGAAATGTTTAGACTCAAACTCTGCCACAATTCTCAAAAATTATTATTCATCTATTTTCCATCATGTCTGTCTTTTAAAAGTATATTTTTAAAAAGAACAACATTTTAAAATTTGTTTTCACTGAAGTGCTTAGTGGTTGAGCTGGGTTCTGACTCTTGGTAGCATGCTTGCCCAGCATTTATGAGAAGGCCTGAGTTCAGGCACCAGTGCACACACCCGCCCAAGGAAAGAGAAGAGGCTAAATTAAACTAGAGCTGGTCCTAGGCAAGTCTGGGTCCTCACACTTGGACATTTCTGTGTTATAAAGTCCGCCTTAGTGGCAGATACTTAAGGAAAACCACAACACTTCAAGAGGCCCTCCCTGGCAAAGCGTGGGAGTCAGGTGACCTGAGACCCTACCAGCGTTTGTGAAGAAACATTACCCACATGGGAGGAAATAAGGTGACAGCATTTTAAAACCCCCATTTCTTTGATTTCTAAAAATCTCATTTTAAAATGTTATTTTATTTACCATCCCCTCTGCTCATCTGTGAGTCTGTGGCTCACAGGGCTCTTCTCTTTTAATGATCTTCTTCTGAAAATAACCAGTGCGGCTAAAATAGGGTACATAAATTGAGTGTTATAACTTAACTGACTTTTAAAGCCATTAATGCTGACCTCTGAGCCCTGGCTTCTTCCAGGGTCCCATCAATCACTTCTGGACCGCCTCCTCCTCTACAAAGGCTTGGGCAGAGACAGAGACAGTTTTTGGTGTTGGGAATTATAATGGGGGCTGCATAAAGAAACGACCACCTTTCTTTAGTTCTTGTGCTTCACATGCTGTGTAACTTGAAGGTAGACATGTGCTGATGCTGCTCTGTGTCTGTACTCAGGTTATTCTGTTAGACATTACACTGGAGCTTCAGAAGCAGATCATGTCTGAGTTGGAAATTCTTTATAAGGTAATTTCTTTCTCGGTCACTTTTGTCTATAAACTGTGTATGTGTCAGCTCCCGGTCACCAACCACTGTTGTCTGATTTTTCTTACAGTGTGACTCATCGTATATCATAGGATTTTACGGGGCATTTTTTGTAGAAAACAGGATTTCAATTTGTACAGAATTCATGGATGGTGAGTTCTTCCCTTTAAACTATATTAGAAATGACTTTTGGAATCGGCTGCCTTAAACTTGGTTTTGATATAGATGTCAAGGAGATTTTAGAATGATTGAAACGTGTTAATTGTTGTTTCCTTTACACTAGCAATTCTCTTCCTGTAAAGGGTCCTGGTGTTAAATATTTGTAGGTGGGCTACAATTTCAAGAATGCAAGTTGGTTTCCTTTTACTAAAAATTAAAATAGGACAGACGGCACGCGGGTCCAGTCAGCGCGAGGGGCTCTCTGCCTGCCTCTGTGCAGCGTGTGTTTGCCGGGGAACAGATGTTCTGTTCTTTTAATGTTTCAGTCGCCAAAACAGATTTTCTTCTAAAGAAATCTATTAACCCAATGTCCTGTGTCTTTCAGAAAGAAATAGGTTCTTAATTGCTAGACAAGAAATTGTTTTTCAACACAGCTGTTTAGCCGAGCTGCATTTGGCTCTCTTTGGACTCAGCCCTGCCCTCCCTGCTCTCTGTTCACTGCTCTCGGTAGCTCTTCCTTGATCTGAATGTTGTGACAGAATGCAGACTTCTGGGAACCCTATCACTGAAGGGTGGTGGTTATTACTGGCTATCCACTTTAAATCTGGACAATTTTCACCTTTTAAAAGGTCAGTTTTTCAGTATCTAGCCTCCATTAAAATGCAGCATACATGTTTTTCTACTTTCTCAGGTACACACACACACATCATACACACAGACACACACACACAGACACACACACACACACACACATATATATATATAATACACACACCACAAATATACGATATATGCATACAGACACACCGCATACATGCACACATATACATACATACCACACATACACACGCCACACATAGCCACATATACACACTACACATACACACATGCACAATTGCATTCACCTTTCTACTTCTTTAAGTACACATACACCATGCATACACATCCACTACACATCCACAGTACACATACACACACACACACACCACATATACCACACATATACACAAATGCATGCACCTTTCTATGTCTTTAGGTATACACACCACACACACTGCACATATACATACCGTACACACACACACAAGCACACACACTGCACATACACACACACATACACTCCCCTGCCACAGCACACATATACACACAGGCACACTTTTCTACTTCTTCAGTAAACACACACATACCCCACATATACACACATGCACACTACACATACATACACACCCACAAATACACACACATACAGGTACATTCACACAAATATACACACACCCTTGTGGGTATCCTTAGGATTGCTATCAAATCATATAAGCACATAGGTAGTGTAGGTGGGCACCAGTCAGAAAGCACTGATTCATAATCCCAGTACAGGGCACTCTTCTGAACGTTCACCATTTGAGATCTGCATAATTTTCAGTTACATTAAAATACTTTCTATTAGCTGGGCATTGGTGGCTCATGCCTTTAATCCCATAACTTGGGAGGCAGAGTCAGGCAGATCTCTGAGTTCAAGGCTAGCCTGGTCTACAGAAAGAGTTCCAGGACAACCAAGGCTATACAGAGAAATCCTGTCCCATAAAAAACAAACAAACAAACAAACAAACAAACAAACACCTCACTTTTTATTAAGGTAGAATTCAGATACCATAAAATTCCCCATTTTGAAACCTACAGTTTATTGCTGTCTAATTTCAAAACATTCTAAAGAGAAAGCCTCAGGCAACCTAAGTTGCTCATCTCATCCCCTCCATCTCCCCCGGCAGCCATGGGTCTCCTTCCTGCCTCTGTGGATGTACCTATTCTGGATATGGCACATTGTACATCAACGGGATCCCATAGTCTACAGCCTTTGTGCCTGGCGTCTCTTGCTTGTATATTGTTTCCAAGTTTATCCTTAGAGAAGCAGGAGCAGTCTGCCATCTCTTTTCATCACGGAATAGTATTTCATTGACTGACTATATACAGCATTTGTTTTTCTTTAATTGATAGTCACTTTGGATATTTTCACTTTTTACATCTAAAAGATATTTATTTTTATTGCATGTGTCTGAGTGTGTGAATGCGTGCACAAACAAGTGTGCATGTGTGCTACTGCTTGCTCTTGGAGGTCAAAGCCTGTGGGAGCGGACTCTCCCCTTCCACCATGTGGGTCCCAGGGATCAAATTCAGGTGATCAGGCATGGTGCCAGTGAAGTTGCCAGATCCTGTAGCAACTCTTAACCTTGAGGAACTTCCAAGCTGTTCTAGTCTGTCAGTGTTCAAATCATGTGCAGTTACTGTAATTACTTAAAAATATTTCAACTCAACAATAGAAACACCAGTCACTCACTTGAAAACCAGTGTGTATTTCTCAAAGGAAGATGTCCAGTGGTCAACAGCCACATGAAAAGATATTCAACAACAGTGGTTATCAAGGAAACCTAAATCAAAACTACATCCATGGCTGGGCTGTGGTGGTGCACACCTTTAATTCCAGCACTTGGGAGGCAGAGGCAGGCGGATCTCTGTGAGTTCGAGGCCAGCCTGGGCTACAAAGTGAGTTCCAGGACAGCTAACACTATTACACAGAGAAACCCTGTCTCGAAAAACAAAACAAAACAAAACAAAACAAAAATCTACATCCATGTTCAGATCTGAGACCACGCACACATACAAAATAAAATCAAACACATAATAACAAGTGTTGGCAAAGGCATAGAGAAGTTGGACTCCTCAGACGATGTTTGTGTGAATCCAAAATGGTATAATATAGACTAGAATAGCTTGACACTTCTTCACATAGAGTTACCACAGGACCTAGCAAGTCTGCTACCACAGAAACCCAAGTGAACTGACTAGCACATGTACACAGTAGCCTGTGTGCACAGCAGTGTTACTCTCAAGTGACCAAGAGTAGAAAAGTCCCCAGCCATTAAGATGGCCCAGTGGGTAGAGACACTTGATCCATATTGCATTCTTCGTATGTCTTCTCATGCTATTGGTCCTGTGTCTTTTAGTTACTGTTAACCTCAGACATTCCTGTTTTGTTCCATTTAATTCCTAACTCATTAATAGTCTGTTTCAGGTGGAAGGGCTAGCTTCATACCTCCCTTTAGGTCTTTAAACATGCTTTATATAAACAGGGTGATTTGGAGGTTAGCATACAGTCTTCTGGTGATATACAACAAAGCACACAAAATCACTAAATCTGTGTATCACTCCCAGATTTCATTCTCTCTCCTGTGTAGTCCGATTTCTTGACAACTTCCTCTCTGATTAGTGTATTTTCATCTCATACTATGATCTATTTGCAATATTTACTGAGCATTTTCTTTCAGATACTGCTGTAAACCTGGGGACACCACAGTGACCAAGACTTAGCCCTTGTCCACAGGATACATATTCTAAAGTAACCCTTGTTCTCAGGGAATATTCTAGAGATATCTGGTACATTCTCAGGGAGGGATAATCCATGAGCGCATAGAGCACGATGGATGGGCTAATAGAGCAGGTGCTGAGCAGGGCATCAGAGGCAGAAGTGACATTGAGTAGAAACGCTAATGAGCTAGTCAGGGACACCACTGGGATGCTTGAACAGGCAGAGTGGCATGTGCCAGTGCTCCCAGATGAATGAAACCACCGAGGTGGCTGGAGAGTGATGTTGTAAGGACCAAAGACTGCCCAGGAGGCCTGAACCATCAGAGCCTAGAACCTCGTGGGCCTCAGAGGCTACAGCAAGGAGTTTAGGTTTGAGGCTGAATTTATTAGGAAGACATTGGAAAGTTTTTTAGGAGAAGAATGTGACCTACCCTCATACTCAGTCAAAACAAAATCTCAGAAACATCTAGCTAGAGGATCTCAGAGTATGGACATGTTTGGATTACCACCACAGGAATAAATTGTGCCCCGCACCCCCAGCCAAAACAAAACAAAACAAAAAAACCCTGCATTGCAAAGAAGGAAAGGGCTTTTATATGTTCGGCTAGCAGGAACTTAAAAAATCTTGTATTAAATTTTTTTTGTTCACATTGTTAACATTAATAATGACTGTGGTCATTTCAAGCAAATTGGAAGTTATCATAATGGTATTGTTGCTTCTGATACCTCACTTCATACTTATATTTAACCTACATACAAAGACCCTACTTGCAATTTAGATCTTGTAACACGGTAGCACAGACCTATAGGACTGTGTAAGTGAAGATGGCGGCCCTAATCCTTCAGCAGAAACATGCCGCTCTTCAGTACCGTGCATGGGTTTCTGCTGATCTACCAGCAGTCTTCCTCTGGCTTACCATGTGGACGGTGGCTTGCAGTACAATAAGTGGTCATGGGGATGGGGTGGTGAGGGAAAACGGAAGTGATACTCACAGGGAGCAAGCCTGTGACCTGAATAAGAAGCTAAAAGTCCAGCCCTGGAACCACAGATGAGTGAATTCCGAAAGGTCTTGCCTAAAGTAAGGCCTCGAGCTGTAGCTCAGTGGGGAAGGCTTTGCTTCAAGTGTCTGAGATCCCAGGCCACATCCCCAGTCCAGTCAAAATCCAGCCTTGAATAAGAAATCTCGGGCCACATGACACGGTCAGTGTGTGTCGTCATGTCACATTGTGGAGAGGTAAAACTCACAGAAAGGTCCCTTGTGATTCCACTGCTATGTGATGTTGGGACAGAGGGGACTTTGGGCATATTCAGAGGCTCAGGTCTTCTGAGTGTGGTTGTCACATTTGCATTAATGGGACTCAGTTTCAAATAAAGTCAAATAAGGCTGGTGGATTCCTCATTAGCACTCCAGCACTACCGTTTATGGTGTGCCAAGTCAGAGAGTTGCCTTCTATGGAGCGGTGTACAGAATAGAGCTGGCACTGGAACCAAGGGAAAACTAGCCCAAACCCTCTCCATTTAGCCTCTGAGAGGGAGTGCTCATCAGAATTAACAGGCTCTCGTGACTGAGTGGATCTACGGCAGTATCATCTTTTCACCTCTTAATTTATCTCTGTGAGCATGGGAAGGGTGGGCTACATCTGATGGTACAGAGCCAGCTCCATAAAGACCCGTCCATGTGGGCAGCTGAGGACTACAGGGTGTTTACAGGTGCCAGTGAACTGCCTTCAAGTAAGATTCCCTTTCCCTTATTCTATTGATAATGGTTGTGGTGTCACCATTGGCTTTCAGCTTAGCTTGGTAAGACCACTGTCCACTTAGCTCCTTACAGCCTCTTCTGTAACTTACATAGAACTTCTTGTTGGTGTGGGTGGGCGGGCTCATTCCCCAAGGGTTGAGTCCATTGGCTTCCTGAGGAACCGCCCCAGTAAGCTGCTGTTGTTAGTGTTCCCGATACCACATAGCAAGCTTTTTCATCTGGAATTGACTCATCCATGCAACTGCCTATGCACCCGAAAAAATCAATGGGAACACTGTTTTTCTGCCACATTTTCTCTTTTATTGCATCTAAAATAAAAATATTTTAGTAAATAAGGATGTTTCCACTCTTTGCACCAGTGTTTTGTTTTGTTTTTCCATATCTCCCCAGTAGCACTGAGAGCCACAGCACAAAGTTACTTGTACTGTGGTTACTCAGCCTGTGCTCAGAGTCCGGGAGCTGCAAGCAGAAATGACCTAAAGGAGTGATCATTTTCCTACACCTGCTTTCATCAGGATACATAGGAAGCTATACCTCTGTGATGTGTGTGCCATTTTTAACAGAACAGTAGCTTTAGGGAATATGACATACCATAATAGTCTATTTGCACAGAGCGTGTCTTAACTGCGTTTCAGAAGAGTGACATGTTTCATTTTCAAACCTTATTAGGTGTTTTTTAATCATCAGTGGTCACATCATAAATATGAAATTTTAGTCTTGACAGAAAAAAAAGTTACTTCTGAAACATCCTGGGTACCCTCTTCATAGTGATAAAAGACTACACTTCAGTTTGACTCTAAGGGGATATTATATATTATTAGCTTAGTTCTCATCATATTGTTAGCAAGTGAAGTACTCGTTCCCTGCAGAGTATATGTAAGTTATGTTGTTGAGATTCTTAATGCATTCCTGTTTATACTTCCTGATGAGTTGGACTCTCAGAACAATTGCCTTGGGAATTGCATGGTATCTGGTCATTCCGGGGACTGTGGTGATTCCAGGGACTGGTGATTCCCGTGGCTGTGGTGATCTGTTGCTACAGCTGGTTTAAAATCCTTTCCTGGAAGCTGCTGAGAGCATTATGGCCAGTGAGATAGGGTTCCTTCTAGCACTGATGTTTGGTTTCATAAGTCCAAGAGTTACCTTTTTTGGCTAGACCTATAGGATAGAAATGATGGTAGAACTGGTAAGAATTAAAACCAAATCCTCTGCCATTTTTAGCCTAAGAATGACCCACCAGGCAGTGGTGGCACACATTAAGCCCAGCACTCAGGAGACAGAGGCTGGTGGACCACTGAGTGTGAGGTCAACCTGGTCTACAGAGTGAGTTCCAGACCAGGCAGGGCTATAGAATGAGACTCTGCCTCAAAATGAAAAACATACAAACAGAAATCCAGAAGGACTGAACTCCACAGAGCACTCATCAGTCAGCAGGTCTCCTGACTCTGAGGGGCTCTGCTGTGTCCTTTCTTTCCTGCCAACCTTCTCTCAGAAGAGCACGGGAAGGACAGCAGGACGAATCTGCCCAGTGGTCTTTCAGTTTTAGAAAATGTCAAAGGTGATTTACCAAAAGTCGGAGTTGACGGATAAAGCAGTATAGTAGTGAGCCACAGTCTAGTGAAAATAAATTAGATGGAGGGCCTGTGCGATGGCGCTGCAGGTCAGGTCACCTTAGCTCAGTCCCTGGACCCACACGGCGGGAGGGGAACACAAGCTCTCAAAAGTCGACCTCTGACCTCCACAGGTGGACTCACACATCCATGCACACACACAATAAATAGGGAAAATGTAATTAAAATAAAACAGGCCGGGCGGTGGTGGCGCACGCCTTTAATCCCAGCACTCGGGAGGCAGAGCCAGGTGGATCTCTGTGAGTTCCAGGCCAGCCTGGACTACCAAGTGAGTCCCAGGAAAGGCGCAAAAACTACACAGAGAAACCCTGTCTCGAAAAACAAAAAAAAATAAATAAATAAATTAAAAAAAAAATAAAAAATAAAAATAAAACAGAACTTGAGAGATTGTGTTTTATTTTTACCTCATTGGTTTTCATGGTCCTCAAGGAGCCGGGGGTTGATCAGTTGATTTTCATGGAAAACTTAGCCTTGTTGCTTCTGCTGTGCAAGCCTTTGTGTGTGTTTTGAGGTTCGTACCCACCCACATTTGTTTGATAAGTGGGAGAATTCTAAGATAAGGGTCTCCAGGTTGCCATGTGAGAAAGTGGACATGAAGCATCAAGTGTGGCCGTTGGGGTCATTTCTGTAGTTTTGTTGACTTTTACATTTTCATAGAGGGCCGGTTCTTAGCTACCCTCCTAGTTCCCTTCAGTTTTTAATGACTGGATTTTTAAATGGAAGTAGCTGGCCACGCTCTTCCAGAAGTGCAATTATGTCACTCAT
The DNA here is from genome assembly GCF_049852395.1 of Peromyscus maniculatus bairdii. Lineage (NCBI taxonomy): Eukaryota > Metazoa > Chordata > Mammalia > Rodentia > Cricetidae > Peromyscus > Peromyscus maniculatus. The sequence continues at coordinate 60,622,438 of NC_134858.1, read as the reverse complement.
AAAAGTAGAGCTGAAAGCCAACTTTGCTCTCCATATTCTGTAAGTGACATCAGAGAATGGAAATGGCATTCTCACGAGGCAGGCACAGAGGAGAGTCCAGTGCTCTGTGCCAGTGATTCGCTTGTAGTAATGCCACATCTTTGTCTCTACAGGGGGGTCTTTGGATGTATATAGGAAAATTCCGGAGCATGTCCTCGGAAGAATTGCAGTGGCGGTAAGTATATTGGCTTCAATGGAGGGAGTCTATTTAAACCCTCCTGTCAAGTCCATCCCTAGGTTCTCAGATGCGTCCTTTCTTTCTCTCCCAGCTGGCTGTTGGGTCCTTCTTACCATCCGTTGTTTCTGTCTTTTCCTCTTCTAGTGGGCTGACCTCCAGCATAGTCCCCCTGGCTTGTCAGGACTGTGATTACAGGGACCTTGGTGCCTGGGTTTCTAATTTCATCAGAGAGAAAACTGGTACAGGGGACATTCTTAGTTATAGAATTTGAAAATGATTTAAATTAGTGAAACAGTCTATAAACAAAATACATTTGCTCTTAAATGGTTTTGCAGTCTTCTTATGCTTTTGGTTTTAGTCTTACCTTTTAGGGACTTTATCTAGGATTCTGTGCCCTTTGTGATGAGAAGCAGTTTTCTTATCTTCTGTACTCACTAATAAATAGACAAATTATATCATCTAAACTGGCATTATTATGTAAGTCCCATATTTGAGATTTGGAATAATATAAGCTAACCGTATCTAAAAAGAGTCACTGGGTGCTGTAATCGTAAACAATTGCTAAAGTAAAGACGCTCTGTTAAATTAAGTGGTTTAATGCAGAACAAAGTGATTATATCATGTACCATTTAATTAAATGGCTTATTTTCACATTCATTATACATCAAACTGACAACTCAAATTCTTTAATCCAACATGGACACTTACTCAGGCTTAGTTCATTGTAATTCACAGCTTTCCTTTTTTCTTTCTAATTATTGGTGTGAACTGCCCAGGGTGATGAGCACTCTCCTTTCTGATGCTGCCTCTGCCGAGCAGCTTCTCATCTGCACATGAGGCAGAGTATTCAGGATGCAATCTGAGTACTGAAATCAGTGCTTTAGATGAAAATAAAAATGTTTCCTTTCCTCTTCTAATCTCCGAGGGGAATGATTGCTTTGCGGCTTTTGGCAGTTCTTGGCTCTAGAGTTTAGTAACACGTATAATAAAGGGCAAGAAGAGGCAAGGAGAAGGGCTAGGAAGCAGGGCCGTCTGCAAGTCCTGCGTTCCCATCATCTCCTGAACTTGGGAAAATAGAAATCCGCTTTGTGCGGTGGAGACGCATGTTCTTTCCTGGCCTCATCAGTCTTGGCTCCCTCCCGTGTGGAGCACCAACAAGGCCACTCACTGGGCTTTCTGATTCAGCCAGGATAGGAAGGTTGGAAAGTGAAGAGTCAGCAGACAAACTGCCAGCGTTAAATACGGGGCTTGCTTTTGGGCGATTCCAGAATGCTTTAGCAAAAAGCATTAAAATGGGTGCGAGTCCAGGCGGGGTGGATGGTTTTGAATCAGGGGCAGTCTAACAAGACAAGGGCAGTTCGTCCACTTCTGCAGTGCTCCAGGCCGTGCTGATGAGAGCTTTGGTGTGGGAGGAGAGGAGACACTCTGGACAGCTTCGCTCTTCTGACAGCTTTCATGAACTCCGTTAGTGCCCTACACTTGTATAATACCTTCACAGTGTGTGTGTGTGTGTGTGTGTGTGTGTGTGTGTGTGTGTGTGTGTGTGTGTGTGTGTGTGTTTGTGTGTGTGGTCTGGATAGACTCCAAACATGGGTGACTTTCCAGTCTGGCCTAGGGATAGCATCTGACACCATAAGATCTTAGCAGTCCAAATGCACCTATCACCCCAATGGGTGGTCCCTGGTGGCTTGTAAAATGCACGTGCACACAGCCTGTTCCGGTTCTCGGTTTCCCTGGTTACTTTTCCTGAGTGTTCCAAAGATGGCATCAGTTTCTTTCCTTCGAATCCCTCAGCTAGGCCAAGCAGGCACATGCAGATAGCCTCGACTCTGTCCAGTCCAACAACAGAATCAGATGGGTCTGTGTGAGTACTTGAGTGCCCGCCTCTGTGGTCTACTTATGGATGAGTTCGCCGCCTGAGCAGCCCTGTAATGTGAGAATGGTTGAGCACATCAGTACTAAGCAAAACAGAACAGCTAAATAACTGCCCCCTGCCAGTGCTATCCTAGGTATAGGGTGCTCCTTCACTCTGTTTTCTGAGAAGCCGGGGGGGGGGGGGGGGGAATTAAAGGGGAAACTAGGTTAAAACAGAGAGATAGGGGATGATTAAGAGTATTGAATGGGAATGAAGGGATAATCGATATACAATATATGAATATACAATACACAGTTGCTTCAGATTCTTTTTTCAAGCGTCATCTTGCTTTTGCCTGGGGGGTCTTGATCGCCTGGGCTCAGCTGCTATCCCAGGACTCCAGGCATGTGCCACTGTACTCAACCTAAAGATCATCTCATGTCTCTTTTAGAGATCTCTTTCCCCAAGATGAGCTTAATTTTCCTGGATCTAGTAATCCAGCATGCAAGGCAGGTCCACAGACCTGAAGGCCATCAACAGATGAACCGTGTCAGCATCTGTGAAATGTGACTCAGATTTTCTCATGTAGGATGTATGGAGAGAGAATGTTTTTCCCTTGAAGAAATCCATAGAAAGTACCTGATCTTAGCCTCCCAGCTCCACAGGCTTCTGCCCTGCTGTCCACTGAATCTGACTTCTTATTAAGAAGAGTACCTTTCCCACTGCCCCACATTTATTTCCCCCTTATGTCTAAAGCAGTGGCAGACTGTGCTGTATTTTGAATGCTAATGTTACTGTTGATTGACGTTGTCCCTGAAAAGGTGTGCACTTGACATGTCAAGGAGTGAATAATTGACAGCAGGTATAAGTACTGTTCGTGTCAAGGCTTTGTTAGGGGGTTTTGTGCAGCCTGGCTTACTGAATACCAATGATACTCCAGATTAGTGGACAGATTTCCTGCTCATTTATACATGGATACTTAAACACACTAAAGGGAAATATCTATTTTCACAGTTGGAGGAATAATAGTTCTTTTTTGAATCTCTAACAAAATTTATGATTTTATCAAATGTCATAACGTCAGTATTGTATTTCTTTCACTACTTTGCAATCTGAATCTGTTGGATTATATCTTGTTTATGTGTTTTCTGATTATTCATTTGCTGTTGAGCTAATGTGAGTGACACACAGTCTGTAACAGGGAAGTCTCACAGTACACAGCTAAGCTTCTCAGTCAGGAAGTTGAAGCCCACTTCCTTACGCTCCCACACTAACCACTGGGGCCTCTTCCCATTACTCAAGGAAAAGCCATTTTCATTGCTGATATCTTTTATAAACATTTGAATACTTTATCTTATTTCTATTGATAAAACTACCTTCATTTATGCTTTTATTTTAAACACATATTCTAATTTTATTATCATAACATATGTATTTATAAGCAGAGGCAGTCAGATCTCTGTGAGTTCAAGGCTAGCCTTGTCTACAGAGAGACTTCCAAGAAAGCCAAGGCTACACAGAGAAACCCTGTCTTGAAAAAAAAAATTTTTTTTTTAAATTTTATTCTGTTCTCTTAGAACAGATAAACATGGAATGGACTTGATCACTGTATCAGCTGCCTCCCTCCCCTCTGTCCCCCTCCCCCCCAGTATCTTCTGCTCTATGAGAGTGGCCAAACAGGCTGGCCTCTCAGCATTAACTGACACAGAGTTGACTTCTTTTTTTTTTTTTTGGTTTTTTCGAGACAGGGTTTCTCTGTGTAGCTTTGAGCCTTTCCTGGGACTCACTTGGTAGTCCAGGCTGGCCTCGTACTCACAGAGATCCGCCTGGCTCTGCCTCCCAAGTGCTGGGATTAAAGGCATGCGCCACCACCGCCCGGCTGACTTTCTTGATCTTTAACATTTGGAAATTGCTTTTTCAGTTTGTATTTCTGGTGTTTACTGTTGCTATTAGTCCTTTTTGATCAACCAAAACCTTTGCATACAGAGCCCTAACCCTCCTTTTCTAAAATCATGTTTGAGGTACACAAATCCCTTAGTTATTTCCTATCATGATAGGTTTTCTTATTATATAGACCTGACTCACCCAAAATTTTCTGTAATAATAAGTGCTTTTAAATGCTTCTAAGTACATTTTGAGTAACAGCAATTTGTTCCATGTTTTTCTTTTAAATCCAATTATGAATAGTAAACCTTGAAAATGTAAGTTTCTATTCATGTGCTATGAATAAAACATGCATTTCATGTAACAACCAGTCTTGTATGAATTTTGAAGATTTATTTATTATTTATTTAGTGGTACTAGGGTCTGAACTTTGGGCCTCCTGCCTGCTAGCCAAACCTTTTACCAGTGACCCACATACTCAGCTCAAGATTGAAAGATCCTAATGGCAATTCCTGATTAAATTTTCCACAGAGAAAGTAATAATTGCAACCTGTATAGTTCGGGTCTTTTTCAGAATTTCATTGACTGGCTTTCTGAACGCTGGCAGTTAAAGAGGAAGATGGGGTGGAATTTAAGCAGTGGTAGTCAGGCATCCTCCCTGGCATGTACTGCGATGCTGTCTGTGGGCTTCCTCCACATGCAAGATGACCAGGAGACGTGCCGTCTGCAGTCATCGTGGTAACCTTCTTGAAATAGGTTTTAATTTTCATTTTATTTTAAAATCCCAGAAAGTTTTGGAAGTCATCTCAGGACTTCCCACAGGGCCTAGACCACAGTCCTCCAGTGAATAGTCTGACACATCTGGCTGACATGTATCTTGAGCTTGATCTAGGGCTTGCTTCTCTTTCCTTCACATCAGTTAAGTTTGCCATTCAAGGCCTAGAATCTTGATCAGGATTCCCCAGCTGCCTTTGGGAAAGGTGAATTCTGTTTTAGCTACTTCCTTTCGTGAAACAATTTCTTAAAATGTTCTTGGGCTAGAGATGTAGTTCATTGGTACAGGACCTCCTGAGTACACACAGGCCCTGGGTACAGCATTACCAAAAACTGAAAGTAAAAAATTTTCCTTCATCATAAATAGCATGACTTTTTAAAAATCACCCAGGCACTGGAGAGATGGCTCAGCAGTTAAAAGCACTTGCTCTTAAGGACCCAGGTTCAACTCACAGTTCCCATATGGCAGCTCACAACTGTTTGTAACTCTGGAGATATGATGCCTTCCGCCAGCCTCCATGACCAGCAAACACACACATAATGCACATACATTTATGCAGGCAAGCACTCACACACATAAAATAATAATAAAAAAAAAAGTCATTTTTTTAAAAACCACTCAGAGGTCCAATGTAGTAGTGCACGCCTTTAATCCCAGCACTTGGGAGGCGGAGGCAGGTGGCTCTCTGTGAGTTTGAAGCCAGCCTGGTCTACAGAGTGAATTTCAGGACAGCCAGGGCTGTTTCACAAAGAAACTCTTGTGTGGAAAACACACACACACACACACACAGGCACGCACGAGCACACACGCACGCACGCACGCACGCACGCACGCATGCACACTACTGAAAAATGGTTGAAAAGTCCTTGCTCCTCTCTTCTGTCCCTCTCCTAACCCGCCCACACCACCACTGAGGGTTTAGCATGTGACCTTCCAGGTTGTTCCGTGACACATGCTCATCTCTCTTCTTTGACACACCCCGTCTTTGGAGAGCAGTAAGCTCACGAGCAAGGAACGTGGAGCTCTGCAGTTGGTACCCCAAAGAGCTCTGCAGTTGGTACCCCAAAGAGCTCTGCAGTTGGTACCCCAAAGAGCCCGCATAGACGGGGAGGTGTTCAAGAGGAAGTTCAGTTTGACTGTGGTTGATTTGCTAACGTGGAACATGTCCTGTAACGCCCATAACTGTACTGTTTTCTCTTCATAATTTTAGGTTGTTAAAGGCCTTACCTACTTGTGGAGTTTAAAGATTTTACACAGAGGTATGTTCTGGGTTTTACATGTGAACTTAACGTGGGGATGGTTTAAGAAAAAAAAAAAGCATTTCAGCCAGCTGATATGACCATAAAAAAGTGATTGTTTGTAAGTGTTACTTTTCTTATTTTCTTCCTCTTATTTTCATTTTTTCTGCTTTTTTTCACTATAAACCAAGGGATTATATTTTTGTGAATCATATTTATCAAACATGCAAAACATATTTTGTTCTATTTGAAAATAGCAGACTCTGTGTTATTTAACTGTTGGTACAGCCCTCCCCTTCCCACGGTCCTTAGGGAACTTCAGGTGTCTTCCTGAAGAGATTGCGCTCTGTTCCCTGGAAATGAAACTTCAGACAAGAACCTAATGAAAGAGTCAGGAATGGTCCCTCGTGACGTGGAAGGGGATGGTCTGGTAACTGTTGCGTGTTACAGGAGGAGCCTCCTTTTGTTTGTTTAATGTTCCCAAAATGTCTGAATTCATTTGAAGCAAATTATGAAAAGAGAAAGAGACGGTAACCGAGCCAAACCACACATTCAACTTAGTGCACATCTGCTTACCCGGGCTCTGTGTACATCGGGGGAATGCAGCAGTGTGCAATGAGAGGCCATTAAAGGAAAGGGTCTTTTTGTTTTTAATTTGGTTTTAGTTTTTATTTTTTAAATTCCCCGCCCCCCAAGAACAAGCTAAAGCTCTTGGAAGGAACTCACCCTATCTTCAACTGCAGTCTCCTACCCAGCCTGTGTTCTTCATAGGTGGTCTCAATAACCCCATGCTTCCAAACTTCTTCATCCTTTTTAAAGAGAATATCTACATTTGGAAAAGTATAATGTTCACTTTTAGAAGGCATTCGTGCTGACTAAAGGGAGTCTTAAGCCCCCGCATTTCCTCCACCCCCAGCCCCATAAAGCCATTGTGTTTCTAGAGTGTAAATGGTACCAGGGCAGTGGCTGAGAGAGTGAGCAGGGCTGGATTAGTATCATTTTCCTGGGTGATATGTATGTGATCGATATGTGAACACATCTGGTGAGTAATGTGTAAAAGAAAGGGAACATTCTAACCTGGTGGGCAGAGCTACCCTGTAACGTGTACTCCTACCCCTGTGCGGCACCCATGGAGCCCTTACAGCCGGTGACTGGTCCTAGTGTTTGCTTGCCTTTTCCAGACATCTGCTGTGCATTTGGCATGGGATCTAAGGGAAGGCATCAGTGCTCAATAGCAAAGCCTTCATTAAAAGGACCATGCTGTGGAAATGAGAATGTTATTATAAATTGAAACTTAGGATTGTTCTGTACTCTAGGCAGACAGGATCATTCTGAACTAATGAATTCTCTCCAACTGTAACTATGGAAAATGTGGTTGCTCAAAGAACTCTGATGGATAGGGAAGTGTGCCTCAGATATTCCAAAACATCCTTTCTTTTCCTCTTTGAGGTAACAAATAATGCTGACAAAGCGCTGTTCCTCTAGAATTCCTGTTTCTAAGTTATTTGGGTTAGTCTCACTCTGTTTGTGAGAATAACCAGATTTGTTTGTTTGTTGAAATGATACATCATTAAACATGTCTCAGATGGATTTTGTGGGGATCTGAAAATAAAGCCCAGGGTCAGATTACCAGAACAATCCTCCTGTGATCATTTAGGCAGGCACAGCTGACCAGAGCCCTTGGAGTCCAGTGTACACTTCTCTTGCTATTTGTAACCTGGGCTCAGAAAGGACTTTTGGTATGTTGTGGGAGACGGTTGTGGTGACTTGGCTGATTGCTGATACGGAATCTTTCTTTAGGTTTTTCCGGCCTACTCAACACCCAGAGTAAACCGCTATAAACTATTCCTGTGGGAGGTGTCTGTGAAAGCCATGGGGATGGGTTGCCACAAGCCCTCTCCAGGGACTTCTGCTTTAGTATGAATCAGGGAAGTCGTGTATGTATGTCTGCCTAGATAGAAAGGTGACTGGATCACAGGGCAGATGAGTGTGTATTCCCTCGTAATGGGCCCTCAGCTCTCAGAAAGTGCTGTGGTAATAATACATCTTCTTAATAAATTTCCATGTTTGGCCTTGGAGTTGCATAGCCATTCACAGAGGCTTTTACCTTCTGGATGTAGAGTCAAAAGAGTCGGGCCCTGGAGACTTTTGTAAAGGACTGTACTGAGAAACTTAGCCTAAATTGAGTAGGTTTTGTCCATATTTAATAACTTGGATTTCATAAAAATAAGATTAAAGATACCTTTTTATTTACCAAAAAGCTATTTAATTTTCTCCTTGATTAAAAAATTGTAGCTTTTTAGATGAGTTCAATCAGGCAATTAAAGATCAGAGCTTTTAAGTTCAGCTAAGGCAATTAAGTAGGTAATATGGTTGTTTATACACTTGGACTGTATACACACTCACCACTGTTCCTTCTTACACACACATAGACTCATTTTTGCTTCCTCTGATTGATGATGGGAATACATCTGAATATGTGTCACATTGTCAAATCAAAGCTGGGTCCTTTTATGGAGGCTGGGGGAGTCTGGTCCAGGCTGTGTGAGAAGACAGCCAGTGAAAAGAAGACAACAGAACACTAATGAGTGATCCAAGCTTCCCGCTTTGTGTCGGCCTAAGTACTAAGAACTGTGTTCTCCTCTGATCATCCTTTTCTAAGGCTGCTCCCCCCAGACAGAGCAGAGAATTAGTAAAATGACATTACTTTATACTCAGAAGCACACATTTTTCACAATGAAGAACTGGAGATATGTTTGGCTGCTTGATACAAAAGAACAGACTACTTCTCCCATATAAATGGCTTGGTCTGGTATCCTGGGTTTTAACTACGAAAGATGGAAAAGTGAAATCCAGAGCCTTTTTCTCGGGGTAAGTGGAGACTATAGAGCAGTCTAAATAAGAAGCAGCCACAAACCTTTGCTCCACGATTAGTCTGGCCCCCTTAGTTTATCCGGCTGCACGTTATGTCACCCGGAAATGGTGGGACCTGGAGTCCAACAGCTCAGGCTGGACCTGGGTTCTCTTCAGTCAGCTGTTTCTCTTGGTTAGCATTTTAATATTTGAGATGATAGATGGGAGAGGACTTTGTGAATGATCAAATGTTAATCCTGTAGATAGATTTTTGTTATAACTATGAATTAATCACTTCATCCAATCAATAAGAATACTCCATTAACAAATCCAGCCAAGGAGAGAGTTATTGTGCTTTGTGTTACAGGGTCAAAAAATCCATAACTCCCTTTCCTAAGCTAAAGCAAATGTGATGACATCACATGAAGATATACTTATTTAAAATGTTTGAAACGCCTACCAAGATTAACTACTGTGGAAAAGCTGTCTTCGTTGTCAAATAGAAGTGAGCGCCCTGTGAGCAGGGTCTTTGCTGACCGTGGGTAAAAACAAAGACAGTGAACAGTGAGAATGTGTGTTGGGCCAGATCCGACATTCCAGCAAACATTGCAGCTTAACTTCAAAACATACATCACCACTAATGAGGTGAGAGCCCTGCATATTAATAAACCACGGCTCCAGTCACAGCCATCATTACCCACATCAAACATAAATACAAGATTAACACCTATGCCATTTCTGTGGGAAACGTGAGAATGCCCTGGCAGTAACTGCTCTTGCTTTCCCCGAGGATAAAAAAGAAATGGAAGGGTAATGAGAATAGAACTAAGATTAAGAAAATAAAACCGGCCGTCAGTTGGGGCCATTGTACAGAGATGCGGAAAATTATAGAGAGAGAATGCTAGACCTCTGTACCCCAGGATACCTTTCTATATATGAACCTGGGCAATTTTTCTTGCCTTCTCCGATAGAAAAGCTGGACATGGTACATGCATGTAATCCCAGCCCTTGCGGGGCTGGAGCAGGAAGATTGTGAATTTCAGGTCAGTCTGAGCTATAGGGTGAAACATCTTTTTAAAAAAAAAAAAAAAAAAAAAAAAGCAGCTGTGCAGAACAGTTTTTGCCCAGCTAGATCTCTGTGTGAAGAAAGAAACTTTGGTCTGTAGCCAGACCACCCTGAATGGACCCAGTCTTGTCTGATCTCAAAGGAAAAAACAAGCCAGTTCTTACAGCATCCGCAAACACGCTAGAAGTCTTATTTTCCCTGGTGTTACCTTCCTAAAACTGACCACACTTGGACTTCTCCAGGTGCAGCCTTAGGTGTGTAAGCTAGTGTTAGTTTATTCCAGGTGTCGGTGAGAGCTTGGAAGATGGCGGTATATGTAACACGGGCTTTCTGCGTTCATGAAGTGTATTTTAGCAGGGTGGGTGAAATGGCGAGAGAGACAGAGACACAGAGAGAGAGAAGCAAGGGAGGGAGGGAAGGAAAGAAAGAAAGAAGGAAAGATTCATAAGCAATAATTACAGTAGTATTATAGAATGCACTAGAAAGTGGTTAGCTAAAGGATGGAAGCATTTAGTAGATCCAACACCACAGGGGCATGGGGGGCTTGCTCCCTTGGCGCTCACAGCGACGATGGTTGTGGATGGAGGCTTACAGGAGTGGAGTTGGTCAAGCTAACAGGAGTGCATTTCTGACAACATGGCCCAGCACCTCCTCTCGTAGATATTTACACAGGAGAAATGATGCATGTGCTCCACAAAACTAGTGATCAACTTTTCCCAGTGGCTTTATTCATAAAAGATGTGCATTGGAAATAACCAATTAGTCTTTTAACGAGTAAATGGGTAAACACGCCGTGGTGCATCCATACAGTGGGGCGTGACTCAGTAGTAAAATGACTGAACTTTTGTCCTCGCAGCAGCGTGGACAAATTTCAGATATGTCACACTAAGTGAGACTCGGTTTAAGCAGTACTCTGCGAAAGGTAGAACTGAGAGTGGAAAGCCTTAGTAGCTGACGGAGGAAGGGTAGGTTGTAAAAGCATATGGGCAACTTAGAGGGGTCATGCTTCAGGGACCCAGGCAGAAGTTAGTGTGTGTGTGTGTGGGGTTATTTTGTTTTTTAAGGAAGGAAGCAAAGGGGACCTTTGCTGAGGTGGGGAGATGCTTAGTCAGCAAAGTGCCTGATGAGTTTGGCTCCCCAGCTCCCCTGTCAACACACAGGAAATGGGACAAGGCTGTGAGGCCACAGTAGGGGAGGCAGATAGAAGAGGATCCCTGAGGCTCACTGGCAGCCAGTCTAGCCATATCAGTAAGTTCCTCAAAACATCAGGTGGAGAGCTATTGAGGAAGATACCCAGTGTAGACTTCTGACGAGAAGGTGCATGTGTTTCTATGTGCACATGTAACACACACATAACATAGTAAACACACATGTAATACAAAGAATTTTCTTAGATCTTACAAATGGGCTAGATACTTGCACTGAAAATGAAGTAGTGTCATTAATAGATATTTTTTAATTAAAAAATTTTATTTCAGTAATTGTATGTGTGCATGGGCATGTAACAGTTCCACCATTAAGGTCCCCAAAGTCAAACTTGGATCTTCAGGCTTGGCGGCAAGTGTATTTGCTCACTGAGCCATTTCACTGGCCCTAATAAGGAGTGACATGTAGAGTCACAACTTGGATGAAAAGCAACAGCATCTTGGGGTGTGTTATCTTGAAATAATTGTGGATTCATAAGAAATTTCCAAAAAGAAGGTGCAGAGAGGTCTCACAAAAAGCATCCTTCTGAAAGATTCTGAGAGGACCAGAGGCTGGTCATCTGGAAGAAAGTAGCCAGGAAAGTGCTGACCTGTGTCATAGAGTTATTGCCAGTACCTTGTAAATGATATCAATGCAGACTGCGAGGTATAAACACTATAAACGTATCCTACTCCAAAATTACTCTGTTCATGAGAAGAGAAAAGAGAAGTAAAATCTTTGAATTTCTTAGAAAAGAAAATTTGATGTTAAGGTCAGAGTGTCCAAAGCTGTCCAAATGAGTGTAAAGCTGGGATTTGTAGTAAAATTAGTTAGGAAGTGAAACTACATTCACAAGAGTGACTCCTTACTGGTGGGGCATTGCCAGCAATAGACAATTAACCTGGTTGCATTAACCTGGTGATTTATGATGAACGTAATTTGTACGAAGCTTCCATAACAGCCCCTTCACGGAGACAGCTGGGGCTTCGGTTCAGGCCAGAGGGAGCTCAAGTGGCCTAAGCCGTGTCTCTGCTTCCTGAAATATCAGGGGCTTTTTTTGTTTTTTGTTTTTCAAGGACTGGTTAGCATTTGAGCGATCCAAGTCAATTTAAAGGAGTCATCCCCAGTTGGTTTTATGTCGCAGAGGGTAATGACGGGAAAAACTGGGTGTGAGCGCCTTCTTCCTCGTGCTGGGGCTGCTTAGTCAGGCGGATCTGGTAGGGATGTTTGTGTTGAACAAATGTTAGTGGTGAGAGCCATGATTAGACCTTGGCTCCTGTTTAAATATCCTTTAAATGCAAGCATTCATTATGTGCCAGTGCTATAGTAGATCGTAACTCATGAGCTGACTTAGCCAGTTAACTGAGGTAAACAAACTAGTTTAATGAGTATGAGTTGTTGATTTTTCTCCAGCTCTGACTACACGTGTGAACATCTCTAGACATGAAGCCTCCTTGCCTGTGCTGGTTATTTATTCTCTTTGCTTTGGGTTTACAGAGATTTCTGTATGCATAATAATGGTTTTTAAAAGATAAATTCTGTACAGTGTTACTTAAAAGTGCTCTGTTTAAAAAAAAAAAAACAAAACCTTCCAAGACTGTACAAAAAACTTTGAAAATTCAACAGAAAGGACAAACAAGAAAATCAGTCCAGTTATATCATGGGCAAAGGACATGGGCATGTACATGTGGCCCATAACCACATAAAGAAGATGGCAGCCTCATGTCCTGTAGAGAACGCAGACCCACGCTGACGTGAGGTCCCGCTACGTGCCTGTGAGAATGGCTACAGTTAGCAGGGACAACGGCAAATGCTGTGAGGTTGCAGAGAAGTTGGGGCAGTTGCTAGTGGCAGGGAACGAGGGTAGTCCCACTGTTGACATTTCCCAGAAACCTAAGCACGCGGCTGTCCTGATGACCCAACAGTGAAGACTTCGGTCCACACAGTACTGCATACACATGTTCGTAGCAGCTTTGTCCACGCTAACACAACACTGCAAACAACCTGGGTGTCCTTCGACGGGGAATGGTTAAAGAGCCCTGTGCATTCGTACCGTGGAATACTGCTCAGTGGCGGGAAGGGATGGACTGTTATCACCACTCTGGGTAAGCCTGCAGAGAATTATTCCAAGTGAAAAAGGCAATCACAAATTTTGCTGCAATTTCTATAGCATTCTTGAATGATACAGTTAGAGAAATGGAAGGCAGAGTAGTAGTCTCAGGGGCTGAGGAAATAGGGGTAAGAAGGAAGAGGTCTGCCCACAGAGGGCGCAGAGCATAACCCTTGGGATGGGAGTGTTCTCCAGCTTGAGAGTATTATTAATTCAGTTCCTTGAGGTGTACTGTGCTCTACAATTTTACAGGATGCTACTACTGTGGGAAACCGCATAGAAGCCAGCGTAATATGTCTGTTGTTTCTTCCAACTATGTGTGAATCTATGATTATCTCAGAAGACAACTGTCTCCGTTAGGGTTATTATTGCGATGATAAAACACCATGACCAAAAGCAGCTTGGGGAGAGAGGGAAGGGCCTGCTTTCTTATGGAACCCAGGACCACCAGGGGTGGTCCTACACAATGAGCTGGGCCCTCCCCCACCAATCACTAATTAAGAAAATGCCCCACAGGCTTGCCTACAGCCCAGTCTTAGGGAAGCCTTTTCTTAGTTGAGATTCCCTCCTCTCAGGTGACTCTATCTGTGTCTAGTTGACATAAAACTATCCAGCATAATGACATTTAGAAAGATGTGTATCAATTATATGTCAGAAAATAGAGAGTAATGTGTACGGGAAATATGGGTGATTAATCCTCTAAAACCCTTCTGGGTGGAGAGAGGGTTGGGATTGGAAGTGAGTTGTGTGATCATTGTGTGCTTTGACTCACAAATCACTGTAATGTTGACACACAGGACCCTGTCCAGCTACCCATCGTGGGGCCCTGCCCAAGTCGCAGGGTTGCCTCTGAGTTTTGTCTTCTAGGAAATCTAAAGGTTCTGAACCCATCAGAAGAAGAAGACCAACTATAGGGGATGGATGCTGCAAGATGGCTGTGTACCCATGGTTATTTGTTGGATAAATGGGTCAAGTCTTTTTGTGGGCTGTTTTCATCCTGGAACTTTCTGTAGTGCAGCTCACTTCAGAGTCCTCCTGAGTGAGGAGTGGATGACATCCTGAATGAATGTGCATTGGTGAGCTGAGCGCAGCCGTGTCAAGGCCCCCAGTGTCTTACACCCACGGGACTAGCGAAGCCTTCCTCCAGCCATGTATGAGTGGTTACAAATGGTTGACCAGACACCATCAACCACGGTTTCCTTCCTGGATGTTTAGAGCCTGTGACTGTGCCCCGGTAGTGACTTCCACCAAGATTAGCTAACCTGTCCTGTTCAGCTGTGTACAAAACTCCCGCCTCCTCGATTCAGCTGGATACTGGATAGAATTCCCTTGGAGTGTCTGTGCCGCCATGGTGCCCCTCACCAGAGCACATGGCCCACCTGACCCCAGCTTTCCTGTAGATGTGTCCGTTGTCACTTCCCCGTCATCCCAGTTAGGACAGTCCCTAAGGATGTGTAAGGTCTCAGCAGTTCCATGTTGTCCATAGAAGTATTGAAAAGTGAGAGATTTGTCATCAGCTGGCACATTCTGCCAAGTCCAGTGGACACACTGCTACATTAGCAGACTCCAAGGCGTGGCTGAAGGTCAGCACTGGAAATCAGATCTAGTGGTTTGCTTCTTGAGGAGTCAGTTCTTTGGAATGGGTCTAATAATGTTAATTGTGGGTGTTATTACTGTAGTCAGTTCCTCCGTGTCTTCTGGGGCTGCTGTAATGGACCTTTGTGAATAAAATTTTTAGTCTTCATCACAGTCCTATGAGGAGGTGTCTTGCACCTCCATCTTTAAATGAGGAAGTGGACTTCCAGAGAGGCTCTCTGACCAGTGTCAGGGGAGACAGTAATGGTTAGCGGTCTCGTGCAGGATTTATAGGATGGGACTGAAGGGGACATTCTGGTTCTGCTGCTTAACTCACCTCAGTGAGCTGACTAGGTCAGCCACTTCCTCTCCATGACCTGACAGCATGTGTCTGCAGCCCGTGTGCAGAGCAAGGTGGTTATTAGTAGTGCAAACCTGTTGCAGAATAGTATTTCAAGGGGTGTTACTTTTGTTTATGCTCTGGAATGTTTGTTTAATGATGCAAAGATGTGTTTGATGAAATAAAATTCACCTGCGGTCAGCCACTAGCTGACAGGAAGTGGTAGGGAGGAGCCAGGTGGAGAAGGGTTTATAAAGAGAATGAGAAGTATGAGGGCTTCTTGGAGGACAAGAGCAAGGAGAGGACGTGAGCTACTTGCTGTTCAGCCTCTCTGAAGAGCAGAATTCCACCTTAATCTTTGACTCTTGAGTTTTTTTTTTTTTTTTTTTTTTTTTTGGTTTTTCGAGACAGGGTTTCTCTGTGTAGCTTTGCGCCTTTCCTGGAACTCACTTGGTAGCCCAGGCTGGCCTCGAACTCACAGAGATCCGCCTGGCTCTGCCTCCCGAGTGCTGGGATTAAAGGCGTGCGCCACCACCGCTCGGACTCTTGAGTTCTTTAGAGGGACGGGGGTTTAGCTAAGGTCCCTTCTTAGCTTTGCAAGAGTCGGAGCTGAGGGAACAGACTCCCTCCGCTGCGGGCCTTGCTGCCTCACCGCTGCTGGTGGTGGTGGAGCTGCAGCTGCTGATTCGGACAGCTGTGGCTTAAAAGGCAGCAGCCACTAAATAAAAGGGCAACAAAACCATTGCTCCTCAAAAAGAGCAGCAGGAAGTTGAGAGAGCATGACTGGAACGTTCTCCAGTCTTCTCTCCTTTTCTTAGAGAGAAATCCAGCTGGTTAGAAATGGAAAGACACTCAAAACATCTAGATGAGTTTCTTTGTGAATTTCTCAAAATCACCCAAGAGTCCAGCCACTTAATGTGCTCAAGTGGGGTTCATCTAAGGAAGGTGCCGCTCGTTGAGGGCAAAGGGCCGAGTCAGAGGGACAGGTTTGTGGCACCATGACTGATTAATTTCATTCATTTGAGACTTGATTTCCTCATCTGTCAAGTGAGGCTACTCGTGATTCCCATCTCAGGGTTAGAGTAAGAGCAAATGAAGCCGTACATGGCAGGGATGACTTAGCTCAGTCTGGCATACAGCAAGTGCCAAGTGTGGTCTACCACAATTGTTGTCTCTTCTTTGAAAGGATTTACCAGCATGTGCTGCTCCTCACCGTTTGTTCTGCATCCCATATCTTCATGTTCCTCCTGCTCAAGAGCAGTAATAGTTCTGACTCTTCGTTCAGTCCCATCGTAGACCCAGCATCACTTTCCAGGGTGAGGGGAGAATGTTGTCTTCAGACTCCAAGAGTCCATTCTCCCACAGTGTTCCCCATATGTGGACCATAACATGTGTGGACTGCAGATAGGACCTGAGATCCATGACTTAGAAAAAGGGTTTTATTACTGTGTACTATGAAGGAATTGGGGAGAGGGTGAAAGATCTAGCTCAGGAGGAGAGTACTTGCCTTTCTCATGGCAGGCTCTAGAGTCAAGCCCTGGCCCCACAAAGCCAGGAATAAATAAAGTTTGGAGGAAAGGGGCATTGAGAGGCCCGGGCCTGTGTCTTTAATATTAACCTGACAAAAGTCTCCTATTGATCAGCAAGAAGGGGAAGCCATATATTGTACCTCCTGCAAGCTGAATCGTGAGACTCCAGACAGCAGCTGCCACCTACGATAGCTAATTGTGCTGCTTAATTTTATTTAGGGCTTTGGCAAGAATGTTTGGATGACTACCCTTTATTCTATGATGGAGTGCTTAAAGGAACTTTGCTATTGCAGTGAGGTTTTTCTCCTAAGTGCATTCCTGTTGTGTGTAGATGACTCTTAATGCGGTGTCACCACAGACTGTATTTAATTGTACCTGCTGTTCTCACTCATTAGAGTGCAGTCCCTAAGAAATAACTGGAGAGATATATCAAGTGGTGTCTTTTCATACGACAATTAAACTTAATGAAGGAATATTGCCGAAGAGCCCCGTCCAGGGCTGGGAGAGCGTCTGAGAGTGGAGACCTCCGCCACGTGTCCCCTGGGTCCTGATGAATGGAGGGAGGACAGCAAAGAAAAGTTTAGTTCTGCTGCTGACCCGGTCTCACAACAGAGCTGTGTGGCACATTTTACAACTGACTGACGCTTCCTTAAGAATTACATCATGCGTGCTGACGAGATGGCTCAGTGGGTAAAGGAGCTTCTCACCAAGCCTGATGGCCTGAGTTTGATCCCTGGGACCCACATGGTGGAAGGAGAGAACCCACTCCTGCAAGTTGTCCTCTGCCCTCCACAAGTGCACTGTGGTACATGCGTGTGTGCTCATGCGTGCACACACTAGATAAATACAAAGAATTGTACCATGCCTGCTTTTAAAATGACCCAGGCTAGCTAGGGTTTCTATTGTTGTGAAGAGACACCATGACCATGGAAACTCGCAGAAAGGAAAACATTTAATTGGGGCTCGCTTACAGTTTCAGAGGTTTAGTCCATTATCATCATGGCAGGACATGGCAGCATGCAGGCAGACACGGTAGTGGAGAAGCTGACACACTTCTCCAACAAGGCCACGCCTACTCCAACAAAGCCACACCTCCTAATAGTGCCACTCCCTCTGAGCTTAGGGGGCCAGTTACATTCAAACCACCACACCCAGTGAAGCTCACCCCTGAAAGACCAAGCAAGCCAATATTATAAACACAATGGGAAGGGAGCAGCAGGTGCCATCACCAACATCTCTGGCAAACAGCTCACACAGAGGTCGCTATCTGGCTGTGTGGCTTCCTTTTCGGACAAAAGTGTACACTCTAAACTGAGTCAGTTTCCCCCAAAACTGCTCCGACCGGGAGTCAGCTCCTTAGTCCCTGTTCAAACTTTGATCCCTGTGTCCAGGGCCACCTTTAGGCCTGCAGCCAAACCCTGACCCCAGTGGTGTGTGGGGCGGAGCTGACAGGGGACGCCCTGTGAAGGGCTGCAGCCAGCTCTGCTTCTGAGGGCTCAGCCTTGATCAGCAAGCCCCAGCTTACTGCTGTTGGTGTCTTCTGTAATGGCTAATTGATGCCGCCTGTGTAAAGATCCAGTTTCCTGTGTGAGGCAGTTATGGGCGGCAACATGGGTCGTGTCGACATGATACCAATTTCCACAGTCAATTTGGTCAATTCAGTGGAAGGGGAAAAAAAAAATCAGACCATCCTGAAAATCAGAACAGTTACGGGAGGTTACTGAGGCAGCCATGGTCGCCTGACTGAGCTTCTCATGCTTGACCAGTTGATTTTATATTTTGTAGACACAGACTTGGTCATTTGGGAAAATCTCAAATATATAAAAATGACACTTTAAAATTAGTACCTTTTTAAAATACTATTAATAATCATTGTGGTTACCTAGGCTTTTTTAAAAATGCATACCAGCTTTAAAGAGGAAGCAGCCATTGTACTATTTATATATAATTAAGAGTGGTTACATGGTGTCTGTCTCCTACCTTGTCACAAATGGGAAAGTGACCACCGTGGCCGGAAAGTATCTGCAAAACTATGGATTATCAACTAGTTTTCTGGGAAACAGTGCGCTACTGATCAGTTGCGTTTTGAGGCTTTTTTAAAAATAACTTTATTGATATATTATTTATACACTAAGAAAGACACACATTTTAAGGATGCGATTCAAAAATGAGCTAAATAATTTTATACTGTTATGTAACTATTGCTGTAATCTAGTTCTGGAATAGTCCATCACCCTACCAAAAACGTCTCCATACCCATTCACAGTCAGTCCCTGCCACAGGCCCTGCCTGTGTCCCGGGTCCTTGTCATCCTCCCATCCCCTGGCCCTGCCCCACTCTCCAGGGAACACTAATCTATCTTCTGACTGTGTAGATTTGCCTTTTCTGGACATAAGTAGATCCATATGAACTGGTGTGCCTTGCTCTTTTTAGTTTCTGTAACATTTAGTTAGGTTGATCGATGTTACAACGTTTGTCAGCCATCCATTCCTCTTTATTGCAGAATACTATTATATATGTATATATAGAGAGAATGTAGTTCATTCATTTACTAGTGGAGGGAGGGGCATTTGTAATTGTATATGGTTTGGGACTGTTAGGAATAATTCTGCTGCTATTTGCATACATGTCTGTTTTTTTTTTTTAATTTATGTTGGTGGTTTTTATTTTTAAGGTAGGTTCTCACCATGTAGCCCAGGCTGGTCCAGTACTTGTTATGTAGCCCAGGCTGGCTGCAAACTTGAAGCAGGCCTCCTGCCATAGCCTTCTACCTGCTAAGACTATAGGCATGTGTTGCCCTGTGCAGCATGCATATGTCTTTGTAAGATTCTGGGTTTTGTTTTGTTTTGTTTTGTTTTTTGGTTGTTGTTGTTGAATAGACACCAGGGAGTGGAATTAGTATCTGTCTTTAAATCTCTGTATGGCAGCCATTCAGACAATCTCGGAGTTTAAGAACTTGTCATTTATCATTGCTGTACAGTATGCGGTCTGTGTTACTACCTGGGGTTTCATGTTTTGCTAAAGACAGGGTAGCATTGAGACCACACAGTTTTGTGGTCATTTATTTGAGACAGGACCTCACAATTACCAAGGCTGGATTTAAATTCCTAGGCTCTAGCCATCCTCCTGCCTCAGGTTTCCAAGTAGGTGGGACTTGCTGACTTATTAGCCATATGGCTTATGTTTAATTTTTAAAGACATTTTAGTTTTTATTCATTTATAGACTCCTGCTGAGGGTGAGGGCAGGAAGCTTGATGTGGTCCTCAGCACGACCCAAGACACCATTTGCAAACTCTTACATTCTTCCTGTTCTGGGTATTTTTTTCTCCCACCCATCTAAACACTTCACATTATTGGTCAGAAGTGCTGAGAGCCACCCCTCATCTACTTGACACTCCTGCAGATCACATTTATGGCATCATTACTAAAAAGTCCAGCTCACTGGGAAGTCTAGTTGAGGGACTGGGGAAATATTTTGACAAGAGACACCTGATGTGACTGGGTAATTGTTGATTCCTCTGTCGCTCCAGTGGAACAGCACCTGCCATTCTTGAAGAACCTGCTCGCTTTGAGCTAGAACCTCACTTAGGACTTGGGTCTGGCACAGTACCTTAGACAGTCCACATCCTGACTTCCTGGAGTGGGAGTTGTCATGGCCCGTTCCTCAGCAGTAGCTCACAATACGTATAGTGCATTGAAGAGTTGGGAACATCCACTCACAGACGATGCATTGTGCATTGAGCACTTGGCTCTGTGCCAGGCAGTGCTGAGCACAGTCTCACTCAAGTCCCACACCAATTTTATCACTATGGGAATATCCAGATACAATCAGATCCCGGCCTGATCAGGTTGATAGCTGATCTTCCTGCTCTCAAAAAGTTGCCAGTGCGAGTTCAGGGTGGTCTGAGGATTCATGCGACTGGACTTAGCCCTGCTCAGAGCTTTAATGACTTGTGTGGTGCAGTCCATGTGCAGGGCTGATGAGCAGGTCTTAGATGAATTCCATCGGCCGCTTTGCATAGCATCCCCCTACTTCCCCTGAGAGGATCTGACACAGAATCTACCACTGTTTGCTACAAAAGCCCATCCATAACAAGTGATCTAGAACACTGGGCATTAAAATGAGCCACTTTGCATTTACCTTTATCTCACTTTCTCCAGCATGATACCAACTTCTTGGAAATCAGACTTTGAAGCAGGTAACACAAGCAAATGACATCTCATGCTTAATGCTAATGGGTTTGGAGTTGGTTTTCTTTCCATTAAAGATTTTACACAGCACTAATACAAGCATCGCTTTCTTCAAAGGCATGAAACGAACCCGTAATTCCAGGCTTCTACATCCTCATTTGTATTTTCTTTGAGAAGATGCCTCAGTTAAAATCAATGCCCTACCATTCATTTAAGCTCCCTTGCCTTCAATAAAACTAATTGATAAACCCTAATAATTAATGGCCTGATTAAACCAAAATGACTTACATCTGCCCTGATGGTTCCTATTTATAATCAGTCACTTTAATGACTCATCTTTTCTGTGCATTGCTTACAGAAGGCAGGCTGTGATATGTCTAGGTGAGCTGCAGGAAAAGCTGCGGGCTTTCTCTTGCTTTTATTTTCTATAACTTGACATTACATTAAAATAAACACATACATAACTGTCTCCTCTAAAGTAATCTTTATACCCAGTCAAATGTCTGTTACGTTTTGGAAAACAGAAAAATTATCTCAGTATTTCTGGAGTTCTTCCTGGGAGGTGTAGAATTTACGTGTTTGATATGAAAATTTGATGTAGTATGGACAGTGACTAGGCTTGTTGATAACTCAGCCATAAGGTAGATATTATAAAACAGCATAAAGGAGAACTAAAGTTGGGGGAGCTATTCTTGACCAACATTTAAATTCTGTTGCTTGGATCCAAATTTAACTTAATTTAACAACTGAAGCCCAAATGTAATCTATATCCCTTGTATCTTTTTTTTTTTTTTTTTTTTTTTTTTTTTTTGGTTTTTCGAGACAGGGTTTCTCTGTGTAGCTTTGCGCCTTTCCTGGAGCTCACTTGGTAGCCCAGGCTGGCCTCGAACTCACAGAGATCCACCTGGCTCTGCCTCCCGAGTGCTGGGATTAAAGGCGTGCGCCACCACCGCCCGGCTTATCCCTTGTATCTTTAAAACAGTGCTTCACAACATATGAGTCAAGACCCCTTTTGGGGGGTCTAATGACCATTTCAAAGGGGTCACCGAAGATATCTACATTACATTTTGTAACAATAACAAAATTACAAGTAGCAACGAAAATAATTTTGTTAGGGTCACTATAACATGAGGAACTGACCTGTATTAAACTGTTGCAGCATTGGAAAGGTTGAGAAGCACTGTTTTGAAAGGTTTGAGTTGGCTTGTGCTGTAAGGTCAAAACAATGGATTAGGGACTAGAATAAAATCCTTCAATGAGGACCAGTGAGATGCTCAGTGAATGAAAGGTCAAAACAATGGATTAGGGACTAGAATAAAATCCTTCAATGAGGACCAGTGAGATGCTCAGTGAATGAAAGCACTTGCTGCCAAACCCGATGACCTGCGTTCCATCACTGGGACTCACATGGGGGAAGGAAAGAACCGACTCCAGAAAGTTCACAGGCACACACATGCGTGCACATAAGCTCGCACCCTGCACTGCATCACACTGCATCGCACTGCACTGATGAACTCACAGTGGTGGCCCGTACAAGATCAATCCAGTCAACATTCTGGCATGGCTAGAAGGGCTCATGAGGCCCCACCTCTAGCCGAGGAGCTATTGGCAATTGGGGGGCCAGTTTTCTTCAGGAGTATGGCCCCAGCAGATTGTTGGTGCTCCAGGCTTCAGTGGATGGCCCTGCAACCATGCCCATATAGCACATACAGGCAGCACTAATAGGATTCAATGGGTTTAAATTTAAAAAAAAAAAAATGAAGTTGGGAGGGGCACGTGGTTGGAGGGGAACCTACGGGAGGTAGAGGGGAGTAGAGAGGGGTGATATGATCACGATACACTGTATTTATCTATAAAATTATCAAAGAATGAATTAAAATGAAAAAGAGTCTCTGAGTATAATGACAGATACGTACCTGAACACCAGTCAGCCCGCTTCTTAACAAATGTAACCGCAGATTTTGGAATTTCTAATGTGTGAGGAATAGCAAACTGGTAATGACAGAAGCCTCCCAGTGGTGGCCCACGGCTGAAGGTCAGGGCCGTGTGGGCTGCGGCAGAACACAGCCAACCTTGAAGGGAGATGGAAATGTCTCTTGTCTCAGTTATGGTCACCTGGTGGCTATACATCTGTCAGACTCTCAAACAACATGCCAAGTGGTTACAGTGAAACTGGTTTTTAAAGAGGAATTAAGGGACTCCAAAAATTAACAAAATAAAACAAATCATTCTTGATATAGTCTTAACTTTGCAGACATTTACTCAGAAGCAAAGAAAAGTGAGTTCCTTTGGTCTTTTCTCAATGCTGACTTGAATCCAGACTCTAGTGAACTGGTTTCTGATTTCATCTCTCTGAGATGGAACCCAGAAAGCATCAGGTTTTAAAAGCACAGCTAGGCTTGGGAGCCAGTTAGTTGCATGACTTGCTGTATTTGTAAGAACCATACTGTTTGTTCAGAAGGAAAATGACAGAGAATGCAGAAGTTGTACTTTGTTTCCTGAGCAGTCTTTAGGGAAGTATTAGCAGCTCCTAGATAGCTGTGGGTATGACTTCAGAGGCCAGAGGTGGGGTCCAACTCGCGCTTCTCACCATATCTTTACATGGTGAAGTAACAGTAAGTATTGTGTGAACATTTGTAAGTAACTGTGGACTTGTCTCACAATGAAGACTGTCATTTAGGAATGTACCCATTCTAAAGAATGTTCTATTGAGTCAAATGCATGCTTCTTCTAGCTGAGCGGCCCTTATTCACTCACTGTAGCTTCAAGAAATGTTTCCTATGTCTACCAAATACCGCTCCAGACATGGAGTGAGAAGTGTACATTCATGGAGCTTGCCTCCCCTAGCAGAAGAACAGGAAGTGTGAATTTCCATGTAAAGATCAACAAAGGGGAGGGGAAGGGAGCCTTAGCTCGTGAGGCTGCATCACAGTAACATTCAAGCAGGAATTTAAGGATAATGAAGGAGCTAGCTAGGCATGAATGAGGGGCCAGAACGTTCTAGGCTTAGGAGCCACTGGCAGATGAGCAAGAATGGGCAGGGCAGGAGGTACAGAGGTGGCGCCAGCTCGTGCTCAGCCCTAGACGCTAATGGAAGGACCTTGTGTTTCTGGTTGATTTGGGAAGCCCTCAGTAGTTTTGGACAGAGAATGGGCAATGCTGGCATGGGTCTTAAAGAATCACTTTTTTGTTGCGTTGAACACAGATTGTAGAAGTATAATCAGTAGCCCCTGGGAAAATGCATACACTGGTCTGCTGAGAATGTTTCCTTAACGTCAAGTTGTTTTTATAAAGTCTACTTACTGTGCTTTGGAATTATTTTCTACTTTGATTTATAACATTGACTGTAAAAAGTAATGTTTTTTCCACTGCAGACCTAGAAGCTAAACTGTTACAAGCCAAGTCCAAAGTCGCATGGCAAACTTGCATGGTCAAAAAGACCGAAGTATAGCTTTGTCTCCAACTGAATCCATTGACTTCGTGAAAGGAATCTATTATGTTCAGATTATGCTTTAAGATGTTACTTGAAAGGGGGGCATTTATGTTAGTAAGTTTAATGTAGTTTTAAAAACATCTCCCAGTGAGCAAGACCCTGTGTGCAAAGGGAATAGATATGAAGATGTGTGGAGCTTATTCCAACCCTGTGAATTTATTTCTTGTGGTGATGATACTAGAGCAGTAAATGCCTAGTGAAGTGTGACATGCTCAGTTCCAAACAAGTGCTGCAGTCAATGCCGTAAAAATTCAAAGAAGTCATGATGGTGGCATGGAAAGTTTGTGCAGCAGGGAGGCAGGTACTTGTGGTAGCCAAATTCATTTTAAGTTCAAACTGTAAGACAGTAGATGATGCAAGTTTAAAATATTTTAAGTTGAGGGCCTATAATAAGAATTTGGTTTGCAGAGTAAAGGCAGGTTAAATCGAATTTAAGATGAGCTTCAGTTCAGCAAAGGATGACTGGGACATCTCTGGCTGGCTGTGCCATGCCCTACTGACTGCTGAGGCACACTTGAAGGTCAACGGAGGACCAGGTGTGCTGATGCCTACTGTAATCCGAGCACTTAGGAGGCTGAGGCTGGAGGACCACAGATGTCCTGATTAGTGTTTGTTTGTTTGTTTTGTTTTGTTGTCAAATTGACAAAACCTAGGAAGAGAAAACCTCAGCTGAGAAAATGCCTCCATCAGACTGTCCTTTAGACAATCATTCTTGGTAGACTGATGTGGGCGGGCCCAGCCCACTGTAGGTGGTACCACCCCTGGGCAGGTGGTCCTGGATTATGTAAGAAAGCAGACTGAGTAAGACTAGTGAGCAAGCCAATAAGTAGCATTCCCCTATGGTTTCTGCTTCTGTCCTGCCTCCAAATTCCTGCTTGAGCTGAGCCCTGGCTTCCCTCAATGATGTAAGCTGTAGGATGAAATATACCCTTCCTCCCCAAGCTGCTTTTGGTCATGGTGTTTATCACAGCAAGAGAAACAAACCAGGACAAATAGAGTCCAGCCCAGGCTACATAGCAAGACTCTGTCTTAACAACAGACAGCAACAACAACAACAACAACAACAACAACAACAACACACACACACACACACACTTCTATTCTGTCAAGGAATATATTTAACTTCATCTTTAAGGAGAGAAATGATGTGGTCAGTAGCATACGTAAGGGTTAAAATGGTAGTGTTGTAAGAAGTATATGGGAATCAGGAAAAATAGGGGTTGAGAGCTAGTTGGCAAGGGCTCATGCCAACCTGTGTATACCAACTTAAACCCAAAGAGTCCCTCCCCACCTCAGCTTTCATTATAATGCGCTTGGCTTGAAGGACAGACCACAGAGACAGCTTCCACAGTTTACTTATCGCTAAACCATCCACATGAAGATCATCCCATGTGCTCATGGCTTCCGTTCATCTTACTTTCTCCTTTCCTTGAGCATCATCACTGCCTGTCCATCTTCCAGGAGCTGGCGATGAGGCAGTCAGCAGGAGATTCAAGTTCCTGCTTCCATGTAGTTTGCCTTCTGGTGTCAGACAATACTGAATAAGCCAGTGTGTAAGAAATCCCCCCTGTCAGTTTCTGAGTTGGAACTTGAAACTTGAGTTAAATACATACTCTTAGCAAGATAATTTGATGGGATACCCTACTGCAGGCTAGAAGATTAAAGAAGATTAAATTCATCTGCAGAATTATTTTTTAGATATATTGCCAAAACTATGGCCACTATTTTAGGCTAGGCAAGGATACTGGGTCTAACTAGCTGCCTGTACTAGACTTCTTTACTATTCAAGATGACCTGTTAAAGCACACGCTGTTTGTTCCATCAACAGTGGTGTGCTCTTGCCTTTCTTGGTGGTTTTTCTGACTTCCCTGAATTCCAGAAAAGGCTTATTGTCACTGGTGATGCTCGCAGGAACCCTCTGTGTCATTATTTACCGACTGACTGCCTTGGCAGAGCTATGCCAGTTCTTATGATAACTGTAACAGTAGTCAGAAGTGACATTGGGAGGGATAAATGAAGGTTCATACATGCACACACATGCGCACACACATGCGCACACACGTACACACACATCTTCAGTCAATTTCTGAGAATTATCTGAAGTAGCATTTGTCACTAAGACACAGGTCATGGTTTCCCTCAGTGAGGACCTGTTAGCAGTGATGGGTGGGTGGAGTTTGTTTTTGTTCCCCTCCCTTTGGCTTTACTACTTCTTAGATGGGAGCCCTAACTTAGAGCACACACTCACAGTGTAAACGAGCCCTTTTTGTGAATAGACATTATAAAAGGCTGCTCTTTCTGAGAAAGTATGGGGCTAGGCTGGTGGGGTATTTCCTATTGTTGAAAGTCAAGGTTTGAGTGGACTTTCGTTTGACTAGGTTTGGACTTTCTGCTTCCAGATAAAAGCTTTGTAATAAATTTGTGGTTCGAGTGTGGGCGGACCTAGGATGCCGCTTCTGCAGTGTTATATGGTGCACACGTGTGCTTTTGAAAACAAGCTGTATCCACATGGAGTTGGTCACAGGCTTTTCTGATTCCTTTTAGATGTGAAGCCCTCCAACATGCTAGTCAACACAGGCGGACAGGTCAAGCTGTGTGACTTCGGCGTCAGCACGCAGGTAGGTCTTTTTTCTGCTCAGCCTGCCCTGTGGATTGAAAATCACCTAGGTTCCAGACAAACAGGAACTGTGCGTCTGCTTGTCGCTGGGCACATGTTATTCATTTTTAATCTCTGAGCGAGTTTCCTTCATCAGAATATGATTGTTCATTGTTTAATGACAGTAAAAACTGCTGATATTGTAATTACTACTTACAAATAGCAAACTTCATTGCTATGCAGCTTGACTATGAAAGCGCTCTGGCCAGACAAAAGGGAGGACAGCGAGGGAGCCGTGCCTGGGGAGCCCAACTGGCCCACAATAAAAATTAATATTGGGAGCAACAATGGTGGAGGGCCATTACAATATGCAGCACCAATTTTAATTAATTTCCATTTGGGGCCTCCCCTGAGAACCCCAGTGATAGTGACCCATGCGCGTGCTGTGGTGTTGATTTGAATTGCAGCCACCTTCCCTCCCATCCAAACACGAAGACCAAAGCGAAGGTCAGCTTCGCATTATGAGTTGTCAAAGTCTGTTATCCCTCCAGCCTCTTTAGTTCATCTCGTCCTGGGAGCGCGGCGGGGGGGGGGGGGGGGGGGGGGGGGGGGGGCTCCATTCACATCTTGAGCCATCTGACTGAAAGATGAGGGTGTTCAAATTCTACTTCAAATTGACTTTTTATTTCAGGCGGGTTTGGGGCACTAAAGCGCTGAGCATCACGCTTAAGTGAATTGTTTAAGGTTAGCTGCTATAAACCGTAATGCTGTGTGCTTGTTTAAATTGGAAATCACATCCAAAAGAAAAGAGAGATTTAATCATTTTTAATGCCTTTGTGGATGAATTTGTTCCCTTTTACATAATTTTTAGTTGATTTATAGGAGTGCTGATTGTAGGTTAAATGGGGAATAATTGCCCATTTTATTTCCACATTATCTTTATATTGTTCTAACAGACCATTTTGTCTCATAGCTGGTGAATTCTATAGCCAAGACGTATGTTGGAACAAATGCTTATATGGCAGTAAGTAAACTTATGCAAAAATAACATTTAAAGCCAACATCTTTATCTTTATGTACTTGGAAATGTATAATTCTTAAATTAATTCTACCACTGTAGACTAGTAAGTCATAAATTACAAAGTCAATCCAGTTGCTTTCCAGTTTGCAGCTCTTCTGAGAACATGCCAGGCTTTGTGCTTGACTATCAACTTATCTGACTTCGGTGACTCAACTGGTTGGTTCAAGTGTGAAATTGCTGAGTTTTGAAGTTTAATCCTACAGAAAAATTGCACTTGATAGCGTATTGACTGCTTTTCCACACCGCTTATTTAATTAACCCTAATAAACCCTAATATATGTCAAGGCATCAGTCAGTAACATCGGTTGTTTGTTCTGAGGATAGGAACATGCCTTGTCACCAGATCCAAGTTAAATTCCTGATGTGGCGGGTCTGAACCTGTGGATCTCCCAATGTTCTGCACTTAGTATCCTCTACAATGTATAGCTCTGTATTTTTCCTTAGTTGTTCAAGTCATGCAGATATCATAAGTTGTTCCATTTCTTTTTCTTACCATTTCAAACAAGAGAGCTTATTTGTGGCTATAAACATCTTGAGTTTGTTGGTTTTCTTAACCCCTGCAAGAGTTGGTGGGAGTGGAAGGAACCAAGGAAAAGGCTTTTCTGGTATCATTTTCAGAGTCTGTTTTTTTTTTTTTTGTTGTTGTTGTTGTTATTTTTTATTTTCACCCCTCTCCCTTTCCTTTCTTCCCCTCTAGAGTCTGCTTTTTATTTCAGTGTTTAGGATTGGTTTTTACTATGATGGTTCCAGATTTATGTAAGTAATCCCTCTCAGGCTAAGGAGATGTTGTTGGTATCACACACTTAGAAGATTTTAGTATGGGTATATCATGGATCTTTTAAAAAATGTTTTATATTTTTATTACTTATTGGGAGGTGCTGTGTAGATGTAGATATCCACCATGTGGGTCCTGAGGGTCCAGCACAGGGTGTCAGGCTCAGAGACTGGCGCTCTTATGGACAGAGCTGTCCTGCCAGAGTCGTGGACCTTATTTTCAGTATTGTTTTTGTCCCTGTGTTATCACCATTAAAAGATCTTTGATATAGGCAGAACCTGGGTCTTCACCTTGCTATTCTTCGAACAATACAAAGCATTTCATTTTCTTTCAAATGGTCCAAATAGTTTATTTTGGTTTCCATTGCCTTTAAGAAAATTCATATTTTTTTTCTCTAATTAAATGTGGAAAAAGTAGATCAGTTATTAAAGTTATTGTGTCTGCTTTTTAAACGTTAGTCTCCTCCATGGCTCTCCCAGGGTCAATGACATTGGTGAGTCACTCTTCTAGTTAATAAAACCCTACTGAATGTCAGTCAGCCTCTATGAATTATGAAAATACCCTGACTTGAAAAGGAAAAAAAGCTATCCATGAAACAACTTCTCAACTGCCCATCATGTTCTTGGTAGCTTTAAATTGCTCTGATAATTAAATTGCATCACATCTGAGCTACAAATCCAGATTACAGTTGTCTTTCCCAGGTGTACATTAAAGAAATTACTTTTTTCCCTTTTTGTTTATGGATGAATGTGATGCGTCCATATGTTAATTGAAAGTGTGAGGATTAAAATTATGAAATGTTAGCTCAGATTGGCAAAGCTGAAATTGCTTTGTTTCTTGGGTGAGTGAATTCTAGTCATCAGCTTTGTAGTTCAAGCTGCAGAAAGCCTAAGATGCCAGGGAGGAAAACAATGAAAGTCTGAGAGGAAGAGC
The DNA here is from genome assembly GCF_049852395.1 of Peromyscus maniculatus bairdii. Classification (NCBI taxonomy): domain Eukaryota; kingdom Metazoa; phylum Chordata; class Mammalia; order Rodentia; family Cricetidae; genus Peromyscus; species Peromyscus maniculatus. The sequence goes on along the minus strand of NC_134858.1, from coordinate 60,592,742 downwards.
TAGAGCTTTGCAATTCCGTAGGCTCTGGTTGGCCAAGTACTTGCCAAAGGCTGGCCATGGGGGAGCCTGGAAACAGCCCTCCATTACTGTAGTCTGGTGTTGACCCAACTGCTGTCTATGCTGCTAGTCTCTTGGAAGAAGGGTTGGGCTCTTTGGCTTTATGTAAACCCCTGCCTGCTGTATCCTGTTTTAGCTCTTGTAGTCTAGGTTTTAGGTTCCACATGGGATTCTATGCCAAATGTTACCAAACTATAACTCCTGGTTCTCTGTCTGCTTTGTTCACTTGCTTTTTACTTCTTTCTTTATTATTTATTTATATATTTATAATATTTATTAACTATTTTAAAGTTTTTGTTTGTTTGTTTATTTGATTTCGAGACAAGGTCTCTCTGTGCAGCTCTGGCTGGCCTGGAACTCACAGAGATCCGCCTGCCTCTGTGTCCCAGGTGCTGGGGTTAAAGGGTGCACCACCATGCCCAGCCCAGGTCTGTTTTGTGAGTCCAGTTTTACTGGAATGTGGCAAGGCTGTTAGTTTAGGGCTGGGTGTGGCTTCAGCAGCACACAACAGCAGCTCAGCAGTTGTACAATTGCATGCATCCATCCCTATGTGAACATTGTTTCCAGGCTGGCCTTTCCAGGAAAAACAAAAAACAAACAAATATTTTCCAGCCCCTGGTGTATGCCAGTAAAGCACATCTCAAGTACCTTCTGCTACATGAGCTGTTTCCACTGAACACGTCCCATGCTGTGAATCAGAGGAGACACTGGTGAAACTGGAAAGACACCTTCATATATGGCACTTTTGCACATGGCATAATTGAGTCTTTAGTTGAACCAAGCATAACATAGAAATTAGAAGGCTACACTATATAGTTGTAATGGTTATAATAGGATGTACAGAAGCTACTTACAGCCTGGACGGTGGTGGCGCACACCTTTAATCCCAGCAGAGCCAGGCGGATCTCTGTGAGTTCAATGCCAGCCTGGTTTACAGAGTGAGATCCAGGACAGGCACCAAAACTACACAGTGGAAACCCTGTCTTGGAAAAAAAAAAAAAAAGGCACTTACAAACATGCTAAATGAGCTAGAGTAGTGTGCATAGGCAGAGACTCAGGAGGAGAGGGCAGGGCTGGACAGACAGCAGGTGAGAGCATGCATGGCACAGCTGTGAAGACCAGAGTTTGGATCCAGGTACTCCTGCACTGAGCTGGGCTGCTGTCTGTTCTCCTCGTGACCCCAGCACGGGGAGGCAGAGTCAGGAGGGTTTCCTGGGCCGTGGCACACGTGGGCTGCAAGTTGAGAAAGAAACCACGTTGTCAACAGAGTAAGGCCAGGAGTGCTAGAGGAAGACACATAGGGCCTCTGTCTTCCTTTACATGCACAAATTCCTAGTAATCAAGTTGAAAATTTTGATGTTATAGTTTCTGAATAACTTGAAAACTTTCTAAGATGTTTCTCAAATACTACCTTTTGGGATAGAGTCTAAATGACTGTTCTTAGCCCTGTGTGGCTGCTTTAGGAGTTTGTTTTTGTCTCCACACTCAGGCTGTGACAGTCCTTGCAAGTGTCTTCCCTAGACACGAGCCTACTCAGATTGCACACACTCTAGTCCAACTGGCCATGGTGACCGTCAGAAAGACTGGTATTTGCTGGGCACTCCCATGTGGCATTTTTCTGTTGAGGACATTACATTTTATCCTCACACAATGCTGTGGTACATATACATTGTTATTGTCACCTTCATTTTACAAAGCAGTCCACAGAAGAAGTAACTGTCACCCAGTCTCTCAGAGGTGGCAGGCCTCTCACAGGAGACAGGGTCTAATTAGGACATCAGACTCTCGTTTCTTCGAATAGCAGGTTATTTGGACCAATTCCACTATTGAAAAAGGAATGATAGTTTTCAAAGCTTCAGACTTGGGCTGGAGAGATGGCTCAGTGGTTAAGAGCACTGGCTGCTCTTGCAGAGAACCTGGGTTCAGTTCCCAGCACCCAGATGGTAGCTCACAACTGTCTGTAACTGTCCAGTTCCAGGGGATCCAACACTCTTCTAACCTCCTCTGGCTCCAGGCACGTATGTGGTACTCATATATTCATGCATGTAATATATATATATATATATATATATATATATATATATATATATATATATACATATACATATATATATTAAATATTTTATTTATATAATAAATTAAAATTTAAAAAAAATCTTAAAAAAAAAAAAAACACCCAGAAAGCACTAAAAAGCTCAAGAGACAAGGAACTCCAACCCGCCAGGTTTTGAGTGAAATCCCATGACAGAAGAGAGCACGTGATGCTGAAGGCAGTGTCAGGCTCCCCCTCCCCCTCTGTGCAGAAAGCTCCACCTGCTCTCCTCTGGGGAGGGGCACACTCACTCTGAAGCTGCTCCTCCCCTTCCTGGAACCAGAGGGAACCTCAGAGCTGAACCTAGAGCGAAAGGGAGCAGAGTAGGCTGTGGCCAGAGCTGAGCCTGCTGCCCAGCTTTGCCTGGCCAGCCATGAGCGATTGGACATAGGACTTCATGCTGAGGACATGGTCTAGAGTGGCCTCTCCACCTTAGGTTGCAGAAAACGTCCCCAAACTCTAAAAGGATCAGCAACAAAGCTCCAAGGCAGTCAAAGACAGCAGACAGGGCAGCATGAAGAAGACCCAACGGGAGCGGCAGGAAGTGCAGCAGGTGCGCACAGACTGAGGGTCACACATTCTCGCGAGGACAGTGCACGTGTACAGCCCCCAGTCACTCATGGGGGAGATGGCTCTGTGGTTATACGCATCACTGCTCTTGCAGAGGCCCCAGGTTTGGTTTGTATCTCCCACATCAGGTAGCTCAAAACTACCTGTAACTCCAGTTCTAAGACACCTGGCCTCCGTGGGCACCTGCACACATACACACATCCACATTAAATAAAACCACATCTTTCTAAAAGGCCTCACTGGACCTGGTAGCATATTGAACACAGCAGAGGGAGGGTTAGTGAATTGGAAGTGCAGTCTGCAATACTGCTACCTGATCCTACTTGACCATTTTGCTGTGTGGGGATCTGGCCTTACTCACCTAAAAGAAAAACTGGTCACCACAGTACACGTGTGCATAGCATGCTAGCCTGAGTTATGTGCACCTAGTTGGGTAATTTTCTGAGCAACCCGATTGAATGGCAACTCCCTTTTCAGAGGAGATAGAATATGCACCTTGCTGTCTTCATGCCTCTGTCAGTCACACCCAGGAGTGCTGTGTCGTGAACGGTCCTGGAATCCCTTAACTGAGTCTGGATCCTGGCCAAACACCCACCCAGTCACAGGCAGTGGCTGGAGGGAGTAGAATGTGTCAGTTTGAAGACGCTGCCTTGAAAATGCTCTGTAGATTCAGCTTTTGGGGTATATTCAGAAACTGGCCAGGATTTTTGTTTGGCTTGGTTTCATGTGCTCTTCACTTACCCGCACAGAGGTGCCTTAGACAAGAGCTACATCTTCCTTATTATGTAGCTTTCTGCGCTGTTGACAGCCGTCAGGTGAGGAAGTAGCACCAGCCGGCCTTTTGACTGTAGCTCGGCTGTCAGAGATACAGTGCCTGGTGGTAGGTTTTATCTTCTTTCCTATTGTACTTGAGGGGAGAGGACAGGGCATGCCTCTGTGGCTGCACTGTGAGCCCTGCTTTAGATGATGCAGTCTCAGGCTGTCGACCCCAACTCTGCATTCCGGAGGTTCTGAGGCTCCTCTCGTGCCTAAGGCAGTCCCAGAGCCCTGAGTCTACCTTGTGTGTTGTAGAGTGGGTCTCGGAGCCTGCTGCCTGCGTTTGCTTGTCCTCCACCAGTGATCTTGTTCTGCTGAGTGTGGCAATAATTTCCCCATCCAGAGGCGGCCAGAACCTTGTGCTTAAGGACATCTCTATTGCCACCTGATATTTGTGAATGTGTTAACTCTTTATATTTTCCCCTCTTTTAGTTCAGTTTTCTGTTTTATTTCCAGTTCTCGGTTTGTATTTGTTTTGATAGCTCAGTAGGCAAATGAGGCGAATGTATTTAATCCTATCATCCAGCCCATCCAGATATTGCGTGTGAGAGTGCCTCTTCTGTTTGGTTGTTTGTTTGTTTGTTTTTCTCTGTGTTCTAGCGAAATAGAACAGCTTGAGAACTGCCACCAATAGAAAGAAAAATCAAAGAGAGGATGCGGAAAGGGTAGGGAGGGAGATGACATTTGATTATTTCTTAACAAGTCTAGAGGGCTTTAGAATGTGCGTCATCAGGATTTCTTTTTTGTTGTTTAAATTGTGTGTAAGTGTGTGTTTGTAAGTATGTGTGTCTGTGAGAGTGTGTTTGTATGTATGTATGTGTGTGTGTGTGTGTGTGAGAAAGAGTGTCTGTGAGTGTATATGTCTCAGTATATATCTGTGAGAGTGTGAGTGTATGTGCGTCTGTGAGAGTGTCTGTGTGTGTATGTTGGTGAGAGAGAGTGTGTGGGTGAGTGTGTCTTTGCAAGTGTGTGTGTGTGTGTGTGTGTGTGTGTGTGTGTGTGCATGCACCCATGCTACAGCATATGTGGAGGTCAGAGGACACCTTCCGAAAGTAGATTCTCTCCTTCCACCATGTCAGTTCTGGGACCTGAATCATAGGCTTGGAGGCAAGCACTTTTACCTATGGAATCATTTTGTTGGTCCTCGTTCTAAGTTTTTGATGGATATAATAGTTATAAAATATGAGAAGGGTTAAGTTCATGCTTAGAACCACACGTGTGATGAACATCCCTTAACAGTACCCTTGCCTTCATACTGTCATGGGCCAGGAGTGGCCCAGGGTGTGAAAGGCTCCCTGTGGGGAAGTAGACAGGGAGACAGAGAATGGCAGTGCAGCGTGACAATTAAAAGTGAAAGTAATGCACACTAGTCTGTGTGTGTGTGTGTGTGTGTGTATGTGTGTGTGTGTGTGTGTGTGTGTGTAGGCCAGAGGTCAACCTTGGTTGTCTCCACCTGCTTTTTGTTAAAATAGGGTCTCACTGAACTTGGAGCTCACCAATTTGGCCAGACTAGCTGGCATTGTTGATGATAACAATGGCAGTTGTGCTTTTACTCCCACAACTGGGTAGTCAGTCCCACACGAATACCTGCTAGTACCTGTCACACTGACTAGGACTGGACAGTGGGGTGTGGGTTAGGGTCTCAGCCCTGCCATGATTAGCTGCAGACTTGAGCAAATATTGCATATTTGTGGGACCTCAGTTTTTTAATTCAGTTGTTCATCTAATCCTTGTAAGTCATGTATGGGAGGCCAAATCCCGGAAGGACAGACCAGGAGGCATTCACTCAGTACATAAGGATACCTGGTGAACAGAGTGTATGTGCCAGAGCATTCTGGACCAGCCGCCTGCCACACAACCCAAGGGGAGGGCCAGGAGTTCCGTGGGGCACCTCGATTCCTGTCAGAAGAAACTCCACTGCGTGGAGTAAAACAGTGACAGGCAGTGTATCTAGGAAGACGAACTCTGGCTGCTGCTTGCACCAGCCACAGACTCTCCACCCTCCTGTACAGTTGAAACTATTTCCAGGTAAAAAGCTAAAAAAAAAAAACAAAACTTAAGCCGTGGTCTTCAAGACCCTTCTCCCCAAATTCAAGTAAGTCATCTACAACTTTGCACAATTTGTCCATCCATCCCCGGTTAAGATCATTGGATCATAGGGAGGTAGACCTAGGGTCAAGTGCTAACTCGTTAGCTACCTTGGTTTCTGCCACATTAACTAGCTACCTGGGGCCTTCACTTTCTTGATCTGTGAAACATTGACAATAATCGTCTTTATAGGGACTGTGTGCAGGATCCTCTCACTTCTAGAATGCATATATGCATACATGTGAAATTGTTCTGTGTGTAAATGCCATGCAAATGTGGGTGGTTCCCTGTGTTGAACTTACATTCAGTGTGTGCTGCCAGGGGTAACTTTCCGTAGCTCACAAGCTTCCTCCTGTTTTCTTACAGCCAGAGAGGATTTCAGGAGAGCAGTATGGGATCCACTCTGACGTGTGGAGCTTAGGGATCTCTTTCATGGAGGTATGTTGCTGTTTGCTGTTATTGACATGCTTGTACTAGTACATCCCATTGGGAAGAATGGAGGCTTTGAAGGAATACCACAAACTCCCACCCACTATATTGTGTACATTGTCTGACTCTGGAGCCCTTCCATTCATATATTCCATGGGACTCTTTAACCGAGTCTGCATTATTCTAGAGCGCTGCTTCTCACACACCACCTCTGTAAGACATACCTGAAGTGCTTGTTAAGAACACAGGTTTGCCAGCCCCACCCACGACCAGTTCAATCCAAGTCTCTCCTAATGTGCGTGTGGGAACTGTTCCCTGGGTGGGAGCCCTGCTTAGTCTGAAGCCCTGTTCTCTGAAAGGGGATTCCATGACAGCACAGGATGATGACAGCCTTGGAGTGTGCGTGTGTGACATCCAAGGGGGGTGGTTTTAAAAGATCAGCTATAGTCATATGATAGATATGTTGTATATGTGCTATATATCATTTTCTTTCTTAAAAAACCTATCTCCTAATAAACAACATGTGCATGTGGGGTGGAGGTGGGGGGGGGGATGTGCATGTAGTATAATTTAATGTCTTTATGTATTGCTGTATTTAGAATGGATGTGTTCCCTCGGTGAGCCAGGTGCAGCTCCATTAGAACTCCATGCTAAGAAATAGTCATACACTCGTATTAGAAGACAGACACCTGGCTTGCTGGAATCGCACTCTTAGACAACCCGGGCACCCACTGGGGCTCTCAGAACAGCTCTCAATTCCGTCCGTTCCCATCAAGGAAGCCTTTTTTAAAAAACAGAAACATGTTTAAATAATACCACAGATCGAGTTCCCATCACAATCCTATCGCTTTTGTTTGGTCAAATACATTTTCTATATCTTTGTAACGCATGAATGCCATTGTATTTGGAAGGAAATATCTTCAGACCCAGCTCACCTGCACAGCAGGAAGGGTGCCAAGATCAAATGCTCAATGTTTATTAAACCATATTCCTCTGCCTTTTCCCGAAAGGTAATCTAAGAGGAACTGTAATGTGTGCGCAGCAGCCTAGAGGCTGAAGTTAGCGGGTAGATCTCAGGACCCAGCCCTCAGCAGGACCCCAAGGGCTCCTCGTTCTAGTATTAGCTTGTTTCCAGGGGAAACTACCTCTGACATGTGGGACTCAGGCTTTGCTAGGATGGAGCATCCCTTTGGTGGTTTAAACATTCTCATTGGTTGTGTTTTATAAATGGTCAGATACAGGGCAGAATAATTGAGAGGTCACATGCTTCAGAATCCAGTGGTGGAAACAGAAGACCCAGGTTGTAGTACTAGCTTTGGTACTAGTTTCCTAGGTGGTCCTGGGCCAGCCTTCAGTGCCCACCAGGCTCAGTTTCTTCTCTGTGCGAGAGTGAGAGCTGACCCCAGTGCAGACTGGCATTCTACAGCTCCGCTGCTGCTGCTGCTGTCTTCCCTGTAGTTCCAGCAGCAGCAGCAGCAGCAGCAGCAGCAGCACCAGCAGCAGCAGCAGCAGGAGGGCTGTGTGCCCGGGACAGAGGTGCACCCTCACCTGTTGGGAGCGTAGAAACACTAGTGAGAGGGCTGGGAATACAGCTCAGTTGAGAGATAGCTGCATAGCATACACAAAGTTATGGCTTACTTGCCAGCGTGGCATATGACCAGGATGTGATTCTAGTATTCAGGGAAGGATACAGGAGGATCGGAAGTTCAAGACCATCCTCATCAGATGCAGAGTGAGTTGGACGCCAGTCTGGGCTATATGAGACCATCCTATAAAAAAAAAAAAAAGTACTGTTAAAAAAGTGTATCCAAGCCGGGTGGTGCACACCTTTGATCCCAGCACTCGGGAGACAGAGGCAGGCAGGTCTCTATGAGTTCCAGGAAAGCCAGGACTACATAGAGAAACCCTGTCTTGAAAGAAAAAAAAGGAAAAGAAAACATATCCAAGCTAATCTGAAGGAGGTAGTGAATTATATCAATTGGTACTCCTTCTTGATACTCTACTTGACTAGTCTCATAAAGAGAAAACGAGAGCCCCCACCTGACTAGAGTGGAGTTATTGAGGTAAAGGCTAGAAAAAATCAGAGAGGTAGCCGGGGACTGGATCACATACCAGCAGGCTGGGGGCTGCAGCTGTTGCCCTGGGTGAGTGATCTGACTTCAGTTTTTAGCAGGTCACAGGGTGCTCTATGGAGCATAACCGTAGAAGGGCAAGCGTGGAAACAAGGGGATCAGAAAGGCGAGGTAGAAAGGTTGGCCTATGGCCAATAAATGTAACTATTGAAATACGCATCCTCGGTATCTTCCTAGGCTCTGGGATGTGAAGTCTAATAGAAAGAGGGCTGCCTTGTAGGGAGGGAGATTCCAGTGCCTTCGTTTGTCCTGGAGGCAAGCTGCTCAGTAGTCTCTGGAACACTGAAGAAAACAGACTCTTTGCATTTGCAAAATTGAGGAGAACTGGGCATAGGGAACTGTGTGAGAAAAGTCACCTTGAGTGTGGGGTGACTGGGTGCCAGGAATACCAAGGACAGAGCAGAAGAGCCCCATAGTGGAGGAGAGCCGGGGAGAGCGGGGCCAGGGCCAGGGTGCTTAACTAAGGGTCACCCAAAGGAATGTGGGGTGGCTGTCCCTGTCCTCTTACAGCTTCTGGCCCACTAGGCAAACAAGTGACATGTGACCAACTTAGCGTAGTGGAGCAAAAGTCACCAGAGACTAGAGTTCAGCCTCTGGCACATGTTTTATTCCAATGGATCTTGGGTCCAAGGCAAAGAAGTACATGATAAAGGGAGAAGATTTTGACTATAGCCGAAATGTTGGGGTGTTTCAGGACTCCTTCGTTCTTAGGGTCAATGTGAGGAGAACGCCATCCAAAGGGCCTGAGACCTTAGGTCAAAATAAAAACTCGAAGGCCGAGGCTTCTCTTTCTTTTTACCAGAATATACTTGGTCTAAATGTGATAAGTACTATTCAAAACCACTACAGACAAATACCTGTAATCCCAATGTTCAAAACTGAGGCAGGAGGATCATGAGTTCAAGGCTTGCCTGAGCTACATTAAAAAAAATATCAGGGCAGGGGAGATAGTTCAGTCAGTAAAGCACTTTCCACACAGGCACAAGGACCTGCGTTCAGTCCCCAACAGCCACACAGAAATGGGGACTGGTGGAGCATGCTGGTAATCCCAGTGCTGAGGAGGCAGAAACAAGTAACCCAGAGTCACTGGCCGGCCAGCCTCACCTAATCATGGAGCTCAAGCTCCGAATGGAAAATCCCGTATTCAAAACCCCTTAAACTTTAAGACTCTAAGGGTGTTACCCAAGATTGACTTCTTCCTTCACACACACATGCTCATGCACACATACAGCTTCACACACACACACACACACACACACACACACACACACACACACACTAGACAGAAGTGTGTGCTAAAATGGCATTTGAAAATCTGAGGAACAAATTGTATGAAGAAGCAGAGTCAGCACTTTCAGAGAGCTCTACCTCTGGTCTCACTTTTAAAACAACTCTCAGTGTGTCCTCCCAAGAATAGAAGCCTTCGTTCATTCATCAGTTTTCAGCTGTATAAACGCCATGGGCAGGTTCTGCGGATCACTGGCCACGTAACTAGGAGGACCCTGCCTTGATAGAGAAGAAAGATGCTAGAGCCTCCAAGTGACGGGCCTCCAGCAAAGGTGTGGGCGAGGGCCTCGTGGGAGCAGGGAGTTGACACAGGGTTGACATCTGAGTGGAACTGGTCCTGAGGGGAGCCTGCCACCAGGAGAAGAAGGCACTAAATGGTGACCCCCCCCCCCCCATCCAGCCCACTCTGCAGTGGACTACTCTAAACCATTGGCAGTGTAGGAAGGTGAGACTGTCTCACAACAGTCTCCAGGCATGTGGGTACACCTTTCTCAGGGTGTGTTGAGGATCCCATAGAGGACCTGTGGTGAAAAAGATGGGCAGCAAAATGGGAAACCAAGCAAGGGCATTTCCCAGAATCACCTGGGAATCAAATAGAAAATAGAAAGTTTCCTGTGTCTTCCAAGGTCCCCAGGGCCATGCCTCCTGTTCTGTAAACCTTCTTCTCCAAGGTTCATCCTTGGCAGCTCCTTCCCTGATAATGTGCTGCCATGGTCCCCACAGGTCCTCTCGATACACACTTTCATAAAAGATAATGCTACACGCCACTAAAGCATGTGGATCAAAAGAATCACGGACAGCTCCATTTGTGCCTTAAGCAAAGACCCTCTAATATCAGACTATCTTTCATCTGTCCCCCCTCTTTTCTCAGGGCAGCAGCCCTCTGCTGCTGGGATAAAGTGGGTCTCCTCCATATGTTGTCACCTGTGTGAAGTGTTTGGAGTTGGCAAAGTAGCACAAAGATTGAGATAAGACTTTCAGCCTGGGCTCAGGACAGTGGCTTCTTGGGTGGGGGTGGGGGTGGGCCCTTCTCTGCCGTGTGCTGATGGTTTTTCACACAAATCTTTCAAGTGTTTGTGGCTCCCCTCCTGTGGATTGGTTATGAAGCCAAATAAAGGAGGTCTCAGTGTGTGGGTTTGTGTGGGCTCGCTTCATAGGGGAAGAAAACCCATGTGGACTTGAGTTCTTCCGTTAGAACACACCAAGAGTTGGTGTGAAAATGCAGAGAGAAAAGGAGTGGACAATGATGTGAGACCTGCAAGACTGAAGGACCAAGCTGTGAGGAGCTGGAAAGTTCCTCCCGCCCTGGAAGACTTGTTTGCACTTTTAGGGGATTTTAGACATGTTCACTCGGTGCTGCTCTCAGTACTTCAGGCTGAACTTGAGGATGGGAATGGCTTGGCATGGCAAAACAAGGGCTTTGTTTTCACCTAGTCTGAAGGGGTTTGCCTAATCTTTAGAGAGGGGATTCCGAAAACACACTAGGCAGCTTCGTAATTTCACAAGCAATGCAGTACGTACCTAGTCTCACAGAGAGTGGCTGAGGAAAGTCTACTCCCTTGATTTTTCACTAATTGATTATTGTTCATATTATGCCATTTGAGTCACAACATAAACCTGTAAAGAGGAAGTAAACAGCCACGTGTTCAAAAGATGGCCTTTCTAGAGGGGAAAGCCAATGCATTGCCTCCTCTAACTTTGTGTGCCCAGCGTCAAGCATGCATTTTAAAAAGGAACCAGGGGCCTGACATGGTGGAGCCCATCTGTAACTGCAGTACTCCAGAGGTGGAGGCAGGAAGATCTTGAGTGTGAGGCTAGTCTGAGATACATAGCAAGACCTCATCTCTTAAAAAACAAACAAACAAAGCCCTGCTGGGATGGCCCGGTGGATAAAGGCACTTGCTCTGCAAGCCTGATGACCTGAGTTTGATGTTGGCAACCTACTTAAAGGTACAATGATCACAAAGTGGTCCTCTGACCTCTGATACACTCAGTATGGCCCACATGTGTTCACACACACACACACACACACACACACACACACACACACACACACACACACACACACACGGAGAGGGGGCGTTAAAGGCTGAGCATACTAGAATATACCTTTAATCCCAGCATTGAGGAGGCAGAGGCAGACAGATCTGGTCTAGTCTACATTTTGAGCTTCAGACCAGCCAGGGCACATAGTATAAATCTGTCTCAATAAATAAAGAAACCATTTAAAATGAAGTAAACAAAATGAACAAAAACTTCCCTTGGACAGGTACCAGCCCCACGGGGCTCTGCTGAGGGACTGTGAGGGTTGGGGGGGGGGGTCTCACAAACCTTGCTGAGGTTGGGGTGAGTGGCGGGCGGGCGGGCGTCCTGATAGATGTCCCTGCAGGAGTCAGACCGCGAGTCCGTCCCCAGCACACACACTTGCTCTTTTCACTCTGTCCCTGCTTTCTGCCTTTGTTCACAGCCTCCCTCCTAGTCTCCTGAGTCTGAGGCACAGAGCAGGCTGGCTCGACATGCTTGGTTAATTGGTGTGTCATCCAGTCCTGGGAGGCCCCTCTTCAACACAAGCACTGCTTTATTGAAGTGCTTTGAATGATGTGTTAAATGATGAAAGCAAGGACCATGGCTTAGAAAAATGTCTCCAGATAGGTGGAGAACTTACTCAGAGAGCCACGCAAGGTCACTGTCGTCAAAGTAACACCACTTTCTAAGGATTTCTTTGGGCTCCATTGTTTTGACAGTTTTTCTTAAAGCTCCTTTTTTTTTTTTTTTTTTTAGTGCTAGGGATGGCATTCCATAGGGTATGCGTTCTACCGCTGAGCTATGTCCCTAGCCCTTTCTTTCTCAAAGTTTATAATTACCTTTCCCAAAATAAATCCATGTACTAGGACACTCTCCTGTCATATGAATGCTCTTTTCCTTCATCTGCCCGAGATATAATTTGAACATGCATCCTTCGTGATGCTGGCTGTGATCTGGGCAGCTGAGAGGAGCACTTGCTCTTCTGACCATCATCTACATCTGGCTTGTCACATAAACACTTCCTACTTCATCGTTGAGTAATTTATATAGAATCCAGATCTGATTCTCTTATGACCTACATTATCCAGCTCCATTCCAGTGCCCTAGTGGGTACTCAAGAATCTTTTTGGCTCAGTATTTCCAACTTTTATAATAGTTTTAAAGTCGTTCCTGAAAACAAACACCAGGGTTTAAGTTTGATGAAGCCTTTGACATAAGTGCCCATTCATGTTTGTGGAGTATCATTTGTCACCATGCATGAAGAAGTGATTTCTCTTTGTCAAAGCAGCAAACCCAGATTCAAATTCCACCTCAGCCACAGCAGCCTAAGCAAAGAACCTTGGCTGCAGTAGACTCTGCAATGTTTGTTGTTGATTATTTACTCTTTGCTCTTTTGGGGCCTTTACTTTTTTGGGTGCCCACACCCAGTTCCCAAATAATACACACACATGGAGACTTACTATTACTTATAAATACCCAGCCTTACCTTGGCATGTTTCTAGCCAGCTTTTCTTAACTTATCCCATCTACCTTTTGCCTCTGGGCTTTTACCTTTCTCTATTTCTGTATACCTTCTCTTGTCTTCTTACTCCATGTCTGGCCGTGTAGCTGGGTGGATGGGTGGATGGCCCCTTCTTTTCTTGCTCCTCGATCTTCTTCCAGATTTCTCCTTCTGTTTCTTCTCTCTGCCTGCCAGCCCTGCCTATTCTTTCTCCTGCCTTGCTATTGGCCATTCAGCTCTCTATTAGACCAATCAGGTATTTTAGACAGGCAAAGTAACACAGCTTCACAGAGCTAAACAAATGCAACATAAAAGAATGCAACCCATCTTTGCATCATTAAACAAATGTTCCACCACATAAACAAATGTAACACATCTTAAAATAATACTCTACAACATCTGTTTCCTCATCTAATGTGGCAGCTCTACTTTAGAGTATATGGACAGGTCATAATGAGGAAATGGAGGCATGTCTGCCCTCTCCTTAACAGGAATCGGCTTCTAAAATGTTCACCTCTAGGTCAAAACTAAGCCAATTCAACTAAAGATGAGTAGATTGCAGGTAGTTTTCCATTGACCTCAAGCTCAACTGAAAAGAGCCATGAATGATGGTGCCATGAAGACACAGCAGGAGGGAAGGTAGTGTCAACACAGAAACCACAGTTCTCGCCTTAAGTGGAATAGACAGTAGTTGGCTCTGGACCATTTTGAGTGACTATGGTCTGAGAACACAGATTGAGGTTATCCCACATTCCATGTTCCAATGTGGAAGCAGTTTTGTGAAGTTTTCTACTTTTACAGAGCAAAGTCATAAATCAAAGCAAGTTTAACTTGCATCAGTGGTACATCAGAGAGGCAGTTACAGAGGGATGGGGAAGCTTTCTTATATCAGAGAGCCCAAGATGCTATCTGATATGACGTTCTTAGCTTTGGTGGAAGCTAATGATCTGCTAAGTTAATAGATTCTAAAATCTTCCTATCTATTAGTCACAAGATGTTAGTTCAGACACAGAGGTGGGCAGAGCATGACTGTGTGAGAGGGCTAGAACTAGCCCAAGATAAGGTAGTTAGCCTCTGGGCCTGCAACCATCCAGTCTCTCCACAGTGTTGCGTTTCCAGTCAGTCTCTGTAGACACAGCATCGTTCACAACAGCCACCATCAGATTCTGGATGAGATGGAACAGTGGTTTGATGGAAAACCACGCACGTGGGAGCGTGAAGGCCTCCAGCAGCAGCAGGGCAAACAAGGGCAGCGGATTTCTGCTGTGGAACACCCCAAAGCTCCACACCTGCTGGTCCCCCATATCTGGAGCTGAGAGTAAAGATGGGGGCTGGAGAGTTGTTTCAGAGGTTTGTTTTTCCCTGTTTCGTGGGTTTAAACCAAGGCCTTGCGTGTATTAGGCACGTGCACAGCCCCAGCCCTCAGAGTCTGTTTGAGAGGCATAAAGCTGTTAACCACAGACCATCTCCCCAACTCAGCATATGAGGCAAACCAGTGACTCTCCCCCAGGCCCAACCTGAGACCAAGTAGAGACTCTAGGAAAATAGATGGCATCTGGGACCATAAAACCTGGTCCTGTAACCAAAAAGATTCTGAATGCTGCATAGCCCTGCATTGCTCCTAGGTCACCAGTGGCCAAGACCACCGGCAGGAGGTTGGTAGGGACTTTCTCCAGGGAACACTGGCCCGGAGTCTAATGGGTCCAGAAGTGGGTGTTTCCCAAGAGCCACGCAGCCAGATGAGGTGCACAGGAAGCTCTCATCAGTCCACATTCTCCACACAGGAGTAGTTTTCACTGTAGCCCAAGTTGACCTGGTATTCGCTGTTTAAACCAGGCTGGCATTGAACTTGGCATTCTGTATGATTTGCTCAGCTGCAGATGTTTCTCCTTTTTAAATTCATTATTGTTTTGGTTTTTGAGACAGGGTCTTACTATATATCCTTGGCTAGCCTAGGACTTGCTATGTAAGCCGTGCTTACCTCAGACTTACACCAATCCTGCCTCTGTGTTTCCCGACAGCCATTCACCCACTCACACACCAGTGCTGGGATAACAGGCCCGTGCTACTGTGCCTGGCTTGCTTTCTCCTTTTTAAAAATGTGAGCAGAAGTTGAACTTTCTTCTGCAATGAGCTTTGTTTGCCCTTGCAGCTGTGAGATGGCAACCAATTTATCGGAGTACACACATCTCAGAACATTTCCAGGAAGCTTGCATGGGCAAGTTGGAAGGGTGTGGCCCTGGAGCCCTGGTCTGAGCCTCCTGCCTCTCCATTGGCTGGTGTGGAGGAAAAGAGCACTTAACTGTTTCTGCCACCCATCCCCCACTCTTACTCATCATTCTGTAATTATGTCTTAGCTTGATGTTTTTAGACTTTGTGATTTTGATCCGATGTTTTGTGTAACTTGCTGGAGGGGGGTGGGGGACGGGGTGGGGGGAAGCTGTTGAAGTGACTTTAGCAGATGATGGATCGGCTAGTCCAGTCCTTTGCAAGGTTTGTGAAGGGATCCAGCTGTCTCAGCTTGCCGTGCCTAAATGTGCATTTTCCAAGGTCATCAGTGACTGCATGAATATGGAACTGGCAGACAGAGCTAGTGGCTCCCCTGGATGCAGCACCATTGAGCTGGCTTTGTGCTCCATGCATTCAGCAGCCACAGGCCAACAAAACAGGGCAGGTACATGCAACCCCAGATAGACATTTTATCATCTTGATGTATTTCTGGCTGATGGAAAGATTTTTTTTTTCCAGCAGTACATACCCATGTCACATCAGGTATAGACACAGACACACCAAACTTGGAGTTTAAAAAACACAGACTCAACAGTCTTGATATAAACAATAAAGAAATAAGATAGTACTGACTGACATCTGACAGCTCATTGAAAGGATTGTTGGGGGAGAAGAAGCAAGTGGTGATTCACGTCCATTGAGGCAAACCTTGCCAAGCTAAAAGCAAAACCAAAACAATCAAAGAAGTCCCACAGTCGTCTTTTCAGCATACTTTGTTTGGTTTGGTGTGGTTTGAGTTTTCAAGACAAAGGTTTTTCTGTGCGTCCCTGGCTGTCCTGGAACTCAATTTGAAAACAGGCTGGCCTCAAACTCAGATCCACCTGCCTCTGCCTCCCTTGTGTTGGGATTAAAGGCGTGTGTCATCCATGCCTGGCTCAATATACTTTTCTAATAGATGGATCCCAATAATCTTTCCACTCAATGATGGAATTGCCCCTCGGGACATTTAAGTAGGAGTTGAATAGGCACTTGTCCCAGAAAAAAGTCTTCATAGAAGAGAACAGTATGAGCATAGATCAAATGCAGTCATTTTTATGCATTTCATCACGCAGCTACCATGTGGCCCAGTGACCATCACTAGCCCCTACTGTGAGCTAAACTACAAAATCTGCCTCCATGGAGCCCACAGTTTAAAGAAGGGTGCCTGGCAATTGTAATTTCTCAGACATACATCCTGGGGTGATATGAGGAGCTAGTGGCATGAGATTCTTCTTATGTAGCGATCTGAAAGGATCAGAGGAAACCAGTCTCCTGGGGCTTGTGTCCCATGAAACTGACAAGCCAGGAAACTGCTGCAGCTCAACTTGGAGATGCCCTGTGCCAAGACCCACTGCTCCAAGAATCCTCTCCCTCAAGCCAGTGGTCTAGGGATAACTTTACAATCCTGTTTTCCATCCTGCAGACGTCAGTTCTGAGCTTGACAGTGACTTCGACATGTCCACCGCATCGATTTAGGAAATTCTTTTATATCCCCTTTATCTTTTACTTAGAAACTAGAGTGTTGTTGCTTTTTAACCAAGGGAAGATTATAGAATTCAATGGCTGGTGCCCCTTAGCACTGCAGAAGCCACTCCAGAGGTGGCACTCCAGCACCACACACAGCTTGTATCGTGCACCCCAGTGGGACGGAGGCCTTCAGGTATGAAAACGGGTGCTCTTGCCTCTAGAGCTATTGACATCCCTCTGCTCAGTGACATCCTAATGGGGAGGGTGACAGCAAAGCTCCGCACTTACACAGATAATGTGACTAAGCATTTGATAGTTGTCACCCTACTTAAGCTCCTGCCTGGAGTAATGGGAAAGGACTAGAAACTAGTGATTTGTGCTTTCAAAAGTGGTTCTGCTTTCTAAGTGTCAAACGTTCCATTTTGCAAGTGAGGAAGCTAAGATCCAGAGAAATGGAAGGACTTTTCCAGAAGGTTAAATGACTGTACCTGGCTGCATAGAGCAGCCAGTTCTTGCCTCACAGGTGAGATATGCTGCTTCTGCCCAGTTACAGGAGGGACGTGAGTGAGCAGGACATAGGTAAAGACCAGGGCAGGCTGGCTGTGCTTCTAATCAAGACTGTTTTCCAGGATCACTGTACAATGCCTTCATGGCAGGTCTGCCTCAGAACTTTGCGAGGTGCCTGTTCTCTCCCAGAAACCAAGGCCTAGTTCATTTTATTCACGGATTAACCTGGTCTCCAGTATGTCTGAGATAATAGGAAGTGTGTGGTAAGAGTTCGGTGTGCTGTCCTGGGTTGGCACCAAGAGTCCAGATTCTGCCCCTGGGAGCCCCTGGCTGGACAGCCGCACTGATGAGAGGGAAGGGCTGCCATCCAAGTCTGGGAGAACTGTCATTTCCCCATTGCTGCTTAATAAGCCACTCCAAATTAGTCCTTAAAATAACAAACATTTATTTACTGAGGATCCCATGAGTCCGGAGTCCTAGCAGGGTTCAGCCATCCTTTGGGCATGAAGGGCCTCAGGAGCTTGCATCCGGATAGTGCTTAAGAGTAGGGCATCCGCACTGCCTCACCAGCATGTTTGGCACCCAGTGGAGAGAAGGGAAGACTGGGGCATGGCTCTCCTGGTGTCGCTTACACGAGCACTCTCTCCTTTACCACCTCATGGCTAGCTTAGACTTCCTGGTACCTCAGGTTGTCAGATGGCACAGCCTGCAGCCCTGGTGAGCTCCAGCCTCAGGAATGACACAGAATGGACTTGCCGTGTGTTGCTGAAACAACATAGGTTACTGATAAGGAAGCACCAAGGTCACGCTGTAGACGTGGCCTGGTTAGTGGGTTGTGTGAAGTCTGTCTCTGGAAACAGGACACTGCAGATGACTTTCTGGAAGAAATGGTGTCGAGCTAAGTTTTTGATGACTGGGGCAGATATAGCAGTAGACTGCCAGCCAGAGCAGCAGCACATACCAAAAGCAGGGTGTCATAGTATTGTCCCATTTTGACTCCCTTGACCTTGAACTGGAAATAGAAGGGTAGATTCATTTGAGCCCAATAGACTAAACCCCAGCCCTGATGTCCTCTCTAATATCCTCAGCTGCATGACCTCAGGGAACAGTTTAGAGCTGAGAGCCCACCCAGGCTGTCCTCTAAGAGACGTGGCATGGTTGAAGCTGCTGCTGTCAGAGGACAGACCAGCATTACAGAGTCACCTTAAAGGAGGTCATTTCTCGATCCTTATAAGGCTTCCGGTGGTTAGAACTAAAAACCCAGGATGGATTCCCATTTCTAAGTCTTTAATAAGAAATAATCCATCTGAATTAATTATAATGCTTAAATATGTGAAAGTGGTAGTTGCTGGTCATTCTGAGTAGTGATGCGTTAGATAAGACGGCTCTATTAAGACATCAGATCCTGATGCTGTAGAGTATGTAGTATGGTCATTTGGGCTTGGTTGCTAGAAGTAACCAAACCATGCCTCTCTAGGCTGACCAGATGAATGAAGGTGTCCCCATCCCGATTTAGCATAAACGCCTGATGCCTGTTGGGGGCCTAATAGTATTTCTCGTGTCATGGAGAATGTAAAAAGCTCTTGGCTTAGTGTTTGCCTATACACAGGGCTAAAATCCACCAGGTATTAGAGACACAGGGAGATGTTAGATATCAGCCGTTACCAGGTAGGTTGTGATAAATTCCCTGAGGAAAATGTATGGGCAAGAAGTAGTATGGATTTATCTGCACGGGTGTGGCCAGGGTCTTCTGGAACAGATGCCCCACAGAGGAGGAAGAACAAGAGGATGTGTGGGAGCCATGTTCGGAAAAGCAAGGAGGTTCCATTTGTTATCTGTCACACAGGCTGAGGTGCCAGCTAGGGAGCACCCTTTCTACTTCAGTTAGGGCTGTGCAGGCATTTGAAGAATAATGATTTTTCTATTAGAAATGTAAATGGTTGCTTTCATCCATCCTAACTCAACTTTACATCCTTCTAATTCAAAATCTCACACCAAATCTCCTCTTATGCACGGACTGCCATCAAAGAGGACCTTTTTTGCAGTTGTTTTTAAGTGACTTTTAGAGATTTTGTTATATGTCCAGATATTTTAATTAGCATTTCTGTGAGCAGAGCTACTGATGAAAATCAGCATAGAACAATTAGAATGTCTACAAGGCCACAAAAGTGGGTCTCTTTAAATAGAGAGCCTCTTCTTTTCTCGTCGTTGTTTATTAAGTTTAACAATTAACACCCTCATATTTACTGAGGCCTAGTTGAAATTAATATATTACCTTTAAACACAGTATTAAGCCCAAAAGTTGTTCAGCTAGGTCTTGGTTTAATGTAGTATAGAAAGACCGATAGATGGACAGATACACTTGCGTGCACACATGCACACACACATAGATAAATTCATATACAAAAACTGATGTAAGTAAAATAGCATTATAGGAGAAGGAGAAGGACTGTGTTTCAGGTCATCAGGGTTAAGGAGCCCAAGCAACCTCTAAAGATTCAAAACAATAGCATTCAGCATGGAATCTACTTTTTATCATCCTTGCTGGCCCTCCAGGATGAAGAAAAGACACTGTCCAGTTCTGGCGGTAGTTTGCTAGCAGGAGAATTAGGAGTAAAGGTACTGCCGCCTCAGGGGTGGGTCATGAATTAGTAATTGCTATGTGGCGGATGAGCCCGTCAAAAGAGTTGAAAATGAGGAAGTTGCCTCGCAGAGCGCTATCAATCACTCAGTGACCATAACTTCCAGTAATTAGTGTATTTTATGGGCCTTTGCTTCAGTGGCTCGAAAGCACATATGCTGCAGTCACAGCTAAACTTTGCCGGAGTAATATTCCAGGATGATTTATCCTCCTGCTGCACTGGGATCTAACCCTATATTAGGTGAAGATTGTGAACTAAGCTGCAATAAAGTGTAAGTTTAGGTACAGTTTGCCCAGGTTGAGACCTCAATGTATCATGCTTTTGAGTGTTCACGGTCGGCCACAGCAAGCAATCATTTCTAACAGTCTAACAAATAAAAGCAATTAAAGGGCCGGCATTAGGATATTGTGTTTGTGAATTACTGTTGCCCTGTCCCCATTTAGACATCCACTGTAATAAGCCCATTTCTAATTAGAAAAACAGCAACGCTGTATTAGAATCATTTATTTGTAATGCTGTCTTTCCTCCATGATTACTGGTAATCTGGGGTAGACTGCAAGACCTTCTGAGTGATAGAGAAGTGCTTGATTTATCCTTTTGTGCTACTGTGTCTGGGCTCCTTAAGTTACAATAAATCTACTCAGGGTCTGTGGAGTCTGGCGAAGATGAGGATTTCCTTTAGAAATGTTGGCACGTGTTAAGGATCGAGCCTGGTGGGAACCTCCCAGTTAGGCTCTTTCTACACAAAGAGGGAAAAAAATGTTATTTACCAGCTCTCAGGGGCACTTGGCACTCTTCGAACAGGCATAATGAGTTATTTGCTGAGGTTCACCCAGTGCACCGGAAGTTTCCGGGGCCTTCGCAGACAGGGTGCTCTGCCATTGCCAAAACATCTGTAGAGCCCAGCATTCTAATAATTTAACAAGCTTTGCCACCAACTTACAGTATGACCTTGGGCAAATTAATTAAGCTTCTGGTGCCTCCATTGGGCCATAATTCTGTTTGTGTTAAAGAAATCCTTGGAGTTTGTAGGAAAGCATTATGTCAAGATAAGTATAAATTGACTAAGGAAAGAGACAGCCTCAGCTCTGCTGTATTCTCTGCAGATGAGATACCCTACCCGGCTTCTAATGATCTGTTCTCGAGCTTTCCTGAGATGGATGCCAGTGAGGAGCTAATCTCAGAAAGCATAGATGGGAATGGGTAGAGTGACACCTTCATTACATTTATTATCCCATATTTAATTTCCAATGCATTATCACATCATATGAGTTAAACAATAATAGTAAAACAAACTAATTGTCTTTAATTAAAGTGAATTAGGTTTTGATTTCAATATCTTTGATGTAGTGAGAAGTGAGGGTGCAGAGGGTCCCAGAGGTTATTAGGGCAGGTTTCTGCGGGGCCTGCCGGTGTTGGTAATAACCCTCCTCCTCGCGGTCCTAGACGCGAGCAGATACGCCATTTCATCCGTCTCTGTTACTCGCACTTATGCCCCTCCACAGGGGTCGCAGATTCCACAAGTTAGCAGCTAATGGCCTTATACATTAAAAATTGAAGCTTCCCTCACTCCAAGGCCTTGCAAGGCTTTGTTCTTAAGCCCTAGACACTTTGGAGTGCAGCTGCAAACTATAGGCAGAAGATTAAATTAATTTGTAACTTTTTTTTTTTTTTTTTGGTCCTGCATTGCTAAATCCTCCACATTTAATTGAAACCCTACTTCAAGACGCTTTGTGTTGCCGCCGCCGCCGCCACCGCCGCCACCGGCGTGTCTTTGTTGTGGGTTTAACCCCGGAAGCTCTTTAACACCGGCCAATTGCTGTTACAGCCTTCGGATTGTCTTGAAACCATTTCGTAAGCGGACAGTGAAATTGATACATGGGAAGAAAAGTCAAATCGTAGGGTAGATTTTGAGGTGTTTAATATTTATCGTGGGTCTTCTCCAGCATAGTTTGAGGTGATTTAAGCTCCTTCTCTAGGCCTGAGCAAATTGGTATCGGGATGAAACCTCACCTGGGGAATTTTATGTCATTCAGTAGTTAAGTCTATTTTTTTTTTTTTAAGTTTCCCTGTGTCTGAATGCACCAAGTGGCTGTCGAGTTTCCATGACATGGAGGCTGAACTGCAGCACACACTCTAAATGCAAAATCCTTAGATGGAAGTTTAATTGTGTAAAATGCACACATAGTAATTAAGAACAAATTTTAAAACATTTCGGACTATAAAGTCTCCTTTCAGCTATATTGAAAACACTTATTTTCAATTTGCAGTTATGCCGAGAAACATAGGATATGTCTAAATTGAGTTTTGTTTTGTTTTTTTAACCGAGTGCTTTTTAGTGCAAGTGTAGACGTAGAACCTGTCCCATTGCATTGCTGCTGGCCTGAGCAGGGGACCCGATCTGAGTCTGCCTCCGCTGCTGCGGGCTGCATTGCCTTTCCTTCTGTACAGTTCCACAGCAGTAGCTACTCCAATGTCGTGCTGTTACTCTGTCTTTTCTACCCTGACTTTCTGTTAAAATACAAAAGGGTTCCCTCCCTCCCTCCCTCCCTCCCTCCCTCCCTCTCTCTCTCTCTCTCTCTCTCTCTCTCTCTCTCTCTCTCTCTGTATGTGTGTGTCCACACAGAGGCCCCTCTCTCTCTCTCTCTCTCTCTCTCTCTCTCTCTCTCTCTCTCTCTGTGTGTGTCCACACAGAGGCCCAAATGTATTTATTGTTTACACTATAAAACCCAAGGTGTTTCAGTGCTGCTACCTCAAGAACAATCCTAGGTCGTGGTTAGTCAAGTCAAAGGTCACGAGATGACTGTGAGGAACGTTTGTAGCTCCACAGTTAAATGTTAGTGGTTCCTGTTATTTCAGTGTGTTCCCAACTTGTGACCATGTCCACAGCCTTCTTTTCCTGCCCTTTACAAGAAATGTCCCATAACCCCTGTTGAGCAGTTTGTGGACTCTTACGTATTTGGAATTATAATGTACTTGTTTATTTAACATTAAAAAGGATCCTTTCCCCGCCTCCTGCCCACCTCCACCCCAGCCACCAGACAGTGAACCTGTTTCAGGTCCTGTGTAGACTCAGCCATTCTCCTCTTGGGAATGAAAGGACGAGAGACTCTGTAGGTGGATTGCTGGCACGTCTTCATTTCTCAGTGCACTTTTTTAAACCACTGGACTTAAGCTGCACATATTTAAATGCTTCCCTGTAAAGATGACAGAGCGGGTGGAGAGTCCCATTGGCTGAGTCCTAATCTGTTTGCTTTGTTACAATCTTTCTTCCCTCCCCCCTTCACTTTAACCGTTAACCTATTTATAAATCTAAATCTACACACAGAGGTCACTGGTTGGCTGAACTTAAACCATTTTACTCAGTAAATTTAATTAAGAAAATACAGTGCAACTCATAAGCAAATGAGTTTTTTCCTAGTTTTAAACCAAACCACCCTCTTGAGTGCTGATTGCCTTGCCCGACCCCTGGTGATACAGAAACAGGCAAAATTAAAAAGGACATTAAAGCTTCATTAAATCTGAAACACATTTAGTACAGTGACATATCTGCAGGCCATTTCAGAGAAGATTACATACTCTCTTTGGTAAGTTTCCTAATTTATAATACCTTGACAATCAAAACTGGGGAAATGCAAGGTGATTAATAGGCCAGTAGGCTAAGAGACACGGACCAGGCCAGGCCTAGCCATCCGACTGCTCACAGCATATGTGCTCCCTCCCCCGGAAGGAGTCCGTGTTTGTTGTGACTTTTGTGAAGAAGTTCTTCGTGCAGCCATGTCTGCTCAGAGTGCACTTGCTCCTTCCACCTGATAGCCTGATGAAGGGCTTCTGGGCCTCACTTTGGGTTCCTCTCCACTCGGTCATGAGACAGGCGGCGGTGAGAGCACAGCTCTGGGACCCCATTAGACTAAAGGACAAGGACACACATGGAAGGCAGAGTCCTCTGAAGGGGCCTTCAAACAACTGCCTTCAATGCAGCCCAGTTACACTCTGCCTGAGCTCGCTAGTGTAGAGCTGGGACCCTTAAGTCTCCTGCCATAGCAGCCCAGTGATGGCACTCCATAAAAGAAGTGACCATCCTGTACCAAGGTCAAGGGACCCTTCTGTGTCATGTAAATCCAGCGTTCACATCTGCAAGATTCCAGGTAGGACTCAGGTCCCAATGGATAGATGTCAGGGAAACACAAAACAAAGTTAAACCCAAGAATGCCCCTCGCCCCAGGTCAGCCACTGTTGCTTGTTCCTAAGCAGGCTGAGCAAAGGGGCCACACCAGCCTGCCACACCAAGTCTTCTCTGGTCTCCTGCATAGCTTTTATACATTAGTAAGTATATAGATTTTTAAGATATAAATTTCAGGTATCATTATTTCATTTTGGTGGATTTCCTTAATCTTTTCACATACAAATGAGAAAACATATAAATGAGGCACAGGAAAGAGGATGATGCTCACGTGAATCAGATGAATGGGACCAGCCATCCTTGCTGCCCCAGTTATGACAGAAGGGCAGGTGCATGCGTGCACATGCTCCTGTCTGCTGGACACCAGCTGTCGGCCGCTGATGACTGGCAACTCAGAGGCCCGTGTTAAGATGAGAGAAATTCAATTCTCACATTATCCTGCCCTTGCTACTTAAGCCTTTTTCTTATTTTATTTGTCTGTGTTTTTTTGGGGGGAGGACCTCACTATGTGGCCCAGGTTGATGTTGAAGTCAGGATCCTACCAGCATAGTTTTCCAGAGTGCTGAGATTACAAACACTACCACACCTGTCTTGTTTCTTGATTCTTTAAAATGCAAGAACCAAGAGTGTTGGCACATTGGGTCTCTTAGCTCTTGATAGTATGTGTGGTAGGCACATTGCTTCTGCCAGTCATGTGGGCAGAAATCTTCCATGGTCCCCAATGATGTGTTCAACACATACTCACATGTAAGGAATTAAGCCAGAATGTTATGAGTGTATTGTAACAGATATCAGGCTCTTAGCCATTGTAGATGAGAGATCCTTCTTTGGCTGTCTCTTTACCCCAGATGAAATTCATACTCCACAGATCATTGTGATAATAGGTGACAGCTTTTGGTCACTCCTCACTGCCTGTCGGGTCGTTACAGAAGGGTACACCCACCACAACAGATCACAGTGACTCCTGAGTCAGTGCGCACACTCTCATTGGCAATCTCTGTATTTTTCAACTCGAATATGAACCTCCAGCTTGTGTTGGGCAAGAGCAGAGTGGGGCAGAATAACAGCATTTAGACAGCAGCCAGAATCACACAAAACCCTGGACTGATTCACGTGAGCGTCCATCCTCTTTCCTGTGCCTCATTTATGTTTTCTCATTTGTATGTGAAAAGATTAAGGAAATCCACCAGATGAAATAATGATACCTTAAATTTATATCTTAAAAATCTATATACTTACTAATGTATAAAAGCTATGAGTACAAGGTGGCACTTAATTAGATATCCCAACACACACAGCACATACATGTGCAAACACAAATATCCAAATGAGTGTTGGCCTTTTCAAAGGAGTCTACCATCTAAAGTCATATGGCTCATCCCTATTACATTACTGTTCAAACTGCCTTTAGAATTTTAAAAACCTCAACAGCTCAGTCTGTCCTTAGTAAGTGATCTTTGTAGGTATTTGGGGTTTGAATATACATGGGCCATTCGGGCATCATGCTACACAGAAGTCACATGATCACCAAGCTGAGGGGTGTCTTTTAAAATCCAAGTTTTGATTAGTTCTCATAAAGTGAGGAAGGTATTCTTTTGTTTCATGAAATGATTCTAAACACCGTTTTAAAAGAAGAGTTTTGGAAGTGTCTGAGCAGCATCAGTGTCTTTGAAACAAGTATGCAGCTGTCAAGCTGTCAGAAGGCTGTGCATTGCGCTGGGAAGGACCCTGGACTAACAGCAGGTTTGGGGGACGGCCTCTAGATTTCCCTTGACTCACCGTGTGAGGACCCCTGAGGGACTCGAGGACTTGTATCTGCTCTCTAGGTCCGTGTGCTCAGAGGCATTTTTGCTGCCTTAAGGTTACACTTGTACTTTGCAGGCAGTTCCAGGTGTGTATGGAGGGTTCAGAACCAAGAGTGGGGCACACTGGGAAGCTGCACAGTTTGATCATTGTTTCCTTTAAATAGGCAATGGTCAGCTGCTGGTGCACACCTTTAATCCTAGCACTTGGGAGGTAGAGGCAGGGGGATCTGTGATTTGAGGCCACCCTGCTCTACAGAGTGAGTTCTAGGACAGGACTGTGTACAAAGACCCTGTCTCAATAAACAGATAAATGTAAATAAGTTGTGGTTTATTTGTTCAGTCTGATCTTATTACATTATATCAAGCCTATACTTGTCCAAGTCACTTAGTTTTTACATGTGAGTTAACAAAAGTGGCTAGCCCAGAAACAAAGAGCGGTATACAATCAAACTAGGCATAGTGGGTCGGGGGAGACACGACTGACTCTCCCCGGTTCAGATGGAGGCCTCTAGGACCACCCTCACAGCCTTGCATGGCCAGTTCCACAGCAGTAGGACCTGGAACTGACAGGGAAACGTGAAGCAGTGAGTGAGTGGGAATGATTGCGTAGGTTTCAACGTCATAATCTAGCCCACCCCACCTCCTACAACCCCTCCTTCAGACCTATAGCCGAAAACCACAGAGCTGCGCTCTAGAACCAACTAGACGTTCCCATCTTACATGTGTACATCTCTGTCTCAAAGAAACTGTCACACACATACATGTGAATAATGCCCCCAGCGTTGAGAATACACCCAAGAGAAAGTATGTGGGATAATGTTCAGTTCTTGAAATTAGGATATTTTTTATCAGAGATGAAATATTGTCTATTAAAGAGGTCCATTCTAAATACAGTTTATAATGTAATTACAGCAATAATTTAGTTCGTGCATTAGCATTGTGGATTTTTTTGTATTTGCTAGATGCAATTCTGAAATGTAGTTCTTGTCTGTCTTAAGGAGATCTGCCCTGCATGCAAATCTATAACTAGACAAATATTATTTTCTTTCCCAGCTTGCTCTTGGGAGGTTTCCATATCCTCAGGTAAGATTGTTCATTACTACCATTTGCCACTGTGACATTCGTTCCTATGTATGAAGGTGCAGCAAGCGATTGTGAACATTTGAGCCACATACAAATAAATCTGTCCTGTTAAAATGAAAAGTAGTATCTTAAAGGAATCATTAGAAGTCTCTATTGGCTTTTTATTTAAAAACAAACAAACAAACAAAAAACTCTGGACTTTTTTCCCTTGTTAGAGGTTGACTGAGACCATCATGCTCCTCTTTGTATGACATTCGAGGCGTCCCTTCTGCCCAGCTCCATGTGCTCATGTCAAGGTGGAGGAGGGGCACCCTTTTCTTCACACTTTTTATGAGCATTTTGGATTCAGTTCAAATTATTTGAGTTAAAAGATGAAGACAAAGGGTGAAAATATCTAATGTGGGTCATTGTTTTTACCAGGTACACAGGCCCCCAGTTTCATCTGTGTATGATTTTGAACACATTACACCTTTTCGATTTTCTTCCTTCCTATTCACAAATAGTTATCAAGTATTGAAAATCCTAAAATTTTATAATTTCTTCACAATTTTCACTAGAGAAGGATGCTAGCAGTTAAGATATAAAGCTATTTTGTGGCTTGAAAATGATTCCCTGCTGTTGGGGGGCAGTAAGCGCAATGTCCAGAGGGATGAAAAATGAGCGGCTGACGGGTCTCTTCTGGTTGATGTGTGCTGTTTTTCTGGCATCTTGGTCTGAACAGGCCAAAGTGCCTGGAGGCATGTCTGATTTAAAGGTGGTGTTGGTCTCTGCTCTTTAAGCATCTATTAACTTGCTATTATTATGCAAATAAGTGTTGTATTACACATACTAATTTATGCATGGTTAGATTATGCAGATGCATCACAAACATGGTTATTGAATAATAGGAGGGGGCGCCTTCTCCCTAACCATCTTTAGAAGCGGTTCTCAGCATATTCTCCCAGTACCCAAGCGGACTTCAAGAGCCTTTACTCACTGAAATGTCTCTTTTGAAGCCCTCTTCCTTCACAGTTAAGAGTCATCAGATAAGTAGAAATGACCTGAGCTGTTAGATTTAAGGTGTTAGTCTCGCTTTCCAATGGGAAAGTCTCTTTGCTTAAGCATCATCTTTTTCCTTTAAAGAGAAAACCTAGAATGCAGCCAGTTGGCACACACCAGCACGTAGTGAGATTTCGACGTATACAGTCACGCCACTCAGCTCTATAGGTAGCCCATCAGATTAAAGTCACATTGTCAAGATTTATAGTCATTTGAATATTTATCTTGTTAAGCCTCTTAAGTCTGTTGGTAATTTGTAAACAGTTCAATGTTTGACTAATTCATGTAATCCTGTAAAACTGTGAAAATGAACATGAGGCCCTTCATGACCTAACTCTTAAAATAGTCCTGATAACACTTACGAGCCATCTGATAAAGATTGAGGGCCAGCAAGATGGCTTGTCATGCAAACCTGATAGCCTGAGTATGATCCCTTGGACCCAAAGTGGGGGTGCAGAAAACTGACTCCCACAAGTGACCTCTGACCTCCACACATGTGCCTCCCCCATAATAGATAAAATGGTTTTTTTAATTTCGAAAATTGAAATTGTAGCCAGATCTTTAAGGTCCCTAATAATATCCAGAGTAAGTAAGCAGTGACATTGGCTGAGTGAGAAGTCTGCAGTGTGGTTGTCATTGTGTGACCTTGAACCCTTGAAAGCCACAGTCGGATTTGGAACAGGCAGGTGTTGCTTCACTGAATGACCAAGCACCCCTGTGCTTGATCAGTTGAGCAGAAGATGGGAAGTTCTAACAGGCTGAACTCCCTAACTAGCCAAAGGTCTGTAGAGGAAGGGGTTATTCCTTGAAACATCATAGAATGCTGTCACCAAAATGATGCTTTTACTTCAGATAAAAGCAGCCTTGATGGATCAGGTCCTCCCCAGGTCTTTCATCTGAAGTCGGGGTGATTCACTACTGACAATCAGTAATGACTTTAGTGTGATTCACATCTACTGTACAGGCTTTGTGTTCTCGATGAAAGATTGGGCAAAGATCCTTTGTAAATGCCTTCCGGGGGCTGGAGAGATGGCTCAGCATTTAAGAGCACTTGCTACTCTTCTAGAGGAGCAGGGTTTGGTTCCCAGCACCCATGTTGAGCAGCTCAGAACTGCCTGTAACTCTAGCTCCAGGGGATCCAGTGCCGTCGTCTGGCCTCTGCAGGTGCCTGCTTGCATGTGGTGCACGTAAACTCACACAGACACACACATACATAGAAAATCAATCAATGGGTGTCCCCCTGCTCCTTTCTCCTTCCCTCATATGGGACAGGTAAAGGCAAATGTATGTTCCTGAGGCGTTGCAGAGACTGGATCATGAGAGCACACCTTCACCCTGCCCCCTGCTGCCGCACCCCAACTCCTGTGTGCTGTGAGACAGCCTTCCTGTGACGCATAAGCAGTCACCATTGCTGACTGCTGAACTGCGGCTGATTTGCTAACATTAACTCTCGAGTGGAGTGGGTAGGGGTGAGTCATAGACTCTGGAGTTGAAAAGGATTGTGAGCATCGTCAAATCAAACCATACCATGGTCTCTATAAAGCAGATGGCCCTGCCTTTGACTGTCTTGAGTGACTGGAAGCTCAGCATTACCCAGCAGTCCTCTGTCCACCACAGTGAAGACTCTGGCATCCTGAGTATGGTCCTGGAACACTCAGGTTGTGTCCTTTTGAATCCCTCCATCCCTTGCCTGGGGTTAGTACCCCAGAGAATTGCTGTTCTGCACCCGAAGTCAAATCAAGGCCCCAGACTGGTGCTCTCTTCCTTAGAGGTCAGTTGAGAACACAGAGGTGAGTCAGAAGTTGCATCGGAAGAATCAGCTCGACCACAAAGTGTCCAGTCCTTCACTCTTGCTTTGTAAGTGTCCTGAGCCCTTGTCTTCCTCATCTCTGAGAGAACAATCCTGGTATCTGCCTTCTCTTTCTGATGTAAGAGGCTGTGCTGCTCAGATGAAATGATGGATAAAAGCCACTTAGGAAAGTACAAGGAGGCCCCGGTGCCACTGTGGCCCCCAGTGCAGACTGTAGCTCGAAACAGCTTTTGCCTCTTAAGCACCCTTAACCCCCCTGGAGCCGAGGGCAAAGCGGGAAGGGGAGCAAGCTTCCAGACTTCCAGCCCAGCACCAGTGCTGCTGACAGCATCTTTAGCAGTCCCTCTTCCGGTTGGTGACAGGGTGTATCGGGTGGGGGTGCAGATGAGGGAGGAGGGCTTGGACACGATAGAGTCCGCGGCCAGGGACAGTGTAAGAGAAAAGGCTGGATTTCTTGGAGATCCTCCTTCTGTGTGAATGTCATTGTTTTGTGTAGTCGGGTGTTTGCTTTTTGGAAACACTTGTAGGGTTTCCTTTAAGCCTTGGAGTCGCCACAGGCTCCTAGGGATACAGTCTGGCTTCTAAGAAGAAAGGTTAGGGGCCTCCATTACAGCAGTTTTCATTATTGCTGCTGTCAGGAAAACAATGGTGGGTGGGAGATGTGATCCAGTTGGTGGAGTGCTGGCCTAACTTGCCCCAGCATTTGGGAGGTGGAGACAGGAGGCTGAGACATTCAAGAACATCATTGGCCATGTAGCCAGTTTGAGGCCAGCCTGGGATACATGAGACTGTCTCATACAAAAAACAATGGAAGGGGGTCTTGAAGTCACCCAGCACCTTCCCTACCCAGATCTCCTGAGCACTTTTTGTGACTGGTCCCAGGTCCTACAGCCCACCCCAGAGAACTATTATTTCTAGCCTCCCAGTGAACAGGCCACACACCTCATCTTAAAAAGGACTAGGGGTAGTAAGTCTAGGACTTGGAGGCATTTAAACTCAGTGACTAGCTGTTTCATGTCACCTCGGCTTGGTGGCTGTTCATGGCTCTCCCCCCGCCCCTTCCCCGGCCCAGACAGTTCACCAAGCCCTCCTCCTCTCATTCAGCCTCCCTGCCAGAGGGTACAGGGAGAGCGAGCATCGTGGGCTGTGCTGATGTAGATGACACGGCTATTCTCTAGAGCCCTTTTGCTTTTCTTGTTACGTGTTTAGTAGAGTGACAGGGGGATGCAGATGGCCTCGGAGCCCTCACCAAACCCAGTGCCCTGAAATTCTAAGTGCCTGTAGAGCGTATTCCGTAATGAGACAGCGAGTATTTGCTTTTTGCAACATCTTACAAAGCTAGTCCCATTGAAGAATTCAGCTTTGATGGTGATCTGGAAAGATCTGTAGGTCTAGACAACAAGGACTGGAGCATATATAGTTGGTCATGTAGATCCAAAGTCAGCTGACTTAAAAAACAATGGTTTGTTTAATGACACCATAATTTGGGAGAAATGAAAATGATTGCCCGCTAAACATTGTCATCCTTCATTCAAACTTTACGGTGAGGCCCTGCATTTGGACAATGGTAAATCCATTAGGGAGACCTCTCAGGAGCCGGCCCCACTAGGGCACCAGGGGACTTGGTAGGCAGGATGCCTCAGGAGAGTGAAGCTAACACAGATACAAATGTGTTTAAAGTACTTTTGCATATATAAAAATATTGTTCTTGTTTTGGCTACAATTCCTGATCTTGGCTAATAAATTACATCAAAATGACCCCGAGTTAAAAAGGGGGGGGTGGGGAGGATCTGAGCAAATAGTGCCCCTGGTATTGTAAAGCTTTGAATGTTTTCACACCCCATTAATTTATTACTTCTCTTTCTTCATCTTTAAATTTCATTTTTTTTTTCAAAAATTCCGACTCCCCGCTGCTGCAGTGATTTCCATCTTGTTGTTAATTTCCCCTGCTCCATATGGAGCTCCAGACATTTCACCTGGAGGCTGTACTAGATTTTGCTGTAGTGATCCTACTTCCGGAGGCCAAAACTGTCATTTAGGGTTCCTGGTGCATCTGTCGGCGCCAGGCTTTTCACTGGCATGGGAGAGTGTGAATAACAAATTGGATGCACCTGAGATTCGGATGATTAGTGTGCGCTGTGAATCTCTGAGACTTGTAAGCTGCTCACGCTGGGGGAGGGGCGGAGGGCCTGAGCTGAGGGTGGGTGGGTCTGTGCCCACACCTTGCATTTGGGGCTTGGCAAGCGGCTGCAGACATTGTCGGCAGCCCTGATGCAGAGATAGTAACATATATTTCATCGTGCCTTGTCATTGATTAGAAAAGAGCCTTTAATTTCATTTCACCCCATGTTGTGATTAATTTGCATTCTTTGTCAGAAGTTAATGGAGTTTTTTATGGTTCACTCTGAAATCCTTGAAGACATCAGACTTGATCTGATGTTTATACAACCGCCAGCGGAATTTTTTCCTGTGATTGATGGCAAGCTTGATGTTATTCCAAACGGCTTTTTAAGCTGTTTTTAAGAATTATTTGAATAAAATGCAAGCAAGATATTGTTGTAACGATCAAGATTATCTGTTAAAAATCTGTTTCAAATAAAGAAGATGATAAGTAGGAAAGGGGATCAAAAAGAGAAAAGGGCGGTGAGTGGAGGCATTATTTATTGGAAATATGTAAGAATGGCATCAGACAAACTATTGCAATGAAGAGATCACTTTTATTGAAATTTTTTTGTCATCTGACCAAATATTATAAGTCTAAGTTTAAAAAGAACATCTAATCATTGGGATTATGAGCCTCGTTATCAACTGGTCAGTTCTCGTGTATTCTGCCAGCTTTGGCCACCAATGTACATACAGAGATTTGCTGCTCCAAACTGGAGGAGACGGAACTGTCACAGCCGTTAGCCAGCAAAGTAGTGATGTATTTCTAGTCCCAATTCAAGAGGAATTCTTCAACCCCAATATGAGTTGCACATAAGTAGATTATAGACAGTCTTTAGTGAAAGAAGGCATTCCTAAGTATATCACCACTTCCCACAGACAGTACAGAAATGGAAATATCCCGAGTTACAACTAGGATGCCCAACTTCTTGTGGGTAGGAGCCCTGTGTGTGTTCACCCCATACATGACCTGTTAAGGTACAAGAGGAACTGTTGGTGGCATTTGAGTCCAAGCCCCCTGCTACTAACCTAGGAAATGTGTTCTGCACATGCTTTTAGATTAATAGGGCCATTTGTTTGATTTGGGGACCTCACCTTGCTTCAGCAGATTCTGGCTTCTCTGTGAATGCTGCTCATGAGACCTACTCATAAGGCAGAAAGCTGCTTATGTGGGTGCCTGCATTGCAAACAGATTAATTTATTTGATGTACCTAGAAGTTTGCTAAATAATTGGGTGGTCTTAATTGAAGTTACTGCTTTCTGATCATTGTATTAATGTGATCTAAGGTCCTTTTTATTATATGTAATCTATATTATTGACCAAATTTGCCCTGTTTTCATATAAATAGAAGCAGCTCGTCAAGGAGAAATATTTTAACTTGTTTTAGGAATCTGCTGTTTGAGTGCGTCAGGTTTTCTCCTTTCTCCCCCTGTCAATGGACAGACTGGCTTTTTAATACTTCATTTGTTTTATACTAGTAAATGTCTCCTTGGACAGAGTATTGCTTTATAGCAGAGTGGAGAGCCTGTGTCCTTAGCTGTTTAAAATGCTAAGCACTCTTCAGATGCTGATGTCAGAATACTAGTGGAGTTTTCTTCTGGGTTTATGAGACAGGGCCTTTCTGTGTAGCCCTGACAGACTTAATACTCACTGTGTAGCACAGGCTGGCTCAAGCTCCTGCTTCAGCCTCCCAACTGATGTAATTAAGACCTGCACCACCATGCCCAACTAAAATACTAGAGTATTTTATTTTACATTTAAGTGTGTGTGTGTGTGTGTGTGTGTGTGTGTGTGTGTGTGGGAAAAGCCTTTCACTGGTATATTGTTACTAATGACAACATTGATCATTTAATATTCTTATGGTCTATATTAAATTTAGACCATAGATATCATTATCTTATTTATGTATCCTGTTTCCTAACTGTGATCATACCTAGAACTGCAAATATCTAAAAAGTTTGTCTTCTTTAAACAAATGTTTTTTGGAATCATCCTTGGTCAGATAGACTTTTTGAAGTTCATAGCATCAAGGATTTAAGTGAACTGTAAGTATCTGTTATTTTGAATTAAGCCTCTTACAAAAAAAAAAATTGGGTAGTCCCCAAAATTATCAATGTTTCCCTTTAATTGATAAAAACTAGGTATATGCAATTTATTACTTAAACAGATTTCTGCCAGCATTTATTTTTATTCATTATCCTCACCAGTCAGATATAGTTACTTAAAATATACCAATAACCCAAGCCATAGAATCAGATGGATGCTCCATAAAATGCAGAGGTAAACCTGAAATGATGGGAGATAGTTATTTGCACACTTAGCTTCTTCCTGGGATGTTCTTAAATTACCAAAACCAAGTTCTCCCCACCGTCTCCTTGAAGTCTCCAGCTCAGACATACCCTTTATCTCCTTCTCTCCTAAAGAAGGTGAGTCCTAGTCTGTCTTTAAATAGAGAGCTGGGGCTACCCCATCCTGCACATTGAGGAAAGTGCTTCCTATGCACACACGAAGGCCTGAACCCAGTCCCCCAAACCCAGATCAAAGAGCAAGGAGTGGTGGCATGCACGTCAAATCCCAGCACTGGGGAACCAGAGACAGGCAGCGTAGGTTCACTGGCCAGCCAGCATAGCCTGCCTGGCAGGCTCCAGGCCAGCAAGGCAGGGGAGATGCGGCTGGTGAGCTGACCGAACAGTTCAAAGCTCTGGCTGATGTTAAAAAGGACCTGAGTCCAAGTCCCAGCACCTCCATGGTGACTCACACCCATCTATAACTCAGTTTCGTGGGATCCAGTGCCTCCTTCTGACCTCCATGGGCACCAAGCATGCATGTGACTTATATGCACAAATTAAAAATAAAATAAATAAATCTTTTCTAAAATGTATTTAAGAGAGAGAAGAATGGGGAAAGGAAAGAAACCGTGTGTGGCTCCTAAGGAATGGTGCCTGAGATTGCCCACCGGCTTACAGACACATGCACATGCACCCTACACATGAACACACACACAAAGCAGAGATGGAAGAGACATTGCCCCCAGGGTCTCAGAAACTTAGCAAAGTGGTGCTTTCCCATCACAGTTATTACTGTAGTTGAGGTAGGTTGTTTAGCCAGCCAGGTGAATGGTGGCTATTTAAAAAAAAACAAGCAAACAAACAAAAAATCTGAATGGTTAAGGCTGTAGCTCAGTGGTAGAGCACTTGCCTAGCTTGAGAAGGCCCTAGGTTTGATCCCAAACAAACAAACAAATAAAAATGCCAATTCCAGGTTGGTCCAGTTCTGTAACATCATCCAAACTATCTGTGATGTTCATCCCAATTCAGTCAGATGTTTATCTGTCACTGAGCACCTACCCCAGTGCCTAACACTTTGCAGAACTGAAGCAGAGGAAGCCAGTTCCAATAGAAAGAAAAGCATAGAACAAAGTACAGCTCCTATAAAAGGAGCCTCCAGGAGCTGAGGTACTGGCCTCAGAAAGGGGCATGGTTAGCTTACTTTAAGAAGCCAAGACAGATCCGGAAAGATGACTCAATTAAGAGCTCATACTTCTCTTGCAGAGGACCAGGATTCAGTTCCCAACACCCACATCAGATGGTTCCCAGTTGCCTGCATTTGCTCACATTCCAGCTCCAGGGATTCCAAAGCCTCTGGCCTCTACACATAGTTAAAAAGTAAATAAATCATTTAGTCTGGAAAGATGGCTCCACTATTAAGAGTGTGTACTGCTCTTGCGAGAACCTAACTTTGGATCCCAGAATCCACATCAGGCAGCTCACAACTACCTGAAATTCCAGTTCCACTAGGATCCTATAATTCTAGCTTCTGCAGGCACATGCACATATTTTTATTTGTTTTTATTTTTTGTTTGTTTGTTTGTTTTTGAGACACAAGTCTCTCTATGTGACCTTGGCTGCCCTGGACCTTATTATATAGGCAAGGCTGGGTTTGAATTCACAGAGATCTGCCTAACTGCCTCCCAAGTGCTAGGATTAAAAGCTTGCACAGGGCCTATATACACATATTTTATTTTTAAAATAAAGGGAAGTGATATTTCTTTAAAAGAAGCCAAGAATGCTTCGTAGAGTAGAAGATGCTTGAGCTGCGGCAAAGGGACTAGAAGGATGGCGAAGGTCCACTCTAAGTACTCAAGTCAAGGGAGGTACATTCACCAAGAGCCCCGGGACTGAGCATGGGGTGTGTAGAGCCTCCTTCCAGTAGTCTGAAGGGTGTTACTGTGGCTGCTCTCATTTCCCTGTTGAGCAGATCCCCTGGGTTAGCTGTAACAGAGGCTGAGGGGAGAAAGAAAGGGTCGGAGGAGCAGGGGAGGAAGGAGTCTGTCAAGATGTAGCTGACCCTGTAACAGACTGGATGCAGAAGCTGGGCTCCAGGATGTCATGAGTCTCTTTGAGCCTGTCTAAGGTTGGAAGGATTCGCATTTCCAGATCTCTGCCCTGAGGGTAGTTGCCACATGCCTGAAAGCTTCTCCCCAACTTGTGTGAATTTGACCTGACATATTCCAGGACAATTTCTAGGCGACTGGGAAGGAATTATCACCATTAAATGAGCCAAGGCTAAGAAGGCACTTTAAGAAGTATAAGGTGGTTAACAAGAGCAAGGCAGTGGTGGTATTATTTATATTTCCAGAAAGTACTTCAGGGATTTGCTTATGTAGCTCTGAAAATATATGACTATGTCTCCTGCCAGGTTAGACTGAAATGAATTACTTCTCTGATCCCACCAGAGCCTTCCTGTCCAGTCCTTCTCTTTTGAGTTACAATTTATCATTCACAGTCATAATACACAGAATTATATATAGAATCTAGTCATTTTTAGTCCAGTAACTGGGACCATGATTCTTTCACAGTTTTTTTAAATAATCAGCCTAGAAATAAGATTGAGATGTAAAGCAATGACCTTGATGCCCCACTCTGGCTCCCAGTTGGTGACTTTGCCATCATGTCTCCCTCTTAGACTCCAGAGATTTCTATTCTTGCCCCTTGGTATCATTGGTAGTTGTTGGCACATCAAGAAATTGTAGAGCTTCAGATACAAAAAGACCTTCTCCAGCTTTTATTTGGCAGAGGAGGGAATGAGAGCCGTGGCCATTAAGTGACTTGCAGGGTTTCTGTCTCCCACTCCCAGTTCAGTGGCTTTTTCTGTCTAGAGGAGAGTGGGGACAGGAGGTATGATGAGGCACCCAGAGGTTTTGATCCAAATAGCCATTCTTATTTTACACATCCAGCCACCCAAGTACTGCCTCCAACTGGTGTATCTACAGAGGTGGAAATTACTGTCCCAGGATGCTCCCTGCCTACCAGGTAATTGCTGACTGGATATGGATCCCTGGGAGGAAAGTAGTCTCAGCAGCAACAGAAACAAAGATATCAACTTTTACTGCTCATCACCATTCCACATGGAGAACTTGGGGTAGATTTGGAGCTAGGAGCTCATTGGCATCCAAGTTAGAAGGGGGCAGACCTGGCCAAGCTTTCTTTGAACACAGATTGCTTTTAAATGTTTAACAGTTCTGTATTAATGCCTGGGGTGTTGGGGAATCTTCTTCAACTACAATGTTAATGATCCTAAGAACTCAAGCCTCTTTAGTGCCAATAAAACAGACAAGTTCTTTGAAAAATCAACAAGTCTCTAAAGGAGCAAAGAACTGATGCCGATGAGGGCTGGGGGTGCTGAGACACAGCCAGGAGCAGAGGGGTCCCGGACACAATCTGGAGCCAAGACAGGAAGCCAAGCTCTTCAGGATTGTGGGAAACCAGGGCAACCTATTGGAATCAAGTATGGACTCAGGCTGTACCTCACTGTCTGCACTCATGACGTCAGGCAGTAGAAAGGCCTGACGAGGGAAGTTGTGGGACTCCAGGCACAGGGGGGAAAGACAGAAGTGAATGATAAAGCTTATTTTAATTCTGAGCAGAAATGGGTTGCCACAGTACCCTGTGAGCCTGAGGACACCTTCTCCATACAACTAGTCCAGTTTGGTGAAATGCCATAAGCAAAACTAAGTTTCTGGCCAGAGGCCTTCCTTCATCCCCTGCTCTGGACAGCTCTGTGTCTCCTCATTAGCTAGAGACTCCTGGGCAGAGAAAGCCAGAGGCAGCAAATGATACCTACCACCCCAGGTGACAGTGTGTATCACCGTTGCTATGTGAGTTCAACCCAAGCACAGGCGAGGCTCTCCTGGTTTCTGGGCCTGGCATCCCTTCTTAGCTTTCTGACTTTCCTCCTCAGGCCTCAGTCTCCTCCTCTGGAAGGTGCCCATAGTCTCCTGGGAAGACTGTGTATAAAGCAGGTGGGGTGCCACCAGATCTAGACACATGAGTGCTTTCAAAGATGCTGGAGCAGTTCTGCTGAGTTTGATCAGTTTCAAATGCACACCAATTCTCTAAAAGAATTGGATAAAACTGAGCATGCTTTCTGGCCTCTCACTGTCCCCCCTTGAAATTGACTGAAAAGAGTGAACTGGAACTCGGAAACAAGAGTCAAACAGAGTTCAATTTCTTCTAGATCTGTGACTGCTTTGCTCCATGTGTATTTTGAACTTCATTTGCCAAAGCAACAAGGAACATGTGGGTTGAAAGATGTGCATGAGCTATGTCCAGATCCTCTCTGTCCTCATCCCACATGACCATGTAGGGCTATTGTTGAAGCCATCTCAGGAGCTCAGCACGCCAAACAACGATGTCAGATGTGGTGAGGCTTTTTAAATACAGTGATATGTGGTACCTAGAGCCTAGGTTGAGGAAACAAGATTTCCTGAGATGCCTAAAAACAAAACCAGGGCAGGATGAGGTGGAAGAAAATACCTTAGAAATCTATGGGACCCTGGGAAAAGCAGCAAAACCGGGAAGCTGTGGGCTTTTTGGTTTTTTAAGACTTATTTATGTTATGTGTATGGATGATTGGCCTGCCTGTGCATTTATTCCCCATGTGCATGCCTGGTGGCTGAGGAGGTCAGAAGAGGGTGTCAGGTCCATGGAGCTAAAGTTACAGACAGTTGTGAGCCACCTTATGAGTACTGGGAACCAAACCTGGATCTTCCACAAGAGCAACAATGCTCTTCACTCCTGGGCCAGCTCTCCAGCCCTAGGGAGCTGTGGTTTGTCCCAGTACTGAGTGACATTTAGAGGAAAGACAAGCTCTGTGCTTAAGTCTTAGCTCTGGCTAGTTTCAGGGAACTTTGATAAGTCATTCGCCTTTGGGGACGAGCAATTGTGTCTCGCCTGCCTTTTGGGTTCTAGAGTCACTTATAGTTCGGGCATAGAGGACCACTTGGTAAATATAACTAAAAGGGATTATTTACCTCAATTTACTGACTTACGTATTGGCAAAACCAGTTTTGCATCTAGAAAGAGCCAAGAACTAAACTCAAATTCCAAGGCTCCCTAGTCTTGGTTTTCTCTTTTCTCTTTAGGACAAGTCCTTCTGAGAGACATGATCGTTTTCTCTAGAGAAAACGAGTGTTGGTCCTTCAGGAGAGTCCAGATGGGACAACGGATGGAGGGGATGGATGGGAAGCAGCAAACTCCCCTCTGCCAGATGAGTCCAGACAGTAGGAGGTTGCAAAGATCAGAAAGGAGCGGTAGCTGAGCAGGGTTCAAAAACCTCGATGTTCTTTCAGACCCCAGAAGTCTGTGCCGCTGCAGGGCTGGCAGGCCTCCTCTCAGCCAAACAAAGGGCTCATGCAGTCTGTTTGTCCTGGGGAAGAGGCGCAAGAAGCAGCTTCTTCAGACCTGTCCAGGGTCCCTGACCAGTTAAACTGTCCTTCGGTACTGTGTCTGTCTGTCTGTCTGTCTGAGACACGGCAGAAACAGTAGTGCTGCTTTTTCTTTATCTCCTCTTGGTTGAGCCGAAGGGAAATAATCCCTTTCAGTTTTGGTAGCCATATGATTGTGGCTACCAAAAACCCTTTGAGTCGCTTTTGCCTCCATGAGTTTCTGCTACAGGATCCAGAACACGGTGAGCTAAGCCAGTCAAGGCAAAGTGAGTATGTGTTCAGAGGCTGGCACCCTTCTTATTGGGACTTTTGGTGGTCTCCGCCTTAGCCAGCATTTTAGTCTCTGCCTGCAGTCAACTGCAGTCTAAACTAGGAAGTGGAAAATTGCAAACATCATCCTAAGTTTCCAACAGCACTCAGCTGTGAGTGGCCTGATGGAACCCCATGACACCTTATTTTGTAACATTCTGGATATGAATATTCCCTTTTTGCAGTGCATCTGTGTTGTATGTACTACCCATCTGCCAATCACTTAGCAAGTGTCTCGGTCATCAGATCAACTGTCAGGTGCCACAGTGCTGCACTCAGGTAACACTTATTTTTCTTAGTAAGAGTCCCAAAGCACAAGAGGAGTGGCAATGCTGTGCCTAAAACAAGCCCTTTAAGGGAAAGATGAAAGCTTATTGGGGGTGTGTGTACACGGTAAAGACAGGGAGGGATGGGTAGGGTTTCATGCTTCCACTGAGGGTCCTGAAACATAGCCAGATGGATGAGAGGGGCTGTCATACATATGTACACATTGGAGGAAGCTGACCCCAAGTGACAGGATGTAAAATCATAGCTGGTCCTTCAGGCAGCTTTTTAAAAAACCAACTCAAAGTCAACTTAGTCACAGAGGAATTCACTGAGTGAAAAGCCTGGGCTTCCTGATTGGGGAAAGGCAGATCTGGCCAGTGACTTTTGGCTCACTTTTGTTTTGTTTGAGACAAGGTTCCTGTATTAGCTTTGGCTTGCCTGGAACTCTCTATGTAGACTGGCTGGCCTCTGAGATTAAAAGTGTGCACCACCACACCTAGCTCTTAGCTCAATTCCTAAACCAACAGTGACTGCTTAGGCCCTCAGAGTAACCTGCTTCTGCTGGGACAAGCAAGTCTGCTTCCCCATCAGCACCTGAAGGCTGTTTAACTCCCTGAGCCCAGGGGATGAACACGCTCTTAATAATTCAGGTCTGAGCTCCATGTTCCATCTGCTATTTCACATGGAATCATCTTGACAGAAGCAAAAGGACTGAGGGCGGAGCGTGTGGCCGGAGTGCCATTGCTGTGGAGGGGGAAGGGCAGAGGGCATTGAGAGCTGCGGCTGATCCTGGGGAGGAAAGTCCCTGGGCTTATTCAGCACAGAAGATATCGACGACATGGCACCTGTCTCCAAATATATAAGGAACTGAAATCAGTTCCATTCACCACAGCTCAGGGGTCCCGGGCTGATCTCTAAGATTTATTTGGGCTTGAAAATGAACTTTCTAACAGCCTTCTGTGCTGATAGACTTCAGAAAATGTAGTGAGCCTTCCTAAAACTCTGTAAACTTCTGCAGGAAATGTGACAAGTGCCAGCCCCACAGCGACACAGTAGGATTCTCTGTGTATCCAGGGAGAGTGGCATTATGACAGGAAGCAGTGTGGCTACGGTGGGCAGATGAAGCCTACTTTCTGCATAAAGGTTAAAACTAGAGAGACATTTGCTGTGGTTGAGTGTGGTTAGTCTAACTGCAGATGTGAGAACGTGCTGCCTGTTAAGAAATGCAAGCTGCTTGGACTAGGAGTTAGAAAGGGCCGGTGATCCAGTTCAAAGTTGACTTTGTTATGAAGAAAATACAATCCTAAGTTACATTCATGAAGGAAACTTCCCAACAGTTCTTGCTGTCCAAGATAGAATCATTGGAATTCCAGTCCTAGAAGATACCTCTGTCTGGAACATTACAAAGCAAGATTCCCTGTGGGTAAAGACATGGACCAGGTGAACCCATCTTTGGGTTCCAGAGCATGGGGGTGGGTTAAGCTGACAGAGAAGCAAATTAAAGGCTAGATCCAGAAAACCCCTGTCTAGCATCTTCTCTGGATCAGGTTTATTTAACCATGAAGATTGATGTCATCCATAGGCCTTGCTCAGAGAAATTGCATCTCCTACACCCCACTCCCCTCCCTACCCACACACACACACATACACACATACACACATGCACGTGCCCCTCTAATGGACTTAAGCTAGAGTCACATAAGCTCATCCCCTCACAGAACAAAGAAAAGGAGGAACTAAAGTTAGAGGTAGAAAAATGCCTAAAATCTTCTCAAAGCAAGATACTTAACGAACACCTTGGCTAGGCCTGTACCATCAGGAAACAGATTCATCGTGTGATTCACATCTGTTTATTTCAAATTGCAGTTCTATGTCAAAACATTAAAGGAGTATTCCCCCAAAGGAGAATTTGCTACGGCTCCTCTCCACGCACGTGGAGTGGGACACGAGCTGTGTCAGTTTTAAGTACACAAAGGGTAGGAGGAGACTGGCGAGGAGGTCCTCCCCCGCCCCCCTGCCTGGTGGGTCCAGCGGATGAGTGATGTTGTCCCGTATCTCAGTGCTCCAGCTGTTGTATTCTGTGGAGAAACGCATTGTCCTTGATCCTTGGGTAGCAGCAAGAGCCGTGGGCTCTAATTTATGGCCTTAGGGGTTTTTCTATCTGGTCCCATCTGAGCTGTGCTCTCCTCTAGGCATCTTGGAGTCTTTCTGGCACACCCAGCTCTTGGCTAGTTAGATTTCTCTTTTCAAAACTGGTAGCTCCCAAACACATCCCTGGCTGCAGGCTGAGCTGTGGGCCAGAGAGAAGGTGACAGAGAGAGGATCTTAAACTGAATTTAAAACTTGTTTTAAACTTTTGTTTTAATTATTTATTCAAATACTTTTTGCATACATGCATACATGGAAGGGGGGTTTCTCGCTGTGCAGCCCTGGCTGGCCTTGAACTCACAGAGATAAACCTGCCTCTGGCTCTCAATTGCTGGTATTCGAAGCATGTTGCCACCACCTCCAGCCATGAAAGTGGATCTTAGACTGTAGAATTTTAGGCGCATTCTGCCCTGATTGGGATCTGTCTGATAACTCCTCTATGACTTAACATTTTTTAGACCCTGTACAAGATATAGTAAGACTCCCGAGAGTGATAACACTTGGAACAAGGATAAAGGCTGGTGA
Source organism: Peromyscus maniculatus bairdii (assembly GCF_049852395.1). NCBI lineage: Eukaryota > Metazoa > Chordata > Mammalia > Rodentia > Cricetidae > Peromyscus > Peromyscus maniculatus. The sequence goes on along the minus strand of NC_134858.1, from coordinate 60,549,803 downwards.
TCTGGGAAGAGGCGCTGAGCAAAGCTATTGTGTTTATATTAGCTCGTTAGAAACAATGTATGTTATCTTTTATTTTGTCTTATATTGCCTTCAGGAAAATTGGTACTTTATGGATGTCCCCACTCATAGTTAGGCCCAGTAAATTTCATTTATTCCTTTTTGTAAAATAGTCGTTCGGAAGCTTTTGGTGGTATGAGGCAACAGGTTACAGCTTATGGAAGTAAACTGTGTCCTTGCGGGAAGCTTTATAGTTATAATGGATTGGGGGTGGCATATTCCCTCTGAGCACCCGGCACAGCACTAAAGCTGGGACCATTTCTCCCTGGCACAGACAGAAGGCCCAGCTCCTGAGTGGGGACACCATCTTCAGAGAGGCTTTGGGATCCTCTTGTTTCGGCCCTGAACTGTGCAGACAATGGTCCATAGCCCCAATACAGGACCCTGAACTGTGCAGACAATGGTCCATAGCCCCAATGCAGGAAGGGGAATTTTGAGGCAAGGGGTATCTGGCTGGAATTGCATGGATCTTTCTAGTTCTCAGGTTCATGCATTTTCCCAGATAGCAGCCTCCTGAGCAAGCTGTCAGGCCAGGCTGTATCTGGGACCTTGAATATTGTTCCTCTCTGAGCCTCAATATCCATAAAGGCAAAATAAGCAGATTGAGCTTGAGCATCTCTGAGGTCCTTTCCATTGAAGAATTCTTTAGGTCTTAATTCTTCATGTAGCATATAAAATCCCAATTCACCATAATCACTGTAGATTTAGCTGAGGCTGTAGCTTAATGTGTCAGATTTGAACAGAGTATCTTTAAAGTGTCTACAGATCCTTACATTTGGGATAAAATTAAAGAAAAAACCAGTTTAACACTGAAGACTGGAATATAGCTCAAGTCACACAAAATGATGCTGCTATTCTTTAAAAATTCCAACCATACCATGTAATTTCAGACTTCTTTTTTTTCTATCTAAGAGAAAATAACACAAGCTTGAAAAGCAGTAAATATGTAAAGAGAAAATTTGTCAACTGATATTGGAAGATGTGACCTAGGTCACCCATAAATCTCTCCGACAAGAGCCGCGGGGCAAGTCATCATTTCAGAGGGGAATGAAGGCCTGGCTGGTGTCCTCCCTCGGCTCCAGAGTGGATCCACTCTGATTTTCTGATTATGCCTCTGAAGATGATGGGAAAGACCTGCTAGCAAGGTCTGTTTTGCCATTGTCTGCAGAGAGGGGAGCAGAAACTCCCAAAATCGTTTTTTTTTAGCACCAGCACCATAGTTGAGGCCTCACCTCTGAGCCTTTACATTAACAATCCCATTCCCAGGATCACTTTCCAAAGTCATGAGTCATGTTATGGGGATTTCTAATTGCCACCTGTAAGGATCATGCAAAGAAAGCTATAATAAATGTTAATGCAGTCAGCAGAGCCCGGCTAGTACTTGTGGCTGCCTCCTTAACAAGCATTCCATCCATCCTGTTTAAACATACGAGGGTCTACCTTCAACAGAAGGAGACCTACCTCCCCTATTAGTGGGGCTTTAAATCTTGGATCTGACAATTGACAAAAAAAAAAAAAAACAGAAGAGGAAGGAAGTTCATCTCACTAATCTATCAAAACACCACCAATTCCAGAGCTTGATGAGTGAAGTGTTTGTCTGGAACAGTTACATTCTGTTAGCTGTCCCAAAGTCCTAGTTAGCCACAGAAACCACTCAACACAAACAGAATGTACGAGCAGAGCGTGGGCTTAGACAGGCTGACTGTAAAGGGTGTGGGCGATGTTGTCAGGCGCGGGCTGTACATCAATGCTAACAACATGACCGTGCACCTCTGAACTCTGCTCTCACAGCCAGGCCTTTAGAAAGGCAGGCCCAGAATAAAGATAGGTGTCCATGAAGCTGGCATTTTATACCGCGTCAGTGCCGCTTTCAGTGTGTTATAAACAAGGGGCTTCGATTTCACATGAACTGTGCACCAAAGCAGAGGCGGCGGCTGGAGGTTGACTTGGTTCAGATCTGTTTTATAGTCACTGTGCCCAGACAGTAATATGATCTTGAAAAAGGTAAACAACAAAGAGTTTAGCAGTGAAAAATATGCCTAATATAAATACAATCGTGCGCATGGCAGCTTAGAACTTGAAAAATATGACTGTGGCATTAAATTTTTCTGGTGGAATTAACAGAGGAACAGAACATAGCCTTCAAGGCAATATATCTGAGAGAAGGCAAGGAGATAATACATCTAACTCCATGGTCTGTGTGGCACTCCTATAAAGAAACGCACAGTAGCTTTATTTAATTGAGAAAATGAATCAATTATGGTGATGTTGCATCATCACATCAGACCCATGTGAAATGGAAGACATAAGTCACTGCATTGTGTAACAATGTTCAGAAGTAATTGAGTACCATAAGCATTTTGAATCAATTTCAGGTTCTGGCTCTGCTACCTTAATACAAAATGCATGAAGTTGACATCCTGTAGTATGTTACTATCAAGACTGTAATAAAACCCTGGCATAGCATCTCTAAGATCCTGGGCAAAACTGGATTGTTATGTCATAAAAGAGAGGGACCAGTGGTAATCCCTCTCTTCCTTGTAGCAGCCTTAATATAGGACAGTTTAATTACATTTATTTATTTGTGTGTGTGTGTGTATGGGCACGTGTGCCACGGTGAGCATGTGAAGGTCAGAAGGGAAGTTGCCAGAGGGGCTTCTCTCCTTCCACTGTGAGGGTTCTGAGGATTGAACTCAGGTCTTCGGGCTTGCTGGCAAGAGCCTTTACCGGCTGAACCACCTCACTGGCCCAGTCAATGTAGTGCAGTATTAAGGTGTCTTCAAGGTATTCTGCTTCTAACCTGTAAGACAGGGCAGGATAAGACAGTAGAGCCCTGTAAGATCCAGGGTCATTTGGAGTCCTCCTCCTCTGTCCGGTCCACACAACTCATGTTCCTGAAGGTAGTGCCACAAACCAACCCGAACCTCACTTTAGGGCACCTCATAGAATCTTTGCCAGATTTTCCTCCGTGAATCCTGTGATCTCCCGACTCTTGGAAATCTGTGAGTAAAGATGCTCTTTGATGTCGAAAATGGATTCCTAGTGTTTTGTCCACTGCAGACAGCTCAGCTGTGAAGTGAATCTGTCCTCTTCAATACTGCGCATCGGGCTACCTGTGTGTGCTTAGAAGAAAAAAAGAAAAGCAAACACCGTAGGAGAGGGGACCTGGCTCTTGGAGATTTTACTAAACTTCTCAGCAGCCTGGAACTGCTTCCTGTGTGGTGACTGAAAGGTGGCGACATATGAGCAGGAACCTTGGCCACTTGAGACAGAGCATGGGAACTACTGTCTACAATACCTGTAACCCCAGCAGGAGGATAGTGAGTTCTAGGTCAGCCTGGGCTCCAAAGCAGGACTTGGGGGAGGGGACGGACTGCTGGTCAGCCACACGGATGCAAGAGGAAGTCATCCACCCAGCATCCACCCTTGACAACCATACCATGCAAGTGCAAACATGCAGTCCAGTTGGTTTGTTAAGGAATGCTGTGGTCATAGGCAGGTATCCTCCAGGTGAAGGAACATTGAAAAGGCCTGGCACCACCAGACCCGGGCCTGCAACCCAAACCTGCACCATTTCTGGGAGGCCTGGTTTCCCAGCATAGAGACTGTCATCCCTGCATGCCTTAGGGCTTGTTGTGCTGGCCAGATAAGTATGTGCAGGAAAGAACTTAAGTATCTCGAAGGCTCAGTGGGTAAAGTGCTTGTCGCACAGGCATGAGGACCTGAGTTCAAATCCCCAGCACCCATGTAAGAGCCATGTGCTGTGGCCGGCACCTGTAATCTTCGTGCTGGCGGGGCAGACAGATGCCTCCCAGGGTTTGATGGCCAAGCAGTGTAACTGGCACGGGAGCTCCAGGTTCAGTGAGACACCCTGTCTCAAAAGATAAGGTGGAGAGTGATCGAGAAGACCCCAGCGTCAGCCTCTGGCCTCACACATGTACACACATGCATACAGCACACACACGGTGCCACTAAAAACACATGAAGGGTCCTGGAATGCAGCTCAGTGGAACATCTGCCCATCGTGTCTGAGGCCCCTGGTTGATTCCCAGCACTAGGGGAAAACATGGAATGTTACACTTTCCCATCTAACCGGCTGGTTGGAGCTCACGGATCCCAGAAAACAACTGACCTGCCCTGGTAGCATTTACTCCCTAAAATTTTTCTGTTTACAAAAATGCAGGACCTAGGACTCAGTTTCCGTTGGGTTTGGGTCCATTAACTGCAGGTGTCTGGGGGGGACAGTGGTGTGTTTACTGTTTTGAGTAGCAAGTTGAAGTTGATTGATCTTGTCACGTTTGGTTAACTGTCTGTGTTAGATGTGAGCAGCTTGCCCGCAGAACGCCGAGTCGGGGCAGGCACCCTAGCAAAGCATTGTAAAACCTCATGCATTTGATTTTTCCCAGAGAGCCTTGCTGCTCGAGAAGCAGTCCAAAAGAACTTTGAAAAGGGTAGAGTTTTCACCCCACTCCTTAGTTCCAGGCAAACACTTCAACCACATAATTAAAGTTTTCTTCACAAAATAGGGGATTGTGAGCAGACACTGGCAGGAATCCAAAATTCTAATTTCTGACTATGATTTAATTTCAATTTTAAATAAATCGGTTTTTAATTTAAAAAGAGTGAGCTTCATAACATTAGCAATGATTGCAACATTAAGCCCAGTGTTCACAATCTAGCAATATAAAACATTATTTATATCTGAATCGTAAACAGCCTTTTGAAATGGATTATGGTTTTTCTCCCTATTCTAATACAACCTGGAGGGTACTAAAAAGTGTTGTGTGAAATTAACATTCTGCTGACTTTCGCCTATAAATGAGAAGCGAGCTATTAACATTTGTGTATTTTCATTATGTAAATTGTGTTAACACATGCCCACAAATTGCCACCAGCAATGCAATAATTTTCTCTCAGTGATCATAATGTGTCCAAGTGAGTCATTTTGATTATGACATGCTAATTACATATTGCCTTTTTTCAGATTCAGAAAAACCAGGGATCTTTAATGGTAAGCTTTATGAGTTCAGAAAAAAAATTCACTTTTCTTTTTCCTGATGGCTGCTTCCTTTGCATGCTTGAATGCCTTGTTTTAAACTTAGCAAATTGCATTTTGAAGAAAATGCAAACCTTTAACTGCCTGTATTAGATTAGGTACCATTAGAAATAATAGGACGTCCTGAGCATCCATGTTTTTATAAGAGTTTGCTGTTGTTGATTAATCTTGCTATATTTTATTGCATTAATGATTTTTTTCTTTCCACTCCACTGTAAAGACATTGCACACAGGCTAATACTTTTCCCTCTCTTCTTCCCGTTGCAGCCTCTCCAGCTTCTGCAGTGCATTGTTGATGAGGTGAGGCATCGTCTTATGTGCTTTCCACTCCTAAAGTCATCCCTAATGGTGTGGAAAGCTTATATTTTGTTTCCTAATGAAGCACAATGCCCAACATCCTCGAAGCAAGTTGTGTGGTATGCTCTGAGCTGTGTTACACGAGCTGGCCTTGTCCTGAATCCCGCTCTCTCCCCGTCTGGGCTGAGAAGCGCTGTGATGACACACTGTCCCACAGGCTGGTCCTCGGGGATGTCAGAGGCCCTGAAGACAAAACATGATAATATTAATTGATCCTCTTCCTGGCCAGATGGGGATGGAGCTGGAAATTAAAGTGGTATCACTTCTTCTATAAGAGACATTGAAAGGCATTCCATAGAGAAGGGTCAGAGTTGAGTGAATCGTAACATGGTCTGGATAAAATATGCCTTTCTGGTTTCACCTATAAAACAAACCGTGGTTAAAATGGGGGAGGGTTTGTCCAACGCTCTGGTCAATAGTTCAGCCTTAATTACCTCATGAGGCGTTTTCTGGAGATTCTCTCTGCCCCTAACTTCTTGAGTCTTCTGGTATTCCAGGAAGGAGTCTTCTCTCTTCCTAACTTCTCTTGGCTTGAGCATGCTCCCTCTGCACGTCCTGTGTCCCACTGCCTCCATGGAGCTCATCCACCTCACTCAGCTAACTTGATTCTACTTCTTTTTCTGAATTTCAGCTCCTCTTGATATTAGCCTTCTTATAGTACACCAGGCTTTCAATTGAGACACAACAACCTTTTTAAAAATCCTAGCCTTGGGCCGGGCTGTGGTGATATGCACCTTTAATCCCAGCACTCAGGAGGCAGAGCCAAGCAGATCTCTGTGAGTTCGAGGCCAGCCTTGTCTACAGAGCGAGATCCAGGAGAGGCACCAAAAGTATACAGAGAAACCTTATCTCAAAAAAAAAAAAGAAAGAAAGAAAGAAAGAAAAAAGAAAAAAACCCTAGCCTCCTAGCAAAGTTTAGTTTTAAAAACTAATTAAACTTTAATTTTATAATGTTTAGAGCATTTGTAAATAGAGAAGAGAGACAATAAGTGGCCCAGATAGGAAAGTTTGAAAGGAAAAAAACAAACAGTAATTTCATAGCTATTCTTCCCAATTAAACATCTGCATAACCAGTTATGAGATTTGGGAGAAAAGAATAAAGATCCTCCTAGGAAAAGAATGAGCACACACACACATCACAGCCGCAGCGCGAGTGGGACTCTCAACTCCTTAGTGTCTCCATCCGCCAGTCCATACATCCCCTGCAAGCCATCAACCACGTCGGTGCGAAAAGGAAGGCATCGTCCTGAAACAAATGGAGACTCCATTATCTCAAACATCAGACAGGCCTCCTGGACCTCATAGCTCATCAATATCTCTGTCATCTTAGTTTCCAAACGCATCCTGTCCCATCAGAATCCTCCTGATTAAGCCATTGTCCTGAGCTCTCCCTCCAGTTTTGCTTGGGGACGTGCCCAGGGAAACTTGGCCTAGCCAGTCAAATGCACAGCCTGCGCTGTTTCCTGGGCTCCACCACTCTTGGTGCGCCTGGCTCCCGGGCATCAAAAGTACGTGGGCATTCAGGTATGTGTCTTCCTCACCAGTGATACGTGTGTTGCCATGGAGATTTTATGGGTAAAATAGATGTTTCTATTCCTTATTTCAAGACATGATGGTTGTTATACATTTAAAATATTTTACTTGTTTAATTTCGGCAAAATCATAAAACTTGAAAAGATTATAGGGTAACACTGAAGGACAATAGTATCTTGCTGAAATTTCATACTCTTCTTTGTAGCCTTTCTCCCTCAGACAAAAGACAAAGAGAACCTAGTATCTCTGTTTACTCAAAACCCTGTTAAAACGCCTTCTCTCTAGACACTTGGGAGCTGACGCTGTCTTCACTAAACCAAGTTGCTCTTAAACCTGAGCTCCTCACCAACAGCAGTAAGAGTAAGGCTCTCAAATCTCAAATCCAATAAGGCCATTAGGAGAGGGGCAGCCATATGGACTGCCTTATGCAAAGTACATCAAGGCATCAGAGAAAGCATGGGTCGTGTTTTGTGTTCACTGTCCCTGTGTGTGTTAATTGCTGCTCTGCACTGGGTATTCCTCATATAGTGACCCAAAGACTCACTGCATCGGAATAGCTAAGAGTCATTAAAAATGCAGAATCCAAGCACATGCCTATATCTCAGGAAGCTGAGACAGGAGGATTGTGAGTTTAAAGCTAGCCTGGGCTATTATTATAGTGAGACCCAGTCTCAAACAAACAGAGCAGAGTCCTGGGCCCAGGTCATTGGATGTCTCAGTGGTGATGCTTCCGATGCCCTAGCCTCTCGGGTACTGTGCGCTCATGTTCAATGTAGACAGCTTCTCTTCATTTCCATCCCACAAGGTTGTGAACTCTCCTCCAACTTCATCTGCTCCTGATTTTCAGGGCTTCTGTGAGTGAATATAACCGTCAGGAACTGATGCTTTTTGCTCCTTGGGTTTGAGGACCCGATGCTAGTGTGCGCTGTTTCCTGTTACAGAAAAGTCAGGTCAAGAAGTACCACCAGGGGCTGGAGAGATAGGTCAGTGACTAAATAGTGTATTAGTCTTGGAGAGGACTCAAGTTCAGTTTCAGCTTCCACTTTGGGTGGCTTGTAAGTGCCTGTAATTTCAGCTTCAGGGGGCCCATGCCACTGGCATAAGGGGGAACCAGCATTCATGTGCACATACCTCCATACAGACTTACAGGAATACACATAATTGAATTACTTCCTGAAGGGATCCTAATTCAGGCACATTTAATCATATACAACATACCAGTAGCAAATCCTAGTGTGGCATATTATGTTACTGGCTTCAGCTTGACCTTGACCATAGCATAGCAGAGATTGGACAGTGGTTAATTAACACCCAGGTGGACAGAGGCCAGTTAGCTCCAAAGTGGCCAGAGGTGAATGTTAGAGCCGATCTGAGAGTCAAGGATGGAACTGTAGGGCAGAGCCAGAGTTAGCCACCAGACATCCAAGCAAAGAACACCAAAACTAAATAGAACCATAAGAATCACAAGGATGAAGCTTGGACCAGCAACTGGAAGGGTAGCCAAGGCAGACTGGGTACTGAACTCTCATCAGAATTCTGGAGAATCCGGTCCACTTTGAGTAGCTTGGACCCAACTAGCTGAGGCTGTAAGTCTCAAGAGAACCTCTTAATACCCCAGGCCCCTGGTTGCCTCTCATTGTAAATGATGTCTGTTTATCTGTACCTGGTGCCTTGAGTACCTAGTACCCTTGGGAATACAAGGCTTCATTGTCTAGATAACAGAAATGTTACTGCTGGCTGTGCTAACTGTGAAAAATTTGTATTTTTAAAAGAAATGTGTATTCTTGGCAGCCTGCTGACCATTTTCTCTAAGATTCTAGTCTGTTTGGAATGTGATGCCGAACTGACCTTGTATATATCAGTGTCCTCTAGGGCTGAGAAAGTAACGGAGCTGACTGTGTGCTATCACTGAATGTGACTATGTGTTTGGCTTCGACACTCAGTGGTGTGCTTGGGCCTCTTGAAATCATAGTATCACGTGCCTCCAGGCTCCTCTGTGCTCCTTGATGAGCACTCCTCCTGTGTTCTCCCTTGATGTTGCCTCTCTTCTTATGATCACTCATTGTTCTTGTCGGGGACCTTCCCCATGTGCTGTCCAAATAGTTCTACTGTCTGCCTTTAGTGCTGGCACTCCCAGTGGTGACCCTAGCAAAATGAAAATGTATCAAATGAAGTCAGATCCCCAAGGAGTACTTGTAAGATCCAGCAGCCTTGTCTGAAGAGGTAGACAGAAGCTAAGGTCCCTCTGGTGCAGTGACATGGATAGACCTGCATTCAGTTAGCACATAGTTATCTGTTGCCAGCCATGTACTAGCCTGAGTTGAGAACACTCAGGACAGCCTCAAATCCAGAGGGAATGGGCTTCTAGGCAAGGCCACAAAGCCAATTACAGACCAAGTTGTCACAGGTGGAGATACGCCACATGTCTACATCACTAGATCCTAAGATCTCTCAAGCCAGCTAGTGGAACTTCCAGTGGATGGAGGGGCTGAGAACTAAGAAGTCTGAAGGGAACCATGCTCAGGAGTCTGTTGACTTCACACGGGCCATAACCTTGGGCAAGAGATGTATACAGAGCAAATAAGTGTGGTTCAGTGTAGGCTGACTGCTACAGAGCCCAGAGATGAGGGTGGGTAAAGAGGCATTGCATTTAAACTCAGGCTTAAAAGATAAATGGAGTTTCCTAGATTAAAAAAGGAGAAAACATAAATGTTGGGCAGAAAGACCTGAAACTATCTTATAAATCATTTTTTGAGATCACAGATGTATTCCAGAATGTTCATGTTTTCTAAAATATGACAACCAGAAAAATGGGTTAGTACTCTAAGCATATACATACATTCCAGGTATATTATAACTAAAATAAATTCTTGCCTAGCATCTGTAGGTGCTCAAAAGAACCATTAACAAATCCCTGATTTACACTTCTGTTTATTCATTTTACACATAAAAAGTGAATTTGTTGAAGTGACATTTTATACCTGCTCAGAAATAATGACGTACGTTGATCTCTTAAAGCTATGAGTTTGTAAATGAGCAAACTTTCTGTACTTTCTCACAGTCTAGGACTGGAAGTGTGGATAAACAGTGGTCTGGGTTAGGTGCTGAGTGATTCTGAGAATGTTAACTTTTCTCACCATTCATATATGAAGGAGAAGATTCCAGTCTTAGGAATGGCATGATATAGAACATCTCTGTTTTCTCTAATAAGGCTCCCTAAGGAAGCTAAGTGAGCTGTAAGCACCTACAGTGTACAGAGGGCAGTGAGCTGTAAGCACCTACAGTGTACAGAGGGCAGTGAGCTGTAAGCACCTGCAGTGTACAGAGGGCAGTGAGCTGTAAGAACCTGCAGTGTACAGAGGGCAGTGAGCTGTAAGCACCCTCAGTGCAGAGGGCAGTGAGCTGTAAGCACCTGCAGTGCACAGAGGGCAGTGAGCTGTAAGAACCTGCAGTGTACAGAGGGCAGTGAGCTGTAAGCACCTGCAGTGCACAGAGGGCAGTGAGCTGTAAGCACCTGCAGTGTACAGAGGGCAGTGAGCTGTAAGAACCTGCAGTGCACAGAGGGCAGTGAGCTGTAAGCACCTGCAGTGTACAGAGGGCAGTGAGCTGTAAGCACTTGCAGTGCAGACAGCAGTGAGCTGTAAGCACCTGCAGTGCAGAGGGCAGTGAGCTGTAAGCACCTGCAGTGTACAGAGGGCAGTGAGCTGTAAGCACCTGCAGTGTACAGAGGGCAGTGAGCTGTAAGCACCTGCAGTGTACAGAGGGCAGTGAGCTGTAAGCACCTGCAGTGTACAGAGGGCAGTGAGCTGTAAGCACCTGCAGTGTACAGAGGGCAGTGAGCTGTAAGCACCTGCAGTGTACAGAGGGCAGTGAGCTGTAAGCACCTGCAGTGTACAGAGGGCAGTGAGCTGTAAGCACCTGCAGTGTACAGAGGGCAGTGAGCTATAAGCACCTACAGTGTACAGAGGGCAGTGAGCTGTAAGCACCCTCAGTGCAGAGGGCAGTGAGCTGTAAGCACTTGCAGTGCAGACGGCAGTGAGCTGTAAGCACCCTCAGTGCAGAGGGCAGTGAGCTGTAAGCACCCACAGTGTACAGAGGACAATCTCAGATCAGTAGGCTTAGGTTCTACCCTAAGAAAGTAGAGAATGAACAGACTGAACCCAAGTTAATAGGAAGGAGAGATAACAAAGATTACAGCAGAAATAAAGGATATAGAGAAGACAAACCATTGGTTCTTTGAAAAGACCAACAAAATATCAGGCTTCTGCTAGACTGATGGAGACAGAAGGAGATCTCCCAACTGCTAAAATCAGGAATGCATACTTGATGTTAGGCTGGCTAGGAGGGTACCCATCTTCCTCCACTACTCCATGTGTGTCTCTCTTGAAGCTGCATGCTTGGTCCTCAGTCAAGGGTATATGAGCCCTGAGTTCCCTGTTAGTACCTCCAGCCAAGCTCTCAGGGTGTAAAGCCTGGAATACCAGTGTTTGGAAGCTTAGGCAGGAAGATTGCCACAAGTTTGAAACCAGCCTGGAATACACAGAAGAGCCTACCTCAAGAATTAATTAATTAATTAACTAATTAACTAATTAATTAATTAATTAATAGAACATATGCTCTGAGAAACTGTATGCTACAAAACTAAATCACCTGTATGAAATACACAAATCCCTGGAAGCACAAATTGCACTACAGAGTAAGCCTACAACAAAAAAATTTAAATAAATAAAAACTTGCCATACAAGCCAGAGCAGCATCATTGCTTTAACAGTGAATCTTACCAAGTGTTTAAAGAAGAAATACCAGCCCTGCTTCTTAGACTCTTCCAAACTGGGGTGAGAGAAGCACTGTTCTCCTTGTTCCTATGAAGTCAGTACTGCTCTGATACCTGAGTCCAAGGACTTGGCAAAAAAGAAAACTGGGGCCAGCAAGGTGGCTTGGTGGGTGAAGGTGCTTGTTGCCAAGGCTGACGAGTGGACTTTGATCCTTTGGACCCACATATGAAAAGAGAGCTAACTCTCAAGTTGCTCTCTGACCTTCGTGTGTGTGTGTGTGTGTGTGTGTGTGTGTGTGTGACATTTGTATCCACACATACACACAAATAAATAAATAGAAACACTGAAGACCAATATCCCTTATCTATACAAAAACCTTCATGAAAACACCAGTAGGATTTTACACCCTGAATTCAGCAATAGTTAGAGGGAATCATATAACTGACCTGGTTAGCTTTGTTGCCAACTTAACAGCATAGGAAGATCCTGTCCCAAAAATAAATAGATCAATGGATAGATGGGTGGGTGGGTGCTCTGAAAAACTGTATGCTACCAAACATATGAAATACTCGTTTGAGATGGGGAGGGAACCCCAGTTGAAGAGTTGCCTCCATCAGAAAGCCTGTAGGCATGCATGTCTGGGGAGCATTTGCTGATCTGATTGATGTAGGAGCGCAGCACTGTGGATGGTCCCATTCCTAGGATAATAGGCTTGGAAGAAGTGTAGCTGAATGTGAACCCAGAGCAAGCCGGTAAGCAGCACCCCTCCATAGTTTCTGCTTCAAGCTTCTGCCTTGAGTGCCTACCTTGGCTTCCCTCGATGATGGCTGAAAAATGTAAGCTGAAATAAACTTTCCTCCCCAGCTTGCTTTTGGTCAGTGTTTTATCACAGCAGTAAAAATCAAAATGGGACAATATCCTAACTAAGTGAGGTTTATCCCAGGAATGCAAGGTTGGTCTGACATGTGAAAATCAATTATATACCATTTTCATTCAGTAAGGGACAAAAACGCATAATTATATCTCAATAGGCCTTAGCCTCCCAAGTGCCAGGATTGCAGGGGCATGCCACTGTGCCCAGCTGCGTATTTTAATTTATGTCAAGGGACATGTTTTAAGCCCTGCTCTGGCTTTTGGGGTGGGTATACTTATGAAACTTTCTTATTACAAAGAATAAGAAGCTACAGGAGGTGAGTTACCCATAGGTTTTGAATATGATTATGTCTTATGTAATTTCAAAGTTGTGGGTTTTCAGCCTTATTGAGATATACTTAAAATAGAAATTAAGTACATTTAAGGGATACAGTAATACGCCTGAGACATACAGTCACTGTGAAACAGTTGGCCCAATCAAGCTACTCTACCTATCACCTCCCATAGCTACTCGTGTGTGTGTGTGTGTGTGTGTGTGTGTGTGTGTGTGTGTGTGTGTATGCGCGCGCGCACGCCCCTATCCTATAAGAACCCTTGAGATCTCCTCTTGGCAATATGAAGTATAGAACTCTTTGATAAAAGCTTGGTAGCCATGTTACATAATAGGTCTTCAGACTTACTTATTTTACAGTGGTAAAGTTGTACCCCTTAATCCATGCCTCCCCTCGTTACCCCACTGCCCACCCTGTAACCCCCCTGACTGTCTGCTGCTCTGAGCTCTGCTTTCTTAGATTTCATGTAGAGGTGAGGTCATGCAGTATTTGTCTGCCTCTATCCAGTCTGCTTCACTTGGCAGGGTCTCCAGGTCAACTGCTCTTGTCACTGTGGTTAAGTTTCCCTTTCTTGAAGGCTAAATAAAGTCACCCCCCCCCCCCCCCGTGCCCTCTCTGTCACTTTTTTAATCATTCATACACAAAGTGACATTAGTTGTTTCTGGATCTGGCTATTGTGGACAGTGCTGGAGTACAGGTATCTCTTCAAGGTAAAGAACGTTTTCCTCTGGATGGGCACCCAGAAGTGGTATTGCTGGATAGTGTGGGGATTCTGTCCCTCATTCGTCGAAGAGCTTCCACTTGTCCATGATGACTACACTTTACATTCCCATGATGTCCCAGAGTTCCTTTCTCCATATTCTTCTTAGCTATTAGATTCTGATATTTTGGTACTAGCCATCCCTGGCAGATTCAAGGTGGTATGGCACTGTAGGTTAGCTGGTTTGTTTTGCTTTTGAGACAGCATCTCTGTATATCTCAGGCTGTTCTGCAACCCACTGAGTAGCCCTGAGTAGCCTCAAACTCGTGATCATCCTGCCTCGGCCTCCAGAACGATGGCGTTATAGCTTGTGCCACCATGCTGAACTCATTGTGGTTTTGATTGTTTTTTAATCACACTTTTAAAAATGGGACTGTATCATCATCCCGTTGGTTCAAGGGTTCATTTTCATGGCTTAGGGATTTGCTCAATGGTAGACTGCATCAAGCATGAGGTACTGGGTTTGGTCCTCAGTGCCAGTGCCAGCGCACGCGTGTGCGCGCATGCTCGCACATACACACTAAAATTTTTTTTGAGTTAGTTTTCACATACCTTTAAATCCCTCTTTTATGTTACTCAGAAACCACCCCAGCAAACAGGACCATGCAGCAGCTCCTCTGAGCTGATGAGCTTTTGGGTGACTTAGCTCTCTACCCCTCGCCCCCAGCATCTGGGTGCAAGAGCACCATGGATTGTCTTTTACAATCTTGACTATTGGTGCTGGAGAGGTGGTTCACTGGTTAAGGATGCCAGCTGCTCTTGCAGAGGACCCAGCTCAGTTCCCAGCACCCACATCAGATGGTTCAAAAACCACCTACAACTCCCCTTCTAGGAGATCCAATGTGTCCTGGCCCCACAGGTATATGTACATACATGGTATACATAAACCCATGCAGATACACAGCTACACATAAATTAAAATAAATATTTTTATTTAAAAGTTGTGGACTATCCCTTATCACTCCTTACCCCTGTCAACCCAGCGACCAAGGTCATCCTCAGCTGTATAGTGATTTCAGGTCTCTAAGAAATACTGTTGTTTGTGGCTGGAACATAGCTCAGTGGTAAAACCAGAAGAAGGCTTGGCTCTTAAATTTCTGCTCTCTTTGAGGCAGGAGGGAGAGGAAAGAGGAAGGAAGAAGAGGAGAAGGAAAGTCATTCTCTGCAGAATGAGTCACTCCTGAGCTAAGGGTAACTAAGGAGGCTCTGGGCTGTGAGAGGAAAGGAGTGTTAGGGGGAAGGTTGGTGAGAGCGACCACCTAACAGTGCCCCTCCGAATTCCAAAAGTGCAGAACGTGGTGTTAACTGACTGCAGGAGGAACAGCATCCTGTTGGTTTTTCCCTGAGTTTTGAAGCTAGCAAGAAGGGAAAAGAACAGCTTCCGCCTCGCCTGCACCTTCCACAGCCCATGACTACATATGTTCAGAAGGAAAGCGGATCCCTGGCCCGGGCCCTAGCACAGCCCGCACAGACAGGTCAGGACCCACCCCTCCCTGGCAAATGGGAAACTGTCAGATGAGGTTTAGCTCTGGTGTTTGCAGCTTGCATGGGCTGGTGGTGGAGGCCTCGGAACCTGGGAGAGCCAGTGCACCTGGATGCACACAATGGTCCTATCCTCCAGCTCTGTATTAACTAGGCCTGTCTCACGATGATGGGAATATATATCGTTGGAAACCTGAAACCCAATATTCCTCTTTTATGTGAGGCCGTCTTTAGAGACCTAAAACCTCCTTTGAAACGTCCAGTGTGTTTAAATTAATGCAGTTTGGCTGGTTTGAAGATTGCAAATAGGTTAGGGCTAGATTCTGTTAGTAATTACTTTCTTCTATTGACAATAACTGTTTCTTTAGAAATGACATTAACATTCTACAAAAACACAGCAGTAATCCAAAAGTTAATGTTCTGTTCACTTATAATTATATTTAATTCATATTTATGAGTTCATGGGAGGGAGGAACAAGAAAGAAATGAGTTAAAAATGTTACAGGAAAAACAATGTAAAAGAATTTTTTTCTCTGAAAAATGTTCAAAGTCACTTGAAGAAAGAAAAGAATAATTTTTAAAACAGTTATATAAAATCATATTTTACGGACTAATGCTGAAAATCTGTGTTTTTATGAATTCTTAGTGGCACTGAACAAATTCAGTGGAGATTTTTCTCCATATTTTTCTTTTTCACTAACCAAAATACTAACATATTTATCATTGTGATGTTTATTTCAGCAAGTCAGATTTGGGAGGGAGGATCCACATCTTCAGACCAAATAGATTATGTAGCTCTGTGTTGTTTCTTTGAATTGTCCACGAAGCCTGATGTATTATGAATGAATTAATTTCGTGGCGGCGGCGGAGGCCCATGAATAGCGGCGTGTGAATGGGCAGTTGCCCGGTGGGGCCAGTGCTGGCTGCTGCCATTTACCATGTGTTGCAACTATTGTGAAGTCTTCCCCAGCCACAGGACAGTGCTCAGTTAATCCACCATGATGGGACCTTCACACCCTGAACCAAGTTGGTTGCCAGGGTCAGTCGCTCTGATGATTCTGCCTGCTGTTAGTTTTCCCTAAACCAGGGGAGACGACCGTGGGAGAAGTGAAATGTCCTCAAAAGAGACCACAAACTGGTCAGCTTGGTGTTGGCCTCTGTTCCAGAATGGAGGCGGCTGTCTTCCTTCTCCTGGAAATGGAAGCATCTGGGCCCCTGAGATCCCTGATGTTCTGAGGTCCAGAGTAGC
Organism: Peromyscus maniculatus bairdii; assembly: GCF_049852395.1. Lineage (NCBI taxonomy): Eukaryota > Metazoa > Chordata > Mammalia > Rodentia > Cricetidae > Peromyscus > Peromyscus maniculatus. The sequence goes on along the minus strand of NC_134858.1, from coordinate 60,533,329 downwards.
AGATGGCATTATGATTTTCCAAATCCTGGTGAACATTCTAACTGAACTTGTTCATTTCACAGTGTGTAGTTTTGTTTTGTTTTGTCTCATATCTCTCCCCTTTGTTCCTCTCATATTAACTAATTTTAAACTGATGCAGTATCTCCTTCCGCCAGATTTAAATTCCCTCCCTGTTAATTATTCTATGGAGCCAAGGGTAGAGGTTTCACATACAATCCCAAGCTTGCAATTGCAGATGATGGGCCTTTGGGTTTGGTTAAAAATGTAAGCAGATGCCACCCAGCTCCTTCACCACGAGTCACCGAAGTTCCGGTTTTCCCCTTATCCGTAGCTTGCAGTCAGGTGGCAGAGGGCAGTAATTATTCTAACAGTCGAGTGAACATTCAGGAGGGCACACCATGTGGCGCCTCGGACTCTGGGTTTACGGTGAGTTCTCGGAGTCTGACTTGATGGTGTTCTGGCTTGTTGAGTTTTCAGGACACAGACCTGCCAGGTTCTTGTAGTTGAGCCGCATGTGTATGGATCCGGGTGTCTTTGTGCAGCTGAGGGGTCTGCAGAGAGGGATTGGTCCTCCATTTCAGACCCCATGGAGAGTTCTTTTTCTCTCCTGTTTTTGCTCACTATAGCTTGTGATATAGCTTTCATCTAAAGCAGCTTTTAATCGGCTACAGGCAGAACCTGGTGAAATGCCAGTTGCGGATATTAGCATGATAATGTGGGTCCTGGCTCCAACATGTGTAGCTGGACTTTTCCTGAGGAAAAAAAGCTTGACCTTACCAGTGTATGGAATTCAAGCACTATATGGGGACAAGGTAAAACCACAGGTAGGAGCCGCTGAATAATTACCTCTGGACCAGCCCGTGCAAGAGACTTCCCACGAGGGTGAGCTCATTTAATGGTCCCTAAAACTCAATCTTGTGCATGTCAGTGGTCACGCTTGATTATTTGCAGCAGTGTTTTTATGAAACGCGTTGGGAAGCCGCAGAGTGAGGATAGTAGCAGGTTCTACTTTTGTAATGAAGCCCCATCGCTGTGAGACAGTGTGCTTTCTGCGGCTCTGCCTGAGCTGCAGGCGAGGGAGAGGGGTGTGGCTGTGAGTGGGGGCGGGCATGCTGTTCACACCGGTACCTCTGCATAGTGCCACTCCTGCAGCCTGTGAGCAGCAAGAGACCCAAAATAAAAAGGGAAAAGACGCTCGCTGCCTGGGAAGGGAGCCACCTCAGACACGGTTTAGAAAATAAACCCACTTTCCAGTTCTGTTTTCAAAGAATTTTCTGAAATACCCAATCTTTGCCATGTTTAGGAAGTCTCTATGTAAATCTTTTAAATAACAGCAAAATAATGAGACTGACTGATCTGGTTCATAGTGACGTTGATGACAAGCATGTTTCTCTGTTTTCACCATTATATTGAGGAACTTCTAAAATGTATGTGACTGGAAAGCTATCTGTGACATCAGTTTCGATTACCTAAGATGAATTCCTTTAGACCTGTTCTCTTGTATGGCCTGGGTTCTTAGAAGCCATCTGGTGGTGGTGGTCTCTTGGCTAACAGCTGGTTCCCTTGACTGAAGGGTTTATGGGCAGGGTGGAGGTTTTGGTAGTGAGAATTCAGGCCTTCAGCGCCTGGTCCCAGGTCCACCCGAGACAAGTTCAATGAACTGCTAACGTCAAGCCAGACCCAGCAGACAGGACTTCACACCAAAATGCCCACGCGTGTCATTTGTCACATCTGGCAACCCCAGGCATGGGGTGACCCAGGGTGGAAATTGAATCATCCTTCACTCTCTCCACACAGGCCTGATATGGAGTGGGGTGGGTAGAGGAGGACTCTGGGCTCCAGCTGAGCCTTCAGAGGCGTCCTCTTTGCCGATGTCTTCTTCGCAAGCCTTGGTAATGCGGAGCCTCATTCCCACCCCAGGGCTGGCCTCGAACCTTCCCAGGAATGGGCAAGTTCATCTCAGCACGGAATAAAGAATGTACTTCAGATCACAAAGTGGCCATGCTCGAAATAAACTCTACATCTGACGGTTGGACCTTGCTGACCGTCGGACTGTGCTGATCTGCTGAGGCATGGCTGGTCTGTAACAGGGTAGCCAACCAGCCAGGAACACATGTGCTCCTCTCCCTACCTGTCTCCTCCCTTTCCTGGCAGAGCCATGACAGCAAGAAGTGTACAAATAAGAACCTGAAGGGCTTTTGAAATATTAAAACTTTACTAATTTCCCATAATGCTCCATAACCCTTTTTTTAATCTGTGCGTGCATATGTGAACATGTGTGTCTGTGTATTTATGTACACGTGTATGTAGGTGCACACACCTATGTGAGCACTGCAGCTGGAAGAGGTTGCTGGGTGTCCTGCTCTCGTTTCTTACTGTATCCCTTGTGACGGGGTCACTCACTGAACCCAGAGTGACTGATGGCCAGCAGAGCCAGTGATCCTCTGTCCCAGCACCATTGCCACACATATGTAGGGCTGGAGATGCAGCCACATATGACAGACCACGTCCTACTTTTTGTGCCGCTTCTTGGGATTTGAACTCAAGACCTCATACTTGCATGGCAAGCCCTCTTATCCACTGAGCCCATTCACCCAAGACCTCAACTACCCACTGCACAGGAAGCTTTTGGTTTATAGACCAGCTTTTGTCTGTACACATATTTAACAAAAAGGGGGATTCTAATTTTCTTCTCTTTAGCTGTTGGATTTTTATTTATTAAAGATGGGGTCTGTATATTCCAGGTTGGTCTGGAACTTCCTAAGTAGCCAAGGATAGCCTTGAACTTCTGATCCTCCTGCCCCCACCTTCCAAGTACTGGGCTTGCAAGCATGTACCACCACACCCAGTTTTTCATGATACTATGGATGTAACCCAGGGCTTAAAACATCCTAGGCCAACACTATAGCATCTGGGCTACATCCCCAGCCCCAGATTTTCATTTTTAAACCAACTAGGTTTCCTCCCCAGGAGAGCACAGATTGTCCAGTGAATTCTGCCAGTCATCACAGAGGGGGCAACCATAAGGAATGAACAGTGAGGATCAAAAACCAATTTGGGATCTGACAGCAAAATGCTATTGTGCCTGACCTGAAGCCACTGGAATTGCAAATAACCTTTGACCCAGCCCCATGAGTAGAAATGGCGTGATCTTAGAGAGCTGTGATAATTAGTGTGAGCCACAGGATCTAACACCAGTTCTGTTTGGGCCAAGCCACAGGAGCATCAGACTTGAATTAAAAGACTTACCCTTAAATGTGGAACGTGATTCAGTGTTAGCTCCATGTGGTTCTCTAATGTTAACTACTTATTGCCTTGGTGCTGTAGCAATAATACATCTCAAAGCAGGCCAACATGCTCATACACCTTCAGTGTGAGGCCAGCCTATCCTATATAAAGTTCCGGGACAGCCAGGGCTCTGTGGAGAGACCCTGTCTCAAAATAAATAGATAAAATAAAATAAACTTAGAAAGCTTCCTCTTTTGTGTATGTGTGTGAGGTGAGGGGTGCAGGCACATGTGTGTAAGGTGTGCACACGTGACTCGAGGCCAGAGGGTCTGTCTGGTCAGGAGTCCTTCAGTACTCTCCTCCTTATTCCTTTGAGGCAGGGTCTCTCACTGAGCCTGGCACACAACAGTTTTCGGCTAGGCTGACAGCAGCCGGCCCTAATGATCACCCCGTGTGTCTTCACCAGTGCTTGGGTTGCAGGACGTGCCACGGGTGCCGGGGTCTGAACTCCAGTCCTCATCCTTGTGTGCCACTGAGGTGTCATCCATCTCTCCAGCCCCTCCCCCACTAGAAGACTTGACTGCATTTTCTTTAACATTGGCCTTAGAACTCACAAAGTTAATACCACTGCGGTTGTTTAGTTATCCCTCTGTCTTCCATATGTCAATAAGATCAAATCTTTGTTTGGAGGGACATCTGTTTCTGTACAACTAGAAATGTTGAGGATGCTCTCCGGGAGTGAGGAAGGCAGTGGAGCAGAGGCCCACATCTGCCATCCTCTGGTGGTAGTGTCAGTCACCCCCGTGCCAGACTCATTGACTCTGACGTGGTGGGTGCTGGCTTGAGAAAGTTGTCATATGACTGAGGAAATACATAATTTACCGTTTGAGGTGCTACTTCATGCTTATGCCTAGCAATGTGTGAATGACCCACCACATTGTTGTAAAAGTCCATTGTCATCTTTAATTCTGCATGAATATAAAACTGAAGTCCTTAAAAGTGTTTTCTAAACAAAGGCCCTTCAATCTCTTTCCAGTTGTGACAAAGCAGAAGTCTAAGAATTTGAGATTCTCAGGGATTTTTTTAATAGTCTCTTCTCTTTAGGCATTCTCAATATAGTTTTAGATTTACATGCAGTTGGAGGTGATTGACATACCTACTTCCTCGCTCACAATTCCCATAAGACTAACACAGTATGGCAACCAGGAAGCCAGCGTGGGCACAGATCTGGGTGCTGGCTTTATTCAGATTTTACAATATAACGTGGTTAATGGTGGGGTTGGGGGCTTTAGAGATAAGCATTAAATGACACCGGTCCTTTCAAAGATTTGTTTTTATTTTTTAAATTATGTGCGTGTGTGCATGTCTGCATAGATTTATGTACATGAGTGCAAGTGCCCAGGGAGGACAGAAGAAGGGGTCAGGACCCCTGGAATTGGGCTTACAGTGCTAGGAACCAAACCTCTAGAAAAGCACCCCCATGCTCTTACATGCAGAGCCATCTTTCCAGTCTCACAGAGATTGTTTTAAAGCCAAGAAACACGGTTTTCAAAGAAGATATCCTTTTGCAAAAGTGACCTCTCTTTTAAGTCAGTTGTTTCCAAAGCATTTTCCCATTTATGCTTTCTGTATCTGGAGTAGCCACCTTCCGGCCTTGTAGTCACAAGTGTGCTCATTGTGACTCACTCTGTGTGTGAGCTGGCAGCAGCTGTGGTTAGGACTGGGTGTCTTTAAGCCTCTTCCTCTTCCACCTCAGTGTAGGTACACACACACACAGAGAGAGAGAGAGAGAGAGAGAGAGAGAGAGAGAGAGAGAGAGAGAGAGAGAACGCTTTTCTGCTGCTTGCCTTTTTTTATGCCTGAGTACCTTGCTGACAAGTGCTAATAACAAAATACCCAGAGAGAGAGAGTCCAGTTGAAGTTGGCACACATTAAACATTCTGGACTTGTCCCTTTGCTCAGAGATTGTGCATAATTAATAATTAAACAGTTTCGGTTGTAATGGGTTGACCTCGCTGAACTGTTCATTACTCACAAGGCAAAGGCATCATTCAAACTTTTTTCCCAGTGTCCTTCGCTGTTCTCTGGTGTGCGGCCTGCCTGTGTTCAGTTGTTTAGCAGAAGGAACTTACCAGATAGTTATGAAGCCTCTGAGACTGGCAGACTGTCCCCTGCATGCCCAGAACTGCTTACCGAACTGCTTCATAGCGGCTCCTGTCATTTAGCGGCTGCCTGCTCGGTGGCAGGATCCAGCTTGTGGTCCTTAGCAGGATTCTAAAGTTGTTTGGGGATTCAAGCCTCAGATTAAAGCTTTTGGCTAAGGTTGTGCCTACTCTTGTGGTCCAGACTTTCATGCTTAGATGCTTACAGAAAACTTGTAAACAAGAAATCCCTTATGGTAACATCCAGTACCCATTTTAGTACCTATTCCTCCCAGTTTCCACCAGCATTTCTGAGGTGGTAGTGAACTGGCTTCTTCAGTCAACATGTGTGTTTTCCAATGCATTTCTCCCTCTTGCCTGAGTCCAGTTCACAAGAGGATGTTTTTGGTATGTAGCATCTCCTTTACTGAAGTCTCTGAATCCCCGGGATGGGTTTCAGTCCCCTCCAACCCACCCCCCAATGATGGGATGCTTTCCCTTCTGGTGCACCCTAGGGGAGCCAGAACCCAAATTTTAGTGTGTGCCTGAACCCCTCCTTCCCTAAAATTGGAACAAAATAACAAAATAAGAAGATTCTTGGAAGTCTTTCTCATCCTGAGCTACACTAACTTTTAATTTTATTTTCTTTAAAAAAAAAAAAAAAAAAAAAAAAAAAAAAGAATGACCAGGCAATGTTGATGCACACCTTTAATCTCAGCGTCAGCAGCCAGAGGCAGGCGGATCTCTGAGTTCATGGCCAGCCCAGTCTACATAGTAAGTTCCGGGATGGCCAAAGCTGCACAGAGAAACCCTGTCTTAAAAAAGAAGAAGGAGAAGGAGAAGGAGAGGAAGAGGAAGAGGAAGGGGAAGGGGAAGGGGAAGGAGAAGGAGAAGGAGAAGGAGAAGGAGAAGAAGAAGAGAGGAAAAGAGGAGCTTGAAAAGATCTCTGGAGCAGCATATATGTTCTCTTGGTGTGTTAGCAGTCTGCTTTTGTGGACTCCCAAGCTCTCCAGGGGCTACCTTTGCCTCTGCATGTGTGGTTCCTTCTACCCACTTTCTAGCCAGCCTTCTGCTTCTCAGAACAGCCTTCCTTGAGGCAGGGAAGAGACATGGATTTTAAAATGAAAAAGGAATATGTGGCAGCATACACATGAGATGAGACTGGCTCCCACACGTCTCCGATGAGTGATTTCTTCTAGGCCCCTCTGAGATGAGAGTCTGCTCTCTGTGGCTCTCCAAATTCAACATGGGCTGCTGTTTTCAGAAGTAAAATAAATTATTCATGGCTACCACCCGGTGTTCCACAGTTTTATAATATGAGGGACGTAACAAGCTATAATATTAGGTCTTAAATAAAATTAAATATCCGTACAAAGTGCTGCGTGTCTCATCTCCCTTCGGCTGTGTGGAAGTGACACCTTCATCAAGCTGCCCAGTCTCTGACTCACAATTGACTTTTGGCAGTCCACCTTGAAGCAAAGGCTATATAGCGTCATGCTTTATACAGGAGCTTTGTAGAAATCCAGTCGAGAAGTTTAACCATCTTGGTAAATATTCAGCCACATTGACATTAAGCTTTGTTTTCCTAAATACTGCCTTTGAAAGCTACTCAGCAGTATTTGTTGGCGCATGCCTTTAGTACCAGCACTCAGGAGGCAGAGGCAGGTGGATCTCTGTGAGTTCAGGGCCAACTAGGGCTTCAGAGTAAGAACCCTGTCTTGAAAAATAATAAATAAATAAATAAATAAATAAATAAATAAATAAATAAATAAATAAATAAATAAATAAATAAATAAAGCAACTGCCACTCAGTTGGAGTACCGTGCATACATCCAAGAAAGAAAAGGTCCATGCAGGGATAATTAGAGGCATTTCTTGGATCAGAGTTCATAATTTTTTTTTTTTTTTTTTTTTTTTGCATTTTTGACTTTTAACTACTTTCTCAATCATGGTTGTTGAAGACACTAACATGTCATTTATGGATTTTCTTTGTCTTTTTTCTGAGACAGGGTCTCACTCTGTAGCCTTGGCTATCTGGGAGATCACTATGTAGACCAGCTTGGCCTTAAACTCAAGAGATCCATCTACCTCCTGGGACTGAAAGTGTGTCCTAATCACCATGCCCAGCTAAAAATGTCATTTCTTGACCCAGTCGACACACACACACACACACACACACACACACACACGGCTTCCCTCAGAGCAGACCAGGTCGGAAATGGATGCCTTGTTTTGTTTTTGCTTTTCAAATCACTGGCATGTCTGTGGCCATTTTGCAGGAGTGTCATGGAGGCTGGTCTGCTAGTGTGGGTCTTGCGGCTTTTGAGTAGCCCCTTCCTCCTGCTCTGTGTACTGCCTGTGAGTGATGCTTTGAACTTGATGAGCTTTTATTCACACTCCTTCCCTTTGTTTTCTTTCCTTCTGAAAGGCTTTCTCTCCTGATGACAATCTCAAGTCTGGAAGTGCGGCCGTCCCCTCCCGCTCTTGCTTCCACTGGATGAATAAATTCAGGGGTGCCCTTGTAAAAGCCAAGACATAGCTTGTTCATCTTCTCACACATACACACCTTTTTTTTGGGGGGGGGCTGCCTTGGCCCCCTCAGTTCCTTTTGATTTAATTGTATTTTCCAGCAGTTTCCAAATTGTTTGAATCGGAAACAAAGCCTTAATAAGAGTTCTAGTTAATTTTCTGTCTTGTAATTACCGATCTCATTTTTCTGATAATTGGCCACAGCAATTATATGTATATTTACTAATCACGTAGGAGGCTGTGCGGTTGTGTCTCTCTGCCATTGATAATGGCACACATAGTGCAGAGGTGCTTTTATCTTCTTCTCCTTTCCACTACATCAAAGCTGTTTCCTCTCGTTCCCCATAATGAATACATGCATGCATTTGACACAGTTGTGTGCTAGAGAAATTGTTTGGCTCCCACCAAATGCCGCATGCTCTGAGTTCCTAGCCTGCAGCGCTGGAAGGTTGTATGTAATGATATATTGCTCATCCAAATGGCCAAAGCACTCCAAAGCACAGTGAGATTAAAATAAGTCATTCCTTTGTTAATTTAAATAGGTGCATGTATCATACTTTGCGGGGCACTTTGTGTAGGGATGTCAGGGAGGGAAAAAGGCGCCGAAAGGTATTTTTAATAGCAAATGAGAATAGATGAGAATGGAGTCATTTGCAGCTGCCTACTTTATGTGGCTCTCTTGTTCCAACTGTAGGCCTAATGAGATGGCTGTTGAAGTACTCAGCAGTGTAATTTCATTACATCCTGAGCTGCCACGCTATAAACACAGCGGCGCTCTCTGTCACTCGTGGAAAACTCCTAAATTCTTAAAGCCTTCCTCTGCGAGCGGCAACGGGCTTCTCTCCCCGGGTCACGAAGCCCAGGCATTTGTTGCTGTGTAGTTTCCTGCTCTTTCGGAGTCGCTCGCTCACTCACTCGCTCCCACGCCACTCCTGGGTTTTTTTCCATCCGGTCTTGGAGGTGGTAGTTTCTTTCTCATCGTGTCCCCAATTCACGGGCTTCCTGACACCACAGTCGGCCCAGGCTGGCAGAAAGGCTGAAATGCCTTCTCAGGAAACAACTCACCCTCCAAAGTGTCTGTCTTTTAAATTAAAACACACAAAAGCGCGGTGCAAATATATACAGCGAGGGGCAAGCCGTTAGGAGCGGTCAGATACACAAATAAAATGTAAGTAACAGGAAGGTAAATAAATAGCAAATCCAGGAAAAGAAACAAAGGTCAGAACAAGAATAATTTCCCGGCTCTTTGTTAATTACAAGACCATTTGTGTGTTACTTAAATAATCATTAATTTCTCATTTACACTTTCCCTACCTTCCTTCCTACCCTGTGGCTATCATTGTCCTTTTTTCACCTCCCCCCTCTGCTCTGTGCTTCTCACCATCGTAAAATGTGTGGGGCTTGAAATTTGGCATCTCTACTTCCCTGTGTGGAGGAGGGTTCTGCCAGTCCTTTTAATTGGATGAGGCCTTCCGCCATCCCAGCTCCTCTATGAGGTGTGGGTGGAGGGTGGAAGAGGAAAAAAGGGGAAAAAAAAAAAAACTGTTGTCGTGACTTTGGGTGACTTGTTTCCTCCTCCCTCCCAGGATTCACCAGTCCTTCCGCTTGGCGAGTTCTCGGAGCCGTTTGTACATTTCATCACTCAGTGGTGAGTCCCGGTTTGCAAACCCGTCATGCCCTCAATGTAAATGATACATGCCATTAACTCCGAGGGAGGCTCCCGGAGACCTTGTGACTCTCCCTGCCTCCTTTTGGAGATGGGAGGGGCTTCTGGGCCTTGGGCAGCTGGGGCAACAAAGCCAAGAAATTGTTTAAATTATGTAAATGTTATTTACACAAGGGTTGTGGGTGAATTTCAGAGCCCCCCCCCCCAATTTAGTAAACTACTAAGAAGGGGAATCCTCCAACACAGGCACTGTTGCCGTCCTCTGAATTTTCTTCCCAAAATATACATCAGTTTATCGCCCTATTGATGGACCTATGAAGCTTTTTTTAATGTAACCTCGTTAGCCATAAAACTGCCTGTTCCTTAGCCAAAGCAGCCGTTTATTAATTCACCTGATTCTCAGTAAATAACTTGTCCTTAGGTCTATTTTAAACACAATCCTAGGGTCACGCCTCACTGAAGTTTGATGTTAAAGATCACAGAGACCTTTGTTGAGCCCACTCCAACCCTCGAGGGACTGAGAGGAAATCCAGGATTTTGCACAAGGGGTCGTTGGAGCCTCCTAGCAAGGTCTCATCATTTTACCCTGAAGAAACAGAAGGTTTTCAACCCAGGGTTCTTTTTCAGCCCTCTGCCTTTTGCCTCCCGGCAGGACACATCTTTCTTTTATTAGCCCTTTCTCCATGTCCCCAATCTTGCTGGACTTCCATGGGGTGGCCTCAGGGGGCCAGTTGCTCCGCTGCCCTCAGGCTCACCCCAGCATGGGGAAATTACCCCAGAGAGAGGAGACAGATCGGGGACACTGGAATGGTGACCTCCAGAGCAGGAGGCAGGACACACCAAACATTCTGAAACTCCTTCATAACTCCCTGGCTTCTCTCCCTCCTTCCCCCTTCCTGCAGGGGGCACAGGCAGCCCCTGCCGGGAGAAGCCGATGCTCTGGGGCCACACAAGGTGGTGTGGGCAGCTGTGCAGGGTCCTCGCTCAGCTCGAATGGCTGTGCGCTGTCCCCTCCCCCCTCTCATGATCCATCTGATGGTTACACAAAAGTGAAACCAAGAAATATTCCTTAATATAAATGTCAAGCTTTATCACCTTTTTGACTGAGTGTGATATGTTACCTCTTAATGAAAATGTCTCATAGGGTTTATATTCCACCAGAAAAAAAATGAGGAAGAAAATTTCCCCCAGATCTAAAAATTGTAATTGCTTCTATTTACTTAAAATACTTATGTCATATTCTGTAGCTTCTAGAAACTATTTTTACTCCAAAAATCTTTTGTTTTCAAAGCATGCCATACTTGGGGAAAATGCTTATTAATTAAACACCAGGCTCATGAGCTCTTGAAGCTCATTAAAACTGTGCGTTAGAGCCCTGGTCCAGAAACAGATTAATCTCTTAATTTCCTACACATGCAATTCCTGAAAACACTCAGAAGTACATCATGTCCCACTAGATGCAGAAATTAGGAAACAAACTGCAGTTTCAGGCTGCCTGGAGCCCTGGCTTTGGGCATCACAGAGAGAGGTTGGATTTCTGCATGGTCTCTTGTGTGGTCTGAGACCAGCCTGGAGGTGGAGTGAGCCAGGCACCCGGGGAGAACAGTGTGTGAAGCTTTACCACCCTCCCATCCAAAACATTAATAGGCTGTTATATAAAAGTTTTCTGGAGACGGGAAGGGTAACCTGTGTTAAAGTCTCCACAGATGTCAGCTGAAACAGAAGGGATCCTGGGTAATAGCCTTGTTTTCCCAAGAGATACAGCTACTTTGGAATGTCAGATTAGGACTGTTACCAACTCCACTGGCGAGACAGCTTGAATCACTTGCTAATGGATGCAGCATTTGAGAGGTGCATATGGTTATTTATAGAGAAGGCAAATGTCCTCCATGTCATTAATGGTTCATAGCTATGGTTCTTGTTTACCAAATGATCATTAATTCTCTCTATTTAAAAAAAAAAAAGTATTGTCAGAAAATTCACAGTCTCTTTCCTGACTTCATCTCACCAATGCTCTGAGTATAGAACAAATGGCTACAGGTAGGCAGCTGCCCACCCTCACCTCTGTACCATTTGCTCCTTCATCACATAGCTAAGTACATGCAGCTGCTACTAATTGGAGCTACTGGAGAGAAGACAGGAAAGAGTTTGCGTGAGCAATGTAATTCTTTAAGGGGCTTAACTAAACTTAACTGTCTCACAACTGTGAAAGGAATTAGCACCTTACATCTTAGTGAAAATAAATGCGAGTCAAGAAGAGGTGTAAGAAGCCATCTGTGGCCTCGTGGCATCGTCTACACTTCTGGCATTTATTTACAGCTCATCATTGAGCGCCAGAGCCAGAGGGTTTCCTCATGTGACCTGTCACCATCCTTTTTTCCTTCTTACCCCATTGACCAAAACAGAACTATATTGCTCCTCGAATTTAAGATTGAAATAAGTTGGCAACTGAGTCAGCAAGAAGAAAATCCACAGTGATTTCAAGAATAGAATTACAGGACTAGAGGATGGCTCAGTGATTAAGAACACTTGTTGCTCTTGCAGAGGATCTGAGTTCGGTTCCCAGCACCACAGGGTAGTTCCCAACCACCTATAACTCCAATCCCAGGGTATCTGACACCTCTTCTGACCTCTGTGGGCTCCAGGCATGCATGTGCTACACATACATACATGCAGACAAACACACACATAAAATAAAAAAATCTTTTAAAAAGAGAATTACAGTAACTTATCTTTATTTCAACAGTAACTTGAATAAAAGAATTCTGATTCACAGCGTCCCCAGAAGTCTGACTCAAGACCAGCATAAGATCAGGAATGTGTGTTAGTACTTCGGACAAGCATGGAGCTGATGGATTTGCTCTTGGTTATCTGTTGGCTTAGTGGCCGCACTAGAATCTGCTGATATTTTAACTACTGTCTGCACCTTTGGCGTGCCGGCACTGACTTAGCTCAGCCACGGCAGCCAAACGTAGGTTTTAACTAAGTCTATATCATTCTATTTACCAATCAAGACTCGGGAGTCAGATGTTGGGGTGAAAACCCACTAGATCAGAGAAGCCAAAAAGTAAGCAGCTGACCTTCCTTTCTGGCCAGAGATCCAGCAAGAGAAGTGTCTCTCCACTCACCCAAACCGCAAAGACCGCTGAATCGCTAAGTCCCTCCCTGCTCCTTCCTGTGTGTCTTTCTCCATATTCCTGGCTCCTCTGGCTTCTCTGTGGCTAATTCCTGTCAACTAGTATCTGGCTCCGCCCCCTGGTCCAAGGATAACTTTATTAACACAGTCTTGGAGTTTCACAGTGTGATCAAATATCTGGCAACATTTTGCAAACATTCAAATTCCAGCAGAAACAGGGGTGGAAATTAACAGCAAGAAAAGTTTATAAATGTGAATGAGGGTCTTTTGTCTTCCTACTGCAGCATGAGGAAACAGCCCAAAGAAAGACCAGCGCCCGAGGAACTGATGGTAAGTGAAATCTTCGTAGGTGTCTTCGAGTTCTCCGGGTCAGGTTCAGCATTACAACAGAGCCTGGCATGAGAGCTGGAGATGTGGTTCACTTGGTAGAGCACTTGCCCAGCATGCTCAGAGCACTGGGGTCCATTGACAGCATCTAATAATCTAGCATGGTGGTGGCATTTGAGAGTAAAAGCAAGAGGATCAGAAACTGAAGGACTATCCTTGGCTCTAAGTGAGGCTAGCCTGTGATATATAAATCTGCCCTAACCCCAGCCTCCGTAAAACCAGGACATTTAAACAACCCATAGTCAACATTATTTACTTTATTGGGTAGGGTTTTTCTTATTTTCTTATTGCCTGCATAGCACGCAAGCACTCGCCTACTGACCCATATTCCCAGCCCTGGGTAGGTATTTCTGAAGCTCAGACCCTTGAACTTAAGTTTCACTTTTGAAAACCCCACCATTTTGAAGCTTCATGAAGAACTCTTGTCATCTGCTTCATTCAAGGGTCACAACCTAGTGCATGGCTGTTACTGCCTTTCAGAAGTCCCAGGGCTGGTGACAGAAGACAGCCAAAGAAGTTTGTAATGAATGGTGCTGTCCTCCGGGGAATCGTGAATGTAGTGTAGGATCCTCTTGATTCACATGAAATGAAATGAGATCAGTTCACTGTGAATCTTTGGTCTTTCCTCAGAAACAGATACTGTGAGGTGGCTGGTGCTATGTTCCCAGCTCCAAGGCAAGCTTGCTTTGATTGCAAATGACAGTTTTTATTCAAGCAGGGAAAGGAACAGAGATGGTCCTTTTTCAATTCCCAAATGGTCCTTGATTTACTACCGACCATTGATGGGTGTGAGCTGATAGAAGGGTGCTGGGTGGAGCGTTAGTAACAGTGGGTATAGTCTGCTCTGCCTGGCACTTGGGATGCCTCTGTCTACAGGTGACTGCCGTCAGCCAACCTCGGCCTTTTGAAACAAGGTGCATTTTACTCTTTTGGCTCAGAGGGTTTTGTTCTTTGGATCTTGTTCTAAGCACCCAACTTCTGTGTGCCACAGTCCATCTTCACATGGGCATGTCCATTTGATGTCACTTGCAGGTACATTTCTCTTTCATGTCACACTGGACTAGGTCTCACTTTTCTTAAAAGCGTCAAATTAAAAATTCATTCCCAAAACCTTTGCAACTTCTAACTTCTAACAAGACCCATCTTGTGTCCAGACTGAAGGTAGGGTTGGGGGTTTGGTTTGGTTTGCTAGTTAAGTGGTTTGGGGGTTTTATTGTTTGTTTGTTTGTTTGGTCTCTGATGATTTGGAAGATCTTGCAGTTAGTCACATTTGAGAAAGTCTGGAACAGGTTCAAGAAATGGAGACTCATTTACCTGGTCATTATTGTGCTATGGCTGGATAACTCAGCTATTAAACAAAGAAAAGGGGTTTCATAAAGCAGATACCTGTGGGCAAGTATGTGTTCAATGCTGCGGTGAGCTGGCCACTTATAAATAAAACATCTGCGGATCATGTGTACACCCATAAATGCATGTGGATGTATGTTGAGTAAGGAAGACCCCCCTGAGGAAGAGGATACAAGTCATAAAAACAAGGCTAAAGGGTGGGCTCTTAGCTTTTTAATCTCTTATGTATGCTGTTCCATCTTTTAATTAACAAATATATATTTTAAAAAATAATAAAGAAAAACCTAGTCACAGGCAACACCTTCCTGTACTTAATTTTCTCTTTAACTACTCACTGTTGAGAATTGGGTGGAATTTATCCCCAGAGGTCTGGCAGACGTGAGGCAAACCCTTGTGTGGTAGAACTTAGTGAAGAGGGAGCAAACAGTGGGAGATGGCTGCAGTCAGTGGTCAGGGTGATGGAGACCTGCCTGTCTGCTTCTGGTTAAACATCAGACACAATGAGGAGTCCTAGTCTTGAGCCTGAGTCCCATCCTAGAGCCCCCATCTTAAGGAACCGTTTCTCTACTCCTTGTAACATATTAGGACTTTAATTTTCTCTTTACCCTCTCTGCCTGCGACCTATTTGATGGTGCTCCCATCTGAAGACAAGAGCCTCCTCTGGAATACAAGAACTATAGCCCATTTGTCACTGTGGGTGAGGGCCTGTGCTTTTGAGAAAAAAAAAAAGAGCAATTTATCTCCCGCAAGTACAGTAACCCCAGCCAGCAGGGTGCCAAAGAGGGCTGTACTTGGGCTGTGTCAGTGGCGGGGCCCACATAATTGTCAGAATTTCCCTGTGGGTCAGTATCTTCCGAGTTATAGGAAGAAAATCAAAGATGAGGTACTTGAAAAGATGGTAGTTATTGATTCCCCATTTGGAAACTCTTGCGTGAACTCCAGGTGTGGCTATGACTGGGAACACAGCATGGCCCTGCCTGAATAAATCTGAATGCAGGATGGGTGGTCCAGATCAGCCTGGACCCAGGCCCTGGCTGTGCACATAGCAGCGTTCAGACTTTGTATTTAGTTGAATAACCTTACAGACCTAAGTACCTAATATCAAGCCTTAAAAATCATTGTCCATGTCATTCTAAGATTAAACGTGAACCTCAAGGTTGACCAGGCTGGCCTCGAACTCACACAGATCCACTTGTCTCTGCCTCCCATGTGCTGGGATTGAAGGTGTGGGCCACCACCACCCAGCACAAGGTTGAATTCTTAAGGCCATTAAAATGCATATACATTTCAGTGTATATGCTAAACTATTGTTTGTTGTTCTTCAGACCAGATAGCTGTATGCCATAAATGGAAGTCTTATAAAGCTGGACCAAGGAACTTTTAGAATGCTTGCATGTTAGGGACCAAAGTCCATATACTGGGCACAGTTTTCTGGTGCACAGACCTTAAACTGCATGCAGAATGCACTCAAACTGGTCATGTTGCTTCATACCTGTCACCGGTGCTCAGGAGATGGCTCAGCGCTTAAGAGTGTGCACTGCTCTTACAGAGGACCCAGGTCAGTTCCCAGCCTAACATCAGGCAAGTCACAGCTGCCTGTAACTCCAGAGATGGGATCCAACACCTGCTAGCCTTCGCAGGCACCTGCACGCATGTGGTGCATATAAACACACAGTGATATACACAGAAAGTGATAAGAAAGGAAGAAGGAAGGAAGGAAGGAAGGAAGGAAGGAAGGAAGGAAGGAAGGAAGGAAGGAAGGAAGGGAAAGGAAAGGAGAAAGGAAAGGAAAGGAAAGGAAAGGAAAGGAAAGGAAAGGAAAGGAAAGGAAAGGAAAGGAAAGGAAAGGAAAGGAAAGGAAAGGAAAGGGGAAAGGAAAGGAAAGGAGGTGGAGAGATAACTCTGTGGTTAAGAATGCACTGGCTGCTCTTCTAGAGGACCCAGGTTCAATTCCCAGCACCCACATGGTGGCCCACAACCATCAGTAACTCTGGTTCTAGGGGATCCAGTGCCCTTTTCTGACATCTGAGGGTACCAGGCATGCAAGTAATACACAGCCATACACTCAGGAAAAACACCCGTACACGTAATTTTTTAATTTAATAAGATAATTCTTTAAAAAAAAAAAAAGCAAGCAGGTGCTGAGGAGATGGTGCCAGGAGTAAAATGCTCACCCTGTCAGTGTGAGCACTCTGTCATTAGTGTGAGCACTCTGTCGTTAGTGTGAGCACTCTGTCAATGTGAGCACTCTGTCGTTAGTGTGAGCACTCTGTCGTTAGTGTGAGCACTCTGTTAGTGTGAGCACTCTGTTAGTGTGAGCACTCTGTCAATGTGAGCACTCTGTCAATGTGAGCACTCTGTCGTTAGTGTGAGCAGTCTGTCGTTAGTGTGAGCACTATGTTGTTAGTGTGAGCACAATGTCAGTGTGAGCACTCTGTTAGTGTGAGCACTCTGTCGTTAGTGTGAGCACTCTGTTAGTGTAAGCACTCTGTCAGTGTGAGCACTCTTATTAGTGTGAGCACTCTGTTATTAGTGTGAGCACTCTGTTAGTATGAGCACTGTTGTTGGTGTGAGCATTCCGTTTTTAGTGTGATCACTGTTGTTAGTGTGAGTACTCTTGCCAATGTGAGTACTCTGTTAGTGTGAGCACTCTGTCAATGTGAGCACTCTGTCAATGTGAGCATTCTGCTAGTGTGATCACTCTGTCAATGTGAGCACTCTGTTAGTGTGAGCACTCTGTCAATGTGAGCACTCTGCTAGTGTGAGTATTTGAGTTCAAATCCCTAGCACTCATGTAAAAAAAAAAAAAAAAAAAAAAGCCAGTTATCCTGGCATGGTGGTGCCCACCTTTGATCCCAGCACTCGGGAGGCAGAGGCAGGTGAATCTCTGTGAGTTCAAGGCCAGCCTGGTCTACAGAGTGAGTTCCAGGACAGCCAGGGCTACACAGAGAAACCCTGTCTTGAAAAAACCAACCAAACAAAGCCGAGTGTCAGGAGATACTGGCCAGTAGCCTAGCTGAAAAGGAGAGCTTCAGATGAGAGACACATCTCCAGGGACTAAGATGGAGAGTGACAGAGCAGGACATCTGATGGCCTTCTCTGGCACACATACACACCCCACACAAACACACCATGTACAAATGAAAAACTTAAATAAATTTTAAAAATGGAGCATGGCATGTACCTATGATTCCAGTGCTGGAAGTGTGGAATGGGAGGCTTCTGGGAAGGGCTCCCTGGAATGCCAGTCTAGCCAATCAGTGAACTCCAGGGGGGGACCCTGCCTCAAAAAAATGGACAGTTATAGAGGAGGAGGACATCCCCTGTCAGCCTCTGCCTCCACAGGTTAGGCACACTCACATACATATGTGCATACAACACACAAAATAATATAATACACTCGAAGTTTTCATCATTAACATCTATATCCCCTTCTGAGATCACAGAGCCTGACAAAAAATCAAATTCAGATATTTAAAGACCACTATGATCAGAGTCCTGTGCTTATCCCAGCAGCTCCTTTAAAGGACAGTAAACCACACAGGAAGAGTCTCAGGGGAGAGGGCAGGTGCCTGGCTAGCCAGAATGAAGTAGCAATTTAAAGGAGCAACAAGAGGTGTGTGGGACCCACCAGGATGGTTAGGGGAAATGCTGGGTGGAGAGGGGAGTGTGGGAAAAGCACCTCTGAAGGGTGGGTTGAACTGGATTCATTTTCAGGGGCCGTTCCAGGCTCACAAGACAGAACAGGCAAAGCACCCATGTGTGTGCACCCCACACCTTTTCAGAGCAGCGGAAGCCTCTAGTGCCTGCTGGAACAGAAACCCCTTTGACCCTGGCCTGGTGGAATTCCGTACACAAAGGTGGAGTTCAGGTGGGCAGTGCCCCGAGCTGAGCGGTCACTGCAGAAGTCCCTCTAGTGACTCTGGTGTTAAGCAGAAGGGACTGCAGTGTGAGTCTAAAAACTTAGACTCTGCGTCAAAGCAGCACGGAACCCTGTCTGTGTAGACCCTCCTGCTCTTGAATGGCATGTCCTGTGCAACGCAGGGAAGTCGCTTATGCTGGGGACAGTGGGGTCTCTGCAGCCGTCCAGAGCCTAATGCATGAATCAAGAAAGGAAGGAAAGGCAGCCGGGAGCCTTCAGCATGCTGATGGGCCGGCTCTCTCTGCTCTGGTAATCTTGATTTCACATGTAAAGAACCACATGATGCTGCTGGGCCCGGTAGCCGTGTTCCGGGAAACCTTGACACAGAGTTTCCAGGCAGTGGAGACCAAGGAGGAGGAAGAAACACACTTCCCCAGGCTTCAGCTGGCCATGGCAGCTTCTGCCAGTCAAAAGGATGGGTGAGGCTTGAGAGGAATGGAGAAAAACACAACAGAAGTGGTGAAGAATGTCCCCATCATGCCACAGGTCAGATCAGAAGAGACGAAGGATCACATTAGGTCCCTAAAGTCAGGAACAGAGGGACACCTTGAGAGGGGAGTTCCAGTCTTATTTTGCTATTCAAATGGTATGTTTAGGTTTTTAAGACGCTAGGATGCGGAACATTGCTGTGTAGACAGTTTGCTCCTGCAAACCACAAAGAATTGCGTCTGAGGCAGTGTCTCCCTTTAGGTTCTGTGGTAATGAAGGCCAGGATGTGGCTTGGCAAGGATCTGAGGCACGGTCCTTCCCTGTATCACCCCAAAGCAATGACCGTCCCCTTCCATGTCCACATGTTCATCTGCAGGAGATGGGCTGGATCAGAGGGCCTTGACCAGGGAAATCTGTGAGGAGTCTGAGATTACAGGCGGAATCCTGTGTTCATGTGCAGATTGGCTTTTTTTTTTTTTTCCTGAAAAGAGGAATTCATAGTTGTCACCAGTTTTTCAAAGGGACTGTGACCCTCAGTGATTGTTCAGCTCCCAGGCTACCTTCCCATTTTGCTCTTTGCAGATTCCTGTCAAGGCCAGCCAGACAAGCAGCTCAGGAGGAGGCAGTCACTCACCGGCAGGGTGTTTGCCCGTGTGGGGGAGGGAAAGGAAGCGTCCTCCCAGTGGGACTCTGCCCGGCTCCCACCAGCTGTCAGGCAACCCTTTAACCTCTCAGCCTGTCCCCAATGAGGGTCGTCACTCAGGAGAGGCGGGTGAGGGCCACAGGCACCCACAGCTACAATCTGGGCTCAGTGTGGAAGATCGTTCTATGCATTTAGAGCATTTCCTAGAGCTTCCCGTGTCTAAGCTCTATTTAATGGAATCTATGCATAGTAAGTAATCAGGTCAGAAGAAAGCAGCGTCCCGGTTTGAGATCAATCGCTGGCTAATACTTTATCGAGGCCACTTTATTATCTCATGCTGATCTGAATCCATTCTCCTCCTCCTTTGTAGCACACACTTCGGCTGTGGGAAAAGTACAGATCCCATACATATTAAAAACATATACCCATTCTATCTGTATGTAAATGCGTGAGGCACAGCTGGATATTGCAGAGGAGTTTGATTTACTAATAGTTATTATCTGTTCTCGCCGTTCAGTGGCAGAGAGAATTTCAGAAAAACAAGCTGGCACAGAAATTGTCTTTATGCTATTACTATCCTGCTTCGGTAACTGTTTAAAAACATGGGTTTTCTCTGTAGGCTCTAATAATGCCTGTCGTTTCCCTGTGTCTCTCTCTGCATTCCAGAACAGGGTATCCTGTGTTAGTCTCGTCCCCAGTTTGGTTTTTCTGTTCCTAAGAAGCAACCTGGGGCTCAGTTTGCTGTTGGAATGTCACAATTTGCTTAGGAACCATGTAAATCTTGGGACTGGATATACAAGCAGGGGTGGGCCTTTGCGGGGGGTGGGGGGGTGTTCAGCTGTAATCACAACAGGGTTTTGGATGCTTGCTCCTCCACCTGATTCCAGCTGCAGACACGCCGGCCTCGGATTTCTCCATAAAGGCTTTGTGTGTGAGAGGTGGGAATGTTTGGGGGCTAATAAACACCAAACTGCTCCAGAAAAATCTGTTTAAACATTTAATTACTTGCAAAGAGATGTTAACTTGTTTAACTCCTCTAAATTAAATTGTCACTGGTAGCTTTTCTGTTTGCTTGAACCTGATTGTAATTACATTTTCAAATACTGTGGTTGGTTATTCTCTCAATTAATCAAAGTGTATGATAAATCAGACATCGGCACAGTCTCTTTCAAAGAGTGAAGGGATGCCGGGTTAGACGTTGGTCCTTCCTGCACTGAGATCCCAGTATGACTTTGGGGTTTACACACGTCTTTGCTTGCCAGAGACACAGACCTTCTGATCACTGCAAAAGGCAAAATACACTTGGCAAACTAAGATGATTTCTATTCTGCTATTTTAATACAAGAACATTCATTAACCAGAAAGACCCAAAGGAAAGGGGGTGACCAGGGTTTTATGGCAGCAGGGAAAGGAGCTGAAGAACGGCAGAGAAGGGTTCATCTCTGAGACCAGGGGGTCCTCTGTGGTTGACACAAAGGTGGAAAGATGCTCAGCTTTCTGGAAGCACAGGACCCAGCCTGCCCAGCATCACCTCCACATCCTACTAAAGAGGGGACGGCCAGAAAAGATGCATTCCCACAGCCCCTGGGTGCTCAAGGACCAGGTGCTGGGGGAAACCTGTACTTTTTAAAATACTAAGAGTGGTTAGCAAGCGCTTGTGAATGTGAATGCCATTCACTACATCTGGCTCTTGCCTGTGTCAAGTGCAATATGTCTGTTGTTTCCTCCTCCTCCTTCCCCTTCTCCTCCCCCTCCCCCTTCCTTGAGGTCCTCCTCAATCTCAATCCCAGAATTACAAACCTGTACCAACATGCCTGCCACATACACACCTGGTTTTAGGATGTTCCTGAGTGTCTGACTCATTCTTGCTTTGGGTTCTATATTTGGCCCATACACTCGTTAGCTGTGGCACGCAGAACTTGCAGGCAGAAGTCCTGACTGGGACCTTCCAGCACAGAAGTCACTGCCGGGTGGTGGTGGCCCCAAACAGAGTCCAACTGACAACCATGCCGTCCTTTTTCCTCGGGTTCTAAAGGCCATTAGAGTAATGTTTGCGTTTCCTTATGCATAGGAATCCTCTAGTAAAGCTCATGTTAGCACTTTAACTGCATATAATTACGACGCCAGAGTCACCGTCTGGGTGCTTGAGACAACGCTAAATCAGTCAGCTTTAATTTGAATTTCTGATAGCATGTTAGCACTTCAGTAAGACGGATTATAACCCTAGGAAACAGGCTTCCTTCCTCCTTAGATGTGGTCATGATGAGACTTTAAAGAATAAGCACATGTGTACATGTGTGTATATGTGTGTTTATAGGTGTTTATGTATACATGTATGTGTATGTGTGTGTGTGTGTGTGTGTGTGTGTGTGTGTGTGTGTTTTATGCATGCACATGACAAGGAAAAGGTCTAGCCTAAGTCATGGTGATCTGACAGTTGGAGTTTCCAGGTGAGGATAACTCCCCCATCTTCAAGTCAGATCCCTTTCTCTTGTAATTACATGTATGTGTTTGTTTGTTTGTTTGGTGTATGTGCAAGCATCATGGCACACATGTGGATGTCAGAGGACAACTTTTCAGGGATCCCTTCTCACCATGTGGACCCCGGGGATTAAACTCTTTAGACGGTCAGGCTTGGCAGCAAGCACCTTCACCACTGAGCCACCTCGCTGGCCTCCCGTCCGATCTGTTGTTACAGCTGTGGCTCACCTGTTTGCGCCTGCAGCTGTCTGAACACGGGCCTGCAGTGTTCACGTTCGATGGGGCTGTCTCCTTCCAGCATCTCCTTCCAAGGCACAGTGCGGCATTGCAGTCACAGCCCACGAGGAAGGAGGTTCCCTTAGGTGTGGTAGAAGTGGTTGGCCGCCTCTCCCCTTCAGCTTCCCTGGGGGCTGAGGGGCCGCGCCGTTAGCCTGCATCCCCTCATTGGGTGCACTAAGATGTCTGCAGGTGCTGCCTTGGGTGTCCAGCCTAGAAGGCAGCCCTGTTCCTCCCTGAGGTCTC
Organism: Peromyscus maniculatus bairdii; assembly: GCF_049852395.1. Classification (NCBI taxonomy): domain Eukaryota; kingdom Metazoa; phylum Chordata; class Mammalia; order Rodentia; family Cricetidae; genus Peromyscus; species Peromyscus maniculatus. The sequence goes on along the minus strand of NC_134858.1, from coordinate 60,510,898 downwards.
CTCCCGCTTTACCTCTGGCAGGGCTCCCTCCCTACTCTGTGCAGTCCATGGTGACACGCTCATCTGTCCAGAGCCAGTCAGTGTGTGCAGAGGCAACCCTCACAGCTCGTCAGAATCATCTGAGAGGTTTAGAGTAAGAACTGTGAGGGTTCTAACTAGACTGAGCACCTCCAACCCTGTGGTCAAGGAACAGATAGGTTTTATTTTGTCTTTTACAGCCCTCTGGGTGATTAAAAAGAGCAGCCAGAGGAGAAGCTTGCTGTTTAATAAAACTCACTTTTTTCCCTGACTAGATTGGAAGTCTGCTGAAGGAAGAGTATGATCTCATAATTCAGTGCCTATCTCGGGCCTTGCCTGTCAATCAGGCTAAATGCTATTGCTCATACTTTGCGTGCACCATTCTCGCTAATCCAGTCAACAAATGCGCTCTGACAGGAGCAGCTGAAGACCAACAGGATAAGTCCCCAGAAGAAGCTCACCCAAGGACAGGCGATCCCTGGAAATGATGACACACCCATACGATAGTACATGGTCTGATTAAAATTTTTTGTTTGACTCCCTGCTGGGAGAGCTCATCCGGCTGTAGTCAGCTTCCTAGGACATTACTGTGTTCACAGGATGATATTCAAAGCATTACACAAAGCAGCAGGACAGGGCCGTTCACAGCAGAGCAAACACTCTTGTCTCAGTCCTGCCCTGGAGGTGGGAACCGCCTGGAGTTCAAGGCAGGTGTTGCTCCACACCACTGTCTTTTGACCACCGGAGAGCTCACCTCCAACCGTTAATTCCAAATCAAGAGGCCATTCTCAAGCCAAGGCCTGGAGGAGATCTTCTGGCCAGCACCCTCTTCTCCCGATGAGATAATAGCCGGAGACCCCCAGGTCTCTATGGTCAGCACAGCAGCTGCACACCACCCTCGTGCCCCAGTGCTCAGGGGAGTAGTGGTCAGGGTGCCGAAGCCCAGAAACGGTTAGTTGTTGAAGGTACGAAAGGATCTGAAAGCCAGTCCCCGGGACTTGGCAAACGCTGTTGAAGATAGCAAAGTTGTTTCCCCTGTGAGAACACACTGATAAATAGATGCAATTCTTATCAATTATTAATGCGACTAACCAGCAATGTCAGGGGCTGGGGAAAAAAATATGAGAAGCCTCCTGTTTACAGTTGTAGCCAGCTGGATTTGTTTAATGGGTTGTTTGCTTTTTAATTTGTAGCAGTTTTGAGCGAGACCTTTGGGGACTGGGAATCTTATGGCTTTGGATACAGTTATGGGGGTGGGGGGGGGCGCTAAACCTGTCTGCAGATAATGTGAGGTTCACATGGCCATTTAGAGACTGTAGGAAGGCAGTGCAGACATTTGGGCCTTCCGTCCTCTATTTAATTTTCAAGATTCGAATTAAACATCAGGCCCTGGTCTACCGAGAGACATTTGCTGGAGCATGGACTAGTTTCTCCTCCGCATCCTGCTTTACCGCGCCGCGCTCTCGGTACAAATGGTCACCGATTCTGAAGTTGGAGAACAGGAACCCTTCATTTATTCCAGCAAAGGTTCCCCTGGTACAAATAAAAATGGAATTTTCAAATGTAACCCGATTAACTCTTAATTGTACACCAATAGCCTGTGTTTGTCTTGGCTCCCACAGAAGGCTGTCGGCACGACCTGCGTCTCTGTCTCGAGTTGCGGGGGGAGGGGGATTCAATTACTAGCAGGACTTTCTAATTGTGGGATCGGTGTGGAGTTGACAAAAATTTGTATAAATAGGGTACATTTTTCTACTTAAGAGGGCTGTGCTGAGACATTTTTTAATTGGATTTTCATGGTGATTGACAGCATTTGATTATGACAGTAACTTTATTTGGCTGGACTGCTTTAGCCCCTGTTCAGATTTCCCATCAAAGCTCCTTTTCATCGTCTCAATCCCCGGCGGAGCAGCAGTCATTGTGGAGGAGCCTTTTAGCACCTTTGTTGTCCGCTCCCTGGTGATGATTGGGCCCAGCTGGTAGTAGATAGGAAAATGGGCCTTTCACAAAGAGGCTGCGGCTCCCGCCTCTGTGGCTTCAATAATTTTAAGAGCCCCCCAAACCTGTTGAGGATTAGAAGTAGCTTTAGATGTGAAATGAGTGTTAAGTATTAGTAATCGGGAGATTAGGGCCCCAGGGACCACGAGAGATAAACAACCGCAATTAAGGCAAATCTGCCGATGTAAACAAAATTTAGCAAAAGCAGATGCCCTCGCCATTTTGGGGATTGATTTGAGGGCACCGAGGAATCGATTTTTGTCTTGTTTACACTTGCAGACCCCTGTGATATACTGGAAGGCTAAATATTTCATACCGCCTGATTTTAGTTAATTTTTTTTCCAGTGCCTCACAGTAGGCGCCTCTCTTCTCACAGTGACCAGGCCTGAGTTTATTCAGCGTTCATAGGGAGCAGCTAATTGTCTATGAAGGGCCCCCGTGTTTAAATGGGCTTGACAGGAATTTAAATTTTGTTTCAATCAACCCCTGTGCTCACAGCCTGCTCCAGCTTCTAATTTTTAAATTAAACATGATTTTTTTTAAGCCACAGCCTTGCCTCTGGAATGATCTCCCTCTAGCTTTCGGAAGGCAGACCGGCAACCCTAGAAGCTGGCAGATGCTGAAAGGGTCTTTCTCCAGAGCAGGGCTGGCCCCCTGTCAGGAGGTCTGCAGAGCCTGGGCTGGGCTCCTGAAAGTGGGTTAAGCACCGGGAGGCAAGAATGGTGGGCTTTGGGACCAGTGAGATGATAGCCTCCTGCACTCATGGTCCGGGCCATTTCAGAAGCTTTCTCTGCTGTGGAGAGAGCATTTCAGTGAGCACTCCCCAAGTTTGTGTCCTGAGCCCCAACTCAGTACAGAGTATCCCACCCAGATGGGGAAAGGGGGCACCATGTGGTCCCTGGGTCCTGCAGCCTAGCAGGAGAGATGAGGTAAATCAGCTACTCATGATGGAGTTGACGGGGACACACACACACACACACACACACACACACACACACACACACACACGTCCCTTGCCTCAGCTGCCCGGCTCTGGCAGTCTCTGGGTGCCTGCAGCATTGCCCTGTGCTCTGCCACGGCCCACTACCAGTCACATGGTGAATCCTCACTCGGCCACCAACATTCAGCCCTTGCTGCCTTACAGGCTGCTGCAGTGAAGAAGACTGCTTTCTCTAGCATGTTACCGTCCCACGGTAGCTGGGATAGCCTAAACCAGATCACGGTTCCTAGAGGACAGATAAGTCCCATTCATCACCCTCTTTGGATCTTTAGCATCTAGCCCGGCCTGAGACCAAGCCCAGCAAATAGCTGCTGAATTGAAATAATAGGAATTTATTTGATGGGTAAAATGAGTTCTGGGAAGAAAGGGATTTCCTTGGCCCTGGGTATCTAGGGAAACTTTGTGAATGGAGTGGCCAGGGAGCCAGGACAGGACAGGACAGGGCGGATATTTATGTGCATTCGTCACTATCGACACACAGATGTGAAACCTAGCTTGGCTCTGAGAGAAAGTACTACTTTCTGATATCTACACTAGCCAAAGCTGCTCCTTAGTTTATTTTCGTAGGACCAACTTGACAGACGTAAAAGTAATGATCGCACAGAGCTTTGTGACTGTGCTGCATTCAGAAAGAATTCTGGTATGTGTGTGGTGACTTAAAACATAAGTACGTGTTTATTGGCATGGGCTTGCAGACACAGCTGTGTGAGAGGCTGCAGTGGAAGGCTCTCGAGCCCACGAGTTTGAAATAGCCACTGTGACAGAGGGACCCTGGCTTACGAAAACAAGATCTGAAAGGGACGTTGTTCCAAGCCAATGACATCTTTTAAGAACGAGAGTTAGAGTTTCTCCCACATCGCTATCTCATTTTACCTTCCCGTGGACACTAAGGCTTGCTCTCACTTCCACGGAGGTGATACATAAAGCAGGCTCAGTGAGGTTCGCCACTGGCTGGGAGTCCCACACAGTGACTGCCCTGCGCCCTGCACCAGAGCTGTGTCTCCTGCCGCTGGGTAGTAGGCAGCGGGGCGTTAGAGTGGTTTGAGGATTTCAGCCAAGTGACCATTCCAGAACAATGACGTATAAACTTTCCAGAGAAATGCTAAGACTACTAAAGCCTGCTCCGCTTCTGGATGCTTTGCACAGACCACTGCCGTGGTCCTCTACCCTCCCACGTCTGCAGGACCCTGAGTGGGGCTGCAAGCAGGTTTGCACATGCTTGAAGCCAGAACCTTAGTATAAACAGCTCAACAGGGGGAGAGAATGGAACTACCGGCTGCTTTCACCAGATCTGCTAAGTGGTTATCTAAAGGGAAGCCAAGAGCACTTGAAGGTTTTATTGTTCGTTGGTTTTGGCAACCTGTGCCAAAAACAGGGTTTGCCTGCTAGTTCTCTGGTCAGAACTCTCCCACTCCCCAGATCCCAGACACCTGGTTCCCCTGGGAGAGGTTTCCATGACCCGGCTGGCTTTACTGAACACAGACTATGTGTGGATACAGATTATTGTGCCCAGAGTATGGGCGGTAGACGGTGTGGTGTCTTCATAGCTTCCTGAGCCCAGCCACCAAGCAAAAGAGTCAAGCCTGAGAGCACTGCTTGAAGCAGCTGACATTTTCCTGTGTCAAAACCTCTCTGTGGAAGAAGCCACATATGAGCTTTCATTGGGATGTGGCTTCTAGTCTTGTCCCCTGAAGTGTGGGGTCAAGCTCCACTTGATGCACGGCTGTAAGAGAAGGCAGAGGGCTGTCCGGTGTGGAGTTCAGCCATCGCGTCCCTGCAGCTGTCCCAGTAAAGGCACCAAAGAGTCTCCAGTGGTTTCTGTTAAATAAATGGTTAAAACACAAAAGAAAGAAAGAAACCTCTGCAGAGCTGGGCATGGTGGTGCATACCTGTGATCCTAGCACTTTAAATAAAGGCTGGAAAGGCTCTGGATCATAGGTCACCCTCAGCAACACAGTGAGTTCCAGACCAGCTTGGGATACATGAGACCCTGTAGGTACCAAACTGTTACAAAAGAGCTTTGAGAGGCTTGTGAACAAAAGAGTGGGGTCACATCCCTCGTGTTCATAAGACGAGCAGCCTGGTAAACCAGAGTTCAGACATCCAAAGCAGGGTTTCCAGTACGGCACTACCTCTAGGAAAGTGGGGGAGCCCCAGCTGTTTAGTTAGCTCATGCCTTTACCTGTAAAATGGGAGAGGTGGGGCTGGCAGGGTAACTCAGTTGGCACAGTGCCTGCCTAGCAAGCACAAGGCCCTAGGTTTGAATCCCAGCACTCGGGCAATGGAGGCAGGAGGATTGAGGCAGTCAAAGTTATTCCAAGGCTATCGCAAGTTCATGGCTAGCCTGAGCTACATGAGAACCTATCATGAAAATAATAATAATAATGAATTTTAATGGAAACGATAATGCCCATGTCACAGGGCATTCTGTGAACTTCCAGCATAAGGTAGAGTTTATGAAAGTATGATTGTAAACTGTTAATTGCTTGACATGCATAGGTGTCACTCATACAGTCTCCTCAGGTTATGATTTTCATGTCTAAGATACCTGGGCACCCCCAGTTTGTAACTTCTTGGACTTGGAACAAGTACAGATATATGGGACGTTTGCAGTTAACGTCTGCTGGGTTGGTGGCCTCTCTGGAGAGGACTGGTGTGCTGCTGCTCCCCGCTGTTGGGAATCTTGACTCTTGTGTCTGTTCCTGTCTGCGCTGGGCTGTAATGAGCCTGTGGTTGGAGGAAATTGCCAAGAGAAGCAGTGAAGTGTGTGTCCAGGTGCATAAAGACCATCAGTCTGTGTCCTCAGGAGCAGCCAGGGCACACCCATTGGTGATACTTGGAGGAACAGGACAAGCTGAGCACTCCCTTCTTGAGTGGTATGTGATGTCAGGGTGGTGTGGCTGAAGAGGCACAGTGGTCAGGGAAAATGCTCGGCTCCGTCTCAGCCTCTCAGGTAGAGAAGTCGACCTAAGTTCAGGAATTAGAAAGTGGTGGGGCAGCAGAGTGTAGGTCCGTCCGCCCCTTCCTTTCCTGCCTACCTGAGTTCCACAAAGCATGACTTTGTGTGTGTGTGTGTGTGTGTGTGTGTGTGTGTGTGTGCACTTGTGTATGTATGATTGTACATTTGGATAGTTTTATGTCATCTTGACACAAGCTAGAGTCATCAGAGAGGAGGGAACCTCAGTTGAGAAAATGCCTCCATAAGATCAGCTGTACACAAGCCGGTGGGGCATTTTTTTAATTAGTGATTGATGTGGGTGGGGCCCAGGCCACTGTGGGTGGGGCCACTTCTGTGCTGGTGGTCCTGGGTTCTATAAGAAAGCAGGCTGACCAAACCATGAGAACAAGACAGTAAGTACTGCCCCTCCATGGCCTCTACATCAATCAGCTCCTGCCTCCAGGTTCCTGCCCAGCTTGAGTTCCTGTCCTGACTTCCTTCAGTGATGAACAGTGATGTGGATGAGTAAGCCAAATCAACCCTTTCCTCCCCAAGTTGCTTTGGTCATGGTGCTTCACGCTGCAATAGAAACTCTAACCAAAGCACTTGGATTTTTTGTTTGTTTTGGGTTTTTTTTTTTTTTTTTTTTTTTTTTTGGTTTTTGGTTGTTTTGTTTTGGTTTTTGGTTTTTCAAGACAAGGTTTCTCTGTGTAGCTTTGTGCCTTTCCTGGAACTCACTCAGTAGCCCATACTGGCCTTTGTTTTGTTTTGAGACAGGGCATCTCACTAGCCTGGAGCTTAACACCTCAGGGATCTGTCTGCCTGCCTCCTACCTCCCGCCTCCCTAGCACTGGGACTACAAGCAGGTGTCGCATACCCAGTCCCATTCTGGGATGGAGTGACATCCTCATGCTGTGCAGCAAGCACCTTGCCAACTGAGCCATCATCCTAGCCCCAAGTGTCACTTTTAGATGAGATTGACAAAACAAAAACAAAAACGTGTTCCTTGCTTAGCATAGCCTGACATAAAGAAGTCCATGCTTGATAAATGGTGGCCGCTCGTCATTGTCGTGGCCGTTAGAGAGTTGAGGGAAACACTCCACAGAGAGAAAACAGAGCAGGCTGAGTCCAGAGGTAACCGTGGACAGCAAGGAGCCCACCCTGGCCAAAGTAAAGAAGACCTTGAACATGCTAGGAATAACATTAGCTGGGCTGGACAGCCCACCCGGGAAGACCCTTCCAGAGTGAAGCAGGAAAGCAGGATGCCTCGCCGGTTGTTCAGCAGGGGAGTGGCTGGACAGACATGCAGGCAGCCAGTAAGAGCGGCTTAGGGCAGTTTTGCTGGCTGGAGTGGAGGAGCCACATTCTAGCCCAAAACTGATCATCGAGCAAAAACTGTCCTAACCTAACCTTCTACCTCTTTCCAAATTCCCTTGAAAGTCTAACGGAGAGGACCAGAAATGGAGCTCCGAGCCTGTATGTAGCCTTTGGCTGCATGCCATTTGTCTCTGTGCTTTTCTCCACGTCCTTTCCTTCTGTCAGGGAACATCATTACTATGCTAATCTTGCTGGCCATCATTTTAACACTGACCCCTGCTAACCTGCCTTTGCAATCGCAGGACTGTGCTTGACTTCTCTGAAAGTAACCTTAAATTGTAGTCTTGTAAGAATTCCAAAGCTGTACCCTTCACTCCTTCATCTAATGAGGTTATGACCAAATGCTCATTATAATTGCTTTAGACTCCTTTTAATTTTCAAGCTTATTAATCATAAGAAGAGTTATTTAAAATTGCATAAATTAATCTTAGATTAAAAGCCCATCAAAGCCTGGAAACAATTAAGAATAAGTAGGATTTCCCTGGGGCAGCAAGTTTTATTTTAATATTGTAGTCAGGTGGATATCAGAACCTTGAAGTATGGTAGTGATTAATGTATGCAAAATTTAAATGAGATTTTTTTAAATGGCAAGTCTAAATCACTTATTGACCTAACTGTAGGCTTTAGCCGCATTGTCTGTCATATGTTGAAACTGTTTACTAATCAACATTTTAATTACCGAGTGTGCTGGCAGACCCTAGGACAAACAAAATCCAGCATTTCAGATTGCTGCCGCCAAGACTCTCACCCAGAAATATCAAGAAGATGGAGAGATGGAGAGATGAGGAGACCACTTAGCTCTCAGCACAGCAGGGGTGGCCAGCAACTTTCCTGCCCAGCACTGTGCTGGGTGTCCAAAACAGGAACAGTGTGTAGTCTTTGGTTCCTAGGTCCTCTCCTTGTTTATGTTAAGGAGATAGATGTTTCCAGAAAGAAGCTGATTGCACTTCAGCCAAAGTCAGAGCTGTGGCTAGCTCCCATGTCCTTCATCCTCTGTCACAGCCAGGTAACCCAGGAGGTACCTAGGAGGCTGCTGTGAGTTGGGAAGAATTCCTCTATGCTATGAATGTTGGGTCTCTATTGAAGAGAGGACAGTAGGAGGGTCCCCTAGAAGGAACTATGTCCTGTGTGTTGAAGGGAGGACATTAAGAGGGTCCCCTAGAAGGAACTATGTCCTATATGTTGGAGAGAGGACATTAGGAGGGTCCCCTAGAAGGAACTATGTCTTGCAGAGACTGGAGTTTCCACCTTCCTGGAAAGGTTCCTTGTGACCGGCTGGCTCACTGTTGATGTTTTGTGAAAGTTCAGTCAAGGTCAGGCAGAAAGAGAAAGTGCTCAGTACAGGAGATGGGAAGGACTAGGTTCCCAAGTGCAGTTTCCAAAACTAGACTGTGAATTGTTAATACGTCACCCAGTACAAGAAGCCAGGCTCCTCCATCCTTCAGGGGCCCGGCCCCATCCCCAGAGCTGACCCCAGTGTATAGCCTCAGACTTGAATTCCGTTCATTCTGCCCTTTGCTCTGTGGTTGCACGTGTCTTCTAGATCCTCCTACGTCCTATCAAAGTCCTCATTCTTAATGAATCCGTGCATTCCATAACATGGATGTACTGTGTTTATTTAACCAGAACTCTGTCCTAGAACATGTTAGCTGTCACTGTGTTTTTGCTGTTAAGACCATGACTCTCAGACTGGCAAGATGACGCAGTGGGTAAAGGTGATTGTTGCCAAGCCAGACTACCTGAGTTCAATTCCTGGGATAAGGAGAAAACCAACTCCAGCAGATTCTCTGCACCCATTCCATGGCATACGCCCATATACATATGTACATATATACATACATACATTTTTTTTATTTTTATTTTATCTTATTTTTTTTGTTTTTTCCGAGACAGGGTTTCTCTGTATAGTTTGCGTGCCTGTCCTGGATCTCGCTCTATTGTCGCATGAATCTTAAATAAAAATCTTATTAATAAAATCAAACCTGATGCCAGTTATTGGGGTGAATGCTGGAAGATCAGAGAGACAGAACAGGCCACAGCTAACCTCACCTGGCCAACTTCTCAGCCGATCCTGTTTCCTCAGACTGGAAGCCTCTGAGTCTTCATCCAAAATGAATCTCAGCTGAACTGCTGCTCAGAAGCCTAAAAGCTTAACCAGGCTCTAGTTCCTGGTTTTCATGCCTTATATACCTTTCTGCCATTACTTCTGGGATTAAAGGCACGAGTCACCATGCCTGGCTGTTTCCAGTGTGGCTTTGAACTCACAGAGATCCGAATGGATCTCTGCCTCCAGAAGGCTAGGATTAAAGGTGTGAGTGCCACCATTTTTTGGCTTCTATATCTAGTGGCTGTTCTGTTCTCTGACCCCAGATAAATTTATTAGGGTGCACGATATATTGGGGAACACAATATCACCACACTCTATAGACCAGGCTGGCCTCGAACTCAGAGATCCGCCTGCCTCTGCCTCCCAAGTGCTGGGACTAAAGGCGTGCCCACGACCGCCTGGCACATACATTTTTTTAAGACAATTACTTTATATACATTTTTAAAGCTAGCTACGTGAAGTCAGTTCCCTTACCTCATCTGATATAAATTACAGCCTTTAATCTTTGCCATCTGATCAGTAGTAAAATGTCTTGTTTGTTGTTTGATTGGCATTTCTTTTATTAAGTTTGAGAATGAACAGTTCTTTCTCATGTTTGTTGGACAGTCTGTTGTTGTTGTTGTTGTTGTTGTTTGTTTAGTTTTTACATCACTTGCTTGTTTCTCTGCTTGGCTGTGATGCCATCCTTCACACTTCTGAGCCTGACTTCCCAGACTGGAAAGTGGGAGAATGGACACATGGCCGCCCCGGCACCTTCCCACACCGCAATGTCTGTGTCCCCTCTTCAGGCAGTCTCCACACTAGCTGGGGTACACTGTGAGCTGGGGTGCACAGCCACATGGTCATTTTCCTCTCTCTTTGTTCAGTGTGTAACTTTTCTTTTTTCAAAAAGCAGGCTCTGAAATTGCAAGGCAGAGCTGGGACTGAACTTGCTTTCAAGCTGCCTGTAGACATCAGGAATATTTATTTTCTCTATTTGTTTTGAGCCTGGGAAGACTGTGTGGTTTTCTCACCACTGTCCTGATGGAGCCCTGACCAGCAAGCGTGCAGTGCCCCCAGCCCTAATGTGCCATTAATGATAGGTTAATGTACAGTATAATGTTTTTGGGACTATGGGTTCATTACACTTCTGAGTGTGAGGTCTTTCCACAGAGCGCCCAAGGTCCCATTGCATTATATCATGCAATAAAAATACCCTTTTCATATCACACGCTAATAAACTGTATTTGAAATGCTGTCTGAGGGCGCTGCCGTCGTGTCTTTAGGCCATTGGTGAGTGCAACAGTTGAATTCCTTGTTTCTGTTTGGAGCTTTTCTCACATGGGCTGCTGAGCCCAGGAGAAGTCAGCTTGGCCTTGTTTCACATGGAGAACAAGTTGGTTCTTTAGGGCTGGGATTCGAGGGGCAAGGCTGCACCTCCAAGTAATGAGGGGCCTTCGTACCTAGAGAGCAGAGTCTCAGAGCCCACTATCCATCCTACCACCTGTGTGCCTCTGTAAGGCCAGCAAGTCATGTCAGAAACTGGCCCAGTGTCCGCCACACTGAGCATGGGCGTTGGTTCTAGTAAGTTTCCTTGAGGACCGTGATGGGTGCTTCAGAACTGGGGCCTCTTGATGTCATGACCACAGGCTTGGCCTGGGACAGCTTGCGCTGGCTTTCTCACCGTCTCCTGTGCCATGGGTGTGGGGCTGTTCCTGTATTTTGTAGGAGATAGTGTTCACAGAACAGAGCAGGCTAGGACCCCCAGCTGGCTTCTTCTCTGCTTCTTGGTGCAGCCCCGATGCACCTTTAGGTAGTGGTAGGCTGGTGCAGCACCTCTTTAATGGAGTCCTCTCCAGATCCTTGGATGCCATCAGAAATGATTTGCAAGTTTGAGCTCTTTAGAGGAAGAGATCTCCCTCCAGTGAACAGAACAGCCTCGGAATCAAGGATGAGGCAGAGGAAGAGGGACCAGATGGCTTCACGGCACCTACGTTAACATTGTCTCTAGGGCAGACGTGGCATCTGCGACTTCGGTGTTCGGGGGAGTTCTTTCTACAGGTTGTGGGATGTCGATCAAGAGTGGTGGGGAACAGAGAAGCTGAGGTTAATGAGATCTGAGCCTGGAGCATCACCATCCCCACCTCAAAGTGCAGGAGCTCTGCCTGTAAAAGGAGTTAGCATTCATTCACTCATTCATTCATTCGTTTTGTCTTTGTCTGTTTTTAGCTATGTAACTCAGGAGCTCCTTATGTATCCCAGGCTGGCCTCAAACTCATTCTTCCTCTGCCTTTCAAGCGCTGAACCATGCCTGGCTGATACTACTTTCTGATGGGGCCTTTGGCGATCACATGGGCCCTTGACCTGCTTTAAGTCATGTGCTGCTGCTGCTGCATTGACTGTGTTGGAACGAGAGCACAGGTTTGGAGCCTCTCCACTTCAGATCCCACACCCACCTTGGCCAAATCAATTAGCATGCCTGAGCCTACTTTTCTAACAAACACAGAATAGCAGTGGTGCCGGTAGCGACTTCCTGGGTAGCCATGAGAACGCACTTGACTACATTTTGTGGGATGAACACCTGCCCAGATGCCACTGCCTCTAACAGTCCCTACAAAGCGTGCTTAGGCCACGTCATCACAGAACAGCTGCCCCGAGAGCAAAGGCGGTGAGGGCAGAAAGGGCCTAAGCTGGGCCTGGCAAGATGACTCTGAGTAAAAAAGCACTTAAGACCAGGCCTGCGAGCTGAGTTCAGTCTCTGGGACATACACGGTGGAGAGAGAAAACTGACGCTTTCAAGTGGACCCCTGATACCCACACACATGCTCACACACAGAATAAATGAATGAATTAATAAGTAAATAACTGTAATAAAAATTGTTGGGGCCAGGAGGTGGTGGTGGCGGTGGCGGCGGCAGCAGCAGCACCTCATGCCTTTGGCCCCAGCAGAGACAGAGAAGCCACGAGACAGGGTCTGTGCTCACTTGTGTGGGGAGAGGAGGTGGGGACTTGAGCATACTTCTGTGTTCTAGAACGAGGGGAAAGGACTTCCACTGGGAGAGGAAGTTGAGAGCAGAGGGATTGTGTGAAGGGCTGACTTGGTCTGGGGAGCAAAGGAGGATGGAGCTGAGCCCCTCCATAAAGCCTCTGCACCTCCCACCCCCTCCCACAAAGCCTCTGCACCTCCCACCCCCTCCCACAAAGCCTCTGCACCCTCCCACCCCCTCCCACAAAGCCTCTGCACCCTCCCACCCCCCTCCCACAAAGCCTCTGCACCCTCCCACCCCCCTCCCAAAAAGCCTCTGCACCCTCCCACCCCTCCCACAAAGCCTCTGCACCCTCCCACCCCCTCCCACAAAGCCTCTGCACCCTCCCACCCCCCTCCCACAAAGCCTCTGCACCCTCCCACCCCCCTCCCACAAAGCCTCTGCACCCTCCCACCCCCCTCCCACAAAGCCTCTGCACCCTCCCACCCCCCTCCCACAAAGCCTCTGCACCCTCCCACCCCCCTCCCACAAAGCCTCTGCACCCTCCCACCCCCCTCCCACAAAGCCTCTGCACCCTCCCACCCCCCTCCCACAAAGCCTCTGCACCCTCCCACCCCCTCCCACAAAGCCTCTGCACCCTCCCACCCCCTCCCACAAAGCCTCTGCACCCTCCCACGCCTCACATGCTCTCACCCGCCCTCACACACCTGCTGGCAAAGTACCCTGAACGTTGTGAGAGAGTATCTAGATTTCAAGGAGAATTTGGTTTTCTTTGAAGGAGTATGAAGTTGGACTAAAGCCTTTGTTTTCAGATGTGAGGCCTTTCAAACACTTAGGTGACCCTCTCAGGGGTTAAATCTGTCTTTGGGGCTACAAGGACTTGAAAAATGCTACCCTGTATCAAGAAAACCAGAAGTGACAAGTTCATTTAGAAAGCCTGGTTTGTCATTGTTTATCTAATTTTCGGAGTTGACACAGAAAATTAAAGCAGCTGACACTCACTCTCGGCAGCATCTCTGGCTCCCCTCCCCGGCCTCTCTACCTGACCTTGCCACCACAAAATGCTCCAAAGCCAAAATATAAAACTTCCCACTGAGTTTCTGAGGTGCTGTGCAGTCATTCCAGGATTATGTCATAGGGTGCCATCCCTAATGTTATTAAAAAACAAGATGAGGTTATATATCTACTCTGGGAGATGTTTCTTTCTCTTTCTCTCCACCTTGAGAATAAATCTTAGAGGTACCCAAACTTCAGAGGAAGCCAAGAGCAACTTGGGCCCTAAGTGCCCCATACGTCTTTACTGAATTTATAGGATGGTGGGTTTCTCTGCCCCTGTGACATCGCACATCGCTTCCAAGAGAATGTTCCAGAAAGGCCATGGGCAAAGTGATATCTTTTGCTGTGTTTAATATTGGTGTTCCAGCACTCAGGTGGCAGGGTGTCTTTCCTTCAGTGTCGCTGGTGAATGAACTGTTCCACCCCAGGAAGCTACCCAGCTAACCAAAGCAAATCCTGTATAAACTTAACAAACAGAAGGAGGAAAAAAAAGAAAGAAATTAAAAATTACATTTTAAATATAGGGACTGGAGGGAAGACTCAGCAGTCCTCCGCTCTTCCAGAGGACTTGGGTTCAATTCCCTGCACCCACATGGCATTCACAACTGTCTGTGACTCCAGTTCCAGGGGATCCGACACCCTCATATAGAAATACATGCAGGCAAGATGCCAGGGCACATAAAATAAAAATAAAATTTTAGAAAGAAGAATATTTTAAATGTATCACACACTTCTTTCTTTTTAAAGATTCCACATGTCCGTACTTCTGGACTTAATGTTTTTGTTTTGGTTTTTGGTTTTTGTTTTGGTTTTTCAAAACAGGGTTTCTCTGTGTAGCTTTGCACCTTTCCTGGAACTCACTCTGTAGACCAGGCAGGACTTGAACTCAGAGATCCGCCTGCCTCTGCCTCCCGAGTGCTGGGATTAAAGGCATGCGCCAACACGGCCTAGCTGACTTACTGTTTTTCATTCTTTAATTTCTTTACATGGGTCCTTGCCAGTGAGCCTCGAAGGGTTCTCTGATACTGTGTGTAGGGCTGTGGGTGCTTGACCCGGACCAGTGTTTCCATTTCATTCTCATAGTGCGGTTTTGCTAATAGATGCTGCTCACTGGCCCTGCTCTTCCTTCTGAACCTCCCTTCCTTAGGCCTTTTGTATTTGACTAGTTTGTATTGGGGACTGAAGAAGGAGAGGCTGCACTTGTTAAAATTAAGTCTTCAGGGTCTATGGAGATGGCAGAGTGGATAAAGTGCTGTGGCATGAGCCTGAAGACCTGGGTTTGGGTCCCAGTACCCACACAAAGGCTGTCCCAGCACTTGGGAGGCAGGAGGGTCGGCCTGGTCTATAGAGGGAGTTCCAGGACGGCCAGGGCTACACATGGAAACCCTGTCTTGACACCCACATCCACACACCAAAAAAAAAAAAAAAAAAAAAAAGCTGGACATCATGGCCTGTGCTTCAGTAATCTCGGCACTGGGGAAGCAGAGCTAACTGGCCCCTGAGGCTCACTGTCAGCCTTCTAGCCAAATGCATGGGCTCCTGCTGCAGTGAGAGCCCTGGCCCCCAAATAAGATGAACAGAACTCGACTCCTGGCCTCTGTGCATGTACACACACACATACACACACACACACACACACACACACACACACACACACACACACACACACACACACCAAAAATAAAAACAAGTCTTCAAGCCAAGACAGTTGATTTGAGTAGAGCCTTGAGGAGCTAGATCAAAATCAAATGTTCAAATTTTAATTTAACTTCCAGATTTGTAGTCAAAGGTGAGGTGTTAAGTGATAGCGGCCACAGACTGCAGAGCAGCTGTAGATCTGGAAGCAAGCAGTCTCACTAAATAAAAACTAAAGGTCTTACATAAATAATGAGAAGCAGTATGATCCTTTGCTCTTCGGTTAGCCATAAGGATGGATGTCAAATCGTTGAGGTTTTGTTATTTTCTGAGGGCACCAAATAACCATGTGCTAAAGAGGGGCTGTAACTCAGAGGGCAGAACGCCCTCCCAGCATGTGTGAGCCCCGAATTCCATCCCCAGCATAAATGAAACTGAGCATAGGGATACATGTCTGTCATCCCAGCACAAGGGCAGCAGACAGAGGATCAGAAGTTCAGGGGTCTCCTTGGCTATGTAGTAAGTACAGAAGCCAGCTGGATTACATGCGACCCCCTAAAATGAGAGTGGGAAAGAGGATGCATATGCCAAGGACAAGGCTCCAGGGCTCTGAAGCCTAGGCATAGCTCCAGCCCGTGTACACCCCCGGCTCCGTCACAGGGAGCTTGGCTAAATGCAAGTCTCCTAGAAAAGCAGAGCATGGTGCTTATAACTAAGTTGCTCCTCTGCCCCCCTCCATCATTCATCCTGTGTGTGACCAGCCACGCCACCTCAGAACACACAGGTCACCCACTCACAGCCACGGAGAGCACATTCTGGACTTCTATACATTTCATTCCCTTCGCTGTCACCTTGCAAAGCACAGTGAATCAGTGACAGAATAGCTAAGTAAGGTACTTGGGTCGCAGTTTAGAAAATAATGCTCCAGGCTAGCAGTGGATTCTAGTGATGATTTTTATTTGCTGCTGGGTCATAGAATGATCTGAACTTTCAACCAGTTTGCTTCTTTTTTTTTTTTTTTCATAGACAGACATTTTTTAATGGAAAGGGAAGTACAGTTTTGAATGGAAAAATAAAAGTGATTCTTTTCTTCCTTTAAGGTGGAGTCTCACTATATAGCTCTGGCTGGCCTGGAACTCGCTCTGTAGACCAGGCTGGCCTCAAACTCACAGAGATTCACCTGCCTCTGCCTCCTGGGTACAGTGATTAAAGGCATGCACTACCACGCCCAGAAACTGATTGTTTTCAGTACATGCAAGGTCTGAGCTTGGGCCTTTCTTGTTCTTTTTAAAAGGTCTGTTACTCTCTGTCATCTACTCCAGCCTGCTCCCCACACACAGCCCCTGAGGAGGCCCCCCAAAGCTCTGCAGCACCACAGTATGACGGAAAAAGGACAATCAGAAATTGTCCACTTTGATTTCAGTCTTTGTGGTCAGCGTACAGTTTGCCTCCTCTTACAAACCAGAAAGGCTGTTAGCAAGGCAGGTTTTAAGCAGATAGCAGCCCCTTAACTGGACACTTCTAGAAATAAGACAAGACAGTGGTGTGAAACGCTTTGAAAAGTTCAGAGTGTGGTTCTGGGGCTGGAGACCCATGGCCAACTCTGGAGGTGTGTCCATCAGTGTGAATGGACACCTCGCCCATCACCTCCATCCTCAGCCTCACATCTTTGCCTCACAGTCAAACTCATATAGTCTCTCCCTCCCTCCCCCTCCTCTCTCCCTCTCTTCCTCTCTCTCTCTCCCTCCCCCTTCCCCTCCCCCTCCTCCCTCCCCTCCCCCTCCCCTTCCTCCCTCCCCCTCCCCCTCCCCTCCCTCCTCCCCCTCCCCTCCCCCTCCCCCTTCCCCCTCCCCTCCCTTCCTCTCTCCCTCCCTTTTCATCTTTGCCTTCTCCCATTTCCCTTCATGACATTAGGCAAAGGGGTACTGAGACAGGGATTGGCTGAGTAGCCCAGGCTGGTGGCTCTCCCCTTCCTGCCTCCTTTCCTTTGTGTTGAGGTGAGCACCGCCCTCCACCCCCAGCCCCACCCCAGCTCGGTGTCCTTTGTACAGGTCTGCAGGTCTGCGGTTGTTAATCCTCTTGAGCTGCCTCCGTGGTTCTGCTTCCTTTTCAGCCCTGGTATTTGTCTCTACCAATTTCTCTCTCGGCTTCTCTGCTAGTCTTTGGGGAAAGCTGGCATTTTATCAGTGCCCATCTTTCTACCTTCCTGTCTCCTTCTTACCTTCATCGTTACCTTGTTTCCCAGGATTTTCTTTCTACTCTCTCATAAGCTATTGGGCACTTAAATATTGTTTTAGCTGCATCACACAAACATATACGTGAAGTATTTTCATTGTCAATCAGCTCTTGGGGTCTCTTGAGGGGTGTTGGGGAAGTCATAATGATAGGGCTGTAACCCAGGACCTCAAGCATCCTGGGTAATGCTGTACCATCAAGCTCCACCTCCAGCTGCTCATCATCACCCATGTTAAGTGCAGACTGAACGTCATGCGGTTGGGGTAGGCCCTACTTGGTTTGGTTTGGTTTGGTGGTGCTGGAGGAACTTGCACACAGTAGGCAAATACCCTCCCACTGATCCTAGCCCACACCATTCACTTTTAAGTACATGTTCCAAAAATCAGAAATACTCTAAAAATCAGAAGTTTTGATCACAGATATGATGCCAAGGTGGGAAAATACACCTGAACTCACGTGACAGGTCACATTTACAAAACATAGGCATGCCTGCCATGCCTGCCTAGTGAATGATCTGTCCATTGGTCTAGAAATTACATTCTAGCCAGGTAGTGGTGGCATACAACTTCAATCCCAGACAGGCAGTTTCTGAGTCCAAGGCCAGCCTGGTCTACAGAGCAAGTTCTAGAACAGCCAGGGTTCTACAGAAAAACCCTGTCTCAAAAAAGACAAAAAAGGAGGGAAGAAATTGCATTCTACTTCTAGTATCTAATTGATCACCTGCATTTTTAGCTTAACTTAGCGAAGTTCAAGGAAAGACAGTTTGCACCTGTCTCTTACTTGAGTTGTACTTATTTTTGTAAGTGTGTGTGTGTGTGTGTGTGTGTGTGTGTGTGTGTGTGTGTCTGAGTGTGTATACAGATGTGTGTGAGTGTGGGTGTGAGAGGACAGCTGCAGGTGTTACCCTCAGGAGCCATCCTCCTCGTGGTTTTAGGCAGAGCCTCTCCCTGGCCTGAGTCCCCGGGCTCTCTCTGCTTGTCTGCCCCAGCCCCTCCACTCTGGTATAAGGCCCCATTTTACCTGGCATTTTTACATTGTTTCTGGGGGTCACACTCCAGTCCTCATACTTGTGGGCCAAGAGCTGTTACTGCTGAGACGTCTTTGGCCCTCTTCACCTGAATTTTAGGGAGGTAATTTCAGCTGTGCTCCAAGAAGAAGAAAGGGAGGGAGAGAAGGCAGGGACAGCAGAGCATTCCTCACTCACAGAAAAGAAGGCAGAGGTGGGTGCGGGTGCGGGTGCAGGTGTGGGTGTGTACATGTGGGATGCTGGTTGTTTAACCTAGGACCCTGTGGAGTGATACAGCTCACTAGCAAGTGCCCTCCCACTGCTCCCAGCCCACACCATTCACTTGTAAGTACAGCCCTCTTTTTACTTTTCATTTTGAGGCAGAACCTCACAAAGATAACCAGGCTGGCCCCAAACTCACTCTGTAACCCAGACAAGCTTTGAGCATGTGATCCTCCTGCCTCAGCCTCCCAGATAGCTGGGATCATGGGCCTGTGCTGCCAGACCTGGCCCTAACATAGGCAGCCCACAACCACCTGTAACTCCACCTCCAGGGGATCAGCTGCCCTCTCCTGGACTCCACAGGCCCCTGCACCCACAATGTGCTCATACCCACACACAGACATACACATATGCACATCACTAAAATTAAATTAATCTTTAAAACTTTGAAAGAATAGCGGGAAAAGTTTTATGTCAAGACTTAGCCACTGACAGTATGCACCCAGTGTTTACGTAAACACTTGTGGTGAACATGGGGTGCAGACAGTGTTATTCCGGGCTTTAGAGCTGGTGCTGAGACAGTCGGCACAGCTTGGGCCACCCCCGACCTCACGGTGTCACCTGGGTGATGTGCTCACATGGTTTTATAGTCAGATACAGGCAGAGTGGACGTCACGGTTCTGAGTGTCTTCAGATAGCCAGTGCACCACACAGCCTGCCCATCTGAGGTCAGCAGCAGATGCACAGGCTAAACAGGTTTTGACTAACTTTGCCCCTAAGACCTGCAAAAAAACGTCATAACACAAGGTGTTCACTGTAGTGCTTTAAATTGAACAAGGCTGAGCACATGCTTTTATTAGCTGAGTTTTTAAAACATAGATTAAAGTATCCCTTAACAGAATTAGAATGAAGCATCTCCAGAAGCCAGCATGCCCCACTTCCTGTGGCTCCACAGGTCTGAAGTCATGTAGATCCTAACAGTCCTGCCTCAGTGCTGAGATCGGGAGCCTGGAATCCACCAGGAAGATGCCCAAAACCTCCCAACAAGCTTCACAGACCCCATGAGGGGAAGTCAGGAGCCCTCTCCAAGTACCCCTACTACCTTTTAGGTAAACTCTTATATGACAGGAAACTCAGAGCCCAGCTTCTAGCAGACAGGGAGGTCTCACTGAGCACTAGACTGGGAGTCCAGAGGCTGGGTCTCAGCTAGCACTTACCATCATGTAGGCCCCCATCCTGCCACCCAGCAGCCACACCTGTGCCTTTCTAAGAAGGCGAAGCAGGGCCTGCTGTCCTGGAGGAAAGATCTCATTGTGATAGACTGAATGAGCAGAAAGCAGGGCATCGGCTGAGAGCAGGAACATCAAAACCAGGAGCAGGCTGGGGGTGGAGGGGATGTCAGACAATACACCTCCTCCTCCCCTTCCTCTTCCTCCTCCTCATCTTCTTCCTCCTCTGCCTCATCTTCTTCCTCCTTCCCTTCTTCCACCTCCTCCCCTTCCTATTCCTCCTCTTCCTTCTCCTCCTCTTCTTTCTCCTCTTCCTCCTCCTCCTCTTCCTTCTCTTCCTCTTCTTCCTTGCTCCTCCTCCTGCTCCTCCTCCTCTTCCTCCTCCTGCTCCTCCCGCTCACTCCACTGCCCCACTTTTGGACACATCCTACCTCTCCAAGCCCCGATCTTCTGACGTCATCACATCTTAATCCTCCGTGACCAAGCATGCGTTGCAGAAGACATAAGCCCCTGCAGTTCGGTTGTTGCATTTGCCCCCGTGAGAGAGCAGCAAATGAGAGCTCCTACTGCCTGGTGAGGAAACCAGCAAGATGCTGCACAGCTCCTGCCAGGCTTCCAGCCCTGAAGACAGGGCTGCTGGCGTGCTTCATGCGTGTGTCTCTCCTGCAATTCACCCCCTTATCTGCCTTTCCTGCCTGCCTGAAAGCAGTCAGCAGTGACTGGGCAAAGCCTGTTGTCAGGGTCCCTTTCTTGTGAGGTAGATATAAGCACCAAGGGGAGGGCACACCACATCAGTGGGACGTAGAGATGGAAGTCAGCTCCCAGGCAGGGGTCAGGAAAGGGCAGGTGCCTCCACAGAACCAGGAGACCAGCGACTTGGTGGTCCCTCTACTTCCCCACTCTCACGGGGCACCCGGGCAGTCTGCCCACAACGCAGCCACCAGCCCTTCCTGGACTGAGGAGGGATGCCTCCACCCCCCTCCTGCAGTTCCACTCTGCCTGTTCTCAGACAGATGATAACCGTGATGGAGCATATGGCCCCAAAGTCACCGGCATTCTGAGAAAGTGACACTGTGTTACCCTGGGCTTCGGGGGAGGGGCCCACCCTCCCGAGCATAGCTTCTGTCTGTGTGCTCCAGAAGGGCACAAGGTCGCCTCTCCCAAGTCCAGAAAAGAACATGCACAGGAATTCAGGAAGAATGTTCTCTATCTAGGCAGCCGTTGTGAAAGCAGGCAGGGGCTGGGCAAGTATGAGCAGCAAAGCATATGGAAGCCAAAATGGAGTGTGTCTTGTTTCACCCCCACCCAGGCCTCTGCCACCCACAATCCCCCACCAGCCTGGCTTCAATACCCCTTTCTTGAGGCCCTATACCCATGTCTAAGACCCCCCACAGAGTACCATGAGAAATAATAGGGCACCCAGCTAGGCTTTAGGCAAAGCCCTGGGCCCTCAACTGGGCACAAGCTCCCAAAGACCATTTTCTTCCCATAATCAGGCAGGCTGGAGAGGCCTGGGTAGTGTTCCTTCCTTGCCACCGCTAAGCTCCACCTGGTCCCTCCACAGATGCTGGTAGATGCTGGAGTCAGGACACAGTAGACCCACATACCTCCTAGCCATGGGGCAGAAGATGTGTTGCACTGGGCACTGAGATGCTGAGCATGTTCCCAGGGCCTGGCTGTTTGCCAGGGCCATGGGTCACAGTCAGGTATACTGGGAAGTAGCTCAAAGCCCTGTGAGCCAACAGGGACAGAGTCCCAGAGAGGCTCAGAAAAAACCAGGGAGCAGGAAAGAGGCAGCTGGAGGGGAGAGGCAGGAGCTTGGGGTGGGCATCTGGGATCCCACATCTCCCTGCTCACTCACTGTAACTCCCCAGGTCCTGTTTCCCATAGAGGCTACAAAGTTTCTGCTAAAAGTCTTTGGTCAAGGAAGCTACTTGGTGAATGGAATAACGCTTCCCAGTCTCGTTCCTATTGTGGCTCTGACAGACCTGTGCCTGGTCCTTGGTTGCTTCTGGCCCTCCCTGGAAGCTCCCTGCGATTGGGAATGTGATCTTAATGTATCAGAACAGGGGGAGGATGCCAGCTAAATATAACCTGGCCCGGGGTGGCTTGAGTAGGTTGGACCAGGAGATGGAAAGAAGCGGGGCTCTCCCAAGTCCAGCCCTCCGTCCTGAACCTCGCCCGCCTGAGCACTCCTCTTGGGAGCCTCGTCCTCCTGGAGCGGGGTGTCTATGCTTCATTGGCAACTGTGAATCACTTCCAGGGGAGCAGGAGACAAAGGGGGAAACTAACAGGGGTCGACAAGGCCTCCGACGCGACCATCCTTTGCTCTCTGGACAGCAAGGGACCGGAAAGCTGGCCTCCCAGGGGCCAGGCCTCGGCCTAGTAGCTATGGCGTGAAACCGAGCTGAGACAGGACCAGGCAGAGGATGGCGTTAAGACAAGCTGTGCCTTTAAGCGTCCTAGAGAAGGTCTCAGATGCTCCCTGGCTTCCTGTACGTAGATCAGAGGGCAGCTTTCCAGAGTCAGTTCTCCACTGACATCGTGTGGGTCCCAGAGATCAAGCGGGTCGTCCAGGCTGCCTTCAAGCCTTGTTACCTGCTGAGATGTCTCCAAGAGGCCAGCCTGCCTTCTTACCATGTAGGGTTGAGAAAAAAAAGAAACCAGGTCCAGGCTAGAGCACACCTTGGAATGCATAGAGATGCCTAACTCTCTTTTTGTTTCCTCTGTTTGTCTGTCTTCTCTTTGTAACACGGTCTTAAGTAGTTCAGGCTAGCTGTGGATGAGCTTGAACTTCTGATCCCCCTACCTCTGCCTCTCAAGTTCTGGGATTACAGCCACACACCAGCACACCTTGCTTATGTGGTGCTGGGGAATCAAACCCAGGCCGCCTTTGCATTAGGATAGGCAAGAAGCACCCTACCAGCTGAGCCACATCCTCAGCACCAGGGACCTAGCCTGGAAGACTGCTGTCACACCTACTGCTCTTCCCCACAGGGTCACCCGTTCATCATGCAGTTCAATGATGGAAACTCCACCGTGGTGTCCATGTGGGTGTGCAGAGCGCTAGAGGAGAGGCGGAGCCAGCAGGGCCCCCCGTGAGGCCTCAGCAGGACACTGATGACCCAGGACTAGTCACCAAGGACACAACAAGCCATGGCCCCTCTCCGTCTGCTGCCTGATTGAGAAGAGCTGTACTGGGCCCAGCCTCCTGCTTTCACCTCTTACCCTACCTAGGGGAACCCTCAAGAGAGCCAGCCTCTGCTGAACCCCTCACCACTGGGGAGTGGGGGGGGGGTGATAATGAATATGGCAGGTGGCGATGATGCAGAGGGTGTGGGGGGAGGGTGATGGGGTTATAAGGATGGCACCTCCTCTGGCCTCCCCCCCCCTCACCCCCCGCCCTGTGTTTCCCTACTGTCCATTGTAAAGGGTCGGGCCCTTTGGCAGCACTGATGGTATAAACGTGTTACTGCTTTGGAGTGGGTTTGTTTTCACAAGTCCGTCATACACATCCCCATTGGCCAGGGGCACCTGCACATACACCTGCACAGGCAAGATCCTGTACGTGTCCTGTAGCTCAGTGTCGAGGCCTGGTGTTTTCCCAGCTCGGTTGTCACATGAGAAACCAGGGCTCAGAGGACGTCCCACAGCAAGGTGTGTACTGAGGCCAGGTCCGGACCCAAGCCTCGGGTTGTGGTATTGTCCTCTCCTGGTCGGGAGGTGGCTACAGGTCCAGCACCAAACCAGCACCAGCATGGGTGAGGCCAGGGGCAGCAGGAGAGGAAGCTGGACACCGAGAATGAGGCGCAGGAATTCAGAGGCCGTCAGAACCCTTCCCACGCCAGCCACCAGCCCCTCCGCCACCAGCTTCTTCTCACTGCCCGTGACCCAGGCCACTCATGGCCACTTGAGGTAATCCTGCAGCCACCTGGAGGAAGTGTGGCTGTCCCCCTTTCGCAGAGGATGGAGGGAAGCCAGTTTCCACCTGGTCTAAGAGACACCCCCAGCTGCCCAAACACACACTCCGGTCGCCATCCATGGCTCACTTTGCACTGCTCTGTCATTCAGTGAGAGCCTTCCCAATGCCCACAAGTGTGCTGAGGGAACTAGGCTTAGCTCTCCACTCTGCCTCCCTCCTCCTTTCCTCTACCCCATCCGTGTTGGAGGGTGTTTTCTCTCCTTTTGGTAGTACTCGGCACAGAGCCGAGGCTCAGCATGCCTCTTACCTAACCACCACAGCAGCAACCCATCAGGCTCCACTTCCACCTCCCCTGAAGGCAGTCCTCCCCATGGCAGCTAGGGCAACCTGTTAGAACACCATGCAGAGTCGATCCTGACTTTGAAACCTTCCCAAGACACTCAGAGGGAGCCAATGAGCAGGTGCATGTCTGCAGCATTCAGGAGATAGAGGCAGGAAGATCAGAAAGTCACAAGCATTCTCTGTTAAAAATCAGCCTGGGCTACATGAGACCATATCACAGACACAAACAAACAACAAACGGGAGGGGCCTGGGTGGAGAGGCGGCTCAGTGGGTAAGCACCTGCTTCCCAGCGTGAGGACCAGAATATGGGTCCTGGGAACCCATATTAAAACAAGGCAGGTGTGGCCGCCTGCCTGCAATCCAGGCCTCAGGAGACAGGATCCCCTGAGCAAGCTGGCTGGCTAGACTGACCTAATTGGTGGACTCCAGGGTCATCAAGAGACCCTGCCTTGGTAAATAAAGTGAAATGCCATCGGAGAAGACACCTGATGCCAACTTCTGACCTCCAAATGCACATTCACACACAGGCATGCACACCTACACACACATTTGCCACATACATGTGAACAAGCGTGTGTGCATGTGTATCATCACAGGTTCATATACGAGGATAACAGAGTGGGAGGGAGGACAGGCCACAGAGCCACCCACGCCTGTGTAACCCTGGGACATTGTCACTGACTCCAGTTCCTGCTGCCTCCAGTTCTGTCTCTGTTGCAGCCCCCTCAGGACCCACGCAAAAGCCACCAGTCTTCACACTCCCTCCATTACATGGAGGTGGAGCTGGGAAGACTACATCTCCCAGAAACCCCCTGTTTAATAGGGAGCCATGTGATTAGGCCTTCCCAGTAAAGTGAAGATGGCCAAGAAACTTCAGATTCAGACGCTAACCATCTCCATCCTCCTGACAAAGGAAACGGACACCTGTGGGAAGTTGAGTGGTGGAAGGACCCTGAACCTCAAATTCACTGCGTGGGGGACACCTGCCATGAGCTATTAAATGAGCTGGGGTTAGACATCCGTTGGGGCTTTCATGTTGCTAGCAATATGATGCCAACTCCTGCTGACCTTGGCTCGGCATGCCTGGCACTCTCACCCACCGTTGTCCACACAACCTATTTCACCTCGCAGATCTTCGCTCAAATGGCTTCCACCTGAAACACACAGCCTCCTGCTCTTGCTCCCAGGACACAACAAGAGATCCTGACTTGGTAGGTAAAGTGGGGAGGGGTCAAGGAAGACACCTGGTGTCAACCTCTGCCCTCCACATGCACAGGCTCCCAGGACTCGGGTGCCCCTTGCCTGTTCTGCTTCCTTCTCTCTCGCTGGTAACTGATAAACCCATTGTTTATTTACACCTTCCTGTTCGCCATTAGAATGGAAGCTTCACCAGCCAGAGGCTCCGGCCTGCTTTTCACAGACCTAGAAAAATAGCCTTGGCTGAGGAGGCTCATGGTAAATATTTGTTGGCCAAATGGCCACCATACGGAACTACCATTCACAACCTGTGCTCTGTCCAGTGCTCCATGGAAGGGACTGCCTGGGGGCCTTCATTGTCCTCCCAGGGAGAGCCTGTATGGCTTTAGTGAAACTTCAGAGTGCCAGCCTGCAGCTGGCCCAGACCTCAGTGTTCATCTCAGTAAGTTCCCGCCATTGCCCAGGGCCTGATGCAGTCATAGAATTTGGTGAGACCCAAGCCATAAAGACCATGCACCCTAGACCAGAGCTCAGGGCAGGATTTGTGAACAGTGTATAAGGTAGGTTTTCCTGATGAGAGGAGCTCTGTAAGAAGGGCACCTTGATCCTGATCACCCCAAAACCTGAACTAGCTACCAACCAGACTTCAGGTTCAGCCTTGCCTTTGAAGAAGCATCAGCAACCGTTGTCCCCCAACCCCAGTTCAGCAGAGGTGAGTGGGAGCTGTTACTGGTTTTGTTGTTGAAAGTTGGTGGTGGAGGGTTGAGATGGGGTTTCATATAGTTCAGACTGGCCTCCAAATCACTATGTAGCTAAAGATGACCTTGAACTTCTAGCCCTCCTGCCTCCACACTGGGAATACATCCAGAACGTTGAGAATTACAAGCATATAGCACCTTAACAATTTTCCTATAGTGCTGGGAATTGAACCCAGGGCCTCAGGCATGATAGGCAAGCAAACACTACAAAATGAGCTCTGTCCCAGTCTCCCAACTCAGAAGACGTGTAGGGAGAGAGTGGTCGTTCCACACCAGGTTGTGTGCTTTGAATTTACAATCAACCTGAGTAATTTCCTCCACAATCCCTGAGATAGACAGTGGTGTTACTATTCTGCCCATTTCACAGATGGAGCAGCAGAATCATGGAGGCAGAATGACTTGCCCAAGGTCACCAACAAGTAAGTAAGAAATTACTTTCTGGTCCTCAGAGCCCCACTCTTAGCTAGGGTTCCAAACCAAGCTCCAGCGCATGCACCCCACACTCCAGCACCAAACTCTGAAATGCAAAGACAGTGTGCTTTTAGGAATGGAGCCTGGGATCTGCTCTTTAACCAGCTCACTGAGAACGCTGTGCATTGTGCCTCCCATGACACTGTGAAGAGGTAGCGCCTCTGAGCCAGACCCGGAGAGCAGCCTCACACAGACCTCAGGCCCTCTGTTTCTTCTTGTCATGAAGTGGCTGGGCTTTTGAGTCTTGGCAGTCTTCTCAAGCCTCCAGAACAACTTCTTGTGACTTGAACCATGGCCCCCTGTGGGCATCCCCAGCCCAGAATAAGAAGCACCCACCTGCATACACCCATCTACATGCACATACCTGTACACACCCATCCACACTCACACATGCCTGCACTCACCCATACACACACACACACACACACACACACATACAGTTTTGTTCATAGTTTTGAGGCTTACAGGGCCCTGGACCCCAGAGTCCATGACCCTATGCTATGGTGTAGCCCCTAAAACATACAAGTTGGCAGGGAAGTGGGGGGAAGAAAGTCAGAGAAGGAGGCTGTGTGGAGGGAGAGCAGGGGACCCTGTCCCAAGGTCCTTATGGGAACAGGAGCACTGTTAATTCACAGCAGCTTACATGGGGTCCTGAGTTCATGCTTTGGGTCGAGTGGACCCCCTGAGACTGGTCCTGGACCAAGTCCACATTGAGGGAATCAGAAGTTTTCATTCAAGCAGCTGGAAGTTCCACCCAAAGGCGGGGTGGGGGTGCTGCGGGAGGGAGACAGAGCCCAGTGTCAGAGCCCGGCACTGTGGCAGAGGATGATGGTTGTGATGGTGGAATAAAGAGGAGCACAGACAAGAAGGAGGCATCAAGGAGGCCGGGCAAGAAGCAGCCAACATCTTAGGATTCAGGCCCTACGTCTGGTCCCTGTGGGCAGGGGCCTGACTACTAGAGTGTAGGATAGGAGACAAGACCAGTGCCCTCCGTGGCAATCCTGAGTGGCAGTGGCACTGGCCTTATCAGCCCCCTGCCTTGGCAAACACTGCATCTTTGCTCTACTAGAGAACCTTGTAAACTGGCAGACTGGCAGAGGAAGGTGGAGACTGGCAGGGGATGAGGCCACTTGGGGAGGCCAGGTGAGATCCCCCAGATGGCCTGGGCTGTCACGAGCCACAGAGGGCATTGGAGATGTGAAACAGGGAAGCCAGCAGAGCCAAGCCTCATAATGACAAATCTTCTGCCGAACAACTACAAATATTCCCTGTGACTTTGGACACAGTCTGGGAAAGACTTTGTTCCCTGCCTTGGCGGGATCATTTGTCTTGTTTTGAAGCCCCGAGATTGCAAGCGGGAACTTACAGACTAAAGTTTGTCTTAATTGCGATGGTGTCACCACCTCTCCGGCAGATAACAGCACAATGAACGAGTCGATGGGGCTGAGCCCTCCAGGTCCTTCTTCTAAAGTGAGACAAATGTCCCTGCTTTGAGCCCAACAGTCCATCGGCAAGCCCTGTCATTTATTTATCTCCCTAACAGCTTGCATTAACTTGCGGGGGATAAAAAGTCTCTCCTGCCCGCAGACTTAGTTAAAGTCAGCCGGGCTCACTGTGTTGCTGGGCCCTCCTAGGAATTCATCCTTTCTGTCTGTCCCCCCACTGCTGGGGGAATGGGGACAGGGAGAGCAGTGGCCCACATGTGGAAGAGGGTCGGGTGGCAGGGGAAAATTCTGAGAAGGAGGGGCTGGGGAGATGCTCAGAGGGTGAGAGCACTTGCTGGACCAGCATGAGGACCTAGGAGCCCAGCACCCATGTAAAAGCCGAGTGTGGCTGGAACCCCGAGTCGGGACACGAGGCAGACACGGGATCTTACAGCTTGCTGGGTCAGCAGTTCTGGCTGGCTGGGAAAAGGTGAGTTCCAGATTCAGTGAGAAATCCTCCTCAAGGGAATAAGGACACCTGATGTCCTCTTGCCGCCACAAAAACACACAGGAATATGTGACCTGCGCAGACGTCTGCACACAAAGGAAAATTCCGAGCAAGAGGAGAAATCTCATCGGTCCTGTACTGTGTGCCGAGCGTGGCAAACCACCTGCGTCCTGGTCCGATTTGGTCCTTCTGGCTCCCCTGAAAGGGCCTGGGGCAGCACCCCCACCTCCATATTTCCTCCACAAGACCGATGCTGTGTCCCCTGACTGTACCTTGCTGTGTTGAGGGGCTCCATCAGCCTGGGACAGCTTCCCTGCCTTCCTCCTCCAGTCCCTGCTGCAGTGTGGTTCTAGGGAGGCCTCAGCCACCTGGCCGGCCTAGCTCACCTGTAGGTAGAGGAGCCCTGCCCACCGGCCTCTCCCCGCTTACCACAGTGTTTTCCGCTCAGCTCTTTCCTCGCACCAGCTGCCTAAGGCAGAAGCTGGGAAGAGTCATGAGCTGCAGAGACGGAGGTTAGATGCAGGTTGGCAAGGCAGCTAGGGCTGCAGGACACTTCTGCCCCTCCCTTCCAGCCTGCTCAGAGGCACTGCATGTGTGGACTGCAGCTCCTCTTCTCCCAGGCTACTAGTCTGCAGTTTTAGAAGGCAACAGGATGAACAGGTACGATTTTATAACAAAATGTTTGGGTGTGATTTTGTTTCTTTTTCTAATTCCTTGTCTTTTTTCTCTTGGTTTTTTTCTTTTTCCTTTTCTCATATATTACACCCCAACTGTAGTTTCATCCCCTCCACTCTTCCCAGTCCTTCCCGACATGGCCTCTTTCCCCCAGATCCACTCCTCTTCTGTTTCCCTTAAAAAAAAAAAAAAAAAAAAAGGAGCAGACCCCACAGGGATATCAACCGAATACGACATAACAAGTTACAAGACTGAGCACAAACCCTCATATCAAGGCTGGATGAGACAACCCAGGAGGAGGAAAAGGGTCCAAAGAGCAGGCAAAAGAATCAGAGACACCCCCCCCACTCCCACTGTTAGGGGTCCCACCAGAACACCCGGCTACACAACCATATTGTGTATGCAGAGGACCTAGCTCAGACCCATACAGGGTCCATGACTGTCACTTCAGACTCTGTGAGCCCCTGTGAGCCCTGCTTAGTTGGTTCTGTGGGCCTTGTTCTTGTGGTGTCCTTGACCTCCTCTGGCTCATAGAGTGCAATCCTCTCCCACTTCTTCCGTGGGGTTCCCCTGGCTCTGTCTATCATTTGGCTGTGGGTCAAAATGATTGTTTTTTAAAAACAAAAAATTGTTTTAAAGTAGGGTTCCATGTAGGCTAGGGTGGCCTTAGATTTCCTGGAGATGAACTTGAAATTCTGATCCTGCCGCCTCTACCTCCTGGCTTACAGGTGTCAGCCAGCTTCAAGCTTACATGATATTGGGCATGGAACGCAGGTCTTCAGGCGCGCTGGGGGAGCACTCTACCGACTAATCTGCACACTACCCCCTTTATGGTTTTCTGAACAATGGTATTGCTATGTAGCCCTGGCTGGCCTTGAACTTACAGCACTCTTCCTGCCTCTACCTCCAGACTGTTAAAAATACAGGTATGTACCGGTCACACATGAATTTATTTTTAAACCATTTTAATCCTCCTAGCCAGATCATAGGAGAGAGGCAGATTGTATGTGAACTCTCCAACACCTAAGTGGAGTCCTTCTCTTCTGTCCCAAGGCATCCATGTGGGCAGTGATGGAACAGAGCTCTGAAAAGAAGGGACTTGGAGTTGTGCAGCCCTGGGTTCCAGTCTTGGTTTCTCCATTGACTCCCTGTGTGACCCTGGGCAGAATGCCTAATCTCTCTGGGCCTCAGTTTCCCTGTTGGTAACATGAAGTCGTGGTAATTTTTGGAGGTTGGTGATGTCATTGACCAACCATCCCTGCCACACATTGTGACATGCATAAACAGACTTCTAAAGAGCCCATTTCCCCACCTTCCTCCTGCCAGGTGACCCCTACACACAGACCCCCACAACCCATCCATAAGACAGCCTCAGTTCTCATCTTCCCTGGAAGCAGGGGAGCTGCCCCAGAAAGGACCTTCCCTGCAGGTGCTCAGGGGCTATGATTATCTGGGCTTCCCTTCGCTCCCCTGCCCAAACCTGCTCTCTTCCTCTGTGCTGTGCTGTCTGCATGGGCCTCTGTTGCCATCCTCCTGCCTCAGTGTGACTGAAGAGGACACAACCCGAGGAGAGGGGAAGCTGCTGCTGTAAGATGTGACTACACTCTTGATGGCCTTCACTCCAGTCATGAAGACTAGGCACCTAAATCCCCTCATATTTGAAACCCATGCCTCAGCTGGGGCTGCCCAGGTGTTCACTAGAAATCCCATCAAGGCTGGTCTGTCTCTCTTGGGAAGGGAAAGTAGTCCTTTCCTCAGACTAGGAAAGCCAGCAGGGTACCATGACAACCCAGAGAATAATCTATCCACATGGGGAAAAATGAATTTGGACCCTGCCTCATATCACACACCAAAACTGACTCAAGATGGGTGTAAGGTAGACTAAGAAGAGGGAGATAAAACCATAAACCTCCGATCCCAGCACTGGGAGGAGGCAGAGGCAGAGGCAGAGGCAGGTGGAGCTTGGATCTCTGTGAGTTTGAGACCAGCCTGGTCTACAGAGTGAGCTCCAGGATAGCCAGAGATATACATAGAGAGATTCTGGCTCAAAAGGAAAATAGAAGAAGAAAGAGAAAGAAAGAAAGGGAAGAAAGAAAGAAAGAAAGAAAGAAAGAAAGAAAGAAAGAAAGAAAGAAAGAAAGAAAGAAAGAAAGAAAGAGAAGGAAGGAAGGAAGGAAGGAAGGAAGGAAGGAAGGAAGGAAGGAAGGAAGGAAGGAAGGAAGGAAGGAAAAAGAAAGAGAAAGGCCAAAAAGAAAGTTGGAGTAACTCCTATAACAAAATATTTTTTAAGATTTATTTTATTTTTAATTATGTGTGTGTTATGTGTGTCTTTTTGGATTATGTGCATGTGAGTGCAAGTGCCCTTGAAGGCCAGAACAGGGTTTTTGGATCCTCTGGAGTTGGAGTTACAGATGGTTGTGAACCATCATGTGGGTGCTGGGAACTGAACTCAGATCCTCTGCAAGAACCATAAGAGCTCTTAGCTGCTGAGCCATCTCCCCAGCCCCTAAAGCCTTCTTATATATGATGCCAGAAGTAAAAATAAAAAATTAATATCATCAAGATTCAAAATGTTCATATTTCAGGGCATGCCATTAGAAAAAGCCTGGTGGGTCTCCAGTACCACAGAGAAAACGTCAGAGGAAAGGAACAGAGTGTGTGGAAAAGCCAACCTATATAGTGAGAAGTGACTGCCACTCATACAGCTGACAAAAGACCTGTGTACAGAACGCCTAGAGAACTCTTACAGCCAGGGAAGGCGATAAGGCTCAGCAGTAAAGGTGCTTGCTGCCAAGCCCGACAACCCGAGTTCAATTCTCCAGAATCCAGAAGGTGGAAGGAGAGATCCAACCCCAAAAACTTGTCCTCTGACCTCCACAGCACACTGCACACACATGCACACACACATGCACACACATGCACACACACATGCACACACACACACACACACACACACACACACACACCATTAAATAAATAGATATAAAAAGGACTGCAGTGTCACCAAAAAGGCAGAAGCTCACCCGAGGACAGATTGTCTGCTCTGCCAGGAATGGCTCGCTCAGGAACAGTAGCATGATGATGTCAGCAGAGCTCCCCAGGTCATTTCTCCTGGACGGTGACGTGCCGAGCTGGATGATGCTTTGCCATGTATCTGCTACTCGCTGTTTCTTCTTTTGCTTGCTACATACTTAATAAAGTCGCTCATTCAAAACCAAAAGTATGGCTATCATAGATCATTCTCCTGACAGAACAGACCCTGTCTAAAAATATGTATAACTTTTTGAGGTTCCTTAAAAGGCAAACCGTAAAATTTCAAGACCCAGCAAGTCCACACCTAGGCATATGCTCAAGAGAAATTAAGATATGAGCCACACACAAACTTGCACACCAATGTCCATAGCAGCATCACTCAGTAAAGCCCCAAAATAAAAACAATCCAAATAACCATCAGCATAAACGAAATGTGGGATCCATGCAACAGAATACTGCTTGATAATAAAAAGGAATGGAGAGATGACAAATCATCTCAGTGAGTAAACGTGCCTGCCAGCAAGTCTGACGATTTGAGTTCAATCCTGACTCTCACGATGGATACAGATGCATGTACACACCATGAATGAATGAATGAATGTATGAATATAAAGAAAAAGTTTAAAGAAATGAAATTCTGATATGCACTATAATGTAGATAAACTTGAAACCACCACCTTAAGCAGAAGAAGCCAGTCATGAAAGGGCCCCACACTGTCTGATTGGCTCCGTCGGCATGAAATGTCCACCATAAGCACACCTAGAGAGACAGAAAGAAGACTGGAGATTGCCGGGGTCTGAAGAGCGCCAATTGGAAGGCGTGAGGCTTCTCTTTGGGGTGATGGAAATATCCTCACATGAGTGGTGGTGATGGCTGCATGGAGCTGTGAATATGTGAAACTTGATGAACTCTTTGCTTTAAATCATCTGTGTATGTGAATGGCAGATTGGCTTTGCTTCCCTGGGGTCAGCAAGCCCATGTGGAGCTGATGACCTAGTCCCAAACCTTCCTCCAACTCACGTGGCATCTGGTGGTCTGCCCAGCATCCCATGGGCAGACTGAAGTCCAAAGGCAGCCCTCCCAAAGCGAGTCTCAGAGAAGGGAGGGCTCAGATGTGCTGAGGAACCACTTCTGATGCATACTTATATGGGCTGGGGACTAGGGAAGGACCCTAAAATTTAGGAAATACCTCCAAATTTTGCACTCTAGGCATCTCCCTGGAGGCCCCATATCTGGCTATGTGTCACACACCCAGTGACTTACTTAGTCCTTATGACATCTCCGCAAGGCTCCATATCAATACTCTACAGATTCAGAGTTCAACAGTCTCTCAGTCACTGTTCTACTGCTGTGAAGAGACACCATGACCAAGGCACCTTATGAAAGAAAGCATTTAATTGGGGGCTTGCTTACAATTTCTGAGCAGGAGTCCATGACCATCGTGCCAGGGAGTATGACAGCAGGCTGGCATGGTGCTGGAGAAGTAACTGGGAGCTTATCTCTGATCCACAAGCAGAAGGCAAAAAGAGAGGGAGACTGGCCTGGCATGGACTTTTGAAACTTCAAAGCCCGCCCCTAGTGGCATACCTCCTCCAACAAGGCCCCACCTTGGAATCCTTCCTAAATAGCCCATCAACTGGGAAACAAACATTCCAATACAGCCTATGGAGGCCATTCTCACTCAAACCACCATAGTCAGCAACACACCAGGTCTCTTCTTGTTTGGTATTTGTGGGGGGGGGGGGGATGGCCTAGAATTTACTATGTAGTCCAAGCTGGCCTTAAACTCTTAGCTCAGCCTCCCAAGTGCTGGGATTATAGGTATCTGCTACCACTCCCAGCCCAGAGCAGACTCTTGGCTCCAGAGTCTCTTCTTCCAGCAGCTTCCTCGGGAGAATAAATTGAGGTGCCCCTGGGGATGGGTGTCCTTCGCCACCTCCGGAAGCTCGATGAGCCTTGGGGTGTCTTGCTCCAGAGGCCTTGCCTGAGTCCATGTGGCAGATGGAAATCCTGGGACTCTTACAACAGTACCTGGGAGTCCTGAACTGCAGCATCGCATGGGGCATTAGACCCCCTAAGCCCTCACCATCAAATGTGGTTTACTTAGTCATTCAACAAGCTGATGAGTGCTTCTATGTCCCAAGCCCTGTTCCGTGGTCCTGGTCACAACAGCGAATGTTGCAGTCCAGTGTAAGAGACAGAAAACACGGAGAAGTGATCAAGAAACATTAACCTACTCATGGGCCAAAGAGGAAGACAGAGCAGCCGCAGCAGCAGTCAGTTTGAGGGGAGATCCTCTCACAGGGAGGAAGAAGTTAAAACCGCTCGCTGTCCCAGGAAAGCCTATGGGTCATACTAATGTTTCCTGGTGTTTTCTTACATTGGAGTAAACTTCAAAGTACCAAGAATAGAGTCTTCCAACTCGGACCTTCAAAGGAGAAGCTGGAGCAGCCTGGATGGGAACTCCTCTCCCAGGGTGCCAGCTGGACTATGGGCTGGAACCCAACCCAGAGCCCCGGGGAAAGGGAGAGCCCCTTGGGAAAAGTTCAGGCCAGCCGGCTGCTCCTACACTCCTTCCCTGACACCTCTCCAGAG
Source organism: Peromyscus maniculatus bairdii (assembly GCF_049852395.1). Taxonomy (NCBI): domain Eukaryota; kingdom Metazoa; phylum Chordata; class Mammalia; order Rodentia; family Cricetidae; genus Peromyscus; species Peromyscus maniculatus. The sequence goes on along the minus strand of NC_134858.1, from coordinate 60,476,184 downwards.
GCCTCCCAGCTCGCTGTCTGCTGGCACAAAGGAGGCCCATCCAGCATTCCCTCCTTCCTCCTTCCAGCCTAAGTTGCATTTCTAAGTGCAGAGGTAACCTTGGGACCCAAAACCTCCAGACCATTTCCGAGGCCTCCGAGGCCTCCGAGGCCTCCGGGCTCTGCCCCTCTCTCTCCAAGCTTAAGCACTCTGCCGGTATGCTACTTGTAAGCAAATCACCTCTCCCCTCCCCCCAGCTCAGAACTCCACCCGAAAGCTGCTCACGGAGGGGTGTTTGGGAGGAGCCCCCAAGAGCCCTACACTCCCACCAGTCAGAGATAAAGTCAGGTGTGTGGTCCCTCCTGCAAAGATCAGGGGAAAAATCTAACCAGACTGAGTCTCCTCCCTGTTCCCAATGAGCAAGGTTGGCATCGAGAAGAGACTGTCTTGTGGCCTTAGTGACACCAAGAATGAGATGAGCCACGGAGCACCTCTGTGGCTTCCTCTTCTGCCTAGACGCTTCACTCTTGTAGGGGCCCAGCAGGCCCCGCCCAGCCGCCTTCTCTTTCTGGGGCCAAGGCTGAAGAACTAGGCTGGGCTGTATCTGGCCATTGGACTAATATCCAGATATTAAGTAAACAATAAATTAGCAAAACTACAAGAAAATTCTACAGCCCTTTGCATTTGGCAATCATTGAGTGTTAATTAGAAATTCATTACAATTAAAACCCTGCCTAAACAGGGCCTGCGCGCCTTAATTACATCTGATTTTTAATTCAGAATACGTGTTTACACAGAAAGCGCTACGTACCCCATGATTATCCCCAATCCTCTTTATACTGTACTAATTATGTAAATTAAACCTAATTAACTGACGAAAACTGCCGTTAATTCAACTGGTAAAAGATATGTGCTTGAGACGGAGGCGCGTCAGCACAGCCCGGCCCAAGCCAGAATCCGAATGGGCGCTAGAAGAGGGGCCGGTGTGGACCCGACGCCCCGATATAGGGGGCAGCGCGGAACTGGCTGGGGCTGCGGAGAGCGCAGCCAGGAGCGGATGAAAGAGGCAAAATAGTAAGAACTGGAGAGAGATGGGCCAAGGGCAGCAACTCCCTCAAACTCCTCCTGCTCTCTGGGCAGGCCGCAGGACCTAGAGCCGCCGTCACTGAAAAAAAAAGGGGGGGAGGGGGGCCACGTACTGTATCTGAACCTGGGTTCCAGCCTCAGCTCTGCCCACCCATTGGCCTCCTGAACTTGAGCAGATGACTTGGGCTTATTAGGCATCTTTCCTCCACACCCAGGCTGAGGTTGCACATTCCTCCCCGTCCCTTCACCCAGCCAGACCCCCTCTACAGAGTGTCAGGGCGTGTTGAGTGTAGCTCAGCCTGTGCATCTGTCTTACAGACTGAGGAACCTGGGGCTTCCCGCGCCTGACTCTTCCCTTCCTGTGAAATGGGAATGCTCGGATGGTGGCTGCTGTGAGAACAGGCTCGCAGATCTTAAAATGTGGGTGGCTGTAGTGTTCCTATGGAACTCGGCTCGAGCTCGGATCCCCCACACAAGCGCCCCCAGAAACCAGCCCCAAGCAGCGGCGATCCCCCGGCCTCTCCACGGGCCTTCCATAGAGCTTAGCTGGAGCGGCCAGGAGGAAGACCGGGACCGGGCTGGGAGCTGTCCCGAGCTTGGTGCTGAACAGGGAGCGGAGGCGACACTGGTCATCCGCTAGTGCACTAGCCTAGAGCAGGACCCTTTGTATGAGAGGTCCCCAGGGACTCTGCCTCCTGGCTGCCCGGATGGACTGGAGGCCAGTCCTGGGAGCGTTATTAGCCCTGGCAATACAATAGAGGAGGGGGACTTTCCGTGTCCTCCCCTTCCTACGCCACCACCCTGGGGGCGCCGGACTTCCCGATCGTTGTCACCACCATACCGAGTTCTGAGGTTGCTTTTAAAAAATCATTAGGATTCTAGGAATAATTACCGAGTGGGATTGTAATTATGGGATGGGGGAGCCTGGGCCGAGGGGGGTGGGAGATGAGCAGGGGGTGACCGAAAGCAGGCTGCTTCCCTCCGAAAGAAGGCGGGGAGGATGAGAGCGCAGAGTTGGAGTGGGACGGAGGTAGCACCGGGGAGAAATGCCGGAAGGGAAGAGCCGAAAAAGAGGGCCTGGGCAGGCTCCAGGCTGAAGAAAGTGAGAGGCGGGGAGAAAGCAAGAGAGAGGGAGACATTGAGGGAGGGGAAAGCGAGACCTCCATCGAGAAGAAACCTTCAAACTTGCTTGGGAGGCTTCAGAGAACAGGCTAGGAACTTGCCCCAGGCCTGGTACCTCCTTTCTCCGAGGGCCAGGCCTGAGCCATAACCGTACTCCAGGGCCCTTTCGTGGGGTCTCCTCGAGCCAGAGAGAAAAGAGCAGGAAAGGAGCAATCGAGAAGTGGAAAAGAACGGGAAGTGAACCCACGGGAGCGGAAACACAGGAGAAAAGAGGACCCACAACCCAGAGCCAGGAGGGAAACAAGGGGGCGGGGGCGAGGGCGACCCCGAGCCGCTACCCGCGGAAGATTTATGGAGCCGCTCAGGTTCCAAGGACAGGCTGCACTCGCCGCTGCGGCCGCTGCCAGCAGCCGCTGTGGCCGCTGCGCCCCCTGCCCCGGCGGCCCGCCGCGCCCCGGGCCATCCTTGCCATTATTAACTTCTGTTTGATTAGGGTAATTGTTCAAACTTGAGTTGGACAGTATGATTAATTACAGTTTAATTAACGTGTCCATTAAGGACACTTAATGCCGCGGGGGCAGGAAGAGGGGGTGAAAATAGCTGAGGGGGCGCCCGAAAACAGGCGAGGGGTGTGTTATTAGTAACTCGTAGATTAAGACGATAAGAGACCCGATGGGAGGAAATGAGAGAGAGAGGGGGGAGTGAGTTTGGGGGTATAGAGAAAGTACCAAGGGGTAGTGTCCCCAGAAAACGGACCTCTCCACTAGAAAACAGCAACGTCGACCAGTAGTTGACCCCACGCCTCCCCCAATTATGACTTGGCTCTTGCTTTGGACAAGAGATGATGGGAGATCCTGGGGTTGGGGTTCCCCAGTCCCTTGCCCAGTGAAGAAAGAAGGGTGACTTTCTCTGCAACGTATTCCAGCCTGCCCCCGCAGTCAGGAGCGGTGGGGGGATGCGCTGACCCCTTCCCGGCTGCGCTCCCCAGTGCTCAGTACCCTATCCCATTCTTGACCGCCAGTCCGGGTCTCCAGGGCCACTCACAGTTCCACGGTCCCTGCAGCGGGAGAGTGGTGTGACCTTCTCCACTCTCCTTCCTTTGGAGTCACCCTCAACTCCATCACCCTGCCCCGGGCCTGCCGGGCTCCGGGTCCTTTGGTGGCAACAGCGAGCTTCGGACCTTCAGCACTTGGTTCTCAGGGGCGAACTTTCGAGTTCCCCGGCCCTTCTTCCCACTCGGCCTCTCTGGCTTGCGCGGGGCCGCAGGTGCGAGCCGCGGGCCGCAGGTGGGCGGCCGCTTACCTGGGGCGCACAGGCCCTGGGGCTGCAGAGAGGCGGCGGGCGCGGCGCGGGGCCCGCGGGCGGGCGCACCCGGGGAGGGCGCGAGGAACTGCGAGGGGTGGTGGGTGTGGCGCCCCGGCTCGCAGCTGTCAGGCGCTCCAGCCCAGCGCCGGCCTCGCCACTCCCGCCAGTGTCCGCGACCGTGCCCGCCGCCGCGCCATGAGCTCAAGGCTTCGGCTTCTTCTTCTGGCCAGTCCCCGGCCTCGGGGGCATCGGCTCCAAGGACCCGGCTCCGCTCCGGGGACCCTGGCGCCCCACGCCTGTTGAGAGCGGGAGGGGCCGCGGGTGGCAGCGCGGGGAGCGGGGTTGCGCGGCTGTGCGCGCGCGCGGGGAGGGGCCGCGCCGTCACCCGGAGAGCCCGGCGGATCCCCGACTCCCGCCCGCCGCTCCGCCCGCCGCGCACCTCCGCTCGCCGGCTCCAGCGGCCGCACGGTGAGTACCCGCGATCGCGAGCCCGCAGCCCCCGCCCCAGCTGCCCCAGCGCTTCTTTCGTTGACTTCTCCTTTAGACTCTGTGCCTGTTGTTTTCTATTCTACCAAACGACTCCACAGCCTCACTGCCACCGCTGCCCGCCTCCCTCCTCCTTACCCTTGCCAGGCTCGCCCCTCAAGCCCCAGAAGCCGGCCAGGGGGTCCCCGGGCCGCCCTGACCGCTGCTTCTTGTGCCTGAGTGCGGCCCTAGGCGGGCGCTTTCTTCTTTGACCCTCGAAATGCTGTTTCGTTCCTAGGGCTCCCCACTTCTCCGGGCTCCAAGGCTGGAAGCCCTCTGGGAAAACCCCGTGGGGACTCAGGACCCCTAGCTTCAGGTGGACGCTCCTGGCTCAGGGTGTCCTCTTCACTGTATGCGGGCCGGGTACATTTGCCCAGAAAACCAAGAAGCCATCGTCATTTCCCAAAGCTGCATGCCCCCAGCCACCTCCGCAGCCTGTCTGAGAACCATTCCTGGGACGCCCGGCTTGCCTTGTTGACCCCTCAGCCAAGGAGTTAGGACAGTGTTTGTTTGCCTCCTAAAATGTTCCCAGGGACTTCAATGAGAAAGGGAGGATCAACTTGCTTCGGTTTGACTGGAAGAGATGAAACAGATAATAGATAAATTGCTTGATACTTGAACAAGATGTAAGATAGATGGGGGAAAGAGGAGTGAGCTGGCAGCGACAGACAGCTTAGGGACAGATAAGATCGACAAATAAGGAGCATCTAAGCAAGCAGAGAGGGAGGGAAAGAGACCTGCAGATCAAAGATTTCAGGTTCTTCACTGAAGGCTTTGGAATTCGGGGGCCCCTGTTAGGTTGAAGCTGCCCCCCCCCAAATGGATTTGCCTTCCCAGCCAAGTTCAGGGGAGGGAGTCCTGGGGATTGGACTGGGCTGAAGAGCACCTGCCGCCACGCACTGGAGCTCTGAGTGTATGAAGACACGTGGGGTGACTAGGCGACCTAAAAGGCCCTAAATATCAATTTCTGGGTCCTCCACCAGGCTAGTCTGTGGACACAGCTTCCTGTCTGCCTCCTCCAGAAATCAAAGCGGGGGACCACCAGCAACTTTTTAGGCCTGGAGTTTTACAGTAGCTTCCAAGAGTGACCAAGATTCTTTCTAGTCCATATGAGCTGGAATATCGGGGGCATGGAGAACACTCAAAGAGGAAACACCCGTAGGAGAGGAGCAGCCCAGAGCCCGGGGAGCCTGGGCTTGGCCCGAGGAAATCGGGCATATGTGAAGGCTTAGGGAGTGTGTTTTCAAAAGCCAAGAAGTGACTCTGGAGAAACCTCTGTGAGAATCTCTCTGTCCCAAGCGCTGACCCAGACGGAAGCCAGTTTTAGTCTGGAATGCAGCTAAAAATGCAGAAAATGTGGTTAAAAACTGTGTGATCCTGGCCCGACTGATGGCTGGCAAGAAAGCTTTTTGTAAATCCAGCTGGACACTTTCTGCTCAAGGAACACGGGGCGCAAGGCGTCAGAAGAGAAGTCCAGGTTTGTGCAAGCCGGTGCTGTTGTTCCTGGAAGCCGGTCGTCACGAAGCTGGGTGCAGAGGGGGCCACCCGAGGCCTCGGTGCACTCCACAAGCTTTGGAAAGGGTAGGGTTCAGCACCGCGAACAGCGGTGGCCTCCTCCTCCTCCTCCCACATTCTTCTTGAACCTCCAGCCCTCCTCCTTGTCCCTGCCCCCACCTCTACATCCCTCAGTTTGGTGATGGGCAGTGAGTGCCCCTCCCTCGCCTCCCACCTCTCGCCTCCCTGCCCCCGCCCGCACGCGTGCATGCGCGACTGAGCAGAGGGGCCGCTGGTCCCCGAAGTCCGGGCTTCAGGACCCTGTCGGGCAGGGAAGGCTGCGAGGTAGCTGAAAGCAGGCGAACCTGCGTGCGGGCCGGAAAGCCTGGATTTGGCTATGGCATTGCTGTGTGGCCTTGGGCAAGTCACTCTCCGTCTCTGGGTCTCACTTCCTTCCCAATCTGAAAACAGGATTGAGTTCCTGGCAGCCGGGGCTTTCCTGAGGTTTCTATTTTCCCTTTTCCTCCCTTAGCCCCCGGGTGCTTTTGTTTCAGAGCAGGCACGGGTCTGAATAACAAAAGGGGCCAGTCCAGGGGACGAATGAGCTTGGACTCCTTACAGCCAAGTAACCCCCTCGCATCCCACACGTTGCGCCCCGCTGGGCGGGCCTGAACCGAGGTAGCGGCGCTAAAAATGGCTCATCTGCTCTCTGCTCTCTCTGTTTCTCAGGAGCGGCGGCATGGAGGCTCTCACCACTCAGCTGGGGCCGGGGCGCGAGGGCAGCTCCTCTCCCAACTCCAAGCAAGAGCTGCAGCCCTATTCGGGATCCAGCGCTCTTAAACCCAACCAGGTGGGCGAGACGTCGCTGTACGGGGTGCCCATCGTGTCGCTGGTCATTGATGGGCAGGAGCGCCTGTGCCTAGCCCAGATCTCCAACACCCTGCTCAAAAACTACAGCTACAATGAGATCCACAACCGCCGCGTGGCCCTGGGCATCACGTGCGTGCAGTGCACGCCGGTGCAGCTGGAGATCCTGCGTCGGGCCGGGGCCATGCCCATCTCCTCTCGCCGTTGCGGCATGATCACCAAACGAGAGGCCGAACGCCTGTGCAAATCATTCCTGGGTGAGCACAAGCCGCCCAAACTGCCCGAGAACTTCGCCTTTGACGTGGTGCACGAGTGCGCGTGGGGCTCCCGGGGCAGCTTCATTCCTGCCCGCTACAACAGCTCTCGCGCCAAGTGCATCAAGTGCGGCTACTGCAGCATGTATTTCTCGCCCAACAAGTTCATCTTCCATTCGCACCGCACACCCGACGCCAAGTACACTCAGCCCGACGCCGCCAACTTCAACTCGTGGCGTCGGCACCTCAAACTCAGTGACAAGTCGGCCACCGACGAACTGAGCCACGCTTGGGAGGACGTCAAGGCTATGTTTAATGGCGGGACGCGCAAGCGGACCTTCTCGCTGCAAGGAGGCGGCGGAGGCGGCGCTAATAGCGGGTCTGGCGGTGCAGGGAAGGGCGGCGCTGGTGGAGGTGGCGGTGGCGGCCCAGGGTGCGGCGGCGCGGAGATGGCCCCAGGCCCACCGCCTCACAAAAGTCTGCGCTGCGGGGACGACGAGGTGGCTGGGCCTCCGGGACCACCTCCACCGCATCCGCAGCGTGCACTAGGCCTGGCGGCCGCCGCTAGCGGCCCTGCAGGACCCGGAGGGCCTGGGGGCAGCGCGGGAGTTCGCAGCTACCCGGTGATTCCAGTGCCCAGCAAAGGCTTTGGCCTCTTGCAGAAGTTGCCCCCGCCTCTTTTCCCACATCCTTACGGTTTCCCCACAGCGTTCGGCCTATGTCCCAAAAAGGACGACCCAGTGTTGGTCACCGGAGAACCCAAAGGCGGCCCTGGCACCGGGAGCGGTGGGGGCGCCGGCACCGCCGCGGGTGCCGGTGGCCCGGGGGCTGGCCACTTGCCCCCGGGAGCAGGGCCAGGCCCTGGCGGCGGCACTATGTTCTGGGGACATCAACCTTCCGGCGCAGCCAAGGACGCAGCGGCAGTAGCTGCAGCAGCGGCCGCCGCCACTGTGTACCCGACGTTTCCCATGTTCTGGCCAGCTGCCGGGAGCCTCCCGGTGCCGCCTTACCCGGCCGCACAGAGCCAAGCCAAGGCCGTAGCGGCCGCGGTGGCTGCTGCTGCTGCGGCGGCGGCGGCGGCGGCTGGCGGCGGCGGCGGCGGCCCGGAGTCTTTGGACGGTGCCGAGGCAGCCAAGGAGGGCAGCCTGGGTACGGAGGAGCGCTGTCCGAGCGCTCTGTCCCGCGGGCCCCTGGATGAGGACGGCGCGGACGAGGCGCTGCCTCCGACCCTGGCTCCCCTGCCCCCTCCACCACCGCCACCTGCCCGCAAAAGCTCCTACGTGTCGGCCTTCCGACCCGTGGTCAAGGACGCGGAGAGCATCGCTAAGCTCTACGGCAGCGCGCGGGAGGCCTATGGCTCCGGGCCTGCTCGTGGGCCAGTGCCGGGCACAGGGACCGGAGGAGGCTACGTGAGCCCGGACTTTCTGAGCGAGGGCAGCTCCAGCTACCATTCTGCCTCGCCCGACGTGGACACCGCGGACGAACCCGAGGTGGACGTAGAGTCCAACCGCTTCCCCGACGAGGAGGGCGCCCAGGACGACACCGAGCCCAGCGCACCCAGCACGGGAGGTGGCCCAGACGGCGACCAGTCCGCTGGGCCCCCATCTGTCACATCCTCAGGCGCAGACGGTCCCACAGACTCTCCTGATGGCGATAGCCCTCGCCCCCGCCGCCGCCTCGGGCCACCGCCCGCTGGCAGATCCGCATTCGGGGACCTGGTGGCCGATGACGCGGGGCGGAGAACTGAGAGGAGCCCACCCAGCGGCGGCTATGAGCTGCGAGAGCCTTGCGGGCCCCTGGGAGGCCCCGCGGCGGCCAAGGTGAGCCCGGCTTCCCACCGGTGGCGCCTCCTCCCTTCCTCCATTCTGCGGGTGTGCACAGCAGCCCCGGCCGAATGCGGGAACTGGGATTTTGTTCTGCTCAGGCGTTGGAGCCGCAGGTCCCAGCTGCTTTTCACAGCCCCAGCTTAGGGTGCACTGTGGGAGTGGGCTCGCTGGGAACCCCAGGATGAGGGATTCGGAAAATCCGGGGGGCAGGCCTAAGAAACAGCGAGTGCATTTTGTTTTTGTTGATGGAGGGGGGGGGAGGGAGAGGAGATTTGTAGAGACCGCTAGAGACCCAGAAAGAGAAACAAAAGAGGTCTGAAGGAAGAAAGAGGAGAGAAAGGGACCCCCAAACAGAGGAAGGCGCCCCGGAGGCCAGGCCCAAAGTGTGCCTGCATGCGTGAGGATGACACCCGAAGAACCTCAGAGAGTAGGGGTAGAAGAGGGCAGCCTCTTGCTAAGAAGTCTCTAGAACCCTCCATTATCCTAACTGGCAGTTTTCTGAGTCTTTTCAAACTCAGTAACTACACCGCTCTTGGCTGGAAAGCCTAGGCTCTCTGATTGTCAGGGAAGAGGCTGGAGAGTGAGCTGTGACTAGGCCGGAAGGTTGGCCGTTTGCAAGGAGATGCGCGCACCTGTACATTTACATCGAGTTCATTAAAACAGGAATTGTTGACTGTGTGAGAAAGGCGTCGTTTATGCAGGGAACGACCTAGGGAGGGAAAGTAGCTAAAAAGGAGGTGAGCACTGAACGTGGGAGTGGCTTTGAACAGCTGGTGGCCTGAGAGCCGCTTTGCATTTCAAGCAAAGATTATCCGAAGATTATCCCAAATCAACTACGGTATGTCACCGCTGCCCTGGCTACCCAGGTCCACAGAGCCCACCAACCTCTGCCGTCCCCTCGGCCTTCCTGTTGGCCGCGGGGCATGGTTGTCCCCCCTAATTGCCTGTCATTTTTGGCGGCCGCAGGTGTATGCGCCTGAGAGGGATGAACACGTGAAGAGTGCGGCGGCGGCGGCGGCGGCGGTGGCGCTGGGGCCCGCGGCCTCGTACCTCTGCACCCCGGAGGCCCACGGTAATGCCTCCCGAGGCCTCTGGCCCTTGTAACACAGGAAGCACCCCTAGAACCCAGGGCCAAGTCAGGCCTTTCAAAGGAGGGGGTGAGGGAGCAGGATGGGGGGGGGCGTAAAGAAAAGGAGAGAAAGAGAGGGGGAAAAACAATAGAAGAAAAAGGAAACTGTGAACCCCCAATGCTCTGGATTTGGTTACTTAACAATCACGACTCATCCTCCTCACTTCCACAAGCACGCGCGCGCGCACTCCAGCACACCTCATCCGAGATTTAAACCTTTCAAAAGACTACACTGGGCAGGCATCTCCTTGAGGTCCTTTCATTTATCCAGAAACTGCTTGGCCTTAGACCGCGTGGTGGCGAGGCCTGATCTGGGAACAGGGTGAGGACTAGTGGCTGAGCGCTTGGGTGCCCTAGAAGCTCGCTGTAGCTGCGGCCCTAATCAAGGAGCAGCCCTGCATTTGCATTTGGGACCAGGTTGCTAGCGGAGGAAGAGCGGGGGTGGGAAGGACAACAGAAATCCAAGCAGGCCTATACAGCCGGGTGCGGGACAATGCCCCCCCGCCCCAACCACCAGCACCCAAAAGGTCGCCCTTGGATTGCGATCTCCGCAGTCGCGCGCGGACAAACCCGGCAGCCACGCGCTCTCCCGGTGCCCCAGTATCTGCGCGCGCAATGTAGGTCGCTTGTCCCTGGTGGACTCAGCTGCTTGTCTTGATCTTTTCCTGGGGGCCAGAGGCTAGGGCGGGGGCGTGAAGCTGGGATGGAGCAGACCTTGTGCAGGGGAGGGGGTGCGGGGCACGAAGCCTTGGGGCACGCGCCTGGGCGCACAGCCGGGAACCAGAGGCGGCCGCGACGTTTTTAATTAGGGCTTGGGCGCCCCAACCGAGGCCGTTCTGTAGTATCCGGGTCACGGTTTCTTTGCCTCTCCTTGAAACTCAGTCTGCCTTTTAGAGCCAGATAAGGAAGACAATCACTCGACTACAGCCGACGACTTGGAAACTAGGAAATCCTTTTCTGACCAAAGGAGTGTCTCCCAGCCAAGCCCTGCAAATACAGATCGAGGTGAGCCCTAACGGTCCTCGCTTGAACTGAGGTGGCCTTGAGCTGAGACCCAACTCATCCGGGTCACCACAGGCTTGGAGGAAGAAGGTTTTAATCGTGAGCAAATGATGCCGTTGAACAGACAGTTGATGTGGGAGAGGTGCAGGCCGGGTTTCAGGTCTTGTTTCTTCCTCACTGGCTTTGAGGGTCTCTGAGAAAGAGGTGGGGGCCCACTAAAAGGAAAAGGAAGAGGGACCATCTCATTCACCTAGACTAGATCAAAGGTTGCTTCCTGCCAGGCTTCATCTTCCTGAGCCCACTTTCCTTCCCGTCAAATCAGTGTCTTGGAAGGTGGGAAGGCAGCAGGTCCTGATAGAGGTCCTTAATTTGGCAAAGTTCCCAGGCTCTCTCCAGGACTGAACCCCTCTTACCTGCCCTTGTATCCTAGGTGAAGATGGGCTCACTTTGGATGTCACAGGAACTCACCTGGTGGAGAAAGACATTGAAAACCTGGCCAGAGGTGAGGTTAAATCTGTGGAATGGAGCTGTGAGATGCTTGAGGCAGATAGGTCCTTAGAGGAGAGGGTATTCTGGTAGTGGGTGTGTGCCAAAGGCATAACCAGTTTTCATTTCACCTAGTAGAAAAGATAACCCTCTGGACACGTGGCACAGAGGTAGGTGAGAGTAGGGTGAGCAGACCAGCAAGTTTATTGGAAGTTTGGCTTCTCAAGAACTGTCTTGAAGGGAGGGCCCAGTGAAAAAGGAGAATGGGCCTTGATTCTCAGAACTTGTAACTGGTGGACAATTTGAGTCTCTCTAACCCCATAAAAACACAACTTTGGCTGAAGAACAAGATGGCGGGGAGGTATTTATTTCCAGAATGTGTCAAAGGCCACTTTTCCCTCTGGGATTAATGCATAACCCTTCAACAATAACAGAGCAAGACTGGAGCTCATTCGCAGAACAGGACACCCCTCCTCCCGTCACTGTTAGTCTGATGGGGGAGGTAGCTTAAGGCACAGCAGACAGGGGCTTTGAACCCCGCTCACTCTGGCTCTCCATTTTACATTCCTGTGTTGCAAAGGAGCCTTCCTATGGGGGGACCTCGACACTAGTGGCCTCCTGTGGGGGCAGCTGGACCTTCTATTTCCCAAAACAGGCCTCCTTCCACACGGGCCAATGGGAAGTCTTAGAAATTGGGTGTGGGATGGGGTGGGGGTGATGGGCAGTAGTTTTTCACTCTTCCTAGCTGCAGGTTTTACAGGACATGCCACAACTTCAAAGCCATTGATGTTTTATCTGATAGTTCACCGCATGGATTTGGGGGTCTAAGTGCCCCCTTGAAATTGTAAACAAACTTTCTGTGTATGTCTTTTTCTCCAGGAAGGCTGTCCATGGATTTGATCAGATTCTCCCTGATTTGTCTTTAAAGGGGAGATTGGAAGTCTCATTAGAAATGGGGAGTTGTATTTTGTGGGTCATCTTCTGAGGTTGGGGAGTTAGGAGCAACTTAAAGCAGATGTCAGGCTCCAGTTATTTCCTGGAGCCACGGTCCAGAAATGCAAAACAGTTTCCACCCTCTTGAATTGGAATATCCTGGGACTATTCCCTAGGCCCCCAGCTTCCATCCAAGTCAAAGATAAAAGCCGAAATGCTCAGGTGTCAGGACCGGGGGCCTGGGCAGAACCTTGGCCCCGGTGGGTCCCCTGAATTTCCTCAGTCTCCCCTTTACCTCTCTCCCAACCTCTCACAGAAGAATTGCAGAAATTGCTTCTGGAGCAAATGGAGCTTCGCAAGAAGCTGGAGCGGGAGTTCCAGAGTCTCAAAGGTACGTCCTTCCTTCCCACCCCACCCCACGACACCACTTCCGGAACCTGCTCCAGGAACTGGGTGCAGACAGCAGCCGCCACTTGCCCCAGGGGAGAGAAGAACTCCCGTTTCCCATGTTTCTAGCTAGGTGAAGGACTGGGTAGGGGTGGGAGTAGGGGTGAGGATGGGAGGGAGCGGGAAGTGGAGCTGGGAGAGGAGGCTGTGCCTAACAGCTCTCACTTAATCAATTTGCACAGATAATTTTCAGGATCAAATGAAGAGGGAATTGGCTTATCGGGAAGAAATGGTACAACAGCTGCAAATTGTCAGAGGTAAGCCGGGAGTCAGGTGAGCGCACGCACCGCAGTAACTGCCTCTCGTCTGGCAGGAGCCGCAATGTTGGCTCAGTCATTTGGATTTAAATTGAAGGTAATTTAACAATTATTTTTTTTATTTAATATCCTTTGTATAGTCTGATTAGCCTCAGAATGGCAAGCGAGCCCAGCAAACGGCTTGCAGGCATCATTACGTGGAGTGATTGAACTTCTTAGCGCGGCAATTTCCATGGTTTCTAAATTAAAAATCGAGGCGTAAAATTACCTGGGAAGTAATGCCTAAGTTTGCTTTAATTTTGGTTAGATCCGTCTGCCTTTAAGCGCCATCCCAGGCCATTTCCTCCCCCACCCCCAGCCTGCAGTTTGAAGAAAGAGTTAGTGTCCCCTCCTCAGTTTCCGGAGTTAGTTCGGCCGGCCGGGGAGAGGCTGTGGCCCTGACCTCTGCCGTCTGGCTGGAGAGCGGTCTGTGTTTCCTCATAGCACATTCATGTCTTCCAGATACCTTGTGTAACGAACTGGACCAGGAGAGGAAAGCTCGCTATGCCATCCAGCAGAAATTAAAAGGTGTGAACCCAGAAACAAAGATGAATGAGTGGGGGGGGGGCGGGGGGCAGGGGGGGTGCTGGTTGTTGGTTATACTGTGGATGGATGGGTGGGTGGGTGGATGGGTGGGTGGGTGGATGGAGATGTTTGTAAGAAAGGAAGCCCGGGCCCACATGGATCAGAAGGGAACTGAGAACTGAATGAAATGAGGAAAATTTTTCCCTAACTGTGAGGTAGGAAGAAAGAGCCCCTTGAGCTCTGAGCATCCGAAAATTTGCTTTCTGGCCCAGCCCTGGCCTTGGACAATTAGACCTCTTTGTGCCTCAGTTTCCCCTTCTGTAAAATGGGGCCAATGGACCTTAGAAATGGTTCTGATTGACTAGGATCTCACTCTTGCCCTCCTACCTCCCTTCTGCTCCATTGAGAATTCGTGTGCCCAGAGGGTTGAATGGGGCCTGAGAAGGGGGGACTGGTGGCCCTCGAGGGCCAGTGAGGCAGGCTAGGCGGCCAACATGGTTGGTGCGACTTTCTCTCCAGAAGCTCACGACGCCCTCCACCACTTCTCCTGCAAGATGCTGACACCCCGGCACTGCACCGGCAACTGCTCCTTCAAGCCCCCGCTGTTGCCCTAGCGCCGGCTTGGCCGCGCCCACGCGCCCTCAAGCCATGCTGCTCCTTTCTGTAAATACCCGCTGCCGTGGCGGCCCAGAGCGAGGAACAAGCCATTAGGACCCGACCGTTGTAAATACAGCCGCCCGCCCGCCCGCCCTCCCGCCGGCCCCCATCCACTGTAAATACTGCCTCGCCCCTCCTTTGAACTCCAGGGCATCAAACCTCAAGGGGTAAACTGGACTCACCGCGGGTGAAGAAACGGTAGAGGGGAGACCTCTTTCACACACACCCCACTCGGGCCTGAGTAGGTCCTGGGACACGGATTGTAAATATAATGTAGCATCTTCGCCGGCTGCAGCCGCGCACTCCCAGTCCGGTCCACTTCTGAAACTCTTGTTCCTAACGACAACGTGGCTATGTGCAATGGATATACACGGACTGTAGGTCTCTTGGTTCAGTATTAGGGTCACTTTATTTATGCTGTAAGTTATTTTACTTCCCCCGGGCCCCTTTCCAGTCCTCATTTTGCCTTCATGCCTCTTTGGATTTTGCTTTGTGTGTTGTTTTTTTTTTGTTGTTGTTGTTGTTGTGTAACGTAACAGCACTTTAAAAGGGCGACAACTGACTCGACGAGATGGAGACCATCTTGAGCCTATTCGGGGAGACCTGTATCCGTGACTTTTGTTTTTAATAAAAAGAAAAAAAAAATCTGTCACTCCTTGGGGCTGCGGAGTTGAGAGTGTGCCCACCCAGGTGATGGTGAAAGATCCTGCCACTCAAAGATGGGGCGGGTGGGGATGCAAGTGCGGGACGGATGGTCGAGGTTACGGGGTGGTGCTCTCTCAGGAGACCTCTCTACCGCCCACTTAGACACACCCAACTTCCCCACAGGCCTCTGGAGCAGGACCCTCCTCTGGGAATTAGCTAGGGGAAGGATGCTGCCTGGTCCCTTGAACAGTGGTCCCTTCTTTCCCAAGCCTTGCTGGTACAGCCAGAAAGTTTAATTTTTCTCCTTTTCTCTCCTGTGTGTGAAGTCACCTTGGGGTATACTCAGCAAGGCTGCTAGGAATCCCGGGTTCAATCAGCATTGCTCTGCATGCTGGTGCTCTGCTCTGTAGACCTGACCTGGGAGCGCTGGCCGGGTGGGGGTGAGGAGTGAGGGACCTATCTTGACGGGACAGATATGGAAAAGAGGTGGAGAGTTTGAGGTCGCTGCACAGACAGATGCCCTGCCACGGGCCTGCCGCTCTCCGGAAGGAGCGAGCTCGGTCTTCATTTTAATGATCTCCCCCTCCTAGTCCTAGCAGATTTGTGTAACTAGAGGACCCCAGGGAGGAAGGTGAAGCCTGATGGCCGCAGAGGCAAAGGCCGGGATGCTCCCCAGCCTGTGGCCCAGGAGTGTGAAGCCTCACCTAGTGGCTGCTAGGCACCTGCTGGTCCGGCCACCGAAAAATAAACTCCGGGAAACACACCCCACCCCCAAGCAGTGTGGAGGATGGAATGGAGAGAGCGGGTTCTCTTACCAGCGGGTTTTCAACCCAGACTGGGTTTCATGCCCTCCTCTGGCTAGCAAAGGTCCTGCGTTGTTGAGTCCTTTATTTTTTCCAGGGCCTCGTTTTCCGATCTCCATTAAGTGACATTTGTTTGTGCCCCGAGGCTCAAGGAAGCGCTCCAAGAAGGAAGCCCATGTGCAGGCCGCTGCCAGGACCATCTCCTCCTAGATCTGGCTCTCAGACTAGCACCCCAGAGCTCCAAGCACTCTCTGGGGGATCTTGGAGGCGAAGTCAGGTCCCAAAATTCTCTGGAGTGTTTTGGGCCATGAGCCCTAGCTGCTCACACCAGGGAGTTTCACTGGAGGCCTCTTGAGGTGCAGGCTAGCTAGGACACAGTCTGGGCGATGGAAGAAAGAACCAGATGCTGAGCCCCACGCTAGGATGAGACAGGAGGCCGGCCAGTCCCTGTGCTGGGGTTGTGAACCTTCAAACCTGGGATACTGTCAGGGCCAGATCAGCAGGGGATGAGAGGGCTCCAGGCAAACCATGAGGCTCTACCTTGCTATTCCCTCTCTGGGACCCTCCAGGGGCCTAAAATAGTTCACCTACGGGTGAACTATTTGCGTTGAATATGTTGCGTTGAATATATGGGTGAAGAGGGCATGCTTATCGGCTCTTTTACGCCTGGGCTGCACACATCTTGAAAGTGAGATCTACATAGGAAGTGATTTGCATTCCCAGGGCGCGCCAGGGACAGGACCCCACAATGCACGCAGGCTAGCAGATTGCTTGCGCGTTTCCCACACCTAAACGCACAGTTGGAAGCTGCACAATCCTTTTCTGTAAAATGGGCAGGGCAGTTACCACCTAAGCAGGAAGGTCCGTGGCACACACCAATAAAGGAGACTGGAGAACATTCCCTTCTCGCCTTTCCCTCCCAACTTTCCCAAAGCAGAGTAAAGTATACAGGGACCTGGGGGCTTCAGGTGGTACAGAGCTTCAGGTGGTACAGAGCCTCCGAGGACTGGAGGTGTAGGCGGATCCGACCTAGAAAGTTCCGTTGCGCAAATAAGAAAAAAGCAAACCACAAAAAACAGAAACCCTCCTGGGCTCCACATCACTTCGAAATGGCTTGTTCCCCCTCAAAATGTTAATAACCAAACGATTGGTATGGATGTAATTATCAATAATTATACGAATTATTGCTGATTGCGGGGCTCGTAGCTACTTTAATTAGCTTACCAGATTCTAATTAAGTTAAATGAAACATTAATAGAGAAAATATGCTTTAAAAAACACCCAGGATTTTTAATGTCTATTTCTCGCCACAATGTTGCCACCTTGCGACGAACTCCGGGCATTACAGCCTGCGCTCACGGCCCAGACTCGGATACCTTCGCTCTAGCGGAGAAAGTGGGTTTGCAGAATTAAGGGAGACTGGGCACAGAATGTCTCACAGGAGATTTTTCTCCGGGTGTTTGGTTTGGCTCCCCTGTTTCCCCGAGTTCTCTACAAGATTCTGGCGCTGGGATTCTGGAGGTAAGGAGCCATGTAAACATGCCCCGTCCACCTCTCTGCCGATTTCGCCTGAGGAATTCCATCCCTTATGCGAGCGGTGTGGGGCAGACTGCCTCTCTCCACCAGCGCGGCAAACCCTGCGTGAAAGACTGAGTAGACGGATATTTTCTGCCCTTGAGGATACCTGTAAGCTGCTTCCCACCTCTGCTTCCTCTGCCAATGGGTTCCTCACCTCCTTGGTCACAGCTATCTTGTGTGTTCTCGGGGCTCTAGGTTCCTGGACTCACCTCCTTGTTATCCGTGGTTGTATGAGTTGTCTACCCAGGAGACTGCGAGTACCTCCACAACTGAGGTCACACCTAATGTTCTTTCTTGCCACCTCCAACGGCACAGCGCGGGCACTGAAGTGCACACGTGGACCGTCCACGTGAAAGGCTAGTTCATCGAGGTGCTGGAAACGTCTGAGGGAAGGAATCCCAGGTGCTTCTGGACAACAGCCACCGAGAAGCAATTATGCTCATTTACATAAGGTTAATTAAACACAAGCTTGCTGCTCACAAAGATCCTTCATCAATAGGATTAGTGTTGGGGTAGGGTGTCAAGTAATTTATTGTCAACCTAGGGAAGGAAAACCTTCCTCGGGTCCCAACTGTGTGTCAAAGACACTACCTCATCCACACATTCCCAGCTACCATGTCCTACAGTGCAACCTGGGTCCTTGGCAACTCCCACCTGGAATCCTGATCACCAGAAGCAAAACTGCATCATACGCCTTCTCCCATGCCTCCATTCATTCTAAACAGACTCACCCCCTCCCTCCCCAGAAGCCACAGTGGTGTGGGAAGAGCACAAACTCTGTAACCCGGTTCACTGAGTCTCTGCTGCCTCTCTGTGTAATATGGGACCTGTTGGGGGACCTCTGTGTTTCTGCCTCATCCATAACATGACTTCTTCATACAACTGGTTTGTACATGTAGTAAGCCAATACAGGTAAAGCCTGGAGGATAGTCCTGGAAAACAAGAGCTGGTGTATCTGTGTGTGACAGAATCAGAGCTGGTGTACCTGTGTGTGACAGAATCAGAGCTGGTGTACTTGTGTGTGATAGAGTCAGAGCTGGTGTATCTGTGTGTGATAGAGTCAGAGCTGGTGTACCTGTGTGTGACAGAGTCAGAGCTGGTGTACCTGTGTGTGACAGAGTCAGAGCTGGTGTACCTGTGTGTGATAGAGTCAGAGCTGGTGTACCTGTGTGTGATAGAGTCAGAGCTGGTGTATCTGTGTGTGATAGAGTCAGAGCTGGTGTACCTGTGTGTGATAGAGTCAGAGCTGGTGTATCTGTGTGTGATAGAGTCAGAGCTGGTGTATCTGTGTGTGATAAGACCACCTCGCACTCCAGCGAGGTTTCCAGTCTGTGGCCCTCCACTTCTCCAGGGCCCACGAAAGGAGACAAACCAATGCTCCCTTCAGCCTGACCTTTTGGACTTTCTGGAAACACTTAAAAGCAGTCACAAAGACCCGGTTGGAAAGATATCCTAAGGTCCCAACCTTGGTTGGTTACAGGTGGCCAATGAGGCAATGGATGGGCCCAAGTTCCTTGAGCAAGTCAGAGCAGAACCAGGAAAGGCAGCCAGAATTTCAGATTTTTCTAGCTCTAAGAATTGCATGCCCCAACAGTTCGTGTCGTGAGGAACGAGGGATTTCCTTGGACAGTTGGGTTCCTATACCACTCCATTCCAGCATAAATGACCCTGCCGGTCCTTATTACAGGAAGAACCACAATAGTACGTATAGGTGGTGTCTTTGATTGGCAGCATTCCCGGAGATAACTTAAAACTGTTGTCCCCGAGAACCGGACATCTGATTCCAGCAGAATTGTCTTCCAGTTGGTTTATAGAGGGAGGCTGAGAGCGGAGGAGCAAGGAGTCCCACAGATCTTGATTCGACGCTGTGATCAGGAAAGGGTCATGTCACCTTCGTAGACGAAAACAGAAATAGCACAGCCAGTGGCGGCCTGAGGAGTCCGCCCAGTCCGCCGGTCTTCGGTTCTGATCTCGGGTGCCCTGTGGCGAGCGCGCCCAGGAGCCGCTGGCGTCCCAGGGGCTGCAGAGCCCTCGCGCAGGCTCAGAACCAGCGAAGCGCGTACACCATGTTTCTTTGGGGGGAAATTGGACATTTCAGAAAACATTGAGTAAGTCAGCCCAGGAAATCTGAACTTGGGGAAGGTGGTCCTTCCTTCTTGATCTTACTAATTAGGATTTCTGTATTATTTATTTATTAGTTATTTGGCAGTTGAATAATGTGCGGACCAGGAAATTCTGCTTTCACAGTCAGTGTCTCTTCAAAGGTATCAGGCCTAGGTTTCAAATGCTTGCTCGTCTCGCCCAGGTGACTCCATGTCATTGCGATTTGGGACCTGAAGTGACCAACCAGCTTTGGCGAACCATTCCTTACTAGGTCAGTGAGGAGGGAGGCAGAGGCGAGCGGGAGCTGGTGTGGCAGTGCACATCTGTAATCCCAGCTATGGGGAGGCGGCGGCAGGAAGATCCAGAGCTGGAGGTTATCCTAGACTGCATAGCGAATTCGAGGCCAGGGTGGGATGCGTGAGACCAGTCTCAAAAAATACAATAAGTCAGAAACTGCAACTGAAACCCATGGATAGGGCACACTGCAAAGAGAAAAGCTCTGTCTAGACCCCTCTTCTTACTTCCTCCTGGAGAACTATGGTTCCATTGACTCAAGCAAAAGATGAAACGTGGGATGATTGTGTTGGGGCTGTTGTGAATGTGGAATTTAAAAGTAGAGAAAGAAAAATATGGAACGCTTCACGAATTTGCGTGTCATCCTTGCGCAGGGGCCATGCTAATCTTCTCTGTATCGTTCCAATTTTAGTATATGTGCTGCCGAAGCGAGCACGATCGTGATTCTGTCTCAGAAGGTATATAAGGGCAAACCCGTCAAAACTTTATCAGTTATGGTGAGGTTCTTATGACATGTTTTTTCAAATCCAATCGCTCTATAAATCCGTAACTTGTGAATTCCATATTGTGCATTCTTCATTTTTAGTTTAGATTCAGAGTTAAATTCAGTTATGTCCGCAGCTTCGTTTCAACATTGTATATGCAAATGAGGGGACGATGGGAAACAGACCTGTTCCGGGCCGATCTGTGCGCGGCCCCGTAGTCACAGTCCGCCACGTGATGCGCGCTGTGCACGCGCCTGGCCGCGCTGGACTCGCGCTGGGCTCGCGCTGTGCACGCGCCTGGCCGCGCCGGGCTCGCGCTGGGCTCCTCCGGCTGCGACGCGGGGCGCCAGTGTGTCCTAGGGACAAGGGGTCCCTAGCCGAGGGGTCCCCCGAGCCCCACTTGGAAGGGCGGGGCAAAGGTTGCGAGCGGCTCATCAAGCCACGCTCGACTCTGAGACTCGCCGCCAATGATGCGGCTGCCCAGGGTGGCCTGCTCCGGGTGCAGAGGGTGATGAGCCGCCCCTGCCTCAGTTTCCCCCGGGCTTGTCGAAAACAGCGCGCCACCATTGGAGCCGAGGAGAAAAGAGGGGTGTCCACTTTGGAGCCCAGACTTTCCGAGTGTGGCCCGCGGCTGGGGGTAGTTGTGGGAGAGGGGCACGCTCGCGCTCCTGCGTTTACTAAGGGCCGGGCACTTTAATGGGGGTGGTGCCCCCCCTCCCCCGCTTTGCAAGTTAGGAAATTGAGGCTCTGGCAGGTTAAACCAAGTGGTCCTGCGCGCCGTGAAAGAAGTCGAGATTTGGATGCAAGCCGAGTTCAGAGGCCGCTCTTTTCTCGTGCACAGTAGGACTCTGAAGAAAGAGCAGCCCCCCCCCTCGTTCCGGGTTAGATTGTACCCCCAAACTTAGCCTGCTCTTCCTCCCTTCCTTCTTTGCTCTGACAGACCCGGAGCGCCGACATGTCGCCACCCGCTCTTTAAGGTGAGAGAGTGAGCAGGAAGCTCCGGTGCCAGACGTGTGTAAAGAGACTAGGTCGGGGTGTGTAAGTCACTGGGGTGGGCGGCCACAAAAGGAGGCGACCTTGGAACAATGACCTGATACCCGGGCGGCCCTGAGAGGACGGGGACAGAGACTCCCAGGCAAAAGCAAACGGAGTCAGCCAGGGCCACAAGGGAGCCACCAGCGAGGTACTAGGGGCTCGCACACGGTGCTCGGCCTGGGTGCGGTGGGACAGGACCCCAGCCTAGGCAGAGAAGCCCCAGGCCGGGCTTTTGGAGCTGAGTCCTCCCCCTCCCTACCTGTTTTCAATGAGATGGAAATCAGGCGCACGCTGCCCGGCTCCTCACGTGACCTCTCTCTAAATAAGCAGTAAGCAACTGCAAAACTCAGAATGCTAATAACGGCCTTCACTGAGTGAGAAGAGCTAATTTGGGCAATGATGTTTCCCTCGGATTTACAAAAGGGAATTGCAAATAACCAAACAGTAATAGCATTGATGGGAGATGATGCTAAACTTCTATCAGCATCCGCGTTTGTTCTTCACGTGTTTAGAAGGGGAGCCTTTTCGACACAGTGGCTGCGCACACGTGTCACGGTGACAGGTACATAACTGCCTTATCGCGCAAGCCAGCAGGAGACAGACCTGGTTCTTGTTCACCGTTCCTGGCTATTTTAAGCCGGAGGTGGTCTGTTAGGCTTGTTGTCTGTTTGCTTTTTCTGGTCCAGAAGCCGAGCAATCTATTTGGATTCTAGGTCCACTCTTTCTGGCTCGAGTCCTGTTTTAGCTTGAACGAAGACTGTTAACTGCTAATGTCTTGCTCAGCCTTGGTGGCTCTTGTGTAACTGAAGGGCTTTCCTGAGAGAATAGAATTAGCAAGATGTAAAAATTCCAAGATGGCTCAGTGGGTAATCAGGCTGATGACCTGAGTTTGATCCCTGAGACCTACATGATGGAAAGAGAGAACTGACTGACGCTCACATGGTGGCCTCTGACCTCAAGCTGTCCTCTGACTTTCACACACATGTGCGATGGCACACACCCAGCCACACACATACACAAAATAAAACGTAATAAAATTCTAAATTCCAACATGATTTTTGTATCCTACTTTACAAGGCTACAAACATTCTAGTCATCGGTGAGGTGTGGCGGCCTCAGAAGGATCTGCAGGAGCTATTGTAGACCTAGTTCTCAGGCTGCTGAGGAGAACAGTGCTCCCCTCAGGCGGGAAGGCCCAACACGAAAGAAGGTAGAGGATACTACTATGCTTTGGACCTAAAGCTTCAGTCAGAGGTGGAATCAAACGGAAGGTAATTCAGTCAGAGGCACCACCGCTCCTGAAGAGATGAGTGTTTTCCTTCTGGAACTGAATTATTGCTGTCCTGGGACTGGTGAAGGGCTGGGTTATTTACCTTGGGAGAAGGTGGTTCTACCAGCCTGGCGTCCTTGGCTTCCTCTCACCGTGTAACTCTTATTGCAGACCAGGGAGGTCTGCTAAAGGATGCTGTCCTCTGTGTGGAGATGTACCCAAATACCTTCAGCAAAGACCAAGCAGATGGGACTACCCAGTCATAGACTTTAATGCTCCAAAACTGTAAGCTGTATAAACCTCTTTCTGTAGATGCTCAGCCTTATAGCATCAGGAAACAGACTAAGATAGTGGGTGAATGGAGGGAAAGAATGGATATGGTATGAGGCTGGAGGAGGGAGCTCATGAAAGAACCCCTTAAAGGGAGAACCAAGTGGATCGTGACTTCACAGGAAGTCCCACCCCCCAGGACACAGGCACTAACGCAGAGGAGTGTGGGTGCTATGGAGGACAGGCTCTGGCCAGCCATCTCAGAGCTCCAGTAACCTTCTGGGTCATTGACTTCTCTCCACTCTGCAGACCCGGGGTGACCTGAATGTGGATAGTCTTCCCTGAGTGCCGTGGGCTGCAGAACCCCAAGAGACAAGATATGGTGACTTGATTCTGTTGGGGGTGGGGCTTCCCACCACCTGAGAGAGAGAATGTAGACCAGGTTTGATTTTTGTTTTGTTTTGTTTTGAGACAGCGTTTCACTGTGTTATAGCTTTGGCTGTCCTGAAACTCGCTCTGTAGCCCAGGCTGGCCTCCAACTCCCAAAGACCCTCCTACCTCTGCCTCCTTAGTGCTGGGATTAGAGTGGTGCACCACCACACGTAGCATTATTATTAAATTTGAATTATTTAGTGTATAAAGATCATCCTCAGGTACACAAGACCCCGTCTCAAAAGTCAGGGGAAAAAAAATGGTGTGTGGTGGGACACTGATGAGGTTGCTCAGCAGCTAATGTGCGTGTCACGTAAGACTGTCAGCCTGTGTTTAAGCTCTGGAAACCACATGGCCGAAAAGAGAAATGACCCACAGAATTGCCCTCTGACTGCCATCCGTGTGCTCTGGAGTATGCCCAAGGCCCCATCCTATGCACACAGTGACGAGGGGGAGGAGGGGCTGAGTCTGGGGGCACCTGCTAGCCTCTCCACTTGTCAGCATGTCGGTTTCATTTGCAGGGCATGAAAGGGGGTGCTCCTCCAGATGATGGCACCATGGACTCTGCTGTCACTCACCCCCTAGGCCAAGCTGACGGACAGTGACTATGGTTTATGGTGTGTGTGGGGGGGGGCAGGGACTACCTCATATAAGTCCCAGCAGCCCCTCTGCTGACCCGGGATACCCTGAAGCAAGCCTACCAGGCTTCTGTCTTCTCTTCTAGGATGGAAGATATAATTCTTGCCCTTGCTGAAGGAGGACAACCTCATCAGTGTCCCACCACACCCCGACCAGGGTTGGGGTGGGGGGCAGATGAGAAAGGGCATTGGAAACCCCCAGCCCTCTCCCAGGGAACCACTCCCCTTACCTGGCCAGGAGGCACTGGTCCCATCCCCCACCAGGAAAGACTCGGAAAAACCAGAAAATGAGAGCGCCAAGATGAACCATCACATTGTGTTAATATTTTCACACCACTTAACTCTCATTAAAATGTACTTTGCTGAATTTAATATGTGATTTCAAATGACACAACATATTAAGTGCTTAATATACTAGAAATTATGAAACTATTATAGTCGATGCCATATGAAATAATTAGAGTGAATTAAACTTTAGCAGCCGAGTGAAGGCAGGGCTTCAACTTATAATGTCTGCAAGTCGCTCAAGCCACAGCTGTAATCCCGCAAATAAATGTCCAGAAATGAGGCTCTTTAAATAAAAACCGAATCTCATGTGTACTTACACCACAAGGTCTTCTGGGCTCTAGTGACATGGGACCTGGCTGCTCTGGGCAGGAGGGTGGGGGCCCTGGGACTCACTCCCAGTAAAGACCCCTGGGGCTTTACCTGGCTTTGCCCAGTGTCACAACTCAAGTGGCGAGTGATGTCAAGAGGCATGGCTTTCTTATGTCAGAACAGCGAGCTGCTGAGCTGAAAATAGAAACACGCCTACTCACCTCGCAGGGCTGTGCTTCGTGCCAGCTGTTTTCTGTGCAGCTGATCCCTCAGCCTCAATGACAAGCCGCCATTTTCTGCTGAAGAAACTCGGAAAGAGAACTCATCAAGGACTTCGGTCAGATCCACTGTGCTGATCCATACTAGGGTATGAGCACATGCTCTTGTGTGTTTGTGCACCCCTATCTAGAGTGTGTGTGTGTGTGTGTGTGTGTGTGTGTGTGTGTGTGTGTGTGTGTTAGTGATATGCTCGTGTATGTGAAAGCCAAAGAAGGATGTCCTCAATTGCTCTCCACCTCATTGTAAAAGCGATTTTTATTTATAGGTATGAATGTGTGTCTGTGTGGGTATGTGCACATTTGTGCAGATGCTCTCAGAAGCAAGCAGAGAGCCTTGAACCCCTGGAGCTGGAGTTACTGTGAGTTACCCAACCTGGGTGCTGGGAACTGAACTCTGTCCTCTGCGCAAGAACAGGACTTGCTCTTAACGGCTGAGCCATCTCTTGGGTCCCTCCGCTTTATTTATCTGAGGCAGGGTCCCCCTGCCTGCATCTCCTCCACAGTGGGACTCCAGGCACCCTCGGCCTTCCCTGAGTTTTCCCATGGCTGCTGGAGGTGGACCAGCAAGCTCTCTATCCACTCTGCTGCCTCCGGTCCCTGAGCATCCCTGATTTCAATCCTGTGGCCAATGACCATGGTGTCAGGACCTTTCCTGTCTTGGAGAATGTCCCTGCTTCAACCTTTCTATTTTATTACATTTACTTATTTATTCACTTATTTATTTGTGTGCACATGTAGCGGTCAGAGGTCATCTGGCCAGAGTCGGTTCTTTCCTTCCACCATGTGGGCTCCGCGGCAAGTGCCTTTATCCACAGAGCCATCTTGCTAGCCCTGCCTCAACATCTTATTCACATAGCTTATTATTATCATCGTACACATCTTCCCTGGATAAATGTGTTAATCTCTGAAGAATCCTTGTGGATGTGTCTAGAACAACAGAACAGATATATGGATAAACAACATTATAAAAGCAAGAGGTAATCATGAAAGCTAAGAAAATAGGAGGGGTCTGGGTATGTGGCTCAGTTGGTAGAATGCTTGCCTAGTGTGCACCCCCTCACCTCCCACCCCCACACATATGCATTCTGGCATGTTCAACTTTGTGAAAAGACCGTTAGCAGAGCCAGGTATGGTGGTACATACTTGTAATGCCGGCACCTGGGAGGGTGAAGTTGGAGGTTCTCTGAGCATCACAGTGAGATCCTCGCTCAGATTAAAAAGAAAAAACAGGGACTTGGGATCTAGCTCTGCTGGTAGAGAGCTTTGCTAGCATGCATGAAACCCTGGGTGCCATCCAAGCCCCGGGTGAGATGGTGCACACCTGTAATCCCAGCACTGCCGAGGTGGAGGCAGCAGGGAGGTGGTGGCACACGCCTGGTGACCTGGCCAGGCAGAGGCGGTGCATGCCTTTAATCCCAGCGCTCGGGAGGCAGAGGCAGGCAAATCTCTGAGTTTGAGGCCAGGCTGGTCTACGAAGTGAGTTCTTAGACAGCCAGGGTTATGCAGAGAAATCCTGTCTTGAAGCCCCCTACCCCTCCCCCCAAAAGAAAAAGTTGACGAAGTTCAGGGTCATCTTGGGATACATAGTGAGTTTGGGACCATCATGGAATGCATATATGAGACACTTTCTAAAAACAAAAAACAAACAAAAAAAAAAAAACCTAGATTCACCATAAATCAAACATCAAAAAATAAAACCAAGCCCCCCAAATTCCCAATGCCCCAAAGCAAGGGCAATGACAATCTTCCATAGTTCTGCTTTCCAGTGATAAGAGTTTGGTATGATGACCACATATCGATCTTAGCATGTATTATGATTACCAATCAAGATCCTGTGATGACAGATTGCTTTGAACAATTCCTGGCATGAAGAAGCAGCCTCCTTCCCTGGCTTCTTCTGCGCATGCTCCTCCTGCAGCCATCTGGTTAAGGCAGCTTTGTGTCCAAGATCAGCTGATGTTCTCACCCCTGAAGAGCAAACTGGTTGTGGGAGATAGTAGGGTACAACCTCTTTCTTTGTTCAGATATGTTATTTTCATTTATTATTATAACAATCATTATTATTATTATTATATGTATGTGTGTGCATGCATGATGATGTGTGGACCATGTCACAACACCAGGTCAGAAGACGACAGTCAATTCTCTGTTCTATCCTTCCATGGGTCCCAGGGACCAAACCCAGGTTGCCAAGCTTAAGATGCAGTGAGTACCATTATCGGCTGAGCCATCTTGCTGGCCCTTACTTAAGATATTTTAATTGATGTATACTAAGTGTACTTATTCAGGATCACAACTTTTCACCACATAGTGGGTGAATCCAACTGGAGGTAGAAATGTTTGGGAATCTACAACAATCAGTCCTGGAGATTTGCCCCTCCCGTGTTAACAGAAGACAGCTCTGCTTTTATTTGTCGGTTTCCATATTCTTTTCTTCATTTGTGCATGGGCCTGTGTGGTCCGTATGTGTGCTGTACAAGTCTTTGTTAGTGTAAAGATGTGCATGTGTGTGGAGACCAGAAATTGACATAAGTGTTTTCCCCCATTGCTCTCCACCTCTTTCTTCCTTCATTGCCTTTCTTTCTTCCTCCATTTTTCTTTCTTTCCTTCTTTTTTTCTCTCTCTCCCTTCCTTCTACTCTCTTCTTCTTACTTCCTTATCTCTCTCTCTCTCTCTCTCTCTCTCTCTCTCTCTCTCTCTCTCTCTATTTGAGACAGGGTTTCTCTGTGTAGCTTTGAAGCCTTTCCTGGAACTCACTCTGTAGCCCAGGCTGGCCTCAAACTCACGGAGATCCACCTGCTTCTGTCTTCCTAGCACTGCGATTAAGGGCGTGCGCCGCCAGCACCTCCTGGTTTCATTTTCAGGTTTTTATGTGGGTTCTGGAAATCCGAACTCAGGCCCTCATTCTTGCATGACAGTAACTTTCCTAACTGAACCATCCCCCAGCCCCATTAGACATATTTTTGACCCATGTGGGCGGCTATTCTTTCATCCTTGTTTGAATTGTCTGTCACCGTGCATGGTGTCATGGCAGTCATGAGCTGATCTTTTGGGCAGTAGGACACCAATATGTAAATGCAGTAAGGCTAGAACTGTGTTCCATGTTCATGGAGAAAAGACCGGAAAAGACATATAAGTCTGTTTGATATTTTTTATTGTATTTCTGCCAAATCAAAACACTATGGGATGGTAGTACTATGTACCCCTAGGCTCAGGACTGTCTTACAATATAACGCGCACCCAACTTTAGAAGTCCTGAGGGTCAGTGATGGAGAGACGCCTCAGCGGTTGAGAATCCTTCTTGCAGGGCTGGAGAGATAGCTCAGAGCACTGGCTGCTCTTCCAAAGGTTCGGAGTTCAATTCCCAGCAACCACATGGTGGCTCACAACCATCTGTAATGAGATCTGGTGCCCTCTTCTGGCCTGCAGGGATATGTGCAAACAAACACTGTATACATAATAAATAAATAAATCTAAAAAAAAAAAAAATCCTTCCTGCTTTTGCAGAGGCCTCCGTGGCTGCTCACAGCCATCCAGAACTTCAGTGCCAGGAGAACCAACACCCTCTTCCTCCTGGCTTCCAAGGACAAGGCATGCATGTGGCTCACATACATGCAAAGAAGCACTCATACACATAAAACAAACATTGAAATCTATACATTGTAATACTCTAAGAGTCCAGACCTAGGGCTGGTGAGACAGGCCAGTGAATAGAGCATTTGCTGCTCAGCCTTGAGAACCTGAGATTGTCCCTGGCAACCCAGTGGCCAGGAGATTCTGCCCTGAAAACAAGATGGAGAAGGAGAAGTCCCCCAGATCCTCTGACCTCCACACACATGCATGCACATGCATATGAGTACACACACACACACACACACACACACACACACACACACACACACACTGAATAAACAACTTTTTTAAGTCTCTTACAAAGTTCAAAGCAAGTTGCATACCTGTTGTGGGAAATTCACTATTCAGCCCAATTACCAATTGGATGGAATGTTTTGGACTTTGTGGCATGGTTTTCTCAGATATATGTGACCCCTTAAAAATTGTGGGGCAAGGGTTGCATGCTCCCTTGGGTGGTCGGAGCAGGAGCAAGCTGCGGAGAAACATGGCTTGCAGTCTGGTTCCCATAGCCCTTGGGCAGAATGGCAGGACAACGGCAGGTGGATCAGCAGCGAGCGGCCTTCTGTATCGTGAGTGTACCTTATAGATTTCATTCCTTAATAAATCTTACCTGGCCGCATACCTCAGTGTCCCATTTTACATACCTCCAACATATAATGGCACAGAGTGGACATTCTTTTTCCTAAAGGGAAGAAGCAGCGTATTGAAGGCATGATGGGACCAGAGCAAGACCCAAATCCAGCCAGATAGACACTGGATCCTGCAGCTCCGTGTCTGGCATCAGACTTGAAGAGATAGCTGTTACAGGGTGTGTCTCATAGGCAGAATCTAGGTTTTTGAAAGTGAATGTGTCTGTCATAAAAGCAGATAGAGGCTATTGGGAGGAGGCAGGAGGCCAGCATGAGGGGGTTGAGGGACGATAAAGTTTAACTATTGGGGTGAATATGAGCAAAATACAAAGATAAACATGCAGGAAAATGTCAGAATGAAACCCATTATTTCATACGCTAATGAAGAACAGTCAACAATAAAATCAAGTCTGGACAAGGGGCACTGTCTAGGATGGCACGCTGGCTTCCTCTCCTTGGTTCACCCACACCTCCCTCTTTAGCTAGCACCCCTGCTGCTGAAGCTGGGTAAGAGTGGCTAGAAGGGTTTGGGGGAGATGCTGTTGATAGTCTGGCTCCCCAGATTTAGCCTCCTCCTCCACCTTGATGGGGCTCCTCCTGACACTTAAAAAAAAAGTTTAATTTTTAATTATGGGGTGGGGTATGCATTAGATCATCTGAAGCTGGGGTTACAGGCAATTGTGAACTTCACCATGTGGGTGCTGGGAACAGAACTTGGGTCCTCTGCAAAAGTAGCGTGTTCTCTTACCCATCTTTTGAGAGTCTCATGTATCCTACCTCACTGTGTAGCTGAGGATGACCTGATCTTCCCTCCATCCCTGAGTCCAGGTGTGCTTTATGCATTGCTGGAGATCCAAACCAGGATCTTGATAAGGTAGGCAAGTGCTCTACCAACTGAGCTACACCCCCAAACTGTCTGCTGGGGCTTCTAGAGGCAACCGTTCTATGTGGAGTCCTCCTGAGGAGATCATGTAAGCTCAGTCCTCCTGGCCGGGAGGCCCGTGGGCCAGAGGGCGGGTAGAGCAGGATGGTTACCCTGACCGTGGCTGGGCTTCAAAGCACATCTGTCAAGAGGGTTTTCAGAGACCCAGGGGAGGCTGTGGGACGGGTCACAGGGGCCATGCCATAGCCAGGTGTGTTGTGGGAAATAGTAGGGAAGATCATCAAAGACACAGTAGCTGAATAACTGGAGGAGGTTTCCCTCTCTGGACAATCGTCGTGTGTCCCACCTCCAGCAATCTAGTGATGCCTCTCTACAACCTCGTGCAACCCCAGCCCTAGGCTCCATGCTCAGTCTGACTCCTGCCCCAACTTCCGGTGACTGTGCTAGGAATCTTCCTTCCGCTTAACAGCAGGGCCCAGAATTCCTTTTTTCTCCTCCTTTAACATTTTAAAAAAGTGTGTGTGTGTGTGTGTGTGTGTGTGTGTGTGTGTGTGTGTGTGTGCCCACGAAGAGTGGTTGGATCCCCTGGGGCTGGAGTGGTGAGCTGGGTCCTGGGAATTGAACTCCAGTTCATCTGGAAGAGGAGTAAATGCTCTTAACCCCTGAGCCATCGCCTCCCCAGCTCCTCCTACTTCCTCTCATAAATGACAATGCGGTGTTGCTGTTTACAGTGATTGTGAAGGCAGCTTGATCAGATGCTCCAACGGCTCTCTGGGCTCCAGGAGAAAGCTAAGGAACTGATGATCACTTTGATGAGCACGTTCTGAGAAAAGGCCATCTCCACACTCCCTTTCCTTCCCATTCCTACGGAGGTCTCTGGTGACTCTCTTTACCTGCCTGTCTAGTACTCCAGCCCCCTTCCCTTAAGTTTTAGACATTCCTCATTAACGAATGTTCTCCTTATTGCAACAGCCTGAGCGAATCTTAAGCCTGGGACGTCTATTCCTTATAGCTTCTGAAGGTCGTTGTAAACATCAATTGAACGGGGAATTTACCCGGGGTCCCAGGTTCCAGTCCTGGCCCACTTGCATCTGGCTTCCCCTTTTAGCAAGTTCAGTTCTGGGCTGAGGTGGACCAGAGGGGAGGTGGGGCCCAGCGAGCAGTTGTACCTCTCTCACGCTGCCACCAGAGGGCGATGGCTCAGCGCAGGAGGCCTGCCGACGCTCCCGCGGGCCGTGGACGCTTGCAAGCCAGCTCGTCCCGGGTGCGATGCCCGCGAGGCGCCTCCTGCGGCTCTGCACACCGCCAGCTCGGCTTTCCGGAGGCCCTTGAGTGGGTGGGAACACCCCTCCAAGACTATCCTCCTGCCTCTGCTGCTAGCTCTGGTCGAGGATAGGCCCCTTCTCTGGCCTATCCTCTCTAACTGGGATTAACCAGGGATCCCCGATTCAGCGGGAAATGGGGAGGAGGGACAGGACGCAGGAGCCTCGGGGACCACTAATGTCCCTTAAGTGGACCAGCCGGCCGAAAGAGGGGATCAGGGAACATGAAGGAAATATATTAGTCTTTGACAGCAGAGGTAAGGAATGGTGGGTCAGAAGAGGAACTGGGATTTTCTCCGCCCAACTCCCAGCCCCTGGGCTGGAGCCCTCCGGCTTAGAGATGGTTTCCTACTAGGGGAAAACAACAACAACAAAACAAACACAAAAACCCAGCCACGGCAAGAGAAAGGGGCCCCTCAGGACAATCAGCTCCACCCCAAGTGCACTCTCTTAAAGGACTCCAACTGGGGAGCTCATTGGCTTGGGAGGAGCATGGCACTTGCATGAAAGTGCCTCCATCCCCAGACGCATTTTAAATGTTAAGCAGAGAGCTCGACCTCAGAGCCAGCTCTAGCAATTGGATTAACCTTGGAGGGAAAGGTTTCACTTTCTGTGTGTGGTTCAAATTCCTCCTCGGTAGCAGCCATTCACTGCGGCTGGAAAAAGCAATACAAAAACGCAAAACGGAAATAACAAAACAGGAAACAAAATATCTAAAAACCACACAGAAACAAAACCCTCAAAACCAATAACTGAAATCCAAACAGCAAAGCCCGGTGGGGTGGCGCACGCCTACAATCAATCCCAGCACTCTGGAGGCAGAGGCAGGTGGAGCTCCGAATTCAAGGCCAGCCTGGGCTACAGAGTTCCAGGATAGCCAGGGCTACAGAGAGAACCAAGCCAAACAAAAAGATTGCAAACCAGCAAAAATCTCCTCAAACCCAAATGAAACCAAAAAGCCACCTTCTTCAAGAATTGGGGACCAGGACCTGGAGAGGTGGCTCTGTAGTTAAGACAACTGGCTCTTGCAGAGGACCTGGGTTTGATTCCCAGCACCCACAGGGCGATTCACAACTTCAGACCCAGGGGATCTGACGCCCTCTTCTGGCCTCATCAAGCAACTGCATGCATGTGATTCACAAACATGCAGGCAAAACACTCATCCATACACATTTAAAAAAATGCTTTTAGGGGCTGGAGAGATGGCTCAGTGGTTTAAAACACTTGCTACTCTTCCAGAGGTCTCTGGTTCAATTCCCAGCACCTACATGGCAGCTCACAACTGTCCGTAATCCAGCTCCAAGTGATTGACATCCTCACACAGTCATACATGCAGGAAAAACACCAATACACAGAAAATAAAATAAACAAATCATTTAAAAATTGTTTGAATGATTTTAAGAAAGAATTGGGAACTACAGAAGAGGATAAAGAAACTATTCCCACGTTCCTCCCCACCCCACAGACATTGGTGCTGTTCTTTCTCTACAGAATGAGGATAATGGTGTGACCAGGACAGGAATGTCCCGAGGACTCAGGGAACATATGTAACAGCAATAGCAGACATTCCAGAAGTGTGAGCTATTTTTATATGCAAAGAGACCCACCCCACATTGTACAGATCGGTGATGTGCTGTTTTCACTTAGGCAACTTTTCAGTCAACTATTCTTCCAAATGATATTTTTACTGATTGCACGATATTTCGTTCCATTTGAGTACAATTTATTTAAGTTAGCCCCTGCTGCGGAGCCTTTAGATTGTTTCCAGTTTTTGCTGTTAAAATAACAGTGAGATTAACATCTTTAAACATCTACCCTTGTCAGCATTTCTGATTATTTCCTTAGGCAGATTTTTTTTTTTTTAGAGGTAGGATTACTGGGACAAAGGGCACAAATATTTTCAGGCTTTTGAGTCAGGTTACAGAATTGCTTCCCAGAGAGATCTTGCCAATTCCCCCTCCCACCTGCAGTGTGAGAGGGTGCCACACAGCACACAAAGAGAGATGTTGGGAGTGGGTGGGGTCCGAGGATGCCGCTGGACTGAGGAGGAGGGCTTTGGAGAGAGCGGGCTTGGGGGAAGGAGCTGCATGGATTTAGGGATGTGATGAGGTTTTGTTTGTTTTGGTAGTTTTTAAAAATTATTTATTATTGATTTATGTGTATGTGTGTGGGCACCTGGCTGCATGCAGGAGTTGTGGAGGCGGGAAGAGGTTGTCTGGCCTTCTGGAACTGGAGTTACAGGCGATTGTAAGCCATTGTGTGGGTGCTGGGAGCTGAACTTAGATCCTCCACAAGAGCAATACATGCTCTCAACCAGCAAGCCAATTCTCCAGCCCTACGAGCTTCGTGTGAGTGTGTGTGTGTGTGTGTGTGTGTGTGTGTGTGTGTGTGTGTGTGTTTTGTTTTTGAGACAGGGTCTCACCACACCCACACTACTCTGGCTGGCCTGGAACTCACAGAGATCCACCTGCCTCTACCTCCTGAGTGCTGGGATCAAATAAATGCACCAGTACCCCTGGTAGGAGTGTGATGCTTTAAATTGTCGACTTGACACAACCTAGGATCATCTAGGGAAAAACAGAGGGATTGTCTGGATCACATGCCCTTGGCCCAAGGGCATGTCTGTAGGGGATTGTCTTTGCAGGCCTTCATTGATGTGGGAAGACCCAGGCTGAAAGTGGGACCTGCCACTCCCTGGTTTAGGGTCCTGGGATGGATAGGAATAGAGAAAGCTAGCCAGGCACTAAGTACCATCCATTCATTCCCTCCCCACACTGACGGGGACGTGATGTGAATACAAGCTTTATGCTCCTGCTTTGACTTCCCACTGGACTGCACCCTGGACTCATGAGCTAAAACAAGCTCATTCTGCTAAGTTGATTTTTGTGTTTAAGAAGGGAGACCCCATAGTCTGAGGCTGCTGGAAAGAGGTAAGGTTAGGTGAAGATTTAAAGTCAGTGTAAGTAAGTAGGTGGTACTCAAGAGGTTGATCTCTGGGCGCTCTCGTGGGGGTGGGGGGTGGGGGTGGGGGTGTCTCCCTGGGGATCTACTCTGGAGACTCTGGATCATTCATTTGGAGATAGATGAAGCGAGAGCTTGAGGGAGCGAGGAGCGCCTCTTTCCTTGATAATGAAAAGTGCTGGCTGTCTACTGAGGCCAATGACCTTCAGACTTAGATTTCATTCTGTAAGGTGGAAGGTGCGCTTTCTCTTCTGTATGCAAGCGCCTAAGTCATGTGAACTTGGACCAACTCTTTCAAAACACGTGGTAAGCAGTCAGAAATAGTGCGGATGGACAATTCGTTGTGGTGATACAGAAGTGTACTTCTGCAGCTGGACCACGCGTGCAGGGAACCAGCGCTTTCTAGATTATGTCGGTTGTTCTGGAAGGCCACCGTGAACTGCCAGGTCCTTTCGTTCTTTGGTTAAACCACTGTATCTCAGTTCTGAAATCAACCAGGCACTAGCCCAGGCTGGCCTCGAACTCACAGAGATCCACCTGCCTCTACTAAACAAGGTATCAGTTGTGTTTTAACAACCACAGTCACCATTCAAGTTTACCCCAGGAACTCCATGTTGCCTCACCATTGGAAGGCTGTATGCCAAGACCCAGCAGCTGATAAAGTTCACCTCCTATTTGTGGTTTAAAAGCGTCTCGGTGAACTAGGAGAGGTGTCCTGATTTGTGAAAGGTCAGACGGCAAAACCCGGAGACAACGGTGATACAGAAAGTGTAGACTGTCTCGAAGAGCGAGAACAAAGTGAGGAACCCAGCTCCTGCTAGCAGTTAACGCACAGTAAGGGAAGCCTTAGACAGAGGTGTGAGGAGAAAGGACTGGGGGGCTCAAAGGACGAGGAACGGCTCATTAGGACGGAAAGATAAGCTTTTAAAGATTTATCTGATGTGATGGATGTTTGGCCTGCCTGTATGTCTGCATACGTGCTGTGTGTCTGGTACCAGAAGAAACCAGAAGAGGACATCTGGTCTCCTAGAACAAGAGTCACAGAGGTTGTGAGCCCCCGCTGCGGGGATTGAGAATCCAATCCAGGTCCCCTAGAAGAGCAGCAAGTGTTTCTTAACTGCTGAGCCATCTCTCCAGCCCCAAGAAAGTTAGGAAAAAAAAATTATTTTTGTACGTGTGTGTCTTTGCACATGTGCACGTATGCATGCATGAATCATGGCACATGTATGGAGGTCAGAGGACAACTTGTGGAAGGTCAGACAATAGGAATTATAACAAAAACGAGTTCCCCAAACTGAATTAAACAATGGACTCGACTATATGAGAGCCACAGATACTAAACATGTCTGAGGGCAAACACCAGGAAGGGAGAAGGAAAAGAAAACGGAACAAGAAACTGAGGGTCTGGGAGAAGGGTCAGTGAAGAGAGTGCTTGTTAGGAAACCTGGTGAGCTGGCCAGACAGAGGCAGGAGGATTTCTGTGAGTTCGAGGCCAGTCTGGTCTACAGAGCAAGTTCCAGGACACCCAGGGCTACACAGAGAGACCCTGTCTCAGAAAACAAAACGAAACAAACACTAAGCTGGACAAAAATACCAAATAAATAGATAAACAAACAAACAAAATCAATCTACGCCCAGACACTTATAGTCAGACTCTAGAAAATCATATTAAGAAAAAAATTGAGGGCTAATGTCATGGTCCTTATGATAATGTTCCCCATGGCCTCAGGCATTCGAATGCTTGGCCCACAGGTGGTGCTGTTTGGGGACTCTTAAGAGATGTGGCCTTGTTGGAGGAAGTTGGAGGAGGCGGGCTTTGAGCGTGGAAAAACTCCTGCCGTTTCTAGCTCGCTCTCTGCTTTGTGCGTGCAGTTGGGATGGGGGCCCTGTTTCTGCTCCAGCCACTGTGCCTGCTGCCTCCCCTCCACCATCCTCGACTCTGACCCTCTGGAGCCACACGCCCAAGTTAGCTCTTGCTTCTTTAAGTTACCTTGGTCAGGCTTTTTTATTTTTATTTTTAAAGAATTGTTTATTTATTTATTTATTTATTTATTTATTTATTTATTTATTTATTATGTATACAGTGTTCTGCCTGCATGTATGCCTGCACACCAGAAGAGGGCACCAGATCTCATTACAGATGGATGTAAA
Organism: Peromyscus maniculatus bairdii; assembly: GCF_049852395.1. Taxonomy (NCBI): domain Eukaryota; kingdom Metazoa; phylum Chordata; class Mammalia; order Rodentia; family Cricetidae; genus Peromyscus; species Peromyscus maniculatus. Next base: position 60,440,244 of record NC_134858.1, on the reverse strand, counting down.
CCACCAAGTGGGTGCTGGGAATTGAACTCAGGACCTCTGGAAGAGCAGCCAGTTCTCTTAACCTCTGAGCCGTCTCTCCAGCCCCAGGTCATGGTGTTTTATCACAGCAACAGAAAAGTAACTGAGACAGCTACAGATGTGGTGCAGCAGCAGGGCTGCAGAGGTGGTGCAGCAGCAGGGCTGCAGAGGTGGGGCAGGAGCAGGCTGCAGAGGTGGGGCAGGAGCAGGCTGCAGAGGTGGGGCAGGAGCAGGCTGCAGAGGTGGAGCAGTAGCAGGCTGCAGAGGTGGAGCAGTAGCAGGCTGCAGAGGTGGGGCAGCAGCAGGCTGCAGAGGTGGAGCAGTAGCAAGCTGCCCTGCATGCGAGAGTGTCTAGTTACCCCCAGTACTTCAAAAAGAAGGAAGGAGAAAAACGGAAGGAGGGAAGGAGAGAGGCAGAGAGAGGGGCCCAAGACAAAGGATGCACCAGCTGGACATGATGGTCCCCACCTGTGGTCTCAGCTGCTCCAGAGACCAAGGCTGGAAGATCATGAATTCAAGGCCAGACTGGTCTACACAGCAAGACCCTGTCTCAACAGCACCCCCAAAGTAGCAAAGAACAAAGGAAAGTAGTAGGAAATAGTGATAAACACGGAAAGCATTAATTCAACTATTTGAACAAGAACATGGAATGTCAGGCAGTCTAAATGAAAATGAGACAAAAATAAGGCCCATGTATATGTTGCCTTTAAGTCCCTCACTTTAAATACAGACATATGGGGACTAGATGAAGAGGGATAGAAGGAAACAGACCGCTCTAACACGTGTCACAGGGGAATGGGAGTGGGCTGGACTAATGTCAGGCAGAACAGGCTTCGGGGCAAGAGAAACTATCAAGGATAAAGGGGCGTTATATGATGATAATGAACTCTTCAGGGAGACATGGGAATGTTTAACATACAGGTCACAGAAACAGAGTATTTAACATACAGGTCACAGAAATAAAGTATCAAAATACAGGAGGCAAAAGTCGAAAGAGCAGCAAAGAGGAAGAGATGACCTCGTGTCACAGCTGGAGACCTCAGCTCCTGCTGCTGGCAGAGATCCATGTGTGGGGTGGGGGGCTGGAGAGGGTTCAGTGGTTAAGAGCACAGACTGCTTCCAGCAGACCTGAGTCCTATCCCTGGCACCCACATGGCCATCTGTAACTCCAGTTCCAGGAGACCCAATGCTCTGTTCTGGCCTCTGAGGGTGCCAGGCATGCAAATGGGGCACAGACAAGCAGGCAAAGCAAGAGTGCACATGATTTTTTTTTTATTATTAGTAGTAGTATTTAAAACAAAACAAAACAGATCCAGCAGCCAGCAAACAGTAAGGACATTGCTGAACTCAACAACATCATCAATCAAGGAGACATCTGCAGACAACTCTATCCAACAACCATGTAATCGACATTTTGCTTAAGCAAAATGGACCGTTCACCCAAATAGACTACAACCAGGGCTATAAAACACTTCTAACAAGTCTCCAAGCATTCAAATCATAGTGTCTGCTTGCAGAATGTGACGGAGTTACATGGAGGGAGAGCCAGGAGATTCAGATACTGGGGAATTGAACAGCAGATTTTGAAATAAAGCCCCAGTTAAAAGTAGAAATCTCAAGTGTAATTAGAAAATATTTGCAACTAAGTGGAAAATAAAAACAAAACGTAGGAAGATTTGTGAGCTGTAACAGAGCTGTGCTTGGAGGGAGATTTACGATGCTGAATACATGTGTTTGGAAAGAAGAAAGTCTAAATCAATAATTCAAGCTGTTCTCTTAGGAAACCAGAGGGGGAAAAAAACCAAAAAAAAAAAAAAAAAAAAATGCAGCAAACTAAATGCAAAATAAGGGAGCCCGAGGAGATGGCTCAGCAGGTGAAGGGGCAGGCCTCCCCTGAGGCCTGGTGACTGGAAGTCAATCCCTAGGACCCACATAAAGGTAGGAGAGAGTTGACTCCACCAAGTTGTACTCTGACCTTCATGGGTGCGCTGTGGTGGTTTGAATGACACTTGACCCTCCAAGGCTCAGGCACTGGAACATTTGGTCCCACGTTGAGGGTGCTGTTTGGGGAGGATTAGGAGAAGCAGCCTTGCTGGGGGCAGTAGGTCACCGAGGGCAAGTTACTCTCTGGCCTCCACAGTGCAAATCTGTGCACAACCACACACATCATATAAACAAACAGACAAACGAACGAACCAATGAATGTAATATTGAAAAGGAATCATCTAAGAGTAAAATGAGGAAGATGCAGACAGACCTCCCAGGCATCCAAGTCCTTTGTAAGCCCCATGACTGGAGCAGTGCAGCCATCAGTTGTGGAGTTGGGGGGGGGGGGGTCTAGCCACTAGCTGGGGGAGGAAAACCGAACTTGGCCCATGTGAGACCCAGGAAGCTCGCAGGACCCAGCAGCCCTGTTTCTGCTTCTCACGAACACAGATGTCCTTCATCAGGGACGATGACCTCTCAAGGGAGGCCACTTATACCTTGCTTGTCTCTTTCTTCCCTGTTCTGACAAAATGTACCTGACACAGCAACCTCAGTAGGAAAGGTAGATTTTGGGCTCTCAGGTCAAGGGCACAGAAGGGGAGTCAGGATGTGGGGAGCATGAGGCAGAGGGTCACATGGCGTCCATAATGAGGAAGCAGACAGAGATGGACGCTGGTGCTCAGCTCTCTTTCTCCTTTCTACTCAGTCCAGCAAGACCCCAGGCCACAGGGTGGTGCTGCCCACATTTAAGGTGGGTCTCCCCATCTCAATGAACCTAATCTAGATAATGTCTCACAGGCGTGCCCAGGGGCTTATCTCCCAGTGATTCTAGCTCTTGTCAAGGAGACAATCAATATGAGCCAGCACAGGACCTTAATGATTCTGTTTTTTGTTTGTTTGTTTGTTTGTTTTGTTTTGTTTTTGTTTTTTTAATTTATTTTATGTGTATGAGTGCTCAGGCTGTATGTGCAACTTTATGCCAGAAGAGGGCATCAGATCCCACTATAGATGGTTATGAGTCACCATGTGGTTGCTAGGAATTGTAACTTAGGACCTCTGGAAGAGCAGCCACTGAGCCATCTCTCCAGCTCCCATGAATTCCATTTTTGTTTTTGTTTTTTTCAGCTAGATGAGGAATTAATTTTCAGCTAGTAATTATTTTAGGAAATGAACTAGTACAGTGGGCATGCAGCTTAAAAGGCACAACACTCGATCCTAGCTAAAGCTCCTCTCTGACCAAATGAAAGAAAACAAGCCCCCCAGTCCCATTTTTATTCATGCATAGACTATAAAATTCATTTTAACAAGTAATATTTTAAATTCACCTGTTAAATCAGCAGTCAGATTTATTTTGACCAGCTCTGATGGCCAAGGAAAGCTGTCCCATCATAAGACTGCAGGGGAATATGTTTCTTAAGCCCTTGAGTTTATGAAACAGTGTTGCCTGAGTTACTTTTGTATTGCCCTGACAAAATACCAAGACCAAAGCAACTTATAACAGAAATCATTTAATTTGGGGCTCATGGTCCCAAAGGGTTAGAGTCCATGATCGTCATGGTGGGGAGCATGGCAGCCAGCAGGCATGACCCTGGAGCAGCAGCTGAGAGCTTACATCTGATTTGCAATCACTAGGCAGAAAGAGAGCTAACTTGGGATAGCATAGGCTTTTTAAAAGTCAAAGCCCAACCCCAGTGACACACCTTCTCCAACAAGGGGACACCCCCTAATCCTTCCCAAACAGTTCCACCAGCTATGGACCAAGCATGTAGATATATGAACCTACAGGGGTCATTGTCATTCAAACCACCACAATTATCTTTCGACTATTCCCATTGTACTAGTAATTTTGGGACCGCAAAGACGGCTTATCAGTTAAGAGTGCTTGTTTCTCTCCCAGAAGACGAGTTCTTTTTCCAGCTCCCACATTGGGCAACTCATAATCACCTGTAATTCCATCTTCAGGGGATCTGATGCCCTCTTCTGGTCTCCATCAGCACCTGTATGTATGTACTCATACACATTCAAATAAATAATAAAATAAATCTTTAAAGTTATTTAAAATAGTTTATATGTGCGGGTGTTTTGCCTGTTTGTATGTCTATGTTCTGTGTACATGCCTGGAGTCCACGGAGGCCGGAAGGTAGCACTGGATCCCCGGGAACTGGAGTTACAGACAGTTGTGAGCCACCATTTTGTGTGCTGGGAATGGAACCCAGGTCCTTTGCAAAAGCAACAAGAGCTCTTAACTGCTGAGCCAGCTCTCCAGGCCCAATAAAATAACTTTTTATTTGTTTGTTTGTTTTTTAAGACAGGGTTTCTCTGAGTAACAGCCCTGGCTGTCCTGGAACTCACTCTGTACACCAGGCTGTCCTTGAACTCACTGAGATCTACCTGCCTCCCGAGTGCTGGGATTAAAGTCGTGTGCCACCACCACCTGGCAAAATAACATTTTTAAAAAAGTTATTTCAACACTTTTCCATGGTTGGATATATAAATGTGAACAATTCAATATTAAGGATATTGTCCAACCCTATCCTCAAACCATTCATGACTTCTTCCAGGACACAGCTGTGGCTACATTTTCCTGTGCACTCTTCTAGGAATATTCTACACATCACACACACACACACACACACACACACACACACACACACACACAACTAAAGGTGGCAAGTTCTCCTGGCTTACCCAGGCAGGATCTCCCAGCTGGGAGGTCTGGAGGTGGGCACTCAAGGTGAGAGCAGCCACAGCCTCGACATTCTTCACGCTGTGACTCTTGCCTGCGGGCTCACTGCGCCTCTTGGTCCCAGGTGGCCTGCTCCATGCTCACCCTCACACTTGAAGTTCAGAAATGAAGAAGCAGGGAGGCAAAGGACAAGGATGGCTAAGCTGAGACTCGTGGGCTCTCAGGGATCTCCTGCTGTCTTTATCAGTTTATATCATGTGACCACAATGGCGTCATGTGGCTGGTTGGAGAGAGCCTGGGAAGTGGAATGTTTTATCTGGGCCTGTTGCTGCTCCAAACAACATTTTTCTAGAAAAGAGCAACAGTAGATAACTGCACACTACGTCTGCCCATCTTACTTCTTTTGTCTAGATAGGGTTTCTCTGTGTAGCCTTGGTTGTCCTGGATCTCACTCTGTAGACAAGTGGCTGGCCTTGAACTCACAAAGATCTGACTGCCTCTGCCTTCTGAGTGCTGGGATTAAAGGCGTGCGCCACCACCGGACCCATCTTACTTTTCATAAACCACGCTTCTCAAAGTACACATTTCCAGTGTCAGTTAGATACATTTATTTCCTTCTATATCTAACCAAACAAGAACATGTTGCTTATTTTTGTGGTAGAGACTAATTGTCTTGCTGTATCTGTTTCTAATTTTCTAAAAGCATGGGTCTTTTAGCTGGACGTAAAGCCACCCAGAGTAAAACTGCATTTCCAAGCATGCTTCCAGTTCGACATGTGGCCGTGTGGCTGAGTTCTGTCCTACGGGTTGAGAGGAAAGGTGATATGCGTGCCTCTGTACAGTGCACTGTGTCTTCCTCTTCCTCCTTGTCTCTCTCCTTTGTCCGTATAAAACCAAATAGATTCGGAGTTTTTGTACATGGCAGTCTACATTAATGGGACTCAGGGTGTGAGCCACCTCATTTCTGAACTCGATGGCTTTTCTCTCCTTAAATGAAACACAGAGTCCCTAGCCTTGATGATGTTCTTTCCACAGGTGACACCGTTGGACTGTTCTTTGTAGTTAAGAGGAGCTGACACTCTCTTCTCACTTCCATCCCATGAGCACACACACATACACACAGAGGGAGAGGGAGCGAGGGGGGCAGAGAGAGAGCTTTATAAAAGAGGGGGTTTGGGGAAAAATCTGAGTGGCCCAAGTAAGCACAGAGATTCATCAAACATTTACCAACTCCTTCACTGTCTATGTATTTTCTTTTTCTTCCCTGTGTAGGACCACTTTCATGCAAACAGCAGCAGGCCTCACACACAGGAAGAAGGTGACTCTTTAACCCAGAGGAGGCTGGAAAGGCACTCATGGCTTCCCGGGCCTGTGATAGAAGGACTGAAAGGGGACAGGAACTGTGACAGTACGCAGGTGCCCTTTGGCGGTAGACCTCCTCGATGACCTGCAGCTACCTCTGCCCTCTGCATGCAGAGAGAGAGAGAGAGAGAGAGAGAGAGAGAGAGAGAGAGAGAGATGGGGAGCAGGATTTGATAGGCACAGACCAGGAGGTGGATGGGCTCCAAGAGAGAGACTCCACAGCTGGTGTGACATGTCATCTGCTACTCATTACACCCTCACAGCTTGAAAGCTCCTCCGATTACCAGACCAAGTTGGCTCTGGCAGTGTGTGGAGGGAGGAAGGGCTGTCCTTCAAGGCTAGCCTGCACCATCAGTCCCTGGAGGAGGCCATGTTCCTCAGAATGAAAGCACAGTCAGAGCTGGGGGGTGTAGCCAGGTGGAAAAGCATGCTTTCCTAAAGTGTGCAAGGCCCTGGGTTCATTCTCCAAAGGACACACACACACACACACACTATTTATGAGGTATTTTGAGAATGATAACTCTGAATTAGTAATTAACCATCATTCCTTAGTAAGAATTATTGGTAACAACCGCTCTCTTAGAAGTGCTGTGTAGATAGCAATGTCTTCCTTTCTCAATTTCTTTTTTGTTTGTTTGTTTGTTTGTTTTTATTTTTTGAGACAAGGTTTCTCTGTGTAGTTTTGGTTCCTGTCCTGGATCTTGCTCTGTAGACCAGGCTGGCCTTGAACTCACAGAGATCTGCCTGGCTCTGCCTCCTGAGCACTGGGATTAAAGGTGTGCGCCACGCCCGCCTGGCTTCAATTTCTTTTTACTTTTTTTGAGACAGGATGTTGCTGTGTATCTCTGGCTGGCCTTGCCTTGCCATGTAGACCAGACTGGCCTAGAACTCACAAAGTTTGGCCTGTCTACACCTCCCAAGTGCTCGGAGGCCTATGCCACCACACTGGCTTTATTTAATTTTAATTTTATAAAAATGTATGTATTTTCTTTCCATTGTGGTGGTGCGTGCCTTTAATGCCAGCACTTGGGAGGCATAAGCAGGCTGATCTCTGTGAGTTTCAGACCACACTGCCCTACGTAGTAAGTCCCAGGCCAGCTAAGCTACATAGTGAGAGTTTCTCAAAAAAAAATAAATAAATGTATTAGTGTACATGTGGAGGTCAGAGGACAACTTTCAGGAGTCGGGTCTTTCCTCCCTCCACGGGTTTCTGGGACGGAACTCAGGTCATCAGGCTTATAGAGCAAGCTCCTTTTGCCTGCTAAGATGCCCACACACTCACTTTTCATATTTTTGAGACAAGTTCTCACGTTACAGTTCATGCTGGTTTTAGACTTGCTGTGTAGCGCAGGCTGGACTCCTACACACGCTCTGCCTGCCTCAGCATCCTGAGTGCTGAGATTACAGGCTTGCACCACCACGCCCAGGCTGCAGTGTCTGGATAAGTACATTTATCTGAATAAACATTTCAAGGGTGAGCAGAAACCAGCAGTAAGAAGGCTGTGTTTGCAGTCCAAGAGCTGGAAACCCTCCAGCCGACTGCCTGGGTTTATGTCAAGGTGGCCACTTGGGAGCTGCGCTATTCCACAAGTGACTTACCTGTCCTTAGCTTCTCTTTCCTCATCTTTAAAGTGAAAATAATAGTACACAGTTTATTACTAGGAGGAGGCTGGACCAGCCTTTCCATGACCAGAGAGCATCTGCGATGTTCAAGGGGTGTGGGCAGCCAGGGAGAATTATCCCACTAATCGTATAATTACCTTATTACGTTAACAGCACCTACTTCAAAGAGCTATTGGGAGGTAGGAACTTGCAGAGAGGACTTTACGGCTGGGCCTGGTAGTGCTTGCTGTCGGCATTATTCAGGTCCCTGTTTTGCAAATGAGGAAATCAAGCCCCTGATGCAGAGCGTGCAGCTAGTGGGTGGCAAGGCTGGCCCTGGAGTCCAGGCGGGTCCAGTATCCTCCAGCTGCCCAGCTGGGATGCAGACAACCCTCGCCCCCGCCAGAAGGCACCCTGGGAACGGAAAGCTGGCTGCCCTCCAAGTCCCAGGGCGCCCTGGAGCCAGGTCCTGCTGCCCCTCCCCCACTCGGGAACAAAGCGCACTTCTGCAGTGTGGGGGGAACATTCCAGCAAACCGAAAGCTCTGCGGTGGTGGCCCAGTGGCTGCTTCCCGCAGAGGGGCGCACGAACACCGTGGGCCGCAGGGACCGCCCACGCCGGCCAGGGTGTGCACACACAATTGCACGCGCGGAGTCCTCCGTGGGGTCTGTGCGATGCTTAGCCAGGACAGGCACCCCGCCAAGCGCACAACTGGCTCCTGCTCACACTCTGTCCCCTCGTCCTTCCTGTTCTGGAAAATAAGGACAGGGAGAGCCTGTAGAGTGAGCTCCTGTGATCCCACTGGAGACTTGACAGCCATTCATTTTGGTTGTACCTCCCTTTCCCCATACTTCCCCCAGTTCCTGCACACATGGCCACATAGATGGACAGTGTGATAACAATGGGGTCCCTCCATTGTGCAGTTGGGCTTTAATCCACTTTTCAGAGCAGTTTTAGGTTTATAGAAACTTGTAGGATTCCCCTACCGGCCTCTTTCCCAGCATCCCCAGCTCCCCTAGTTTGGCCTTCTGTGTTTCTAACCCCTGATCAACAGAATCCGTCCATTTCTACTCACTACTCACGTTGAAGGCCGCTCTGTACAGGAAAGGCATTGACTTTTGGCAAACGCAAAGTCATGATGTCATGCAGCCATCACTGCAGAATCCTCCTTCCCTTTCAGCCTGTGCTGGCTAGTGTTAACTGTCAGCTTGATGAGATCTGGAATTACCCGAAGATGGGCCTCTGGGCATGCCTGTGGGGGATTATCTTGACTTCTTTAAAAGGAGATGGTCGGAAAACTCAGGACTGTTCCTGGGCTGGGATCCTGGCCTTCGTAAGTGGAGAGAGGAAGCTAGGTAGAGATGAGTTCATCTTCTTCTGCTTCCTTATTGTGGATGTGATGTGACCTGCTACCTCAAGCTCTTGTGTTGACTTCTCACCTTGACCTGTGAGCTAAAACACACCTTTCCCCTCTCAAATCGCTCCTGTCGGGGCAAAAAATAACCAAGACACAGACCAGAGCATCACTGTGGGGTTTTTGTTCTTGTTTGTTTTTCTTATTTATTTTCCCATCTTTGTGTGGTTTTGCTTTTTCCAGAATGCCCTATGTGATTTTTCCAGAATGGCTTCCTTCACTAAGCAGTATGCATGTTCTTAAGTTTCTTTCTGTGTCTTCATAGCTGACAGCTCATTTATTGTTTATAACGGAATAATATTCCACAGTATTGTTGTACCACAGTTTACTCATTCACTTTTGAATTGTCTACAGCTTTTTGGCAATTATGGTATTTTTGTTTGTTTTGATTTTTTAACTAAATTTATGTGCTGTCTAATTTTTATGCCAATTTGTCCAAAGCTAGAGTAATTTTGGAAGAGCAAACCTCAATGGAAAGAATGCCCCCACCAGGTTGACTAGTAGACTGTACACTTTTTTTTTTAAGATTTATTTATTTATTATGTATACAGTGTTCTGTCTGCACGTATGCCAGATCTCATTATGGATGGTTGTGAGCTACCTTGTGGTTGCTGGGAATTGAACTCAGGACCTCTGGAAGAAGAGCTACTGCTCTTAACCACTGAGCCATCTCTCCAGCCCTTACACTTTCTTGATTAATGATTGATATGAGTGGTTCCAGCCCATTGTGGATGGTGCCACCCCTGGGCTGATGATCCTGGGCATAGGAAAGCGAGCTGAGCAAGCCGTGAGGGGCAAGCCAATGATCAGTGTTCCTCCATGGCCTCTGTATCAGCCTCTGTATCAGCCCCTGCCTCCAAGTTCCTGCACTGTTTTTGAGTTCCTGCCCAGACATCTCTGTCTTGGTGGACCTTGATGTGGAACTGTAAGCTGAAATAAACCCTTTCCTCCCAAGTTGTCTTTGGTCATGGTGTTTTGTCACAGCAATAGAAACCCTGAGAAAACTTAATGGACCCATGTGAGGGGAAGGTGCAGACACACCATTACAGCATGTGTGGAGGTCAGAGACCAACTGGCAGGAGTCAGTTTTTACCTTCTGCCGTGTAGGCCCCAGGGACAGAACACAGGCTTAGAAGCAAGTGTCTTTCCCTGTAGAACCATCTCGCTGTCCATTTTTGACAATTATGAATGAAACTTTTTGGTGTTTTGAGACAGGGTCTCATGAGGCTCAGGCTGATCTTGAACTCACTATATAGTCAAGGATGACTTTGAACTTCCAATCTCCCACCTCTGTCACCCAAGGGCTGGAGTTTGCCACCATGCCTGGTTTATGTGGTGCTGCAGATTGAAAAAGGGCTTTGTGTATGCTAGGGAATAGTTCCAACAGAGCCACATCCCCAGCCACAACCAGGAACAAAATGTCTACAAACATTTGTGTGCAGGATTGTGTTAATGTTTTCTAGCTTGTTTCTTTCAATTATGCTACAAATGGCTTGCAGTCTATAGATCCTTGTCATCGTTTTAACTACTTCATAAGATGCTATCGTGGTTTCTTTATTGTCAACACTTAGTGTGGTGGTTTGGATGAGAACGGCCCCCATAGGCTCAAATGTGTGGCCCCCACAGGCTCAAATGTGTGGTCTACAGTTGGCGGAACTGTTTGGGAATTATTAGGAATCGAGGCCTTGTTGGAGGAGGTGTGTCACTGGGGGTGGGTTTTGAGTTGTAAAAAGCCCTTTCCAAGCCCGGGCATCTGTCTTTTTCGTCATCTGACGCTCAGCTACTGCTCCAGCATGGTTTCTCCCTGCCTCCAACTTGCCTCCTGCCATGCTCCCTGCTGATAGTCATGGACTAACCTCTGAAACTGTAAGCAAGCCCCCAGGTAAGTGCTTTCTTTTTTAAGTTGCTTTGGTCGTGGTGTCTGTTTGCAGCAATAGAACACTGACTAAGACACAGAGATAGCTATCTTTTTTATTCTGACCTTATAAACTTATACCAGCTGGCTGGTCTATACTTGATGGTATCTTAGACTTGCTAAGGCCTTCGAATGCCTACTATGTGTTCTGAAGCATGGTGGAACTTATCAATGACTAAGTGCAAGTTGATATTAAGCCCAGTGGGACTTGTTCTTTGTGTTGTCTTCGGGGTTAGGCTGTGTGGACCTCAGAAGCATCAGGACAAAAATCCAAGACTGGGGTCTACACCACACTGTCTCTCTGTACAAGTATTCCCAGTTCAAAACACAAAGCAAGATGGGTCTGAGCTAATGAATTAGAAGAGCTTTGAGAAGTCAAGGGACCCAGTGACAGCATACAGCTGGGCAGACCAGGGAAAGCAGCGTTAAAAGAGCATCCACGGAGCTTTTGTGCATCGGGCACAGCCTTAAGCACTGGACCAATAAAGACACAAACCAAATTAATGAAGATCATCTGACCCAGCCAGAGAGACAGGAAACAGACACAGTGAGAAAAATGTTTGTGGGAGGCTGTGGCCCAAGCGGCGAGGAGACACAGGCTTCTGTGATGGGTGACATTCTGGCATGTGGGGCAGGGTGGGGTGCCACCACCTGAGTCAGGATAGCCTTGAAGAAGGTGACTTTGAAGCCTTGAGAATCTTGGCATGAGGACCAGCCATGGTAGGAGCTATGTGGAATATTCTAGAAGCTAGACAAGCAAAAGCTTGTAAGAACAGGTTTGTGCAGTGTTCTAAGTGTTATTGGAAGCCAGCGTGGGAGGCCTCAGGAAGTGAGGGCAAAGTAGTGGAAGGGAAGGAGCAGGAAGGTACGGTGGCACATGCCTGTAACCACCGTGCTAGGGAGGCAGGGGTAAGAGGAACGGACACGAGTTCCAGGCCAGGACTACATAGTGAGACCCTGTTTCAAAACACCAGCAACAACAACAACAACATAATAAATAAAACAGAAGAGATGAAGTTGAAGTTGCAAAGTAGACACATCTTGTTTCCAGGAACTGTCTAATTTCAAAGAACTTTCTCTGGTGGTAATGGGGAAGGCTGGGAAGCAAGGTCAAGGGTGCCTGCTCTGGGTGCACCTGGTACCATTTGGTATCCCGTTCTCCCACAACTTACGTCACAGATGAAGTGACCAAGGCTTGGGTTTTATTGAAGTGCAAAGGGAAAGTTCCATTGTTAGCTTGGCCCAGTCTAGCATCACCTAGGAAGACAGTCTCAGGGAGGGACTGTCTAGGTTGGGCACACCCATGGGGAACAGTCTTAATTGTGCTGATTGATGTGGGAAGTCCCACCCCATTTCCTGCGTTTGGGTCCTGGACTGTGTAAAGGTGGAGAAGGTGAGCTGAGGGGTGGACATGCATCCATGTCTCTCTGCTCTTGGACTGGGGGTGTGGCTAGCTGCCCCAAGTCCCTGCTTCAACTTCCTCCCAATGGAGGTCTGCGACCTGGCACTGGAAGCCTAGCAAACCCATTTCTACCCCACATTGCCCTTTGTCGAGGTATTTGTCATAGCCACAGAAATGAACCAAGGACCAGAGTACATGGCTGGACCAATACTGTAAAAATTATCCAGCCAGCGCTGGGAATGTTGCTCAGTGGTAGAGCACTTGATGAGGCCCTAGATTTGATCTCAGCACTAAAAGCATGAGAAGAAGGATGGAGGGTTGACTGGGATGGTGGCAGTGAACACAGGGATTGCTGGGTAGCTTTGAATTTTTATCTGAAAGGATGCTCAGAAGAACCACTGATGGATGCCAGGGTACGGAGAGGAAGGAAATCGATACATGTCCACTTTTTTTTTTATTTGGGGGACCGTGTACTTGTGTTCCAAACCAGGGCCTCACATATGCTAGGCAAGTGACCTGGGGTTTCCATATGAAAGAAAATACAGATTGAACAGTTCTGGGCTGGCTAGGGTGAATGGTGTCAGGGCTGTGGGACACAGGTTTGTCCCTGGTACCCAGTCCTGGGTTGGGTTAGAACCAAAAGGATATTGCTTGGGTCTAGGATGATTAGAAGGTAGTTCAAAATATAAACTCCAGTTGCAAGGGAATCATAAGCACCTTGGCCATGAGTTTGACCCATAGGTCCAGAATCTCAGGAAACTCAGCTAGAGCAGCATCACAGTCCTTCAAGGTGAGGTCATCACAGGGCAGAAGTAGAGGTCTCGATGTGCTCTGCTGAAGGGGCTCTGTGGGTTCAGGGAACCAGTGGGCACTGGGCAGCTACAACAATACAGATGGGCTGAGCTTAGACATATTTCTTTTGTACACATAGGAGAACAAAACACCAGTATGTGCCCATCTGTCTGCCAACGAGAGAGATAGAGACTCAGATGGTATGTGGTAGACTCCTGGGACAAGGCCCTCATGGCTGGCAAGCGGGACTGGTGCCTAGATTGTCAAGGCTATAAATGGGTTCTGAAAGGAACAGGCACTTACTCTGGACTGGCCTTTGCATGCCTGGTGGGAGCATGCCCAGGGTTTGAGAAAGGATGGGGGCATAAGAAGGCATTGTATTAATGCTGTCTTTCCAAGACTTACCCATTCAGACTAAGTAATGTACTTCCAGCACATAAGGGCCAACAAGAGATACCTCACAGTAAAGGTTTAATAAGGAGGGTTTTTTTTTTTTTTTTCTTGTTGGTTGTTTGGTTTGTTGATTTTTTTAGATGAGGTTTCTCTATAGAACAGTTCTAGCTGTCCTGGAACTCACTTCATAGACCAGGCTGGTCTTAGAATCAAAGGGATCTGCCTGCCTCTGCTTCCTGAGTGCTGGGCTTAAAGGCGTGCACCACCACTGACTGGCTTGGTTTGACCCCACCACCCCCAGACAGGGTTTTTCTGTGTAGCCTTGACTGTCCTAGAACTCACTCTGTAAACCAGGTTGGCCTTGAACTCACAGAGATCCACCTGCCTCTGCCTCCTGAGTGCTGGGATGAAAGGCGTGCGCCACCACCACCTGGCTAGGATTGATTTTTTTTTTTTAATGTGTGTGTGTGTTAGTTACTTTTGGTTGCTGTGATAAATCACCATGAACAAGAAAGAATTATTTATGGTTCCAGAGGAATGAGAATCCATTATGTATAGCGGCAGGACCAGAAGCTAAGAACTCACATGGTGAACGGCAAGCATGAAGCAGGGTGAGCAAACTGGAAATGGCAGTAGGCTTTGAATCTCCAAGCCTGTTCCGAGTGATGTGCTTCTTCCAGGAAGGCTGGCTGCCGAAAGCTCCCCAAACAGCGCCACCAACTGGCAACTAACTGTTCAAACAGCCAAGACTATGGGGGGCATTTCTCATTCAAACCACCTCTCTCTCTCTCTCTCTCTCTCTCTCTCTCTCTCTCTCTCTCTCTCTCTCTCTCTCTCCCACCCCCCCTCTCTCTCTCTGTGTATAGGTATGTAGTTGTGGGGTGTCTTCTTCCATTGCTCCTTGCCCTATTCTGATGAGTCAGGGTCTCTTACTGAACCCAAAGATTGTTGGGAGCATACAAATTCTGTGGAATAATCCTTCTGTACACTATAAAGATGTGTTGCTCTCATTGATAATAAAAAGCTGATTGGCTAATGGCTGGGCAGGATTTTCAGGGCAGAGAGAATGCTGGAAAGATGGAGAGTATGAGTTGGAGGAGTCACAAGCCAGATGTGGAAGAAGCAACATGAGAAGTTCATAAATGAGGTAGATGAGTCTTAGGGCAGCACACAGATTAATAGAAATGGGTTAATTTAAGTTGTAAGAGCTGGTTGGAGCCTAAGCTACTGGCCAAACATTTATGATTAATAATAAGTCTCTGTATGGTTATTTGGGGAGCAGCTGGTAGGACAGAGCCAATCTGTGGTCTAGACAGAAAACTCCAGCCTACACACGAAGGTCCTTACACCTGTGTGTAGGTGCTTGCGGAGGCCAGAAACAGGTGTTGAATCCCTGGAGGTAGTTACACAGGTGTGAGCTATACAGCATAGGTGCTAGGAACCAAACTATTGTCCTCTGCAGGAGCAACAAATGCTCTTAGCTGATGAGCCATCTCTATAACCCCTTGTTTCAGTATTTTTGAGGCAAGGACTTACTAAGTAGCCCAGGCTAGCTTTGAACTTGAGCTCCTCCTGTCTCAGCCTCCTGAGTGCTGGGATTCCACGCCCAACTCTAAAGAAGAACTGGGATGAATAATCAAAACATTGGTTGTTTAAATCAATGGGCATGCAGCTGTGCACGCTGGCTGTTTGATGTGTGCCCACAGTGAGCACAGAGGCAGTGCCAGGCAAGTGTGGTAGAGTCCTCTGCTGTTTGGTGAATGCAAGAGGTCGGAGTTGGAGAAGATACTGGAATGGCCATGCAGTTCTTTCCAATGAGGATGGGAAGCAA
Source organism: Peromyscus maniculatus bairdii (assembly GCF_049852395.1). Taxonomy (NCBI): domain Eukaryota; kingdom Metazoa; phylum Chordata; class Mammalia; order Rodentia; family Cricetidae; genus Peromyscus; species Peromyscus maniculatus. The sequence continues at coordinate 60,424,843 of NC_134858.1, read as the reverse complement.
CCACTGAAGAGGAAAAGTATTGAGGAAAAGTATCGACTGCGTTTTCTCCTACGTCCTCTCAGTTTCTTTCTCCTTGATGTGGTGGCCCCCAGGGGCAGGGGTTCCACAAGCTTCACCTAGATAATTCATAGCTATCATTTTTGGGTGTTCATGTGAGAATCCCCACGGGTCTGAAGTCACAGTTATTAGTCCCAGACATGGGTGCTGACAACTGAACCTAGGTCCTCTGCAAGAGCAGCAAGTGCTCTAACCAGTGAGCCATCCCTCCAGCCTGGGACACCGCGATGGATTGCATTCTACCCCATCAAGCAGCTCTCGCAGTTGAGCTAGGAGACTGGTGGACTGGAAGCAGAAGCCTGCTGCACAGCCTCGTTCTCCTTCTGACTCTGGGTGGGATTTCTCGTCAGTGGGCTTATTTGTGCTTCAGTCAGGTGCTTTTCATAGTCTCTCCAGATTTTTCTAATTGTCCTCAGAGGAAAGTTTGGTTTGAAACATCCAGCTTACCCTCAACAGAAACATAATATCTCTTCTCAAAGATGTGTTTCATGGTGGTTAAATATATATTACATAAAATTTGTCAGCTAGAAAATGGATGGAACTAGAAAAAATCATCCTGAGTGAGGTAACCCAAACCCAGAAAGACAGTCATGGTATGTACTCACTCATAAGTGGATTCTAGATATAAAATAAAGAACAATCAAACCACAACCCATAGAACCATAGAGGCTATATATATAGCATGGAGGTCCCTAGGACAACTGTGGCTTATAGTAAATTTCAGTTTTACTCAATTATTGAAAAAAAATAGCCAAACGAATGGAAACACATGAACTATGAACCAAAGGCTGAGGGGCCCCCAGCTGGATCAGGCCCTCTGAATAGGTGTGACAGTTGATTGGCTTGATCAGTTTGGGAGGCAACTAGGCAGTGGGACCAAGTCCTGTGCTCATTGCATGAATTGGCTGTTTGAAACCTGGAGCTTATGCAGGGACACTTGGCTCAGTCTGAGAGGAAGGGACTGGACCTGCCTGGACTGAGTCTACCAGGTTGATCGCAGTCCTCGGGGGGAGGATTTGCCCTGGAGGAGGTGGGAATGGGGGGTAAGCTAGGGGTAAGGGGAGGGTGTGGGAGGGGGGAGATTAGGGGAACCCGTGGCTGATATGTAGAACTGAATGGTATTGTAAAATAAAATATATAATAAAAAAAAAAGAAAAAAAATTTGTCAGCTAAAAACCATTTTATAGGGCCAGTGAGATGGCTCAGCGGGTCAGGACACTTGCTGCCAGCTCGAGTATCTGAGTTCGCTCTCTAGGGACCACATGCTAGAGGAAGAGAATCAACGCCTGCAAGTTGACCTCTGACCTCCACACATATGCCATGTCCCCACACTAATACCCACCCAGACACAAATAAATAAATGTAGAAACAAATAAATAAAACTATAAAGCCATTTTATAGTGTAGCTTTCTGTGATGTGTGGTGCTTTCTGTGTTTGTTTGAAAATCCCCACTAACTAGATCCAGAACATTTCCACCAACCCAAAAGGAAGCTTCAGCTCCACTAAGTTCTTCCCTGTTCCTCTCCCCTCCACCATGGTAACCCACCACTAGTCTGCCCTCTCTAATGAACTTGCCTCTCTAGATAGCTCATAACGGTGGGATCTGCATTAAGTGGCCTTTTGTATCTGGATTCTTTTTTTTTTTTTTCCGAGACAGGGTTTCTCTGTGTAGTTATTGGTGCCTGTCCTGGATCTCACTCTGTAGACCAGGCTGGCCTCAAACTCACAGAGATCTGCCTGGCTCTGCCTCCCGAGTGCTGGGATTAAAGGTGTGTGCCACAACCGCCCAGCTGTATCTGTATTTTTTCACTTAGCATGTTTTTAAGGACATAGTTTATTTATTTATGCTTGTTTGTGGGTTGGTAGGGTGTGTGTGTGTGTGTGTGTGTGTGTGTGTGTGTGTGTGTCTATCAGTATGTGCACTATGATTGTGCAATGCCTTCAGGGGCCAGAAGAGGGCATCTGATCCCCTAGATCAGGAGTTACAGAAGGTTGTAAGCCAATTGATACAGGTGCTGGGAACTGAAATTAGGTCCTCTGAAAGACCAGCAAGCCCTCTTATCTACCGAGCTATCTCTCCAGCCCCTCCCCCACATATAATATATATGCCTTTCGAAAAGTATATAAAAGCAACACACACACACACACACACACACATACACACACACACACTATTGTAATCCCAGCACTTAGGCGGGTCTGAAATACACTGTGAAATCTTATCTCAAAAACACTAACAAAAATCCACAATGAGACACACACTCACACATCTCAAACAGGACTCAAGATTCCGGCAGCTATTGCCTCTCTGCCTTCTGAAACTGCTGCCCTACAGCAGGGACACAGAGTCAAGATCACAATAAACAAGATGCTGGCATTTGACAGCCCATTACTCTCCTCTGCGAGAGCAGGGTGTACTCTTACCTGCTGAGCCATCTCTCCAGCCTCCAGTGTGATAGTTCAGTGCATACCTACAATGTGTACCGATCGAATCAGGATAATTACTGTTTCTCTCTCCTGTCGTTACTTTGTGTTTGGAGCCTTTGAACTCTCTTCGAGTTATTCATAAAATATAGCACAAGTTACTGTGAATTACAGTCACCCCACGAGCCTGTTACTATTCCTAGGCTCTCGTTCACTTTTTGTTTAAATCTGTCTGCAATGTGTCGGCTCCTCCATTAATTTCAACCTCCCTGGCTTCATTGCTTTGTGCCTCTTGATAATAACATAACTGGTTTTCATTTTCTTTTACGAAGTGTGTTTACATCAGCTTTACTCGTGCTCAGAACAAGTTTAGTGCTGTTCCAGTTTGATTTCTGCGGCTGTGATAAACACCAGAACCAACAGCAAAGTGTGGGAGGAAGGGGCTTCTGGGCTGTAGGCTCCAGTTCCTCAGCGACAGAAGCCACGGCAGAACTGAAGCAGGGACCACGGAGGAGTGCTGCTTACTGGCTTCTTCTCCTGACTCCCTCAGCTACCTTTCTTGTACTTCTCCCAGGCTTGCCTGCCTAGGGATGGCATCGCCCCTAGCGGGCTGGACTCCCTCCCCAACATCAACTGACAATTTAGGAAAATGCCTCACAGACATACCCATGAGCCAGTCTGATGGAGGCCATTCCTTCGCTGAGGTTCCCTCTTCTTCAGGTGTGTCAAGTTGACAACTGGAGCTACAGACGACAAGTACACTGCTGTCTTCTTTGGTGCCCCCATATTTATCTATTTACTTGTTTGTTTATTTGTGTTGGTGTGTGTGTGTGTGTGTGTGTGTGTGTGTGTGTGTGTGTGTGTGTGTATGCATGCATGTAGAAGTCAGAGGACAGCTTGTGGGAGTTGGTTCTCTCTTCTACCATGTGTCCCAGGAATTGAACTCAAGTTGTCAGGTTTGGCTGCGGGCTCCTTTACCTGATGAGCTGTCTTGCTCACCCTCTGTTTCCATGTTTCTGTATTTCTCTTCCTTTCATGCAATTTGGAAGCTATTCAGACTATTTTCAGTTCTATTAGTAGACAGCTTTTTAATTTTAAGTAGTGCATTTAACTAATGTTTATTTGTTTTTTCTTTTTCTTTCGAAAAAGACTTGTTTACTCATGTGTTTTTATGTTTTTTTTTGTTTTTTTTTTTTTTTTTTTTTTTCGAGACAGGGTTTCTCTGTGTAGCTTTGCGCCTTTCCTGGAACTCACTTGGTAGCCCAGGCTGGCCTCGAACTCACAAAGATCCACCTGCCTCTGCCTCCCGAGTGCTGGGATTAAAGGCGTGCGCCACCACCGCCCGGCATGTGTTTTTATGTAAGTTGCATGTACGCCTGCATGACAGAAGAGTGATCAGATCTCATTACAGATGGTTGTGAGCCACCATGTGGTTGCGGGGAATTGAACTTAGGACCTCTGGAAGAACAGCCAGGGCTCTTAACCACTGAGCCATGCCTCCAGGCCCTGTTTGTTTTTTCAAGACAGGGTTTCTTTGTGTAGCCCTGGCTGTCCTGGCACTTGCTCTGTAGACCAGGCTGGACTGGAACTCAGAGATTTGCCTGCCTCTGGCTCCTGAGTGCTGGGATTAAAGATGTGCTAACTAATATTTCTTAATTTATCATCTTAGAAAATAATACCATTTATTCCTTAGAGAAGAAGAAGGCTAATGGTCCAAGCTGCTCCACAGCCTCTGTGAAAACACAAGCAGGTCCTCAAAAAGTTAGAAATGAACGGTCCTGCCATCTAGCGATTTCATCCTGGGAGTATAAAATTAAATGGAAGCAGGAGCTTAAACAAATATTTGCACATCTATGTTCATGGTAGACTTATTAATAGTAGCCCAAAGGTGGAAGGAGTCCAAATGTCCATCAACAGACAGATCAGCTCAGTCAGGTCTATCCATACAATGAAGTATATATACTCAACTTTAAAAAAACCGAGATGCCGCTTCCTGTTGCGGCCACCTTCGGAGAGCAGCAGCCATGGCCCTGCGCTACCCCATGGCCGTGGGCCTCAACAAGGGCCACAAGGTGACGAAGAACGTCAGCAAGCCGAGACACAGCTGGAGGCGCGGGCGCTTCACCAAGCACACCAAGTTCGTGCGGCGGCGCGCCATGGAGCTGCTCAAGGTGTCCAAGGACAAGCGCGTGCGCTCAAGTTCATCAAGAAGAGGGTGGGCACGTACATCAGCGCCAAGAGGAAGCGGGAGGAGCTGAGCAACGTGCTGGCCGCCATGAGGAAGGCCAGGCCAAGAAGGACTGATTCCCCACCCCCAATAAAAGTTGCTACCAGCAGAGAGAGAGAGAGAGAGAGAGAGAGAGAGAGAGAGAGAGAGAGAGAGAGAGAGAGAGAGAGAGAGAGAGCGCGAGCTACCAAACCAGGCTACAACATGGGTGAGCTTTTTGTTGTTGTTGTTGTTGTAAACAGGGTTTCTCTGTGTAGTTTTGGTGCCTGTCCTGGAGCTCACTCTATAGACCAGGCTGACCTCAAACTCACAGAGATCCTCCTGGCGTGTGCCACTGCCACCCGGTGGGTGAGCTTTGAGGGTATCAAGCTGAGTGAAATAATTCACCAGAAGGTAAGTGCTTTATGTGTCCACTATATGGGGCAGCTAGAGTAGTCAGAGACCTCAACGTATAGAAAGCAGACTGGTGGTTCTCAGTGCCGTAGGACTATACACATGGAATGGTTAAAATGGCTCAGGGGGTGAGGGTGCTTTCTGCCAGCTTGATGAGTTTGATTCCTGGGACCCACAGGGGAAAGAGATATCTAACCCCCAAAAGGTGTCCTCTGACCCCCACAGTTACACCATGGCATGTTTATGGCCACTCCACCCCACCCCCACAAAACAATAAATGTAAAACTGTAAATGTTATGTTTTATGTATTTTCACACACACACACACACACACACACACACACACACACACACACACACACACACAGCAGGCATGGTGGCAATGCCTTTAGTCCCAGAATGTGGCAGGCAGATCTCTGTGAGTTGGAGGCCAGCTGGTCTACATAGAGAGTTCTAGAACAGCCCTGTCTTGAAACAAAACCAGACCAACAACAACAGAAACAAGTAAACAGAATCTCCCTTCGCCTCCAGTCTCTTTCATCTCCTGTCTTACCTGTGTGTATGTGCACGCTGTGTGTGTGTGTGTGTGTGTGTGTGTGTATAGGCCAGAGGCTAATGTTGGTTATCTACCTCAGTGGCTATCCACCTTTTTTGGTTTCATTTTTAAGATAAAATGTTAATTTATCTTTGAAAGTTTCATACCTGTGCACAAAGTATTCTGACCATATGTCTCCACACTCCTTCCTCCAACTCTCCTGCTTTCATCTCCCCCTTCATGTCTTCTCTCCTCCTCTTTTGTCTTCCCTGTTTTAGAATAGCTCACCAAGTCCAGTTAGAGCTGCCTGTATACACATGGGTGTGGGGCCATCCATTAGAGCACACGTGATCTAGCAGTGGCCACGCATCCGAAGAAAAATGACCTCCGTCTTCCAGCATCCATCAAAAAGTCACTGTCTCCTGCTTGGGGAGGAGGAGCGGCTGAGCCCCTCCCCCCTCCATACTAGAATGCGGATTGGCTTGATCTGATCAACCTCAGATGCAGTGAATTCATGAGCTCCTTGCCCATGCCAAGTCCAAAAGACACTTCACAGCATCTTCCCATCCTCAGGCTCTTACCTTCGTTCTGTCCCTTCTGAGATGCTCCCTGGACTTTTTGAGGGGCACAGGGGGCTTATTTGGATCCCTGGAGCACCCATGGTCATTTATTCTGAGCACTCTGACCAGTTATGAGTCTCTGCATTAGCCACTGCCCACTGCCAAAAGAAACTCCTCTGACCGTGGTTGAGAGCAGCACAAACCTGTAAACATAAACATAAATATTTAAAAGGCAGTGTGACAACATGGCAATTTAGTGAAAATACTTGGGCCTCTCATCTTCCCAGCCATAGGTTTTTGATCAATCACCTGCTTTTTCGAGACAGGTTGTGGTAGTTTGAATGTAATTGGCTCCTGTAATTTCATAGGGAGGGCCACTATTAGGAGGTGTGACTTTGTTGGAGTGAGTGTGGCCTTGTTGGAGGAAGTGTGTCACCATGGGGGCGGGCTTTGAGGTTTCCTATGCTCAGGATACCACCCAGTGTCTCAGTCAGTTTCCTGTCGCCCGCAAGATGTAGGACTCTCAGCTACTGCTCCAGCACCATGTCTGCCTGCATGCTGCCATGCTCCCCATCATAATGGTAATGGACTGAACTTCTGAAACTATAAGCAAGCCACCCCAATTAAATGTTTTCTTTAGAAGAGTTGCTGTGGTCATGGTATTTCTTCATAGCAATAAAACCCCCAAGACACAGGTTCTCTAACTGAACCTGGAGTTCATCGATTTGGCTAGGCTGCCTGACCAGCAAACCACCTGTCTCTGCCTCTCCATGTCTGGCTTTTTATGTGCTGCTGGGACTAGGAACTCACATCCTGGGAGAAAACAAGCACTGCTCTGGTAATTATAATCACTGTGGCTGATTGTGTGTTTGAATGGATTTGGTGCTTGCCCCCAGCCTGTTTACGACTCTGTTTTCTGGCGTTAGTTCCCCTTTCTCTTTTTGAGACAGTGTCTCATATGTAAATCAGGCTAGCCCTCAACTCACAATCTTCCTAGCTCTGCTTCCCAGGGCTCCTCTCTCCTTTTAAATTATTTTAGTTATTGTTTTTATTTACACATGTCTCTGTGTTACCATGTATGTGTGGGTGCCCGCGGAGGCCAGAGGAGGGAATCAGGTCCCCTGGAGCTGGAATTACAGGGGATGTGAGCTACCTAACATGAGCGTTGGGAACAGAACTTGGGTCCTCTGCAAGAGCAGCCTGCCGCCTTGAACACTGAGTCAGCTCTCCAGCTCTTGTAGCAGGTTTTCTTGTTCTTTCTTTGGGACAGGATCCCACTGTGCAGTTCAGACTAGCCTGGAATTTGTGATCCTCCTGCCTTAGTCTCCTGAGGTCTGGGATTACAAGTATATGTATGTTAAAAGTATGCTCCAGGTTTGTGTCATTTCTTAATTTAGATGTGTTTGTTCAATGTCAATGTGTCTTCAGAGTGATGTATTTCCAGGTGATAAAAATAAATAAGAAACCAAGCATGGCCAGGCCTTTCATCCCAGCACTGGGGAGGCAGAGGCAGGTAGATTTCTGAAATGGAGGCCAGTCTGGTCTACAGAGTGGGTTCCAGGACAGTCAGGACTGATACACAGAGAAATCCTGTCTTGAAAAACAAAACAAAAGTAAGAAAAGAAAGGAGGGAGGAAGGAAGGGAGAGAGGAAGGAAGAGAAAGGAAGGAAGGAAGGAAGGAAGGAAGGAAGGAAGGAAGGAAGGAAGGAAGGAAGGACAGACAGAGGGAACTAAGCATGGTGGTGTGGGCTTGTAACCGCAGCACTCAGAAAGCTGATGTAAGAGCTTCAATTAGAGCTTAGAGCCCAGATCCTGTTCTTAAGACACAACACACCAACACAACACACACACACACACACACACACACACACACACACACACACACACACACACACGAGCTGGAGGATGGCTCAGTGGATAAAGTACTTGTTGAGCAATCATGAGGACCGGAGTTGGGATCACCAGGCTCATGTATGTAGCTGAGAGTCCCACACATGAGCTTATACTCTTGCTCAGGGTAGGGCAGGGATAAAAGGCTAGCTCACGCTTGCTGGCTTCCAGCCTCACCCTAGACAGGCAAGCCCCAGGTTCAGGGAGGAAATCTGCCAAAAAAGGAATAAAGCTGAGATTGATAGAGAGCACCTGACATCTTCTTTCTGGCTTCTGCATGCACACGGACACACACACACTTATGTGCACACATATTCACCTACAGGGACATACACAAGATTAATTAATTAAACGAACAAAAAAATGTTAGAGAGTGTGCTTCCCTCGGGGTCTTTCGAGGTGGTCCTTCCCTCTTGGGCTCAGGGACAGCTCCTTCCCGCCTTAGGCTCTGGGGCCAGTCTCTCCCTTCTATTCTCCTTCCCTCCTGCTCACACCTCCTCAGCAGTGCCTTTAATAAACCCTCCTCGATTATCCAGCTTAGAGTGGCTTCTGTTTCCAGCTGGGACTAGTGCAGGGAAGACAGCCTCCCCCCCCCACCTCCATCACTCCCTCTTTCTCCTTCCTCCTGTGAGCGGGGCGCCAGGGTAGGCTCTCCTATCGCACATCTCATCTGCTCTGTGGCTGGCCTTGTCCCTGGGTGGTCAGGAACAGAATATTCCTTCTTTCGGAGCCGCTAGAGTCCTGGCGGCTTTTCAGAGTGGGCCGCCCATCCCCCCAACCTCTCAGCCGCTCCACCCCGGCCGGCAGCCCACACAGCTCCCTCCGGTCCTCCTACGCCTTCTTCCTTATAGAAGACCAGTTTCATTTCCCAGTCTGACATCTTGAGACGGTGGAAGAGAGCGAATCTGTTCCATCAGTGTCTAGAAGGAGCATTTACCCGTGCGGGCCAACACATTAGGATCTGGGTTTTATTGCTTGCTCAATCCGTGTGTGCAGATTTTCTTGTGTTAGTAGTTAAAAATGTAATAAACAAGGATGAAGAAGAAGAAGGACAACAAAAAACCCCAAAAAACAAAAACCCAAACCTCAAATCTCTCTTGCTTAACAACAACGAAAGATTCCTTAACAGACCCTTGTAAGTCGCATTGCTGAGTAATATTGGTCCAACGGACCTGGAACGGTTTGAAAAAGGAGCGGAGAGTTGGGTTCACATTAAAGAAACACAATGACTCTTCATCTGGCTCCGGGGGAGACCAGAGCCGCAGCGGGAACGGGAAAGAAAGGGAAGGAGTTGAACATTTTTGCAAACAAATGATAAAACTGCCTTTTAAAGGAGGTGGTGGTGGTGGGGGGACCCTTGTCCAAACAAGACATTCGCAGAGGTAGGAAATCGGTTCAGCAATTGTTTACAATGTGCAGGCGGTCCGTCCAAAGTCAACAGAGCCCGGGAGCGTTGCCCTGGAGCCTCCAGCTCTCTGCCAGCCGCCTGCCATCTCGCTCTCAGCTATTTCTGGGACATAGTTCCCTCCCTTGAAAAACAAACTTTGTCCCCACTGTCGTCCCCAATTAAAAAAAAAAAAAAAAAAAAAAAACCCAAAAAACAAAGAACAGTTTCTGCAACCTCAACTGTGTTTTCCAGAATGGTTATACAAATGCGGGCCTGGATGCAAAGTGTCTGGGGGAGGGGCTCGTTCTGCCAGGTGCCAAGGTGGAAATTTCCATTGCATTCCAAGATCCGTTCACCTGTGGCCAAGGAAACCTAGGCCCTCTCATAGGGAAGATCTTGACTAATGAACAGCCGGTGACTTATGTTCTGTTCTACAGTTAGTTGGCTCTGTAAATCCCAAGCGAAGTTTGCTTTTACTAAAAAGCTGCAGTGATTCACATCTGGCTATCAACAGTGGCCTAGAAGTCAATCCTCTCGGCTTATTTGTTCCCCACCATGAGAACCGCATTACTAATCCTGCTTTTCAGTTCATCCATCCATTTGCCTCTCTAGTTTGTGTTAATAATGCAGTCACGTGGTTTGAAACATTTAAAAGCACAGGGAACGGGTAGCTCAGTTGGTAAAGCGCTTGCCTCACGTGCACAAGGAACTGGGTTCAACCCCCAACAGAGACACATAGACACATGGACACACACACACACACACACAGAGAGAGAGAGAGACAGACAGACAGACAGACAGACAGACACAGAGAGACAGGCACACAGAGACACAGAGATAGAGAGACAGAGAACAGCACAGTAAACACTTTCTTCTCTGTCTCCATCCTCCCATTCATCACCTGCCCGCTGTTGTTAATTTGCATTATCTGTCCAAAGATGCTAAGCACTGGGAAGAGGTTCAAGGGGGTATTGTTGCCAGGAGACAGAAGAGTCCCAGGCACCAGTCCTAGCCGACTCTAATCTGCATGTGACATTGTGCATACCACTTTCCCTGCCTGGACCTCATCTAAGACATCTGTGACAAATGAAAATCATAGCTGACATTTATTGGGCCACTGTGCAATGTGTTCATGTTTGCTTGCAGAGGAAGGCTTGCCACAGCCCTGTATAAGGAGGTGTGATTAACCCCCATTTAACCAACAACAAAAGTGAGACACAGAGACGTTAAATAATGTGTGCAGGTCATACCTAATTACAGGAGCTGTTGGATTTTATGAAGCAAGGCCGCCCGACACTTGTCACTCGCAGCCACCAAAACCACTCTGCTGTCGTGCCGGGCCTCTGGATGATGCTTACAGTATCCAGTGTGGCTTGAGACAGGATGCTGACCCACAGGGTTCCCTCTAGATTTGGGGTCTATGGCCCCATGTCTAGTGCCTGTAAAACCCTGGCCAAGCAGTTCTGACTCACTCAGCCCCATTTAGATGGTAGGGTGACAGCTGGCAAGAGGGGACAGCCGAGCATGGTGCAGTGCCAGCCCTGATGCTAGGCTAGTGCCTCCCTCATCAGAGCAACAGCATGAAAGGATTTATTTGTAACAAAATAGCAATGCATATAATTTCAAAAGTCAACTAATATTGGTCTTGTTTGTTTTGAGACAAGGTCTTACTGTGTAGCCCAGGCTGGTGTTGAACCGGTGATCCTTCCAAGTGCGGTTACAGACCATGCCATATTTAAAAAAAAAACAAAAAAAAAAAAAAACAAAAAAAAAAAAAAAAAAAAAACTAGCTGGGGCTAGGGAGATGGCTTAGCTGGAAAAATGCTCTTCAGACAAGCTTGAGGGCCCGAGTTTGACCCCCCTCACTCACGTAAAAGATCAGGTGCAGGGACATGTTTCTGTGATCCCAGCACCGCAGAAGCATACGGGAGATCCCTAAGGGCTCACTGGCCAGCCAGCCTAGCCTATCAGATGAGCCCGATGACCCAGTGAGAGCTAAGAGATGGCTCAGAGGTTGAAGTGCTTGCTGTAAAAGCTTGAACCCTGACGTTGGATGGCCAGCCCCATGTGAAAGCTGAAGACCTGATGTTGGATGGCCAGCCCCATGTAGTCTGGAACACTACAATTGGGTTAAGGAGGCAGAAATAGGCAGATCCTGGGGTTTTGCTGTTAAAAGACAGGTGTGACTGTGTCCCAGTAAAACTTTATCTACGAAGAAATTTATTTACAAAAATAAGCTTAGCCTCCAGGCTGTGGTGGCCCATGCCTTTTAATCCCAGCACTCGGGAGGCACAGCCAGGCGGACCTCTGTGAGTTCGAGGCCAGCCTGGTCTACAGAGCGAGATCCAGGACAGGCACCAGAACTACACACAGAAACTCTGTCTCGAAAAAAACAAACAAACAACAACAAAAAAGCTTAGCCATGGGCATAGTTTGCTGATACTTGTTCCAAATATTACTTGAATTTCTAGCCCTCCATTTCCCCAGTTTTCAATTTTTCTGTTTTTGGGGGGTTTTTTTTGTTTTTCAGACAGGGTTTCTCTGTGTAACTGCCTTGCTCTGTAGAACAGGCTGGCTTCAAACTCACAGAGATGCACCTGTCTCTGCCTCCCAAGTGCTAGGATTAAAGGCATGCCCCACCATAGCACACGCTCAATTTTCAAATTTTATTTTGATTTTCTATTGTATAGGTAAGCATATACTCTTCTTCAAAGTTAGCTCCCTCTGTAACTGTCTGCAGCATAATTCATCTTCGTGGAGTTACATGATGATCATCAGTTAAATGAATATTCAATGTTTATGTGGCAGTGACTGGGTAGGTAGACACTTGTGACATTTCTTAAATGGCCTTTACTTTACCCTGACGTTGTTTTCTACTGCTATAACAAAACATCTCAGACTTGGGTGATATCAACAATACAGGTTTCCTTATCACTCAGTTCTAGAGATTGGGAAATTCAAGAACTTGATGCTGGATCTGGTGAGGTAACACAGAGCAGAGCATTCTTTGGCTGAGAAGAGCAACATGCCTCAACATGTCTCAGAGGCCAATCCATCCCAGGGGCCACTCTGATAACCACATTTAACCTCTGTCACCTCTGTTGGTTTTAAATAATGAGTGGTGTTGTTACCGTGCGAGGAAAGGTCATGAGCCAGGACAAAACCCAGTATCAGAGCTTTATTGGGGGGGGGGCAGAAGAGAGTAACCAGGCCTGGGAAGAGACTCGTAGAGAAAGAGAGAGAGAGAGAGAGAGAGAGAGAGAGAGAGAGAGAGAGAGAGAGAGAGAGAGAGAGAGAGTTGGGGGGGGGGGACAGGGAAGCAGGCTTACAGAGCTACGCCACGCATGTGCAGATTTTCTGACCGTGCTGCGCGCATTTGCACAATCACGAAGTGCACGGAGGGTGTAAGACGTAAGACCCCTTACTTAGCTACGAAACTGCGCATGTGCAGTCGTATAGCTGGAGTGGCAGAATCCTAACAACCTCCAGAAGGCATACCATCAACATGTACTTTGAGGGACACATCCAAACCATATATTGTCATATTATTTTTTTTAAATTTTAGTTTTCCTTGACTTTCCCTAGCCTCTCTCAGACAGTTTTCTACATAAATAAACAGACAGCATATCAAAGTTGCTCTTCCCTTTCCGCCTCAATCCTCAGCCTCTGTTTCCTCCTCCTCTCCTCTCTCTTCCTCTCCCTCCCCCAGTGCTACGTATATTTTAAGACTTTTTTTTTTTTAAATCTGTTATCCTGAAAATCCATGTGATCTGTTTTCTGCACTTAATTTCTTTTTCCTGGGTTCTATGTCTCCCCCAATTTACCTCATCATTCTGTTTAGTGCACTTTCCAGCAGCTACCACAGAAAAGGTACGTGGGAGGCAAGATTCTGATACTCAACAAATCTGAAGACATCATTTTTACTCTTTGGTTTTTCGAGACAGGGTTTCTCTGTGTAGTTATTGGTGCCTGTCCTGGATCTCTCTCTGTAGACCAGGCTGGCCTTAAACTCACAGAGATCTGCCTGGCTCTGCCTCCCGAGTGCTGGGGTTAAATGCATGTGCCACCACTGCCTGGCTTGAAAAGTTCTTTAACATCCTATCACTCTAGAGTTTTAACAGTGTTTAGGATTTTGGTAGAATTATAGACTAGAAGTTATTCTTTTCAACATTTTCAGGCATCTGATATCTTTTCAGTTCTGAAATTTTGGTATGTAATCTGTTTTTTTCCCTAAAAGCTTTTATGATCTTATATTTGCTCTTAATGTACTGGAGTCTCAGCATGATGTGCCTTGGCAAGGCCTAACTTCTGGTTCAAGAGCCAGGCACGCAGTGGACCCTCTCAGTTTGAACATCACATTCTTTAGTTCTGAGAGATTTCTTAGTACTCTTCCTTCCCTAACTTCTTCCTACCACTTTCTCTGTTCTCTCTTGACCACAATTTAAAGACTTTTGGAACACTTATTTAAAAATATTTTCTTTTTGGAAGAATTTTTTTTTTATTTCTTTTGTCTGTGTGTGTGGTGAAGGGAGCTGCACATGCCATCACATGCATGTGGTGGTCAGAAGACAACCTGTGGGAGTCCTCTCCTTCCACCCTGTGGGCCCTGGGGAGCAGACTCACACTGTCAGGTGTGGCGGCAGCTTCACTCACCTGGTAACCATCTTGCCAGCCCTAAGGAGTATTTTCTAACGTCTTTTTCTTTTTTATCTGTTTTCAAAGGAATTTCCTAGAGTGTATCTTCCGGTCTATTTAAATTATTTTTATTCTGGTGACCCATACTTTTGGTGTCTCAGATCTCTGTCCCACTGGGTTGCTTTTCTTAGCATTCTGTTCTTTTTCTACGTTCACGGTGCCTCCTCTTGATCTTTTGAGGACATTAAACATGGTGGGACTTCATTTATTTGTAGGGATTTATTTATTTTTGGTTTTTCGAGATAGGGTTTCTCTGTGTAGTCCTGGCTGTCCTGGAACTCGCTCTGTAGAACAGGCTGGCCTCGAACTCCCTGAGATCCACCTGCCTTTGCAGGGATCAAAGATTTGTGCCGCTACTGCCCAGCTTATTTGTCGGTTTTTTTCTACTTCCCGCCTGGGTTTTGTTTCCTCAGGGTTCCTGCTTCCTGTTTGTTTTTCCTCTTATGTTAGAAGCTCTCCTCAACTCTTATTAGAAAATGAGATGTTTGAAGCTTTGTGGAAGTTCCGTATTTACAGAGAGTGGCCAACTGAAGGAGACCCAGCTTTGAGAGGCTGGGGGACGGCTTCGGTGTCATTATCAGGCAGACCCCTGTTGTTAGCCTCCTGCTGGCCAGATGCAACCCACTATAGTGGAAGAGAAGACATGCTCTCTCCTCCTGTTTGACCCAGCCCCGACCCCTCAGGAGTTGATTCCAAACACATTCAACAGTGGGCCAGGACCGATGCAGAATCTAAGGGAAATGGGATTTCCCAACTCTTCTGGGGAAAGGAGTTGTAAGTGAGCAGCCTTTCCAGGGCTGGAGAGATGGCTCAGCAGTCAGGAGCCCTGGCTGCTCTTCCAGAGGTCCTGAGTTCAGTTCATAGCACCTACATGGTGGCTCACAACCATCTGTAACTCCAGTTCCAGGGCATCCAATGCCCTCTTCTGGCTTTTGAGGATACCAGGTACACACATGGTGCACATAACATGCATGTAGGCAAACATTTATATATGCAAAATAAAAAAATATAAATCAAATAAAGTGGTCTTTTCTTCGAAACATTATGTGGTACTGAAATATGTGCTTTGATTCTATTAACAGTTGGTTTGCCATGCTGGGGAGTTGGTTCAGTTGGTAAAGTGTTTGCCTTGCAAGCATAAGGATCCAAGTTCAATCCCCAGGACCCACATTAAAAGAAAGCCTGTTGTGGACTGGGCATGGTGGCGCACGCCTTTAATCCCAGCACTCATGAGGCAGAGGCAGGTGGATCTCTGTAAATTTGAGGCTCCAGGACAACCAGGACTACATAAACTCTATATAGTCACATGTCAGACTCTCTATCTCATAGAGAGACCATGTCTCAGAAAACAAACAAATAAAAAACAAAACAAAACAAAACAAAAGAGAAAGAAACCCTATTGTGGTGGTCTGTGCCTGGAATCCTAGCTCTGAAGAGGTGGAGACAGATCCCTAGGGCTGTTAGCCAGACAACCTAGCTACATGGCAAGCTCTGGACCAGTGAGAGACTTTGTCCCATAAGAGTATACTCTGGTCTCCACACGCATGTGTTTATGTGCATTTGTAATGTGGAGTCTAGGGTGTGGCTCTAGAGGGTTCCTGCTAGGCAACTGTATCATAGTCTGAAAGCACACAAGATCCTTCGATGCCACCATCCTCAGGTCCCAGGCCAACCTTCCCTAGGAAGCCCCACCTCCCCTCCACCTCCCTCCAGCAGGAAAGACAGTCAGTATCTTGCCTTTCTTCTTTATCCTGCCCCCAGCTTGTGTTCTTAGACCACCACCCAATCTTCAGAAGGAATTTCTGGGTAACAAGAAAGGGGTGCCTGAGTCAGGTGACACATGTTGTTCCCAGACACCAGAGAGAACTACACATAGCCTGTCTCAGCTGAGAGGCAGGTGGGGTCATCTGATGAGGAGCGGATGAGCTGCAGATGTAGTGCAGTGCTAAGTGTATCATTAGAATGTGAAAGGCTGTGGATTTAATCCCCAGTACTAGGAAGAAAGAGAGAGGAAGGGCAGGGAAGAGAAGGGAGGGAGGGAGGGAGGGAGGGAAGGAGGGAGGGAAGGAGGGACAAAAGAAGGAAGGAAGGAAGGAAGGAAGGAAGGAAGGAAGGAAGGAAGGAAGGAAGGAAGGAAGGAAGGAAGGCAGGAAGGCAGGAAGGCTGGTTGAAGAGGAACCAGAAAGCAGAGTGACTGGTGTTGGCTGCTTCACTTCCCAGCTAGATTGACATGCAGGAGACCCACAGTGCTGTGGACTCTGAGCCAAACAATTATAAAACCATATAGCATTATAGATACATCAAGAGCCTATACAATATCCCCACCCCCACCCCGGCCTCCATTGCAAGAACAATCCCCAGCGGCCGCGGCAGAGGAGTGTTGTATTAGAACAGCAGCCCAGGCTGCCCTGCAGCTGCCCCAGATAAACGCTGGAGTCGGGCTCTAAATGCCAATGTCTTTAGCTAATCTAAGCAGAGCATGAGCAGGAAGAATTCATGGCTGGGAGCCGGGGTGGAGTCACAGAGAGAAACCCTTAAGAGCAGGAGGCCCAAGTGCATGATGGGAAATATAACGTTTAACCAGCGCATCAACTCCGAGGGGCTTCTAATGATCGGGTAGGTGGGATGGGAGTGTGGAAGAGTCTTCAAAACAGGTGAGCTGTTAAGGGGCCTCTGGTGGGGCACAGGTGTTTTCCCACCTGCTGTGGTTCATCTGGGGCAAGAGCAGTCTTCGACACCACGTTAGAAGTCCACCATACTTATTAACAAAGCCAGGAAGGGCTTGCTCTGAAATTGAGGGGGAAAGATATCACTCCGGCTCAGCAGGGAGCCCGGCCTGTGACATGCAGGAGTTTGTGAACTAGCAGTCCCCAAAGAGAATTTCATCTCCCCTTCCTCACCCCCACTTCCACCTCTCAGGAAATTGAGGCCGGGGTGGTAAGGCAGAGGAGCAAAGGTCCCACAACACTGGATTTCAAGAAAACACTTAAAAATCAATAATAGCCCCTGTGGAACTTCACTGACTGCTTTAAAAAATTATCTGCATTATCTTTTCCTTGGGTGGCTTGCTGACTGATTAAAAAAAGCATTTGTTTATTTTTATTTTATGTATATGGGCACAGACATACATATACTGCATGTATGTCTGTGCCCTATATACATGTCTAGTGCCAGAGGAGGCAGAAGAGGTTAAGATCCCCTGGAACTGGGCTCATGGATGCTTGTGAGCTGCTATGTGGATGCTGGGAATGGAACCCTAGTCCTTTGCAAGGACTGCCAGTGTTCCTAACTGCTGGGCCATCTTTCATCCTCATTAATTGCTCTTACCAGATTAAACTGTATGAAATTGCTATAACTATGGCTCAAACATGGTGTGCTGGCTAGATTTATGTCAACTTGACACAAAGGACAGTCATCTGATTGGAGGAACCTCGATTGAGAAAATGTCTCCATAAGATTGGGCTGTGGGCCAGCCTGTAGAGCATTTTCTTAATTAGTGATTGATGGCAGAGGACCTAGTCCATTGTGGGTGGGCCATCCCTGGGTCGGTGTTCTGTAAGAAAGCAGGCTAAGCGAGTCATGTGGAACAAGCCAGTAAGCAGCACCCCTCCGTGGCCTCTGCATCAGCTCCTGCCTCCAGGTTCCAGCCCTGTGTGTGTTCCTGTCCTGGCTTCTTTCAGTGATGAACAGTAATGTGAAAGTGCAAGCCGAATAAACCCTTTCCTCCTCAACTTGCTTTTGGTCATAGTGTTAGTCACAGCAATAGAAATCCTAACCAGAACACATGGTTCAATGTTAACAGCTTAGGACAGCTTGATTAAAAATTATTGCAGAAATCACAGCCACTCTTATTGTCACACAACAGTCACTTAATGACAGGGTTTGTTCTGAGTAGTATTCCCCGAGGTGATTTAGTTGGGTGAATGTCATAGAGTGTGCTTGCCCACACCTGGAAGCAATAGCCTATTCCACACCTGGGCTCTGGCATAGCTTACCGCCTCTAGGGTAGAGCCTGGGCACCGTGCCCCTGTGCTGAACCTCTCTGCGGTTGTAATACCGCTGCAAGTCACTGTGTAGCTCGACACATCTAAACACAGGAGCGGCCCTATAAAAAGACCAGGTGTGGAGCCGGGCCCACAGAGCAGTCTGCAAAATGCTTGACACACAGGGATAAGAACCGAGTTCCACCCACAGCACCCATGTGAAAATGCAAGGCGTGGTGGTACACACTTGTAATCTCGAGGAACCAGAGACAGAAGATCCCCGAGGGTCTCTGGCCAGCCAGCCTAGCCTAAGCCTCAAGCCCCAGGTCCCTGTAAGAGATCCTGTTTTTAAAAAATAAGTTAGCTCCAGAGGACAACTATGTAGCCCACACTGGCCTTGAACTTGCCTGCCTCTGTCTCCTGAGGGCTGGGACTGAGGCTACTGAATTCTGAACACATTTTATCTCTTTTGGTTCTCACAAGGCTTTGATGAGATGGGCACATTCTGGATGTAGCAATGCTCCCTTTGCATTCCTGCTTTTTGTATCCAGTTCCTTATTTGCCTGGAGCTCACAGCCTGGAGCTGCTGTACAGGACGGCACAAAGCTCACACAGCATCTGCTCCTTCTGGGCTCTGGCTCCGGGACTGGAGCGGGGTTGGAATTTTCTCCTTTTGCTGAAAACTGGGGTGGGGTGGGGAAGCAGGGACCTGGGAATTCCTTAAATCAGGCCCTTATGGTTTTTTTTAAATTTATAATGTTTATTTTATGTTTTTTTTTAAAACCTATTTATTTTTATTTTATTGGTGTTTTGCCTGTATGTATGTCTGTGAGGGGTGTTGAATCCTGGAGTTACAGACAGTTGTGAGCTGTCATGTGGGTGCTGAGAATTGAACCCAGGTCCTCCGGAAGAGCAATCAGTGCTTTTAACTGCTGAGCCATCTTTCCAGCCCATATTTTATGTTTATTTATTTATTGAAATAATGTGGCCTGTAACTTACTATGTAGACCAGGCTGACCTTGAACTTAGAAGTGGTTCTCAACCTTCCTATGCTGTGATCCTTCAGTACAGTTCCTCATGTTTTGGTGACTCCCCAACCATAAAATTATTTCGTTGCTACTTCATAATTGTAATTTTGTTACTGTTATGAATCGTAATGTAAATATCTGATATTCAGTCCCTGTGGGGGTCTCAAGCCACAGGTTGAGAACCACTGACTTACAGAGATCCACCTGTGCATAGACCACCATATCCCACCTTAAGATTTGTTTTACTTAAATCATGTGTAAGTTGGAGTGGGGGGCATGTGTACTTGAGTGTAGGTGACCTGTGAAATCAGAAGTCATCCAGTGCTCTGGACTTGAAGTTGCAGGCAGTTGTGAAACGCCAGATGTGGGTGCTGGGAACTGAGCTTGAATCTCCTACAAGAGCAATAAGTGCTCTTTTTTTTTTTTCTTTTTGGTAGTATCCAGATGCATTTTTATTTTATGTGTACAAGTGTTTTGCCTACATATATGGGTATGTACTATGTGTGTGCCAGAAGAGGGTGTTGGATCCTTTGGAATTAGAGTTACAGGTGGTTGTGAGCTGCCTTGTGGGTGCTGAGAACTGAACCTAGGTCTCTGCAAGGCAGCGTGTGCTCTTAATCATGGAGGCTTTTGAAGCTCACTTTGTAACTCAGTTCGTGGCAGTCCTCCTGCCTCAGTCTCCCAAGTGCTGGGATGACAGGCACAAGCCACCACACCAGATGTTTACAGTCTCTATTTAGTCCTATACGACTTAGTGCTTGATGACAGGCACCTTGTGGGTTCCGTATCTAGTGGTTGCTGTGCTGGGGTTTTTGTTTTGTTTGTTTCCCTGAATATTTGCTCTTCCTCTTTGCCTTCTCTTTGAGGTGAGAGACGTTGAATACAGGACTCTTGCATGCCAAGCCCATGCTCTACTGCTGAGCAACACCCCTGGCCTCTCTGGGGTTTTTTGGACATTTGGAGACTTCACCTGGCTGATGGGACATCTTAGAGTGATGTCCCTGGGTCAGCGCCTGCCCTTGGCTGAACTGTTCTTGTCTCATGGGCTCCAGCAGAGTACTGTATTAGGTATTTCCTTGTTGCTATGACAAAATACATGAGGAAAAAACAATGTAATGAAGGAAGGGCTTACTGCGGCTCTAGTGGAGGGCACTGTCTATCCAATGGGGAAGTTGGGTGAACAGTCGAGACAGCCACAGTGAGGAAGTGGGTGAATGCTGGTGCTGTGCTTTCTCCTTTTGATTTAGTCCAGGATCCCAGCTCATGGAGTAGTGCTGCCCACAGTTAGGGTGGGTCTTTCCATCTCTATGAACCTAAAGCATCCCTCACAAATACCCAGAGATTTGTCTCCAGTGTGGTTCTAACTCAAGGGGACCACTGAGAGAAGCCACCACAAGTAGTTCTGAGAAAGTTACTGAAATCTACTTTTCTTGGTTGCCACCCAAGATCCTGACTAATACAACATCCATGTCATTTAGATCATTGAAGTGCCCCCAAATAGCTTGGACTTTTGCTAAAGTGGTGTGAGTGGGTGCACATGTAGGGTGTGTGTGTGTGTGTATGTGTGTGTGTGTTGGGAGTAGGGGGATTGCTAGCTCTGGTGGTGTGTTATTTGTGCCCCTTATGCTGTGTCTGTGTAGTGGGCAGCCAGTGTAAGGGATTGGGGGAGATGGGAACTGTGAGTCAAATCCTGTTGCTGGCAACCTGGCAAGGATGCATACAGCCTTGGAAGGGGGAGAAAGGCAGAGTCCAGGCAGAGGGGAAGCCAAGGCTGAGCACACTACATCTCCTGGAGGTGATCTGAAGATTTTTGTGGCAACTGAGGAGACATGGTGTTTTGTTTTACTTTTTCAATTTAAATTTAAATTTGTATATATTTAGCAATATAAGAATCTGCAGAAATTTTTAAGAGAACACAGCATAGTGTAAGAAATCCCCAACTGGCAGAGCACTAACCCTGCACACCTATTTAGACTTCCGGGCAGGATGTATTTCTCTCCTTAACTAGAAGGAGTTTGATGGAAATGTAGACGAACACGGAGCCTGGCGTTGGAAGCGGCTTCAGGTGAGGCTGTCAGGATCCAGTGCCTCACGCTGTCTGAACTTAGGTTCCTCTTAGGGCTGGGCTAGCATGAGCCCTTTCTGTCTTTGCTCGGATTCTAAATGCTGCTATTACCGCAGTCAACTTGGTCTTTAAAAACATCGCTCACCACGGAAGCAGCCCCTGGCGCTGTAAGTAAATACAGGAAGCTTAAAACCAATGTGGTGGTTCTCAGGATGGCGGAAGAGGAAATCAGTACAGAAGATCTAAATCCCAGGCCAGTGGCATGGTTTGGCAGGTAGAGGTAGCCGCTGCCAAGCCTGACCCTAGTTCAAGCCTCAGAACCCTCGTGGTGGAAGGGAGAAGCTGCAAATTGTCCTCTGTCTTACCTGCACATGCATACTGTGGCATGCCTGCCCCCACACCCCAATTAAAAAAAAAAATGTTTAAAAAGAAAGAAAGCCTTAGTCTCTCTTTTGGTATGCTGGAGAATCTAAGGTAAGGATTCTCACGAGCTAAGCATGATAAAGGTTAATGGTTGCAATCCTAGCAGGTGCAATGGCTCATATTGGCAATGCCAGTACTCAGGAAGCTGAGACAGGAGGATTGCTGTGTTCAAGGCCGTCTGGGGCTACATAGCAAGGATCTGTCTCAAACATACTAAAAGGGAAAAGGAAAATGATTTTGATATCAAGACAAGGATGCTATTACAATCCCATGATATGACCCTAGTGTTTGCATATCTACAGAATTCTTACATTGGCATCCTTATCCCAGTGGGATGGATCGCAAAGTCGAGACCTTTGGGAGGTCATTAGGTGATGAGGGTGGGGGCCTCATGAGTCTGAAGACACGGCTCAGTGGTTAAGAGCACCTTCTGTTCTTGCAAGGGCCCAGATTTGATTCCCAGCACCCACACGGTGGCTCACAACCATCTGCATCTCCAGTTCCAGAGGATCTGACATCCTTTTATGGTCTCCTTGGGCACCAGGCATGCACACAGTGCACCTACATATGTAAGACAAAAGACTCACACACATAACATGACAAGTGAATGTTAAAAGGGAAGGGAGTCCCAGCCAGGTGTGCTTCCCCCACCACCAGTCTCCCTGGTGAATTCTGATCTCATCAAGTAGACAACTGAGATTAGCTGTCACATTAAGACAAAGAGATTGGGCCTCACTGATAGGAAGTACCGCAGCATGACACACCTCGCTGGGCTGTTTATCTAGGTATTCACCTACTTCTTTTTGTCGCAGTCTGCTTAGGTTGCTTTTGTCTGTCCACTTTGTTTTTGAGATGATGTCTCCCTTATCCCTGACCAGCCTAGAACTTGCAATCTTCTTAGTGCTTGGACCCCACCTCCTGACCTGAATGGGGATCACACTAAATTCCCATACCTTTAGCTTGAGGATGTCTGGAGTCTGCTTTGTCCATCATGAGTGCTTTTGACTACCTGAGCCTGGGACTCTGGGGGAAAAGCAGAGAGGAGGAGGGGCCTAAAGCCACCACCCAATCCATAATGCTGTACTGGGGGTTCGAATCATGGGCTTTGAGGACTATGTGACCTGTCACCTGGAAACTCCAGTATTAAGGGCTGTCAGGCTACTGAGAGGTGAATGGATCAGGAGGGCACCATCCTCCTCAATGGTTCATTGATTAATTCATAGCTGAATGGACTATAAGAGGTGGAGACTGGCTAGATCACTATTAGTGTGCCTTTGAAGACTCTAACTTGTCCCTAGCTCTGTCCTCTCTGTGTCTGTGCTTCCTGGCAGCCAGGAAGTGAGCAGCTCTCCCCTACTTCAGGCCACCGTGAAGCACCTCACCAACAGGACAGGACTTGACCGCTGAGTGAGGGTGCACTGAGATCTCTGGAACCGTGAGCCCAGGCCTTTCCTCTCCTTGCTCTCAGATGTTTTGTCACGGTTAAGTGGCCAACGCAAGAGCAGAGTTAGGACTGGGCATGTGACTCGGTAGAAGGCTTGCCTGGCACACACGAAGCTGTGGGGTTCACCTCCAGCACTGCATGCACTGGCCATAGTGGCACAGCCTGTGATCTTAGCACTTGGGAAGTGGAGACAGGAGGATCAGAAGTTCAAGGTCATCCTTGGAGTTTGAAAGCAATGTGAGATACCTGAGACCTCATCTAAAAACACAGCCAGGAAGAGATCGATGGAAGGAAGGAAGGAAGGAAGGAAGGAAGGAAGGAAGGAAGGAAAGGAGGAAGGAAGAAGACCAGGTTAGAAACTCGGTTCGGCTCTGCTCAGCATAGAGTGACGGACAGATGAGGGATATGGCAGATGGGAAGGAAAGTCATTTAACCACCAGGCTCTAGGTCCCAAATCAGCTGTGTCCCCAGTATCTTTTCAAAGAGGAGCAGCAGCTGCCCCACCTCCTACGTTTGATCAAGTATTCCGTGGGATGTCACAGACCACAGAGAAGCTGCGGGAAGGGGGGCTGCAGATGGGCCCGGCATCCTGGCCCTGGCTACAGCCCCTGCCCGACCACTCGCTCCCATGACCAACTCCTCATCCAAGCGTTTGACTCTCCGCTAATACCCCAGAACAGGAACCCAGCACAGGCTAGGATCACCCAAAAACCCTTCCTTGATGCCTGGCTTGAAGTCTGTTGGTGACTGCTCCTGCTGAGGTCCCTTAGGTGGCAAGTGTCACTGCCTGCCTCTAGCCTTCCTGGGACGTCCTGTGCAGCCTGAAGCTGATAAGACTGTGTACGTGCAGGCCTGTGGGCCAGATGCCTTCTTGTTGCTAGGCACCAGATGCTCTGATCTGGAGCCTAGGACCGGCCTGTGGGATAAGGCAGGGAAGAGGCCTCTGGGCACAGAGCTGAGGATTCTGTTGTCTCTACAGGGAGGATCTGGGTCTGCTTCTTCAGTTTTGTTTGTTTGTTGTTTAACTTCCTTTCCATCTTATGCTTCTCTGAAGAGGAGATCCACTCACTACAGTGACCGGGAACACTCCCGGCCCTCAGAGAGTCGGTTCCGCAGGGGATGCAACCACCCCCACATGAACACGGAAAAGGAAAAAAAACAGCAAAAACCTTCAAACTTGAGAGGCAAGCTGATGCGTTAATTTTTTAGTTGACTCGAGACGGGATCTTACTATGTAGCCCTGGATGGTTCTTAGCTCACAGAGGTCCACCTGCCTCTGTCTTCCGAGTTCTGGAATTAACGGTCTGCCCAGCTCATTTATTCCTTTCATCATCCCATTTGCATATCCAATAAAGCTCTGGGAGGTATCTGTCTTGCCTAGGCAATGATGCAAAAATTAGGGGAGAAGCTGGGCAGTGGTGGCGCACGCCTTTAATCCCAGCGCTCAGGAGGCAGAGGCAGGGGGATCTCTGAGGTCGAGGTCAGTCTGGTCCACAGAGCAAGTTCCAGGAAAGCCAGGACTAGTCAGAGAAACCCTGTCTCGGAAAAACAAAAACAAAAACAAAAAACAAACAAACAGAAAATCGGGGAGAAAGAGGTTGTCTGCCTGTGACCCTGGCCTTGATAACCTCACCACTGCTGGAAGTCAGATGTGGGAGTAGGTGCCAAGAGTCATTTGTTGGCTCTTCCCATCATGGGGTTTTTCGGCCTTCCTAGGAGAAAGCACACGTCCCTGAAAAGCACTCTGAGGAGCTGCTGAGGGTATTACTAGGGTAGGGGTGGAGCCTGAGGATGGGCTTTAGCAGCTCCTGTGTGCACATATGGGTGTGGGGGTGTGTGTGTGCCTAAGCACATGTTCTCAGGGATTGGAATCCCTCCCACTGCATTCCCCAGGGCGTCTCCCCAGCCACTGTGACTATAATCACAGCCAGCCTGGGACTTTAACCAAACACTACATTCCACCACCCTGGACAACCTCTTTGTTTGATCTTCTCTCTAGAGACACGGGTCAGGAGGAAGGGGGGAGGGGCAGAGTGCAGGAGCATGCGGGACACTTCCCTTCCATCTTCTCTTGATTTAGAAGCTGCAAAACACGATCGATGGTGGTTCTCAAGCTGTCTACCCCCAGTTACACTGCCTCAAATCTAAGGAACTCGGTCACACAATTCCAAGGGTCAAGGGCCATCTTAAAGTCACTAATCCTACTGATTACAGAACCCTGGGACACTGATTTCTTTCATGTCACACACACAGAGAGACAGCTTTGAAGAAGTCCAGGGAAGAGCCTTCTTCCACATCACAGCATTCTCCACCAGTTAGCTGTTCAGCGACACCTCAGTTACGAGCTTCAGGCTCAGCCTTCTTTTGCCTGTGATCAGTTAGCCTAACAACTAAATGCAAGAGGCAAAGAGTGTGGCAGTGGAGACTTGTTTCCGCTAGGGTGTAGGTGACTGACATCAGGGTCTTTAAGCCCAGGAGATTTAGGTTGGAAGCAGAGAAGAAAATCAGAAGGGTACTGGCTTAGGTAAAAGCCGAAGGTGACTGGGTTTAGCCAGTGGGAGGAGGCCATGGAGCCAGGAGGCTGCAAGCCCCAAAGAGGAACTTAATATTAATCTATGGTCCATGGCTCCTGGTCTCCGTTCTCTTTCTTCTGCACAGGGAGCTGTGGGAATCTGAAAGTGTCAAATCCCTCTGTGCATCGAATCCCGTTGCCCTCTAGGGAATGTGTTTTAGATTTATCTTCAAACTGCCGCGGAGAGGATCAGTGGGTCATTCATTTCGGCCACCTGGGGCTGGTAGATGCCTTGGCTTCGGCTTAGAACAACTTCCTTCCTGGAGCACAGTGGGAGATGAGCGATTCCTCCCTGGCTAAGGCTTTTGTTTTGTTTTGTTTTAATAATTTAAGTTCCCTGTTTTATGTATCTAATCTCTTCATATTTTCAAGATAAAATTAGTTCTACAGGGCATGTTACATTCTCTGGGTATATTGGAATTGTTGTTTATCATTTAAATTTAATTTAACCTTTTTCTTTCTTTAGTGTTTTTAATTACTTAAGAAATGCACACCGTTGTAAGGACTCATAAAACAGAAAACTATGAAGTCAGGGTGACACCTGATCTCCTCTGCTGCTGACACTCTTAGCACTTGGGGGAGCATTTCAAACTTTTCCCAATTACTTATATAATTTTTGAGACAGGGTCTCACATAGCCCAGGCTGGCCTCACACTCAACATATAGCTAAGGGTGACCTTGAGCTCCTGAACCCTGTGCCTCTATCTGCCAAGTACTGGGGATTTATAGGTGTGCAAGGGGTCCACCAGGCTATTTTTTTTTTTATCTGTTTGGGGTTTGTTGTTGTTGTTGTTGTTGTTGTTGTTGTGGGTTTTTGTTGTTTGTTTTTTTGAGACAGGGTTTCTCTCTATGTTTGTGGCTGTCCTGGAACTCACTCTGTAGACCAGACTGCCCTGAAATTCACAAAGATCCTCCTGCCTCTGCCTTCCAGAATGCTTTGAAGGCATGCACCACCACTGCCCAGCAGGATATTTAAAAACAACATAAAGCTATCATTTAAATCACACAGTGTGATGTTCACACTGCTATTGAAAGTATTATTCCCTGGGAATGCCTGAGATCCAGACAGTGGCACCAGCTAGCCCACTGAGCATTGTACCACCTCCCTGTCCAGTAACAGAAACGTCAGGTTCTTGAAGAAAGCCCTTTGCTGGGTGTTGGGGCACAGACCTGAAATCCCAGCACTTGGGAGGCTGAGGCAAGAAGATCGTGAGTTTGGGACCCACCTGGCAAACATATTGAGATCCACAAAGAAAAGAAACAGAAAACAAAAGTCCTTAGTAGTCCTTAGTGGTGTAGATGGTTAGTTTTATTAAATGTCAACCCTAGGGTATCTGTGTTTAGGATTCTATGCTCTGGGCAGGGGATAAAGCTAGGGGTAGAGAGCTGTCTAGTATGCACAGAGCCCTGGATCCATCCGAATCACTGCAACAACACACATTGTATTCACTGCCATGAGCAGGGCCACAAAGGCCCCCTCCCATATCCCACGATCCTCTGAACCATCAGAAAAGAGGCCCTGCGTATCCCAGCTACAACCTGAATACCGTGTTTTATTTAAAGCAGCTACTGACGGATATGCTGTGGTTGTTCAGATTTGGTCATTTTTTTTTTTTCTCAAAAAAAGAATAACACATGGCTGTGGATGTAGCTCAGTCAGTATTGTGTGTGCTGATCTAGCACGTGTGAAGAAACCCTGGGTGCCATCCCCAACCTTGCATAAACAGGGCATGGTGGCAGAGGCCTGTAATCCTAGGCTGGAGGCAGAGGCAGGAGGAGCAACAGCCCAAGGTCTTCCTCCAGGCATTACATTTTGAGTTTGAGGCCAGCCTGTGCTACATGAGACACTATCTCAAAAAAATAGAACAAATGAATATCCCATGAGTTTACCACTGCAGGGAAAACTGACAGTGCTTATTGCCAATGATGAAATCCAATCTTCCAAGCGAAAAAGTTAGAATTTCAAAGCTTTAATTAGCCGGGGGAAGCAGGATAGTTTCCAGCTCATAGAAACAATGAGATGAGTAATGGTATTAACCAATGTGTTTGTGTGTGTGTGTGTGTGTGTGTGTGTGTGTGTGTGTGTGTTCTTGAGTATGTGTGTGTGTGCATGTGTGTGTGTGCGTAGGCTTGAGTATCTGCATGTACATATGTGTGAAGAACAGAGGTCAATATTGGGTGTTCCTCAATCACTGTCCAGCTTTTTTTTCAAAGACAGAGGCTCTCACTGAACCTGTAGATTATTCAACTGACTGACTGGTCAGCCATCTCCAGGGATCCTCCTGTCTCCACCTCCCCAGTGCTGGGATACAAGGATCATATGAGTGCTGGGATACAAGGATCACAAGAAGGTTTTTTTTTCTTTAGATTCACTAATTTTATTTTATGTATATGAGTGTTTTGTCTGCATGTATGTCTGTCCTTGGTGGTCAGAAGAGGTGTCGGAGCTCCTGGAACAAGTTACAAACTGTTGTAAGCCACTTGTGTGTGTTGGGAACAGAACTCTGGTCTTCTGGAAGAGCAGCCAGCTGTTAACTGCTAAGCCATCTCTCCAGCCCCTCACCATGTGACTTTAAAAAAAAAAAAATACTCGTGTATGAAAAACACTTTCTCATGTGTGCTGAGGGTGGAGATGGGGTCCTTGACAGCAAGCAATTTACTGAATGAATCATCTTCCCAGTGCTGATTTTTTAAAATATTACTAACAGCGTGTTAATATTCATTCTATATAACTCAGTGTTCGATACATAGATTAAGAAATCATGCGTGTATGGAAGATTCCTTCAAAGCAGGAGACAGACCATCAGATTTTAATAAAACTGCATGAACGGTTCCTGGATACAGCCGAGAATCCACATCGCCTCTGACCTTGGAGAAACTACCCCTGTCAAGTTAGGTAAACAATCTGGGAAGTGTCCACAACACTCTGAAGAGAATATAAAAATAACTCGCCTTTCTGGCTGCGTGTCTGTGTGAAGGCAGACTTTCTGCCTTTACTGCAGCTGAAACAGCACATTGCAGCAGACCGGAGCGGAGCAGATTGGAGAATCCACTCACCTTCTGTGAATCCACAGATTAAAACACATTTGCAAGAGTGCGACACAGTGACAGTCTTCTCACTAAGTTATGTGAACTTTTATTTAAATAGATGTGATTTATGTTGAGATGTAAAGACCCTATTAGTTATTTTAATAACTGAATAAATACACATTTTGAAAATATCTCGGCTTTGAAATCATCTCTAAAATTGTAAATGCTGCTGGACGAAACCTTCCCAGACAGAGCATACAGATCTTTAGTGAGTTACGAGAGTACGAAAAAGGCCCCACCCTGACTGAGGAGCTGTGGACAGTTCGTGACTTCCAGGGAGTCTTTTTTCTTTAAGGGTGTGGCTCCTGATAGGTGGGCCATGCCCCAAAGGATGGCTGTATCCAGAAGTATACAGACAGCACAAATCTATGGGTTTAATAATAATAATAATAATAATAATAATAATAATAATAATAATAAATAATTTATTATTGTTGTTATTGTTTTAAAAGGGGTGTGAAAAGGTCCTGACAGGGGGGAACAGTGAGACAGATTAGTGGATAACTGTACTTGCTGCTAAGTCTGATGACCTGAGTTTGATCCTGGGAACTCACATGGTAGAAGGAGAAAACTGACGTCTGACTTCCATATGCACTCTGAGGCATATATGCACGCGCGCGCGCACGCGCGCACACACACACACACACACACAATCAATAAGGAAATACATAAACACGTAGACACACATATACAAAACAGAGAAAGGGTTCTGAGGAGGAACAGCTTGAGGGTTGGCTCCTCTTTATTTTCATTTTGCCAGCAAATGGAGCTAACTGCCCATTCTGTGAATATGTCCCACAAAGGTTCCTGTGTTGGAAATGTAATCCCTAAATTCATATGTTAATGGTATTTGAAAGAAGTAACTGGGATCAGATGAGGTCAGAAGGAAGGGCGGGACCCCATGCTGACTTGTAAAAAGGGAGGAGAAACCTGGCCCAGAACACTTGCCCCGCGTCACCATGTGGGCCTTCCTCCATGTTATACCATGTTATACAGGCTCCCCAAGTGCCAAGAAGACGGTCTTAGATTGCACAGTCCGCAGAACGTTGAGCCAAATACATCTCTACCCGTCACAGATTACCCAGTTTGGTATTTGCCATAGCAACCGAAAGCAGGGGAAGAAGGTGTATAGTTCTACTCGCTAGCTCTTTAGTTACTGAACATTTTGGCAAAATGTACTTAATCGGGTGGGGACATGACTGGGGGACAGAGTACTTGCTTAGCAGCCAGGAAGACCTAGGTTTGATCCTCGGTGCTGAATAACTGAGGTGTGGTGGAGTATACATATAACCCCAGCACTCAGAAACAGACAGGAGAACAAAGAGGCTAAGGCCCTCCTGGGATATAGTACCCTGTCTCCAACAACAGCACTTGGCCACATCCTGCTGATGGACATTCGGTTTAGCTATAAGTTTTTATTGTTGTTTATATTGGACAATCAATGTTTTATATTGTTCAGGTATTTCTGGAGGACAAATTGCTAGAGAAATAACTACTGAATCAAAAGCTACCTACGAGTAAAAAATAAATTTTTTCAAGATTTATTTTATTTTAATTTTTAAATTATGTACACATGTTTCAGGATATTTGATTGCACTGTGGCACTCCAAGACTTAATAAAGTTTACCTTGAATCAGGAGGCAGAGTCAGTGATTATGGGACGGGAATTAGCCATAGAGAAGCCAGGAATATGGATAGAGAAGAAGCACAAGACAGAGAAGGGAGGGATTTGGAGATTTCACGACCTCTTCAATCTGCAAAGTGTAGAGAGAAGGACATCTCGTTGCTCCTCCGCTTCTTGCCTTGATCAGATTTTAAGCCCTATATTTGACTCCAGAATCTTATTGATAATAGAACAATTTAGATAAATGCTTTATACATGTGTGTATGTCTGTACATGGGTAGGCACACTGTGTTCGGATACCAGAGTCCAGATGGATCCCCTGGAGCTGGACTTACAGGTGACTGTGAGTCACTAAATATGGGCACCGGGAACCACACTCACGTCTTCTGAAAGAGCAGCAACCCTCACAAAGCATTATGGGTTTTAGCAAATCTAAGTATGGGCTGGAACTTTAGGAGGGTTTCCTAGAGAGCTACACAGGGCTCAGGAGCTCAGTGCTGGGTTTAGTTCTGTGTTTTCCAGGGACCAAGTTGAAAAGAGCCTTGTGCATTTCCATACCTTTACTTAGCTAATAGCAGGAAGCCAGCACCCAGAGAAGACTTTATTCTTAACAACTGCATGCTCCATATTTGCTCAAGTAGACTTTTTAAAATTAAATTCTTTATTATTATTTTATTTATTTTTAATTATGTGTATGTCTGTGTGTGGGTATGTGCAGCCGAGTGCAGGTATGCTCCAGGCTAGAAGAGGGTGTCAGAGCCTCTGGAACTGGAGTTACAAGTAGTTGTGAGCTGGGAACTGAACTCAAGTCCTCTGGAAGAGCACCAAGCACTCTTAACCAACGAGCCATCTCTCCAGTCCTTCATTAAATTTTAACTTTTATTTTGTTGAATTACATTTTCTTGAGGAGATAGATGATATATATGCACGGCTCAAACTATAAATAATATGAAAACAGCCAATGCTGTTGCATGGAGAAGATGGAACGTTGGTGTGCTTCGGGAAGGTTGTTGGTACAGCGTCTTGATGGATGGGCAGAGCACTTGGACCCAAAGCAAGGCCAAGATATTGCCATCCATGCTGCCACCCCCTCTCCATCAAACCACTTCCTCCAGCCAGGCCCCTCCCCCAAAGTTTCCACACCCACTTTGCTCCTCCGTCTTTCCCGCCTCTCCAACCCCTCTTCATTCATCTTCGTGGCCCTGGGAGCTGCAGTGGGTCACACAGTATACACCCTTTTGTTTACTCAGTTCTACTTGCAAATGTGCATTGCAGTGAGTTGTTGGTCTGGTCCAAGGCCCCAGGCTTCTGGTACATCATCATACTGGACCCTCACTGAATATCCTCTCCAATATCCTGCTGTTGTCTGAGTCATGGAGATCCTGGGGCTATGGTTCCATAGTACGGGTTCCTTCGTGTGTTCTGGCAGGTCATAGATGGGGTAGATGTTGGGGTGGGCCAACTCAAAGCCCTGGATGTTGGTCTGGGTAGTAGCTGATTTGGTCAGTCTTGGCTACTGGGACCACCCCCCTCAGGCAAGGGGCAGAGCCAGCTCTTCTACACCCATGCCATCTGGCCAGCTCTTCCACGTCTGTGGTGAGGGGTGGGGCCAGCTCTTCTACTGCAATGACCTGTGAAGGGTAGGGCCACCATGGCCACCCAAGGGTGGTGCCAGCTCAACACGGCCCTCAGTTTTCAACATGCATGATTCTTTTTTTTTTTTTTTTAAGATTTATTTATTATGTATACAGTGTTCTGTCTGCACATATCCCCCCAGGCCAGAAGAGGACACCAGATCTCATTACAGATGGTTGTGAGCCACCATGTGGTTACTGGGAATTGAACTCAGGACCTTTGGAAGAGCAAGCAGTGATCTTAACCTCTGAGCCATCTCTCCAGCCCCCAACATGCATGATTCTTATAGATCCCGGTGGTAACGAGATATGGAGATCAACAAGACCCCAGCTGCAGCAGGACCACGGACCCAGATGTGGCCCTCAGCAGCAGCTCAGGCCCAGATGTCACATAGTTGCTATCTTCAACAGCAGTTGCAAATAGTTTCTAAGCTAATTGGTTTTGTTGCTGTTACAAACTATCTGAGAGAACAATTTAAAAGATTTTGACTCATGGTTTTGGACTCTTTGGGGCAGAAGGTGAGACAGAACATTCTGGTAGGAGCGCAAGGTGGAGCAAGGCTGTGCATCTCACGTTTGCTAGGAAACAGGAGAGATAAAGAGGTTCAGGGAGAAGATGTGCCCCTCAGAGACACCCCCACATTGCCCCAGTTCCTCCAACTAGGCCCCATTTTAGTCAATAGACTATTCAGCTATGCACTCAACAATTGATAGATTAATCCCCTGAGGAAGCTGGAGCCCTCACTATAATATAGAATCACCTCCTAGCTAATCCCCTCTCAGTAGCACCCCCCGGCTGGAGACCAAGCCATCACCACAGGACCCTCTGGAAAACATGACAGATTCAAGCCGTGGCATGTCATTGCCATTGAGGATGATGCATGTGTGACATAAACATGTGTTCTGACTTCCAGGCTTGCAAAGTATGCCAGGAGCACATCCTACACTCAAAGTCCACAAATGTCTGAATCAGCATGAAAAGGCTGAGGCCTCAATGGAGATTACACAAGCTGGCCTGTAGAGATGATATTTGTCAATGGAATGAAGGGGGGGGGGGTGTTTGCTGACAGACCAGCAATAAAAATCAAGCCATTCTTCTCTACTGAGTAGAGTCATTAGAATTCAGTTTCACATCAGCAGAGCTCACACTCATCCTGAGCTCCAAGTATTAGTCAAGGCTTACCTGGCATCAAACGACTCCAATTCTTTTTTTTTCTTACATTTTTATTTACTCTGTGTGTGTGTGTGTGTGTGTGTGTGTGTGTGTGTGTGTGTGTGTGTGTGTGTGTGATGGCATGTGTATAGAGGTCAGAGGACAACCTGCAAGAGTCAGTTCTCTTCGTGCACTATGTGGGTTCTGGGCAGCAATCTTAGGTTGTCAGGCTTGGCAACAGGGGTCTTTCCTCATGGAGCCATCTCGCTGGCCTGCGTCTTGGAGTCTTATATTCAGTGATGGTTTTTGTTGTTTAGAAAGGAGCAGATAAGTGTTGGGTGAATGGTAGCATTTGGCCAATCGTCATCAGGTACTGTCTCAGCTTCCATTTTCCCTCGGTAGCAGCTTCAGGGGAACTGGGAAGACAGCTGTCAAATCTGGCAGCTGTGCATGCTGCCGGAAGGAGTCAGCACTGAGAACCAGTCGATTTCCCTCTGGGGGCCTTAATGGGTGGGCGGAGTTCCCTCTGAGGAAAGCTGGTCATTTGACTCGGACACCGTGGAGTGCATGGAAACACACCCGAGAACAGCTGCTACACTGTGACATTTCATGAGATGCTCCCTAGGCAGTGGTTTGGCTCAGCTAGTAGAGTGTGCGTGCCTAGCATTCATCCTGCTTTCGATCTGCAGCACCATATAAACCAGATGTGGGTGGGCTTACGTGTAATCCCAGCACTTAGCAGGTGGAGGACGAGAGCACAAGTTCAAGGCCAACCTTGACTACATAGCGAGGTTGGGCTTGTCTCAAAAATCAAAATGAGAGAGAGAGAGAGAAGGAAGAAGGAGGTAAAATAAGTCGGCTCTGGTGCACATACTTGTATCCATCACTTAGGAAGCTGAGGCAGGAGAACCAAGACCAGCTTGGGTTATATAGTGATACCATGTCTCAAAAGCAGAAAACAAAACAAAAACCCCACAAAGAAATGAACTATAGGGAAAATAATTAATTCAAACACCAGCCAGAGTATTCTAACTTTCATATATGCATTGTATGTTACGTATTTGATCTCTGGTGCCTGGAACATATATTAAAATTCACACATGAGACGTACTTTAGAGCTAAGGTCCTATTTTTCAATTTCTTTTCCTTTCCTTCCTAGTCTGGCAGTAGGTTGGTTATTATATTGCCTCTCAGATATGGGAGGGAATAACTACTCATAGGGCTTATAAAGAACAGAATGGGATGGGAGGGGGAATGAAATGGAGTTCATTCCCAAGACATTGTTGCTCTAAAATCCCTACTTAGTGTCAGCTAGCAGGAATTCCAGATGGTCGGTTCAAGGTCACGGAATTCCTCCCTATCTTTGCTTTCTCACCCTTCGGCACCAACAACCAGCTCCCATCCATCTCCCGCAGCCCTCCAGATAGTCCCCCGCCTCTCTGTTTTCCTCTCTTCCTGTTCTTAGGAGACAATGTAATGTTTCTCAGCCCCAGATATTATTACACTGTGTTGATAGAAAGAAACCCAAGGTGCTGGCCTGGGAGGCAGAGCCGGGTTCAAGGACAGCATCTATTGCCAGCTGCTGTCTCCCAGCAGTGGGCAGAGACTTAGCATGAGGCCAAGAGAAAGCGAAGAGAAGAAATCCAGAAGCTATAAAGGGAAATGAATATATGTGACTCCATAAAACATTTAAAGCTCTGGATGGCCAAAGAGCCCATAAACAAAGTCAGAAGGCAAGTGGCAGAGTGGGTAAAAACATCTATAACACATGAAACAAGAAAAAAGGGGCACCGGTGGGGGGTGGGGGGGGTGGGGCTCAGCAGCAACGCACCTGTCTCTCAGGGGAAAGGCCTGGCTTCAATAGCCAGTGCTACGAAAAGAGAAAAGAAGATGACCCTCTCTTTGATTTTCTTTCTTTCTTTTAATTTTATTTATTTATTTATTATTTGTTTGTTTGTTTGTTTGTTTTTGGGTTTTCAAGACAGAGTTTCTCTGTGTAGCTTTGCACCTGTCCTGGAACTAACTCTGTAGACCAAGCTGGCCTCGAACTCACAGAGATCCGCCTGGCTCTGCCTCCTGAGTGCTGGGCTTAAAGGCGTGCTCCACCACCTCCCAGCGACCCTCCCTTTGAAGAGTACTCTGCAGTTTAAAAGGAAAAACAGAGGCAGCTCACCAAGTCCAACATGCAAACCTCCAGAAGACAGGGTGTGGCAGGTGACCTTACTTTGATCAAAGAAATGTAAGGGAGGCAAGGAGGCTGGCTGGGGGTGGAGCTACATAAACTGGGCGCAGTGGCACACCTGCCCATAATAACAGCCCTTAGGAGATAGAGGCTGCTGTCCTGGTTAGCTTTGGGGCTGGAGAGATGGCTCAGCTGTTAAGAGCACTGGCTGCTCTTGCAGAGGACACTGGTTCCCAGCACCCACCTTGGGTGGCTCACAACTGCCTATAACTCCAATTCCAAGTGATCTAATGTCCCTTTCTGGGCTCCTTGGGCACCCATATTCATAGGGCATGCATACACACACACACACACACACACACACACACACACACACACACACACACACAAATCTTTAAAACAAAAAGTAAAAGGGCCCTGAATTGTGCCAGCATTGGATAGAAAACCTTCATGAGCCATACCTCTGGCCACTGTAGGAGAAGCCAGGGTGAAGGGCACGTCCTAGCAAAGGCCATCTCTTTGACCCTCTTTAGTAAGAGATAATCCACCATAAG
Source organism: Peromyscus maniculatus bairdii (assembly GCF_049852395.1). Classification (NCBI taxonomy): domain Eukaryota; kingdom Metazoa; phylum Chordata; class Mammalia; order Rodentia; family Cricetidae; genus Peromyscus; species Peromyscus maniculatus. The sequence goes on along the minus strand of NC_134858.1, from coordinate 60,388,922 downwards.
GTTAACTGCACCGAGTCAAATGATGGATGAGACCACTGTCGTTTTAGGAGAAATGTAAGATGAATTATTGAGGGCTTCCATGTGCCAGGCATTGTTCTAAGCACTTTATACCAATTAACACGTCTAACCCTCACAGCACCACCATGCCAGATGTAGTCTTATTAATCCCTGATGTACAGTTTCAGAACTCTAGAAAGTAGCTATTAAGCTTGAGTCCAGCAGGCAAAGCCAGGCGGATTGGCTCCAGAGTCCCCAACCCCTCAATACTACACCAACCTCCTCCCCGGCCCCAGGCAACCCCTGGACGTTTTCTCCCTGCATCAGTTAATGACTGTTTTTCTCTTTTTGTTGTTTTGTTTTTTCCTTTGTTACATTTTAAATGTACTGTGTGTGAATGCACTCATGTACAGGCACATACCGGAGTTTGTGTGTGGAGGTCAGAGGACAATCTGCACGAGTCAGTTCTTTGGTCCCGGGGGTTGAACTGGAGTTGTCAGGCTTGGTGGCAAAAGCCTTTACTACTGAGCCTTCTTCCTTGGCTTTGGCCATCTTGTCAAAGAACGGTACCCAGTGCTGAGCTCAGCAGGCTCTCAACACAACTCCACAAAGACCTGAGATCACAATGAGGTTCCGGTGTGGCCACCAATGCAGGTGGTCATTCCAACAGGTGGATAGTCCAACCAAGCACTCCTCTCATACCTGATACCTGAGCACCTTGGATCCAGAAGTTCTGAGCTAGTCGCCCCAGAAACTTTCCAGAGGGCTGGATAGACGACTTGACACAAGCTAGAGTCTCCCAAGAAGAGGCAACTGAGAAAATGCTTCTATCAGATGGGCCTGCTGGCCAGGCCGGTCTATGGGACATGTTCTTGATTAATGATTGATGTGGAAGGGTCCAGCCCATTGTGGGTGATGCCACCCCTGGGCAGGTCCTAGGTTGTATAAGAAAGCAGGCAGCCTGGGCCTGGTGGTGTACACCTTTAATCCCAGCACTCAGGAGGCAGAGGCAGGCGGATCTCTGTGAGTTTGAGTCCAGCCTGGTCTGCAGAGTGAGATCCAGGACAGCCAGGGCTACACAGAGAAACCTTGTCTCAAAAAACAAAACTCCCAGCCCCACCCCCAAAAAAAAGAAAGGAAGAAAGAATAAGCCGTGGGAAGAGAGACAGTCAGCACTGTTCTGTGGTTCTGCTCCAGGTTTCTGTCCTGGCTTCCCTAAGTGATGGACTGTGACCTGGGATACGTAAGCTCAATAACTCCCTCCTCCCCAAGTTGCCTTTGGTCCCAGTGTGTATCACAGCAACAGAAAACACACTGAGAGGGCACTTGCTGCTCTCCAGAGGACCCAAGGCTGTTCTCACGACCACTGACGGTCACAGCTGCCTGTGACTCTAGCTCCAGGGGATCTGAAGCCTTCAGGACTCCATGGACATCCACACATGTACACAGATCCCCCTCATACACATAATTAAGGACAAAATAAATCTTTGAAGAAATGAAACTATCCATTAACTCAGGGGCTTTCAGGTGGAGGAAGAGGGACACAGATGTCCCCCGCTTCCACTTTTTATCTTTTTCAAGATGAAGTTTCTGCTTAAACCTTTACTTAGATGAAATAGTTCTGCCATGAAAACAAAATCATTTTTGGAGAGAGGAGGATACATTTTGAAGAGTTAGTATTCTTTTGGAAAATAATTCACTGGGTGGGGGGGCCGGTTTACTGAGGCAAGGTCTCACTGTGTAACCCAGTCTGTCCTTGAACTTGAAATGTTCCTGCTTCAGCCTTTTAAGTGCTGGAATTATAGATCTGGGCAATCCAGCCCAGTTCCAAACATACATACACACACACATATATATATATAAATTTTTGTTTTTGTGTTTTGGTTTTTCAAGACAAGTTTTCTTTGTGTAGCCCTGGCTGTCCTAGAACTTGCTCTGTAGACCAGGCTGGCCTTGAACTCACAGAGATCAGCCTGCCTCTGCCTCCCAAGTGCTGTGATTAAAGGTGTGGGCCACCACCACCTGCCCTCCAAACACAGTCTTATTGTAGTAAAAATACACACATAATATAAACTTCACCATTAGGTACCTCCATCTATATTATGTTGTGTAATATTTATCTCTATCTAGTCCCAGAATATTCCAACCAGCTCTGTAGGAAATGTCAAAGCCATTAGTCAGAACCTCCCTCACAGCCCTTCCGGGGCCCTGACAATCACTCATCTACTTTCTATTTTTTTTTTAAGATTTATTTGTTTTTATTTTATGGGTATGAGTGTTTGCCTACATGTATATGTGTGTACCACAGGCATGCAGTGCCTATGGTGGCCAGAGGAGGCAGTTGGATCTCCAGAACTGGATTTATGATGCTTTTGAGCCACCGTGTGGGTGCTGGGAACCTAGCCCAAGTCCTCTGCCAGAGCAGCCAGGGCTCTTAACTGCTGAGCCACCTGTCCAGCCTCAACTACTTTTTATGAGTTGAACCGTTATAGACACATAAAGTAAATGAAATCATATAATATGTGGCCTTTGGGGTCTGATGTCTTCAAAGCCCATCCATGTTAAAATCTCAGTGCATTTCTTCCTATGGTTGAACGATAGTCTTGTATTGAGGAATTAGCAAATTGCTTTCTATAGGAGCTGCAATATTGGACATCCCAATCAGCAACAGATGAGGGCTCCAGGGTCTCCCCCACCACGCCCTCAACACAGTACTGTGATTTTCTTTTTTAAAATAGCTGTGAAATTGTTTCTTGCTCTAGTTGTGGTTTGCACTTTCCCAATGACAGCAATACCGATGTTTTTTTCTTTTTACCTCAGGCTGCCCTTGACTTGATGTATAGTCCACTATGACCTTCAACTTCCGCCCCTCCTGCCTCCACCTCCCAAGGGCTGGGATTACAAGTTTGTGTCACCATACCGAGTTTCATATGGTCCTGTGGCTTAAACCTAAGCTTTGTGCATGCCACACAAGCAGCCTAGCTGAGCTACAGTCCAGTCCAGGGCAGCAGCAGCATGCCTTGGATTAGGCCCCGAAGTGTGTAAAATGAAGATAGCCCGCTGAAAGCGAGTGGGCAGAATGGGTGTGTTCGTTTCTTTCCGCTCTTAATCGTGAATGTAAGGTGACCGACTGACTCCAGCTCGTGCCTCTGCGACTTCTGCACAATAATGGACTATGACCTAGAACCCTAAGGCGGACAACCCTTTCTCCCTGTGGCGCTCGCTAGTTCAGGTTATGTCATCGCAGCGACAGAAACGAAACTAGGGCAGAACTGTTTTCTGGACTTCTTCTTCGGAGCCAGCCTTAGTGGCTGTAATTGCAGCACTCAGGGGGCGGAGCCAGAAGGATTGTTCTAAGTTCCAGGCCAGCCTCGGCTACCCTGTGAGAGACCTTCTATCAAAAACAAAACAATCAACAGATTTCACTCAACCCAGGCAAGCCTCGGCCTCCTTAAGGTCCCCCTGTGGTAGCCTGTCCACGGCTGGGATTACAGGTGCGAGCCACCATCGCCCGGTCTGGCTCCGGCTGCCTCTTAACGGATTATTTTAAGAAGGATTTACCGGGTCAGCTCAAGTCTCCAACCTTTACCTCAACCGTTCAGTGTAAATTTCAGGTTCCAGTTCAGCAAGATCTCTCTACAATGACCCCTACAGACCTCTTCCTGATCTTTATACCCTTTTATCATATCATAAGCCCAGTCCCAACCCTTTCCCCGAGGTGACATAGCCAGCCCTGCTTGCCTGGTGGTAGAAATAACTCAGCATGGACCAGAAATGTAGCTCAGTTGGTCGAGAGAGCACTTGCCCTGTTTACACAAAAGGCCACACTGGGTTTAATCCCTAGCACCACATAAAACCAGCCATGGTGGAACATGCTTGTTATCAGTACTCGGGACACAAGGAGTTGAGAAGTTTAAGGTCACCCTCAGCTACTTGATGAGCTGGAGGCCACCGTGGAATACATGGAGACCCTGCCTCAGAAAAGCCGGGGCTGGAGGGATGGCTCAGTGGTTAGGTGCGAGTATGGCTCTTGCGGAGGACCCACATTGGGTGTCTCACAACTACCCGCAGCACCAGCTCCAGGGATCCAAAGCCTCCTCTGGCACCTGCATTCACACGTGCGCACACGCACATAATTAAAAATAAAATAAATCTTAATTTTTTTCCCCCACAGAAAAGTAACCTCCAGGATCGTCTGGCCCTGGCCTCAGCGAGCAGAAACTCCTCGCCCTTATCAGGGCACCCGCTGCCTTCTGTCCGGCAGGCTCGCTGGGTGGGGTATTCTAGAAGGCCCTGCGACCCAGTGCAGGCTGACTGTCCAGCAGAAGCCTGGTCTGAGATCTCTCAGAGCTCTGGACATGCTGTTCCTTCGAGGTCAGACCCTTTGCCCGTTGCTCCTCTGCCAGGAAGACAGGCAAACTATTTCTTCACGCAAAGTGGGGTCATTTATCGAGTCGGAGCCCCTCCGCTTGGAATCTGGTTTCCATGTGCAGGAAAGGGAGCTGAGGGGATGGAACTCTCGAGAAGCTGAGATTTAGAAAAGCTGTGGGCAGAGTCCTAGGGATAGGAACGTGAGCCTGGGCGGCTGAGTGGGTGGCGAGGGGCGGGGACGGAGGAACAGGCTCCCAAGGCCCCTCCCGGTTGCCTAGGTGACGGGAGGTGGGAGGAGGACCCAGAAGTGCCGGCTGGGTTTATCCGGCATCTCAGATCTTAATTCCATGGAGTGGCACCCACGTCAGCCCCTTTGATCCCAGCAGCTCAGCCTCCAGGGGAGACTGGGGCGGGAGCGCTAACACAGAGGAATTCTTTTCCATCCTTTCAGCTCGGTACTCCAGGGTTCTGCCACCGCTCACAGAAATGGAATGTCAGCCCTGGGAAGGGACTAGGGAAAGTCTCCTGGTCTACGTGGTTTTCAGGTCCTTGTTTCAAAGGAAATCTTACCCAGAACCCCAATATACAAAGCAAACACCAGGGAGCGGCTCATCCCTCCTCCGCCGTATGTGAAAAGTGCCCTGGATCTCCGTTCGTCCGTCTGGGGGGGTGGGGGGGAACCTGGGTTGCTTATTGCTACGGACTTGCTCAACAATACCCGGCAAGTGAATTCATGGCAGTCTTGGGAAGGGCCTTCCAATGGGCGCCCCAGGAAAAGCAAGAGGAAGCAGGGCCCTGGAGGGAGCCGGGATGAGAACTGGTCCAGGAACAGCACAACCCCTCTTTTTGCAGAGGAAACCGAGGCCTGGAGTGGGGCAGAGGCTTGATAGGGGGTGTTGTCCCTAAAGGGAGAAATATCTCCTATGAAGGAGATGGTTTTGAGTGTTTGAATGTTTGGCTGGCTCCAGCAGTGACGCTTAGATCAAATTCGGGGGTGCCAGATGGCGCAGGGGCGGAGCACAGGCCTGGGAATCTCATCCCTCTGTTACTGGCGGCCCCATGACCTTGGGGGATTTGTTTTAAAGAGGCAGAGGGATCATCCCCTAGTTTGCAAGAGGTCCAGAGAGTAATAGGATTAAACAGTGCTTCAGAGTGGGTTTGGTTTTTTTTTTTTTTATTGTTTCTAAATGTCAGGGCCTCCTGGGGGCAGGGCAAGCATGCTGGTTTTCAAGACTGAATTTGACAGTGAGTTTTAAAAACCTCATTATTTTCCCCTCATTTTTCATGGCTAATTGTAAAGTGAGAGTCAATTCAGAAAACATGTAAAGAACGGAAAATGAAACAAAAAAAAATACAGGAACAATAAGATCATCCATAAACATAACTCTGGAGACAGCTAGTGTACATATCCTTTTAGCCTTTTTTTCCCGTTTTTCCCCTTTACAGAATACTTCATATTGTAATTTAACAAATAACCTAATGAGTAATGTGTATCTTAGACTAATATTAGACTATTCAAGTTCAGGCCTGTGAGATGGCTCAGTGGGTAAGAGGGGCTTGCCACCAAACGTGGACAGCCTGGGTTTGATCCCTGGAACCTGCAAGGTGGTAGGAGAGAATTTACTGCAGGACGTTGTCCTCTGACCGCCACACGTGTGCCATGGAAAACAACCCACAACACACAAAATAAATACATTGAATAATCTTTTAAAAGAATATTACATTTGGGGGGGCTGGAGGGATGACTCAGCAGTTAAGAGCACTGACTGCTCTTCCAGAGGACCCGGGTTCAATCTCAGCACCTACATGGCAGCTCACGATTGTCTGTAACTCCAGTTCCAGGATCTCCTCACACACACAAATGTGCAGGCAAAACACCAATGCACATAAAATAAAAAAAGAAAAAGTCAGCTGGGCATGGCAGTACACATCTTTAGTCCCAGCACAGAGACTAGAGACAGGGAGAGAGAGGCGGGCAGATTCCCGTGAATCTGAGGCCAGCCTGGTCTACAAAGTGAGTTCCAGGACAGCCAAAGCTACACAGAGAAACCTTGTCTTGAAAAACCAATAATAATAATAATAATAATAATAATAATAATAATAATAATAATCTACTTGAGACCTCCCAAAAAATACAGGCTATTCTATGCTCAAAACTTGGTGGTAAGATCCTACTGCAAGAAATACCACACATTGATTTCAGGACATGGAGAAATCAAGTTGTTGCTAACCACGAAGCTTCCTCCCTGCTGGCTAGCTTTCACAGTACTAGATGGTGCTATGGAGGCCACTGTAGGGAAAATGTCCTCATCAGTCTTACCCAGCTGTGAACCACAACAATGAGACATGCTCATGGATACAATAATGGCACTGATGCCATAGGAGTAACCAGTTGCTTTCTGATTGTGTTTAGGACCCACTCTCTAGGAGGAGACACATGCTATACTGTAAATCTGGCTAAGAACCCATGGCTAGGGAGCTCACTGGCACAGACGTGAACCTGCTGCTTATTCTGCTAAGAGAGCTTTACTAGCAAACAGCCCTCCAAATTTACATCTCTTTACCCAGATATTACTGCAGCTCTTATACCTCATTAGAGAAGTTTCTTTGTTCAGTGGACGGTGGTTAACAGAAACTCACAACTGGTCACAATGCAGAGAATAAGTATGAGTGAGTGCTCAACCACCAATGGAATCTTTGTCTCTGTTTCTGACACACACCCCGAGGCTCAGGGACCATTTTGGAAGAGAGGACAGAAAGACTGTAAGGACAAAGGTCAGGGAGGGAGGACATGAGTGACGCAGTGTCCTCTGAACAGGACCTCTGCACTGACAGCTCACAGCACTGTTGCTGGGGGTGGGGAGCCCCAGGGGTTCAAAAGACTCCTGCCATTTCTATCTCTCGGCCTCCTGCATGCAGATCGAGGCGTGGGCTCTCAGCTGTTCCTGCCACCACACCTTTGCTCTGCCTTCATGGACTCGATTCCCCTGAAACTCTAAGCTCAATAAACACTCTCTTTTCTAAGTTGCTTTGGTCATGGTGTTTTGTCATAGCAATAGAAAAGTAACTAACACTCAGCAAGCACTTTGCTGACTGACTGAGCTATTGCCCCAGCCTTTCCTTCCTTCCTTCCTTCCTTCCTTCCTTCCTTCCTTCCTTCCTTCCTTCCTTCCTTCCTTCCTTCCTTCCTTCCTTCCTTCCTTCCTTTCTTTCTTTCTTTCTTTCTTTCTTTCTTTCTTTCTTTCTTTCTTTTTCAAGACAGGGTTTCTCTGTGTAGCTTTGTGCCTGTCCTGGCTCTCACTCTGTAGCCTAGGCTGGCCTCGCACTCAGAGATCCGCCTGCCTCTGCCTCCCGAGTGCTGGGATTAAAGGCATGGGCTACCACCACCATCCAGCACCCTAGCCTTTTCATTTATTTAAACCAATCATATTTATGGATACTGAAAGGAAATACATAAAATAATACTAAGTAAATGCACATTTATTTATGCATAGAGTAGTATAACTTTTTTCTCCTGTTTCTTTTCTTTTTTTTTTTTCAACTCATTTATTTTGACATCCATATTAGCTCTGGGGATCTGCCTGTCTTTGCCCTCCTGCCTTAGAACTATTGATGTGGACAACCGTTCCTGGTCTTCTGCAAGGGCAACAAGTGCTTTTAAGCTCTGGAGCCCTCTCTCCAGACCCTTCACTAATGATTTGGGAATCTTTCTCTCTTTTTTCCAGACTTGTTTGTTTTCCAGTACTGGGTATCGAACCAAGGGTCTTGCACATTCTAGGCAAGTACTTTGCCACTGAGCTACACACCCAGCCCTCTTCCATTTAGCCATTTGTTGTTGTTTTCAAGATAGGATTTCTCTGTATTGTTTTGGTGCCTGTTCTGGATCTTGTCTGTAGACCAGGCTGGCCTCGAACTCACAGAGATATACCTGGCTTTGCTTCCTGAGTGCTGGGATTAAAGCATGCGCCATCACTGCCCGACCTTTTATTTTTTTTGGGGGGGGGCATTCTTATTATATGCCAACTCCCTGCCCACACTTGAATGGCTTTTCTGACCCTTCACTCTTCTCTGTTTTTCTCCTTCCTTCTTATTGCACACACTAGTTTTCATCACATTTTTGTGATATATATATATATATATATTGACAAATGATGCATAAACTACTTTCTTCTTTTTCTCCTGTTTCCTTGGATGGCTTCTTCCCATGTATTTGCTCTTCCATATGAATCCATTTAAGAACATCTGTGGAAAGTCTTTTGGATAGTTTGATTGTAATTACATTCAATTTGAGCTCATATTTTGAGATACATATGGTAATTGAGTGTTTTTTCTTTCCAAGATTTCAGCATACCCACTTACTATGTTTTTTTTTTAAAAATGTATTTAGTTAGGTTTTCAAGTCACCTCCATAGTGACCCTGTTTATATTTTGCTAGGGCTTAGTCCAAAACATCTGATAGTTTTGGTCACCCTTTTTTCTATTACATTTTCTGATTGTGTTTGCATGTACAAAAGCTGTCAGTTTTGGCATGATGATCCTATTAATTTCATTAGTCCATTAATTGATTCTTTTTGTTTGTTTGTAGACAGGGTTTCTCTGTGTAGCTCTGGCTGTTCTGGAACTCACCATGAAGACCAGGCTAGCCTCAGGCTCACAGAGATCTGCCTGCCTCTGCCTCCCGAGTGCTGGGATTAAAGGTGTGCTCCACTATGCCTGGCCCATTCATTTACTCTTAAAGTCTCCAAGGTGACACACCCTGATGTCCCCTGCATGTAATCAGTGCTCTATTTATTCCCTCTTAATATCCATGTCCTTAAAACATTTTATTACATTTTTTTACACACACACATACACACACACACTCCCCCTCCCCTGTGTGTGTGTGTGTATGTGTGTGTGTGTGTGTGTGTGTGTGTGTGTGTGTGTGTGTGTGGCATGGCACACATGTGGTGGTCAGAGGACAGCTTGAGGGAGTTAATTCTCTACTTCCACCTGCAGATTCTGGGAATTAAATCCAGATAGTCAGGCTGGGCAGCAAGTGCCTTAACCTACTGAACCATCTTGCAGGCCATCTCTGTCTTAGTTACATGATGTTGAGAATGATGAAGAAGAAACAGTAGACTTTCCATTCTTGCTATTAACATGAATGAAAACACAACTACTGATGTATTGTGTTAGTTGATGTAAGCACAATGTAACAGCTCCAGAATCTCAGTGGTTAAATAGACAAGGGCTCCCAGTTGCATAAAGTCTAACATGAATGCCTCAGTCAGACAATTCTCCTTCAGATGGTGACGTCAGACCTTCCATCCTGTGATGTGGCTGCATTCAACTCATGACTTTCAGATCTTCTGCTGAAGAAGAGAACGTGGGAAGGAGACCAGACTTTGAGCCACCCTGGCTTGAGAATGACTTCCATGCACATTCTAGAACTACATCCATGCAAAGGATCTGGAAATATAATCTCTTGACAAGCTGGCTGTTCCTAGAATCTTAGTGTTATCTTTCCAGAAGTTCTTTACAACTTGAAAGTTTCTTGGAATCGATACTTTGTAGTCTGACTGTCTTATACCTCTGTGCAATGTGTTTGCTCTCTTTTATTTCATCTAATAAAACAGGAAAAAAAATCTCTGAATTGGTCTTTAAAATTAAAAAAAGACCCTTCCTTCTCACCCCACCATGAGCTAGTTACATGTTGTGTAGCCCAGGCTGGCTTCAAACTCACAATCTTCCTGCTTTATTCATCCAAGTGCTCGGGTTGTAATGTGCATAACCACCCCCAGTCAAAGAATAATTGCTATTATCTTCTCATCATTTGAAAATATTTTAACACTTGATTTAAAACAATAATTGCTTTATTACAATAAATTCATAAATAAAAATGTCAAACAGCTAGATTAAGGTAACCACTTAAACACTTGTCCCATCCCAAACTCTGTACATCTCCAAGAACCTCCATCCAGTTGGACCAGCCATTCTGAAACAGTGGTGTTTGGCTTTGGGTTTTACACTTTCACTAGCAATGACTTCTTATGTATTCACTTATCCACCACAAAAAGGGAAAAACTACAACAGAGTTGAGACTAGAAACAATTAACTTCATATTCTCTTTCACAACTTCTGTGTCTTTTTGTTCTGCCCTGTTCTTTGTCAGCTCCTAATGTTACTATTTCTTTCTAACTGTTATGATAACTGTTTACAGCTGTTTGCACAGATACGTGTATCCATTATAGGACAGGATCTGAGTATGAGTGTGGGATGATTCAGCCCTAACAGGCTTGAGGGCCAGCCTGCCCAAACCAGTAATAAGATACTTCCTGAGAGCCAACCTGAGTCTGCCTAAGGGCCTTAGCAACAGCAGCTGAGACAAGATCTGGAGATGACCCGGACCAATGAGAGGCAGCCATGTTACACCAGCAGATGCATATTCATCAGACCTTCCCCCAGGTTGGGGTAGAGGGTATTTGAGGCTTGTCTCTTCCTGAATAAACTGTGCTTATTGTTTCCACATCCTCCCAGAGTCTGTGTCATTGATTTTGCACCTACTTGCCCCCTCCTCCAAAGGGAACAGGACAGGACCCTTGCCATATCTGGTGCCCGAACAGGGACCTGTTTGTCTCCCTTTACTCATGTGCAGTGCTGGTTGAGCGCCTCCTTGAGTGGCGTATTTCTGTGAGTAGGCCCCTCTACATTGTGTGCTTTCAGTCCCTTCAGCAGGTAAGTGCTGGGACCCCCCATTTTCTTCTTTTTGTTTGTCTTGTTTGTGAGTCTCTCTGTACAGTAGGGTGGCATATATTTTTGCTCAGGCTTGCTTGACATTTCCATATAAGAGCTGGATCCTCAGGGAATGGAGCCATGATATGACTATTTTTAGTTTTTTGTGTGTGTGTGTGTGTGTGTGTGTGTGTGTGTGTGTGTGTGTGTGCATATGCTTGTGGATTGTGATGCCTGGGGCTCAACAGTTAGGAGTGCTTGCTGCTCCTCCAGAGAACATGTGGGAACCCAATCTTTGGATGAGAGTTCTATTCCTACCCAGAAAAAGGGAAGTGGCCTCGGGAGTAACCCTCTAATTGTTTTTTATGCCCATTTTGTTGGCTATAATTGCTAGTCTAAAGTCCTCCTCTACTGAGGAGGTCATTAAGGCCCAGAATAAGCACTGCCAGGAACAATGTAACACCAACTTATCTATCACCTTCATTCTGTCCATGACTGATATTTCCTCTGCCTCTGCTGACAAGAAGATGGACGAGAATAGATGTAAAGGAAAAGGATGTAAAGAGAGAGGCAATGATTGCAGCAGCACCCAAGCTTATACCGGCAGCCCCTCTCTCCGTTCCTCCCATGCCTCAAGTGTCTACCCCCCCCCCACTGTAGTATTCATGAAGTGATTTGCCTGAATGTTTGCCTGCCAAGCCAGCTGCTCCGCATACCTCCCAGGCTATTTCACCTATGGTGCTGCATGTGCTCACCATAGCCTTTCCAGTTAATGTGGGCCCCAATGCAGCCAACCTGCCATGGACACCTATCCCTCTTACAGACCTGTCCTTGGTCTATAAGGCCGCTAATGAATTGGGTCCTGACTAACTGTATTTTGAGCAAGTCCTATGGCAATGGGCAATGCATTTATAGACTTACTATGACTGGTACCATTTGATGAAGGCTGTGTTGGAGCCTTTGGTCTTCCTTAACCGTGTGCTGCCTATGATGACCAGGCTGAGGCTCAGGCTCATTTTAATCTACAGTACATCACTGTTTCTCTTGAGCTGCTCACGGGCTGAGGACCATATGTTAACCCTGTCACACAAGCCCAAATTGGACAACATGCTTATTTACCTGCCTCAGGAGACACCATTGACCTTGGTGCTTTGGAGGGATCCCATCACCCTTCAGTGGCAACCCCCTGCTACCCTATTAACCTGGGGCAAGGGTATGCTTGCGTTTTTCCCCAGAATACCACCACGCCAATATGGATACACTCCAGAGATGTGCATCTGGCAACAGACCAAGAGACTTGGCCAAAGAAGAAGCTTCAGAGGGGTAATGTATGATTTGTCCCACTACTGCGGCATTAGTAAAAGTCATGTCATTACTGGCATATGTGATCCTAGTTATCAAGCAATTGCCTCACCCCCTAAAAGGTCACTAATGCATCATCAGAAAGACTTTGATTGGCACAATAAATATGACTAGGGTCCCACCCATGTCCTTGGAGACTGAATTTTTTACTAGTTCTTCTCTTGTTCAAATGTCTTTTACAACAGGTTCACCAACAGAAGGCAGACACAATGGCAACCAGGTTTTATTGGCCAACAGGCTTTATTGGCTCTCACACACATAGAACTAAGTCCTCCTAGAGAGGTAATGCATGTATACCTCACTAAGATACAGAAGGCTAGTGCCTAAAACCCACCACCCCATAGCTCTCCAGGATTGACACTCTTTGAGGGCTGGTAGTCAAAGACAGGTAAGAGCTTATTTAGCAAGCCAACCTAAGGCAGGCACAGTCCATTATGCTGAGCTCTCCTGAGGTGCGGTCAACAAGGTTAGGGCAATGCACCCTAACTCCCACTGAGCATGCCCCATACAATAATAAAAAGGGGTGGATATGTGGGATGACTCAGCCCTAACAGGTTTGAGGGCCAGCCCGCCCAAACCAGTAATAAGATACTTCCTGAGAGCCAACCTCAGTCTGCCTAAGGCCCTTAGCAACAGCAGCTGAGACATAATCTGAGATGACCTGGACCAATGAGAGGCAGCCATGTTACACCAGCAGATGCATATTCATCAGACCTTCTCCCCCACCCCAGGTTGGGGTGGAGGGTATTTAAGGCTTGCCTCTTCCTGAATAAACTGAGTTTGTTGTTTCCACATCCTCTCAGAGTCTGTGTCATTGACTCTGTGCCTACTCACCCCCTCTCCTAAAAGGAATAGTATAGGACCCTGATACATCTTAGGAGGAAAGTGATTTTGGTTTTCTTTATAATTTTTTGTGACTTTGTTCAACATTATACTTTCTAAATCCATCCATTTTTCTGTAAATTTCATTTTTCTTTATACTTGAATAATATTCCATTTTGTCTGTGTAGCACATTCTCATTATCCATTCATCTGTTGATAGTGTATAGGTTGGTTCAGTTCCTGGCTATTATAAATAAAGCAGCAATAAACGTGGATACACAAGTGTCTCTACAGTAGGTATGGAGTTCTTTGGGTCCCTGCCCAGGAATGGTAGAGCTGGGTCATATGGAAGTTTTCTTTTTAATTTTTTTGAGGAACCTCCAAACTGATTTTCATGATGGCTGTACTAATTTGCACAGCCACCAGCAGTGAATAAGGGCTCCTTTTTCTCCATAGCTTCTCCAACATTTGCTGTCAGATTTCTTAGTAATTGCCATTCTGACTGGGGTAGGAGGTATCTAAAGTAATTTTAATTGCAGTTCCCTGAAAACTAGGGATATTGAACACTTAAAAAAAATACTTGCTATTTGTGTTTCTTCTTCAAAAACTGTCTGTTAATTCATTAGCCCATTTGATGATTGGCAGTTCTATTTCCTTGGTATTTAATCTCTGTAATTCTTTGTATACTCTGGTTATTTTAAGCCCCGTGTCTGAAGTATGACTGTAAAGATCGTGTTCTATCTTCTGCTGATAGTTTGCTCTGTACAAACTGTTTAATTTCATGTAGTTGGTATCTTATTCTGTGTCTATTTCATTCTTTTCTTTTCTTTCTTTCTTTCTTTCTTTTTTTTTTTTTTTTTTTTTGAGAGAGGGTCTCATGTATCACTGTGTAGCTGAGAATGACCTTGAACTTTGGATACTCCCACCTTGGCTGGAGAGCTACATCATAGCCAAGGAACACCAAGGATGGCTGACTATCATCTGATGCTAGCAAGAGAGAAGATTTTCCTCCACAGCCCTCATGTGGGTCTTGCGCACATTGTTGACTTCAGTCTTTAGTCTCCAGAGCTAGCAGACAATACCTCTCTGGATTATTTGACACACAGTTTGTGGGGTTATGTGTGTGTGTGTGTGTGTGTGTGTGTGTGTGTGTGTGTGTGTATGTGTGTGTGTGTGTGTGTGTGTGTGTGAGAGAGAGAGAGAGAGAGAGAGAGAGAGAGAGAGGCAGACAGAGAGAGACAGAGATGGAGAGAGAAGGAGACTGTCCTAGGGTTTCTATTGCTGTGAAGAGATACCATGACTACAGTAACTCTTATAGGAAAACATTTAATGGGGTGGCTTACAGTTTCGCAGCTTTAGTCCATTATCATTGTGGTGGGACATGGCAGCATGCAGGCAGACATGGTGCTGGAGCTGAGAGTCCTACATCTTGATCAGCAGGCAACAGGAAGTGAACTGCCTTACTGGGCATGGCTTGAGCATATATGAGACCTCAAAGCCCGCCTCCACAGTGACACACTTCCTCCAACAAGACCACATCTACTCCAGCAAGACCATACCTCCTAATAGTGCCACTCCTTTTGGGCGCCATTTTCTTTTAAACCACCACAGGAAGAGACAGAGACAAAGACAGACAGGAAGAGATGGGGAGAAAGGGAGACAGAGAGAGAGAGAGAGAGAGAGAGAGAGAGAGAGAGAGAGAGAGCAGGCAAGAGACAGAGACAGAGAAAACATGCATGCAGTGCTGGCAGAGACCAGAGGAGGTCATCAGACATCAGATCCCCTGGAGCCTGTGTTATACCTGTTGTGGGTGCTGGGAACCAAACTCAAGTCTTTTGTAAGAGCAGGAAGCCCTTTTAACTGCTGAGTCATCTCTCCTGCCCTGATTTAAAAAAAAAATCTTCATCACCCACAAATGAAATCCTGAAGCTATTAGCAGGCATTTCCTAGTCCCCTTCTCTATAGATATTGACAACCATTATTCTACTTGTCCTTTCTATGGACTTTTGCCTTCTGTGAAAATCACATATAAATAGGACCATATGTAGCATATTGTGTCTAACTTCTACTTGCTATGTTCTTTTCAAGTTTATAGATGTCTTAGCATGTATTCACACTTGATTCCCTTTATGGCTGAATAGCAGACCATCATATGATTTTTTTTTTTATTCATTCACCAGTTGATGGACACTTGTATTGTTTTCCTGTTCCAACTGTTAGAATGCTGCTGCTATGAAGGTTTACATACAGATTTTTTTGTTTGAACATATGTTTTCCATTTTCTTGGATGTGTACCAGCAGTGGAATGGCTGGATCATATACTAACTTAGTAATTCAATGCTTAACATCTTGAGCAATGGCCAAACTGTTTCCAAAGTGGCTGCATCATTTCAGAATCCCAGCAGCCATGCACAAGGTTTCCAGTTTCTTTACATCCTTGCCAATACCTATTATTGTCTAACTTAAAAAAAAAATAGCTGGCCCAGAGGGTGTGAAGAGGTGTCTTCTGGCTTTGATTTGCTTTTCCCAAATTACCAGTGACATGAACTCTTTCCATGTGCTTATTAGTACTCATTTTCTTTGAAAAAATGTGTGTGTGTGTGTGTGTGTGTGTGTGTGTGTGTGTGTATGAGAGAGAGTGTTTGTGTGTGTGTGAGAGAGAGAGTGTGTGTGTGAGGGAGAGAGAGAGAGAGAGAGAGAGAGAGAGAGAGAGAGAGAGAGAGAGAGAGAGAGAGAGAGAAGATGCCCCAGAAGAGGGGGTTGAGTATTTTGTCTCTACTGGTGCAAGAGTTACAGGTGGCTATGAACTGCCAGATGTGGATGCTAGGAACCAAACCCAGGTCTTCTCCAAGATCAGCAAGTGTTCTTAACTGCTTTGCCATCTCTCCAGCCCTTTTACATTAATTTTTTATTCATGTGTTCAAGTATTATTCTTTTTTAAAAATGTATTTAGTTTTATTTTATATGCATTGATGTTCTGCCATGCATGACAGTTATGAGCTGCCATGTGGGTGCTGGGAATTGAACCTAGGTCCTCTGGAAGAGCAGTTAGTACTCTTAACCACTGAGCCATCTCTCCAGCCCCTCAAATATTATTCTTAAAGAATTTATCAGTATTTCTGTCCTTACTCAATTAAGGAAAAAATATTAATATGAAGCTTTTAAAAAACAGAATGGTTCTTCTGTACACATTCATTTGCTAATATTTACAATCTCAATCCCTAGAAGTTATTTTCTAATTTCCTTTTCAGGAAATTCTTATTTGTATAAAAGTAGTTTCTTACATCCTTTTTTTCAGTGTCAATTTTGTTTCTTTGTTGCTTTTTGAAGCAGGGTCTTGCTCATGCCACTTATAGAACTAACTTGAAGCAATCCTCCTGCCTCAGCCTCTTGAGTGCTGGGATTACAGGTGTGACTCACCATGCCTGACTCTATAAGTGCTTTTAGAGGGTTAAGCATTTTAGGAGCACTGAGCTGATGCCGGCATCATTTTTTTTTTCATAGCAGGTAAATTTGGTTTTATCCCTCCTGAAGTTTGGACATTTGTCTTTATCTTTGGTGCCCTTCAGGCAGGCACACTCCAGATGTAGGGTTTTTGCAATACTGAGGTTCAAACCTGGGCCTTAAAAATGGTAAGCAAGCCCTCTACCACTGAGCTACATCCTTAGCCTCAGATGTGGGCTAAAATATTTATCTTAACTGGGTGTGGTAGCATAAATCCCAGCACTCAGGAGGCAGAGACAGACATATATCTTTCTTTCTGTCTCTCCTCTCCCTCTGCCTCTCTGTCTCTCTGTCTCTGTCTCTCTGTCTCTGTCTCTGTCTGTCTGTCTCTCTCTCTGTCCTCTCTTTCTTGTTTTTTTCAGGACAGAATTTCTCAATGTAGCCTTGGTTGGCTTGGAACTCACTCTGTAGACCAGGCTGGCCTCGAACTCAGAGATCTGACTGCCCAGCCTCCAGAGCTCTGGGATTAAAGGCATGGACCACTACCACCCGGCACGAAAAAATTATCTTACAGCGCCAGGTGTGGTGGGGGCACATCTAAAATCACAGCTACTCAGGAGGCTCATACTTAGGCTCCTAGTGGAAGACTGAGAGTTCAAGACCAGCCTGGGCAGTCATTCTTTTTAAAATATTGCCTTCCATGTACCATCGCTGCCCGAAATTCTCTGATTCATTCTGAGTTGATTCCCTCACATCTCCACTTATTTTTTTTTCTTTTTTTTTTACTTTACTTTGTGCTGCATCCTGAAGAATTCCTGGAACCCATGTTCTACTTCCCTAATGTTCTCTTTCACTGTGTCCATCCTGCCATCTTCCCTCTCTTATTTCAACAGATTCACCTTGAGTATAAACTCTGGAGTTGCTTAGTTACAGCCTGTCGTTTCTGTCTCATGAGTGAAGCCCTCTTATCGCCCCGAGAACTACTTCTAGCCCCGTTCTAGATCTAGTTCTTCCTTCCTCCCTGCATCCCTCGGTTTGTTGGCTCAGATCCTTTGTCTCCCCCTGCACACGGCGATGCACATGCATTTCTTTGCTTGTTTTCCTTTTGAGGCAGGTTCTCCTAAGTTTTTATGTCTCATGAGTCTCTTAGCTCAGGCAGACCTGGAACTGGATACGTAGACAATGATGACCTTGAACTTCCGGTCCTCTCCCCTCCTTCTCCCAAGTGCTCAGATTACAGGTGTGCACCACCATGCCCGGCTTCTGCAACCCCGAGTATTGAACATGGGGTTTGTGTATTCTGTGACAGCACTCTGTGGAGTGAGCTATGGCCTCAGCCGGTGTGTGTGTATTTCTGCAGTTGCTATGTCTTATGGGCCGACAGCTGCCTTTGGCCATGCAGCCTCGGTGGAAGGAGACACCATGCAGCCTCTGGAACTTGTGCTCCTATTTTGAGAGGCAGAACCACTGCTGGGCAGGAACCCTAGCAGCTGCTCTCTCTCGGGCTTGCATGTTTCTCATTTTTCCCAGAGTTTGAGAGCAGTCCAATGCACACCCTTTCTCCTCATTGTGAGTATGTAACCCCAAGTCCACACACCCAAGGGTGACGGAGAATGCCAGGTTGGCAGGCTGCCTGCTCCTATTGAATGGCCTTATCGGTTCCCCTTGTTACTGTGTGTGTGTGTGTGTGTGTGTGTGTGCAGGTACATGTCAGATGCATATGGAGGTCAGATGACCACAGGTATTGTTCCTCTGGTACTAGCCATCTTTTTTTTTTTTTTTTTTTTTTTTTTTTTTTTAAAAAAAAAGCTGGGATCACTCACTGACCTGAGCTCACCAAGTAGGCTAAACTGCCTGTCTAGAGAGGACCTGGGACCCACCTCACTCCACTCCCCAGCTCTGGGATTACAAACAACCTGCTGTCGTACCTGATTTTGCTGTTTTTATGTGAGTTTGGGGATTGAACTCAGGTCCACTTCTCTATCTGCACCATCTCCTCAGCCCTTGTCATCACCTCTGGACATGACACATGGTGGCCTTGCTCCTCCCCATGGGTGGCTGGCTTCAGCCACCCCAGTGCAGACGCCTCTAATTCATCTATCTTGCTTTCATTTCCATAGACCACAAAGAAACTCCCGCTGGGTTTTGATTATATATTATCTTTTCAAGGGTGGGAGTGGGCTCAGTCTGCTGCACCATTCTGTAATTTTCCTCCTGACAGTCTATTAAAAACATATTTCTAGCCTGGGGTTGTAGCACAGTGGTAGAGTGTTTGCCCAGCATGCATGAGGTCCTGGGTTTGACCCCCACCACCTTGAAAAACATTATTTTTAAAAATTACCTTTCAGTTGTGTGTGTGTGTGTGTGTGTGTGTGTGTGTGTGTGTGTGTGTTCCCCACCTCTGTTTCCTGACAGGGCCTAGAGGCAAAGATAGTATTTCAAAGAGCAAACTTGTTGCTCGATCTTGGTTTCTAGAAACCATTATCTACTAAAAGTAATCAAGCCTTCCTTGGAGAAATGATTGGACCTCAGAAAGAAGTGCAGGGAGTACAAGACAAGCCTGGGGTTTTCTGTGAGATCGCGAAGAAGCACTTTCCAGATGATATGGCCTTATAGCAAAAGGACACACAGGAGCCAGCTTAAACAATACTGAAATAATAAAAAGTAAAGTCCACTAAAAATAAGCTAATAGGTAATGACTACAACTCATAAAACAAAGGTGACTCAGAATCCACGCTCGTATTTTACAAATGAATAAATGAATTAAGCACAGGAGTGGATGCCTGTAGGCCCAGTCCTCAGAGACTGAGGCAAGAGGACTATGAGTTCCTGGGGTTGTGGGGGGAAGGAGGGAGAGAGGGAGGAAGGGAAGGAGGGAGGGAGAGAAAGGGGAGGGAAAGAAGGAGAGAGAGAGGAAGGGAGGGAGGGAGAGAGAGAGAGAGTTCTTCCATAGAGCAAACTATAGCTAACGGATGGAATTTTTTTTTAAATCACTATTTGGAATCAAGTGCAGTGGTACACACCTTTAATTCCAGCACTTTAGAGGTAGAGGCAGGAAGGTCAGGAAAGTAAGGCCAGCTCTGTCTACATAGTGAATTTGAGACCAGCCTGGCTACATGAGATCCTGGGTTTTGTTTTTGTTTACTTTTGAGAAAGGGTCTCTCTATGTAGTACTGATTGTCCTGGAACTCTTGGTGTAGACCAGGCTGGCTGCAAACTCACAGAGATCTTCCTGCCTTTGCCTCTGAAGTGCTAGGATTAAAGGTGTGTGCCACCATGCCCGTCTGAGATCTTGTTTTTGTGTACAAGAAAAAAAGGAAGGAAGGAAGGAAGAAGGAAGGAAGGAAGGGAGGGAAGGAGGGGGGGCTCGAAGAGCTAGCTCAGCAGTTAAGAGCACTTGCTGCTTTTATAGAGGACCGAAGTTCAGTTCCCAGCACCTACAACTGCAGACTTACAGCTCTAGCTCCAGGAGGATCTGACATCCTCTTCTGGCCTCTGATAGAACCCATGCTCATGTGAATATACTCACACACACACACATAATTAAAAATAAATGTCTTTAAAATGAAGAAAATCAAGCTTAAATCACCAACAATTCTAAACTAGTGAGTAGAAAATTAACACATTTTCAGTGGGAGAAACTATGTATAGCTTGCATAAGCCTTGGGTTACACACACACACACACACACACACACACACACACACCACACACACACACACACACACACACACACACACACACCACTTCATAAGACACAGAATGATTAAAAATATCAAAGCATCTCCCTATAAGATCCTTAGTGATTATTCAGGGAAATACAGAAGTTTACAGTGAAGAAACCTGGCAGCCACCAGCCACCCTAAGCAAGTAATTGGAGTTATGTACCCCCCCATTTGAAAAGGACACACCATCTCCTTGCTCACATATCTGACAAGAATGCATCCCTGGAATCTAGTCACGAGGAAACACAAGTGGCAAGCCCAGTTTGAAGGATAATCTGCCCAATATGCGTCCTGTGCTATTCAGAGTTCCTAGATGAGGGCTGGAGAGATGGCTCTGTGGTTAAGTGCATCGCTGCTCTTCCAGGTGACCTGAGTTTGAGTCCCACTACCCACACCGGGCAACTCACAACCCCCTGTAACTCCAGCTCCAGGAGGTCTGATGCCCTCTATAGACACACACACACACACACACACACACACACACACACACACACACACACACACACATACAGTTACCTAGATAAGCCTGGGGACAAAGCTCAATGACAGAGCACATGCTGAGCATGTGCAAGGCCCTGCTTCAGTCCCTATCACCCAAACATGTAAAAATGACTCAGATGGAGAAGCAGAAGAAAGGAGTGAGAAGCTCCCTGGATATCAAAAAGACGGCAACCCAGAGTTATGTGTGATTAGATGTTTACATGGAGTCAAACAAATAGGAAGAAATACTAACAAATACATTTTCCCTGGGAAGGTTATTTGGGGGACAGTGGTGACCCATTTTTGTCTGTGTATTCAATGATGGAATCATATCATTACCCATTTCCTGATTTTGGTTATTACTATATAAAAAGGCTTTGTTTTTAGAAAAAACATGCTGAAGTGTTTAGGGGTAAACAAACCAGAGGAACATGTGTATTTTAAAACTTTTTTTTTTTTTTGAGACAGGCTCTTACTGTGCGACCTAAGACTTACCATGTAGCACAGAATGAGGTCTGCAATCCTCCTGCCTCAGCCCCCTGAGTGCTGAACTTACAGACATGCACCACCCTACCAGACTCAAGAAAGTTCTATGTAAAGCCAAGGGCAGTGGACCACACCAGTACTCCCAGCACTCTGGGGGCTGAGCCAAGAGAAATGAGAGTTTGAGGCCAGTCTAGGTTACACGGTGAGACTCAGAAATCTGAAAACCCTGGGCTGGAAAGATGGCTCCTCAGAGCTTGCTCAAATTCCAGGGGATCTGAGTGTGGTTTCCAGCACCCACGCTGGGTGACTCCTACCTACCCATAACTCCTGCTCAAGGGGGTCTGATGCCCTCTTTTAAAAAATATTAAAAATCCAAACCAACACAAACAAAAACTCTTGTGTAAACATTGCTTGAGAGGCTTATGGAGTGTCTCACAGGCTAGGTGCTCTGTAAATGATTTACAGCGACCTTCATGCTCGACGTGTCTAATGTTTCTCATTTTCCTCTATGATAAATAATACTGAAATGAACATTCAGATTCAAGATTCAGCCTATATTTCAAGGTTTTCCTTTGGACACATTCATAGACATATTAATTATTGCCCAGAGATACGAGCATTTTAAGGTAAGTACTTCATGTGTACTGGGATAATTCTCTTACAGTCCCCATGTGTCCTTATTTAGTTAAAGGTTTTGCTAATAGGAGCTGGGAGTGGGCTCAGTTAGTATGTGTATGCTTACTGAGCACACTCAAGTCTCTAGGTTAAACCCACAGCACAAAAATAAATAATTTTTAAGGAATTAGGGAAATTGCATATCTGCCTGCAGAAAAATGAAATTAAATCCATATCTCTAGTTCTGCACAAAGATCAATTCAAAATGACTCTAAAGCCTTATTAGAAGTCCCTAAACTTTGAAACTGCTAGAAGAAAAGATGGGGGAAGCACTTCAAGGAGTTGGTACAGACAAGGATTTTCTGGAATGGACTTCAATAGCATAGACAATAATCTGAGTCATTGACAAAGGGGGTACTGGGAAATAAAAAAGTGTCTGTGCATGCACACACATACACACATACACAAACCAACAACAAAAACACATCAGATTGAAGAGACAGCCTACACAGACTGGGGAAAAAGGCTTTGATAACTGCACTTCAGACAGGGGATTAATTTCGAGAAAATAGAATTGTGAAAACTCAACACTACCAACAAATAATCCACTTGATGGACTGAGGAGCTGAACAGCAGCTCTCCAAAAAAAAAAAAAAAAAAAAAAAAAGGCTGACACAGACGTGTGTGTGTGTGTGTGTGTGTGTGTGTGTGTGTGTGTGTGTGTGTGTCTGTCTGTCTGTCTGTCTGTCTGTGTGAGGGAACATTCTCAGCTTCAGGGAAATTCTGTGAGTTTGTGAGTTTCTGTCTTACCCCAGTCATAATGGCTATTTATCATGCAGAAACACATGACAGGGCTGAAGAGAAGGCTCAGCAGTTAAGAGCACTGGCTCCTCTTCCAAAGGCCTCAGGTTCAATTCCCAGCACTCCCGTGGCAACTCACAAGCCTCTATAAGGTCAGTCTGAGGTGATCAGACTCTTGTGATCTCCCATGGTACCAGGCACGCAATGGTGCACAGACATACATGCAGGCAAAACACTCAAACACATACATTAAAATCAAAAAATTCTAAATATATGCCAGATTCAGAAAGGTGAATCCTGTGTTTTCTCTCACATGAGTCGAGATTAAAATGATGTATATAAAGTGCATATATCAATATGTACCTCTGTATCCATGCCCCTGTGTGTGTCATGAAACTAGAAAGGGGACCCTGAGAGTGGGGAAGAGAGCTTAAGGGGATGTAAAAGGAAAAGAGGACACATCTGGGGAGAAGGGGGGACAATGCAGGAGAGGGGTAAGGGGCGTCGGTGCAGGGGGAGGAGAATGAATGGGAACCATGTACAATGAGACACAGGTGTAAAATGTCATAATGAAACACACTTCTTTGTCCACTAACCTCTAAAGATAATAAAATAATTATGAACAATTAGCTAATTTGAGAGAGTAGTCCACTTCCTGCTGCCTTAGTTGGCATGTCCTTAATCTTTAGACAGGTTGCAGTAGACTTAGGGATGTATCTTCATGGTTCCAAGAGGGGGGGGGGGGGACGACAGCAATATTCGAATTTCTCTCCAGGGTAAAAATAACTTCTCCGAGGTCCGGCGCAGTGTTTCCAGAGCCTGCCGCCAAATCACTTCTGACACAGCTATCTTACATACAAGATTGAATTGACAATTTATTTTGGCTCTTCAAATGAGAAAACAGAATATCCCCAGGGAAGCAAAAATAGTGGGTGACAGGGGGATGTTGCTTTGCTTGTGAGCTTGCCTATTCCCTCAGAAGTACTGTGCACATGTATAATCTATTGTATTATATATGTGTGCATAGATATAGTATGCATAGTCTAATAAAATGTTGTCTTATAAAGCAATGTAATTACAATATAAAACAAGAGACTCTAATATAATACTATGTAATGGAATACAATATAACAGTATAACACAGCATGATTTCTCCAGGTATGGAGAAGATTGTCAACTCTGAGACCAGCTGTTGTTCTTCAGGGGATATATGCTATAGGGAAGGCAGCAAGGCCTGGCCCTCAGTGACAGGCCAGGGGGAGAAGCCCAGACCAGGATCTTAGGCAATCGTCCTTGCATTGCCCACCACCCTGAGCTCTACCTCCCCTCTGAAACCCACTCTGTTTTTTCACCTATGTCTGTTGTGGGTTAGAACTGCCTTCCCCCTTTGGTCCTCATCTAACCTAATCCTGCCAGGTCCACTCAGCCGCCACCCTCTCCAAGCAGCCTTCTCTGAGTTCTGTTCTTGGATGCCTCCCTCACCATTTGTGTGCAATATGCATATAAGACTGGGCTAGGGGTCGAGGTCTCATCTCTGGGTGATTGCACACAGGTCTGTCCGTGAGCAGGGCCAGGAGTGGGGCGTAGGAAGAGTGCTGGCCTGGGACTCAGGAAAGCAGGATCTCTACCCAGCTGTGTGACCGTGTCTACACACTCCTCTTCCCTTGGGCCTTGAGCTACCCATCTTTAGTGTGGAACTTGGAGGTGATCTCTAACTTGGGGATATTTCTGTCTTATGCACTTAGCCTCTGGCCTGATGTGAACTGTTCTGGCAACCCACAAAGGTGGTCGGAATAAGTCTCAAACATTAAGTCTGAAAGAAGAACGGGGCTGCAAGATACAGCACCAGATGCACACTCTCTACCTTCCTGAAGGCTGTGGGGTTCCAAAAAGACATTTCCCGGGTGATGCCTTTCCCTCTTAGGGTTCATAAATTATCTCACTGATGCTCACTTATTTACATGTGCCCTGTCTTGTGAAGTAATCATGAATATAAAGGGCAACTCCAGGAACAGTCTGGAAGATTAACTGTCAAAAGATAAAGATGAGTCCATTTTCTGTGGGAATATAGATATGTAAATGCAAAGGAAAGGGCAGAGAAATTTGAGCAGAAAACCGATAAAAATGTCTTCTTGCTACAGAGTGTGGTGATACACCCTGTAAACCCAGCACCTGAGAGCTAAGGAAGATGTCACTAGTTCAAGGCCAGCAGCTTGGGGCTGCATAGGGAGACACAGTCTGATCACACAAGTGCATGAGTTCATGCACTTGCATGCACCACTGCAACACACAGACACACACACACACAGACACACACACACACACACACACACACACACACACACACACACACAGTTTCTTTGCACAGGGGAAAGTGGAGCAGGAGGTTAAAAAAAATACAAAACCCAAAAAAATTTCACCCCCATCAGCAATGTTCAACTTTCCAAGAAGAATGTTATAATGCATAATTTGTATAAATAAAAATTAACGATAGTCAATAATAACTTAAGAGCTAGAGAGATGGCTCAGCTATTAAGAGTGCTTGCTGATCTTTCAGAGGATCCAAGTTCAGCTTCCAGAATCCATGTAGGATGGCTGGCAACCAACTGTAACTCCAACTCTCGGGCATTCGATACTGTCTTCTGGCTTCAGTGGACACCATACATATGAGGCATAATTTCTCTCTCTCTCTCTCTCTCTCTCTCTCTCTCTCTCTCTCTCTCTCTCTCTCTCTGTCTCTCTCTCTCTCTCTCTCTCTCTCTCTGTCTCTCTCTCTCTCTCTCTCTCTCTCTCACACACACACACACACACACACACACACACACACACACACACACACACGTGAACACACACTCATGAACCCCTGAATGTCTCCCCACCCTCCACACCGCACCTGAGTGGTGATGAATGCCAAGGCTCTAAACACAGGTTGTCTTGCTTGCACAGAACTTTTACCAGATGAAGCCCCCCAGCCCCTATCCCCCCTACTTTAGACCTAAGTCTAAAATGATTTTTCACAGGTTGATATGTCCAAGGGCACAGAAGCAAAAGGCAAAACTAGAACTCACCTTCAGGAGCCTGGGAATGGCCTCTGTAGTGCCCCATCTCCCACCATCACACCCTCAACAGCCCCCAAATGACTCACTAAACACACATGCCCCACCGTTTGACGCATCTTTCTATCATGTGCAACTCATTGTCACCAGAGCATCCTCTCTGGAAACTTCTCATTCTTTAACATCTAGAGCAGACTCCAGCCCTTCTCTTTCCAAGCATGCATGATAATTACTTTCTCTGAGCACTTTTCATAAAGAACATTCTATTGAAAAATATCTTACCCCTCTAGATTCTGAGTTCTGCAAGGATCTGGAATTTATCTGCATAATTTTTATATGCCTGAAGCCCAGTACTGTGCAGAGCACATAATAGGTGCCCATTAGATGTTTGTTTGTTAAGTGGAGTGGCAATGTCTATAAACTTGCTCTTATTCTAGGCACACAATTGTTGTGGAATACTATTTTAACTGGGCAAAGATTTGTTACTTTGTCTATGCTGCGGAATATGACTAACTATGTGAAAGTGTGTTACATTTGTTTCTGCTGCCTTTGTTAGTGATGTAAAGATGTGTTACTTTCATTTATGCTGCATTTGATTATGTAAAGATATGTTGCATTTGTTTCATCTTGCCTGCCTAAGGCACACCTGATTGATCTAATAAAAAGCTAAACAGCTGATACTAGGCAGGAAAGAGATACGCTGGGCTGAAGGGCAGAGAGAATAAGTAGGAGGAGAACTCTAGGCTTGAGAGAGAAGAGAGAAAAAAAGAGAGGAGACAATGAGGGAGAAAGAAAGGGAGCCACCTGGGACCAGCCAGGGAGTCACCAGCCAGTAGACACAGGAGGACATACAGAAAGAAAGGTAAAAAACCCTGAGGCAAAATGTAGATGAAGAGAAATGGGTTACTTTAAGTTAAAGAAAAAAAAAAAAAAAAGCTAGCCAGAAATGAACACAAGCTAAGGTCGAGCATTCATAAATCGGGATAAGTCTCCATGTCATGACTTGGGAGCTGGTTGGTAGCCCAAAAGGAAAAGCCTGGTACACACAATGGCGTATGTTCCTGACCCAGGAAACCTTCTCCTTTCATTGAAAATATAAGAAACAACAGGACTGGGGCTGTAGCTGTGTGACAGAGCTTGTCTAGCATGCACAAGGCCCTGGGTTTGATCTCCAGTACTTCAGAGAAACAAAGATTGGAAGGGAGAGAAGGAAGGAGGGAGGGAGGAAGGAAAAGAGTGAGCTATGAAGCAATTAGAGAACAAAATGCTATGTCCAGATGCCAAACTGTGCGGTTTAAACCCTCAACGCTGGACCGGCAAGATGGCTCCTCAAGTACAGGTGCCCGCTGTGCAAGCCTGGCACCCCAGGTTTGATCCCTGGACCCCACGTAAAGGTGAAAGGAGTGAATTCACTCCACAAAGTTGTTTTTCTGACCTCCATGTGCACACCACAGCATGCTCGCCACCCTCACATACACATACATGCACAATAATGATAAATAGAAAAAATTTAAATCATGAGTGCTCAGGAGGAGAAGGGAGAATCCTGTGGCGTAGGGGTGTTTGTGCCAGAAGCTTTGGGGACATGGACAGACCCAGAGGTGGGATGAAGGGCCCCCTTGGAGGATTCTATGGCCACCATTGCACAGCAGCACTAGTGAGGCCAGTTAAGGGGACCTCACTGTCCACACGTAAGCAGGGTGTATTTCCATCGGGAACCTTAGTCTCCGAAATGTGTTTTTCTTCAGTGCTGAGGGTTAAATCCAAGGTCTCATACATGCCAGGTGAACTATCAGGGAGCCACACTACCGTCTCCGTAAGAAATCTTTTTTTTTTTTTTTTTTTTTTTTGGTTTTTCAAGACAGGGTTTCTCTGTGTAGCTTTGTGCCTTTCCTGGAACTCACTTGGTAGCCCAGGCTGGCCTCGAACTCACAGAGATCCGCCTGGCTCTGCCTCCCGAGTGCTGGGATTAAAGGCGTGCGCCACCACCGCCCGGCAGGAAATCTTTCCTTCCTTCCTTCCTTCCTTCCTCCCTCCCTCCCTCCCTCCCTCCCTCCCTCCCTCCCTCCCTCCCTCCCTCCCTTCCTTCCTCCCTCCCTCCCTCCCTCTCTTCCTCTCTCCCTCCTTCCTTCCCTCCCTCCCTTCCTCCCTCTCTCCCTCCCTCTCTCTCTCTCCCTTCCTTCCTCCCTCCCTCCCTCTCCCCTCCCTCCCTCCCTTCCTTCCTCTTTTTTTCTTTCAACAGGATTTTGCTAAACTGCCAAGGCTGGGATAACAAGCATACACCATCATGCCCGCTGGAATCTCATAGCTTCTTTAAAGTAGTAAGTTGAATAGTAAAAATGATTTTACCAAACAAATAGGGAGGCCCAGAAAAAGAACTTTCATGCATTACAACCAATGTTCTTTGTGTAAAATGTAATTTGTTAGAGGTTCATTGTAGTTTGAAATGTATAACTTGCAAGTATCTTAATATATGAATCAAATTTTAATCATTAACAACAGTACCCACGATTGACAGTTAAATTTTGATAAGCTGTTTAATACTTAAGCCTGACATCTCTGTTTTTCCATCAAATGATGGATGGCTTGCAGGACAGGAGCATCCTCCCAGGGTTCTGATTGACAAGGTCGCTAATGTCACAATCACCTCCTCCTTTATGTGCTACGGCTCTGCTGGGACATTGCTTGAATTCCCTCATCCTTGCCCCGAGTCTGTAGACCTGTCCACATCCAATGCTTCCACCCTAACATGGGTTGTCACATGAGAAACATGGAATCCTTCTTCTAAAGAGAAGGAAAAGTAAGGTTGACCCAGGAAGAAAGGAGCACCTAACAGGAGCTGTGTGGCAATGGAGAGAGGTAGCTACTGCCAAAGGCAGCCATGACAGCAGGGAGAAGGAGGACAAGAAATGTCTGGTCATGCTCTCTTCCTGTCATGTTGTGAT
This sequence comes from Peromyscus maniculatus bairdii, assembly GCF_049852395.1. Lineage (NCBI taxonomy): Eukaryota > Metazoa > Chordata > Mammalia > Rodentia > Cricetidae > Peromyscus > Peromyscus maniculatus. The sequence goes on along the minus strand of NC_134858.1, from coordinate 60,360,105 downwards.
TTCCTCTGAATTCAAATAGTCACTGTAATAAGGAATGGGGAGGTTCATGAGACTCCTGGAGAAAACAACTGGCAAATGTCAGGAAGTTCCTAAAACTAACAAGATTCACAAGGTCCCTCCCTCCCCAAAGTTATGAAAGCAGCAAACCACTGTTGGAGTGGGGGTGGGGCTCTCCAAACAGCTGACCTGTTGAGCAACCTGCCCTGTCATGCAGAGAACATGAGTCACCAGCCAAGTGGGGTGGGCATGGGTGATGCAGCTGCCTTTGAGTCATCCCTAATCCTATAAGTAACCCCTCATCCATACTCCTGAAATAACACCCATAAACTCGCTGGTTCACCAAGTCTGACGTCGGTAGTATCATTACTTTGGTCCCCAGATAGGGTTAATAGACATTTGTTCTTGCCAGGAAAAGTCTCACATAACACCTCCCGTCCCCAAGCTCCTGCTAAAGTCTCCCATGTGTAACCAGAAGTGATCTGGCACGAGAGGTGGAGATGTATGACACACAAGTCAAACTTCAGGGCATGGGATAATAATGGTTGGAGAACAGCAACCAAGTGCCCCTTGGATCCTGTCCCCCAAACACAATGGTCCCTTCCAAGGAAACATCCTGAGATCCATTGCCTCTGACTCCTCTGAGACACCCCAACAAGGTGGAGGTCCCCTCTTCCATGACAGTAAGCATTCCAGTAGCACACTCTTCACCGTGTATTCCTCCTGCACTGTCTCACTGGCCCTGGTCCTCTCTCCTGTACCCCAAGACACCATGAAAATACTCAAGTCCACCTCAGGCTCTGATTTCAGCAGGAAGAAAATTAAGACACTGGCCAAACTGGTCATCTTCTCTTCCTCTAAAAAGATGATTCACATGTATGTGCATTCCTTTTAGAATGGCAAAGGAACCTCCCCAACTTCACACTCTGACATTGCTGAGTTGGGCGGATACCAGTCCACAGAGCAACCCTCAGTCATGGACCTGTGGAATCTACAGATCAGGACTCTTGGAATCATAGAATTATCTAAAAAGTGTCTCTCTATCTTTTATTGCTTCCCTGAATAGCTCTCTTGAACTCCCCCACCCCATCACCCTCCCTATGAAATTTTAATACTGCAGATATATTGCAAATGTACTTATGCTCTGTGTGTCTGCTTGGTAGGTACTCTCTCATACATTGCTGACATTTTCTATTTTCAGCATTGGTGGCTGATGATGCAAGGTCCCAGCGCCACCACTCAGCACTGGAGAGCAAGCAAAAGGCAGCTAAGGACAGCCAGTCAGCTCACACAGGCTACCACTAGCGACAGGCCTTCCTGCCATGTCCATCTGTGAGTCACAGGTTTGTAGCACTGATCTTAAATGTGTCCTGATTATCTTCCGTGAACCCCATGTCAATCTTCCTCATTTGAAACCCAGCAAAAACCCAATGAGAGAAAGAAAGTTAATGCTAAGTACTCTGATTGGCGTATTGTTTGAATGTCCTCCCAGGCTTCATGCCCTAGAGGCTCAGTCCCCAGGGTGGTGGTATGGGGATGGGGTAGGACCTTCAAGAGATGGTATCTAGCAGAAGGCCCTTCCTTAGGTAGTACTGTGAGGTAGGTCTCATGGGGCCCATTGGTAGTTCTTGGGAGAAGAGTGCCAGGGAATGAACAAGACTGCTTTCTCTCTCTCTGCTTCTTGGCTCAAAACGTAATCTTTCTCTGGTCGTGCTCCATCATCTGCCATCCACTGTCCTCGGTTGGTAGTTCTTGGAAAGGGTTATTGTGGAATGAATACGCCAGCCTCTCCCTCTCTGCTTCCTGGCCAGGTATGCAATCTTCTCTGGGCTCATGCCCCACACTTGGCCATTCACCACGGGTTCAGAGCCTGCACTGCGCCATTTGCACTCTCAGCCTCCACAATTGTGAGCTACATAACTCTTTTTCTTATAAAGCTTGCCTGATTTGTAGATCCCTTATGATACCAAGAAGCAGACACTATGGGATGAGATTTTTGCCTGATAAAATTGAGCATGGGATTGCCATCCATCTTGGTAGTGACACCTGAGATTTCCTCACTTCACATTTCCTGCCCCCTTGGGTGTGATGAGGAGGCATCACTGAGCTGGGTACCATCATCCCACGGAAGGACGCTGAAGGCAAGGGGAGCAGACATGTGGCGGGCTAAAGAGCTGGAGTCAAGTCCAGACGCTCGGTCTGTAGGTTCTGGGCTGGTTTTAGTCACCTTCAGGCCTTGCTCACCAACCAGAAGTGGACCTGCACTCTGCCAGCTTTGGGGTACTCTGGTCCTTAATTTCTGTTGTGGGGAGGGAAAAAAAACACCACTACCAGCAAACTTCCTTTCTGCTCTGGGAGGTACTGTAGTAAACTGTGTCCCGGTGGCTCTCCAGTTCCATTCCTGCCAGGGTGCATGAAAAAGCAGAGAGCTAATTATATGATAGTAATTACCTGAAAATTATATGTTTATTGGTTTTCCACTAGCAGATACTACTATTTTTGAGCTCTTCATTGTTCTGCTCAGTGACAGGAGTCACACTGTCTCTCTTCCAAATGTTCCCTCCTATCTCATGATTAGTAGACTTTTCAAATGGGGCCACAGCACGGAAAGCAGCCTCCTGGGTAGGAAAGGGAGGGTGTGACTCAGTCCATGCAGGAGGCACCGGAAGCCTCCCTCGCCCACAGACACCTCACTCCTGTTTTAGTAATAACGTGTTCATCATCCTCCTGCTCGAGAAGAGAGCACTCCCATCTCTGCCCTTGGACACTGGGGAGCGTATCCGACAGGAAAGGCCCCCATCTGCCACCGGATATATTTATATACCCTTCAATTACATGCCTTGGTTAATTGTCCCCTTTTCCACCAGCTCTTCTTACGACAGAGGGAGCCTCGCCTATAATTATAGTGATGAAATATTTCTATGAGCTTTTAAAAGGGGAGCCCAAACTGGGTCATGGTGGGGGAAATTGGAGGTCAGGGTACAGGGGTCACTGTTGGATTCACTGTGACAAACTGCTCCCCAAAGCTTCTGCCATGTGAAGGCCCTGTCCCAAATGACCATTGGGCACCTCCTCCTGCTGTTACTACTGACACCGGTATAATTGTTGGGCTGGAGTGATGGCTCACACGCTCACACGGTAAACTTACCTTGCAAACACAAAGACCTAAGTAAAAGGCCCACTGTGATGGCAGGTAGTTGTGATCCCAGCACTGCAGAGGCAGAAACAAGACACATCCCTGGGGGTCACTGTCACGTCCCTGGCTAGCCTACTTATGAGACCCAGGCCAGAGAAAGGACCCTGTCTCAAAATAAAGTAGATAGCATCTGGGCAACACCATTCAGTGAGGGCTTCTGGCCTCTGCATGCACATGCATACACATGCATTTACACACACACACATACACAAATAATAGTTATTTTTAAAAGAGATAGATCTAAAGAGGTAAACAGCCCTCCCCAAGACCTGGACAGCCCAGTGAGTTGACAGCAGGATTGAAACCAGAATCCAGTCTTTGATTAGCCTTACGCAATATTTCTCACCACACCTGTGGTCGGACGGATGTCACATGGTGATTACCAGCTTCCCACAGAGCTGCACTGGCTGCTCAGAGCCATTGGGAGCGGCTACTGCTTGTGCAGGGACAGCCTTCCGGAAAGAGCGCTGATAGTTTAGTCACATCTCCCAGGCTGTGAATAGGTGTGTGTGGGACAAGGTGGTTCATCTCACGATGTGCACGACCTCAGGCTAACTTGACCTGAGTCCTCCAGTGACATCGGTGTTGTTGTTGGACACTGCATCCCCCAAATCCTAGTGGAGCCCTTTTATTTCACTGAGAAGAAAAGATAGTGTCGGGTTTGTCCAAAGCTGAGTCAGCACCCCATCCCTACTCTATCCAGTTTGACCATGGGGCATAATGTCACCCACACTTTCCCAACCCCAGAACTGGTTTCAGAGTCTGTTTTGAGATAGGGTCTCCTCCTGTATCCTAGGCTAGTCTTGCACTCATTTGTGTCACTAAAGATGATCTTGAATTCCTGTTCCACTTCCCTCTACTTCCTGAATGCTGGGATCACAGGTGTGTGCCACCACATCCAGTTTATGTGGTACTGGGGATTGAACCCAGGGCTTCAAGAATGCTAGGCAAACAACACTTTACCAACTGAGCCACACGACCAGCTTCAGTTTCAAAATGCTAACCATGTGTTTATATAATTAGGAGAGTAACCTTTAAGGTCTGGTCAATTTAGTAAGGAAAATTTAAAATTCCAACAGGACCAAGGAAGGCCGTTTTAAATGTAATAGGGGGTCTGAAAAGATGGCTCAGTGGTTAAGGGTATCAAGCTTCCTTGTAGGACTTTCTCTGGACTGCCAGCCCCCCCAAGTAATGACCCAGAGACTTATTATTAATTATGGAAGCTTGGCCTTAGCTTAGGCTTGTTCCCAATAGCTCTGATAACTTTAATCTGTTTCTATTAATCTCCATTTTGCCACGTGGCTCTTTACTTCTCCATTCTGTACATCCAACTCCCTCCGTGTCTGGCTGGTGAATCCCTAGTGCCTCAGATTCTTTCTGAGTTCCTCTGTCTCCCTGAAGTCCTGCCTATTCTCTCCTACCTAGCTATTGGACATTCAGCTCTTTATTAAACCAATCAGAAAGCATCTTAGTCAGAGACACATTTTCACAGTGTACAAAAAGATTATCCCACAATAATTCCCCATTTCTATCTAAATAAAAAGGAAAGGTTTTAACTCTAATACAGTAAAACTATATACAGCAAGAATAATTATCAGGTAAGAATTACATTTACAATGTCCAGTCCATTTGTATTTGGCAAATTCAGAGAAAGTACTCTATTGTCTATCCTATCTTGGTGAGTTCAAAGTTTGTACCTAAAACACTTTCTATCATAACTTGTATTACCAGACTAAAAATATCCCTTTAGACTTTAAAACATTTTCTTAGAGAAATAACTGAAGATTTTATGTCTCTCAACCTTGTAAATTTTACATCTCTGTTGTAAGTTTCCTTTCTGAATTTGGTAACAAAGAAGATGGTATGACTATCTGGTCTTCAACCCCATCAGAGACCTGAGAAGGATAAAATATTATCTGAGTAAATAGGAAGTGCAGAGCCAACAACTTCCAAAACTATAGAAATGACAGAGACAGCTGACTGCCTGGACAGTCACCCATGGTTCCTCTGCAACATTGGGATATTCACCTTTGGCCTATAGGCCTAGAAGATCTGACAGGCTTTTCTGTGAAGCAGGAATTTTGAAGACCTACCCTACCTTGCTTTGGCAAAATTTGACAATCGCCTTCTTTCGTGTCCTGCTTGTCCAATTTAGACAGCATGCTGTCAGCAGTCAAGATAAAGTCAGTTTCTTGCCCAGCAACTAACTTTGCCACAGTGAAAGCAAACCCCATATGGAGGTTCTTTGATGGGCATTATCTTCTCTGAAGTAGATTGGTGCTGCCTATGTTTTAAAACACCTTAAATGCCATATTCTGTAGTTCTCTGAAGTGTTTGAGGACCACTTACCTATCTAAAATATATCTCTGTTTGACATTGAAAACATAGCTAACATGACTACAAGTTTGGTTATTATAGATGACTAACTACTAACCTGCATCTCTCAGTTATCCTAAACAGTGTGTAATAATATCTTTCAAGAACTAGAACTTTACATTACATTTTTTTTCTTTTCTTCCTTTTTTTTTTTTTTGAGACAGGGTTTCTCTTCTGTGTAGCTTTGCACCTTTCCTGGAACTCACTTGGTAGCTCAGGCTGGCCTCAAACTCAGAGATCCGCCTGCCCGAGTGCTGGGATTAAAGGTGTGTGCCACCACTGCCCAGCTACATTACATTTTTAAATGAGCCGCATGTGTACAATACCTTAAATGAGAGTAGAAACATATATATATGGTATGTTGTAACAAAAATAACCTTAAATTTGTATCAATATACAAAAATACCTTAAACAAGAGTAGAAACATATATATAGTATGTTAAAACAAAAATAACATTAAATTTGTATCAATATACAAAAATCCATACCAATGTAAAATATTTGAGACTAGTAGTTGCTTTTTAATTTAAGAGCAAATTCAGTAATCTACCCTTTTATCCTATCATCCCTATATTATATGTTGTAACAAAAATAACCTTAAGTTTGTATCAATATACAAAAATCCATACCAATGTAAAATATTTGCTTTTTAGTTTAAAAGTAGATTAAATAATCTACCCTTTTATCCTATCATTCCCATATCCCCCCCTATTTTCTTTTCAGAAAGAGGTCCCTGAATATAATCTCCTTTGCTTAGTTTTTTCCCTGATCATGACCAGTAACAACTTGCAACCTAGCCTCCTAAACAATGATAAGCATCCATAACCCACTCAATGACCAAAACCCACCTACCCCACCTCTTGGGAATGTGGGTGTCATGTTCTTAAAATTACTTCCTATTGTCTGGGGATGACAACGTCTTTAGGTGACCCTGAGAAGATTGGGATAATTAATGGTCAAGTCCTGGGAGAGGGAGCTGCATCATTTGTCCTCCAGTCTCTGTGTAATGGAAGCATGCATGGCTTACCTCAGGTCCTGGCTAGAGTAGTCTGTGAGGCTGAACCATCTTAACTAGCAGCTTTGAAGTTGGTCTAGATGTAGATTTTTGAGAAAACTGCAACAGAGGCATTCTGAAAGGCTGAATCACCTGGGCTACCTGTCTTCATTGATGTCTTGTCCTTTTGTTCTGAATACACACCATCTTTTAAAGGTAACATGTAAATGGACATTTCCTGTCCTGACCACCCAGTCCCAAATAATCAACTCAGAGGCTGAATATGAATTATGAATGTTTGGCCGATAGCTCAGGCTTGTTACTAGCTAACTCTTATACTTATATTAACCCATATTACTATTTATGCTTTGCCACATGGTGGTATCTTTATTAGCATAGCAAGTTCATCTCCTGCTCCCTTGGCATCTGGCTGGTGACTCCTGACTCTGTCTTTCTCCTTCCTATCATCCTTAGTTTGGTTGCCCCACTTTCTGCCTGGCTACTGGTCAATCAGTGTTTTTATTAAACCAGTTTGAGTGACAAATCTTTACAGTGTACAAGAGGATTATTAGACAGCAGTAACATTCATATCTGAATTAACACAAGTATGAAATGTACAGTGTGCACAAATCAGCTAAAGATGAATCTTTGTTCTATGTTTGAGCAGGTGAAGGGCGTCTATCAACTTTATAAGTCTGTTTCAGCTGCATAACCAAACTGTAATATAAATCTCCATCCATGTCCTATGAAAGGATGGCATGTAATTATAAGTCATGAGGACACTGTACCCAACAAGATTTATCATGTCTCCTCCAGTCTCAGAGCTGTCCCCATGTCAAGGGATCAGTATCACCTGTCTTGTAGTTTTTCTTGGTTTCTTCCTTCATGTCTGCAGCCAAGACTTTCAGGAAGTTTCCCCTCATCAAATCTGATCTTTATTAATTTTGAAGGAATCCATAGCTTTTTGTTCCCTGTGGAAACAAAGGCATAACCTCTCCCCCAAGCAACACATTTCCTGACTTCCATTCTGAAGTTAAGACATCCTTAAAACATATAGACTGGTTTAATTTAGCAGTTTTTTCTACAATCCAATGTCTCTCAGCAGTTGCTTTTTGCTCATTATAATTTTGAAAAATTAAAATTAATAAAGCACTATATGCAGTCCAAGCTTTCTGTGTTGTGATTTTCCCCATCCTTACATGGCTTATTCTTATTATATTAAAGACTTGACTTTAAGCCGGGGTGGTGGTGGTGGCGGTGGTGGCAGCGGCGGCGCACACCTTTAATCCCAGCACTCGGGAGGCAGAGCCAGGCGAATCTTTGTGAGTTCGAGTCTAGCCTGGTCTACACAGTGAGATCCAGGACAGGCTCCAAAGCTACACAGAGAAACCCTGTCTTGAAAAAAGAAAAAAAGAAAAAAAGAAGAAAAGAAAAGAAAAGAAAAAGACTTGACTTTATTATTCTTAAACTTGTTTTCTGTGATTGTCTTTACCAATTTTCTTTTCTTTCTTTAGCATCTAAGCACATTTTCAAGCATACTCTATCTGTTTAGAGGTTTTCTTGGTCTTGACCATGCTTTAGTACATGGCTCTCTGACCATGTGAGCCAAACCTTAAACAGCCAGGCTACCTGCTGGCAGCTGGCTCTGTTCCCCTCAGGTTCACAGGCACCTGCAGGAGCCATGCCTAACTGTCCAAGAAGAGCCTACCTGTCCCTGCTCTGGGAAGTTGTTGTGTCCATGCTGCAACAGGCATTTGTACCTAGTGCGAATAGGCTGCACAGCGGAAGCCTCTTAAAGGAACCATGCCCCTGCACACTGCAAGCACCGGGACTCTCTGAGAGACTGCAGTTACTGATGGTGTCTGGCTCTGTGTTCAGAACTTTTTTTTTTCCAGCTTTCTTGGCCCCTATGTGGATATATGTGGCCTACGTTGAAAGCCAACGGAGACTTATGAAAGCTAGACCTTAGCTTAGGCTTGTTCCCAACTAGCTCTTATAACTTAAATTAACCCATTCCTATTAATCTACATTCTGCCATGTGGCTCTTTATCTCTCCTTCATTCTGTGTGTCCCTCCATGTCTGGCTGGTGAATCCCATGGGCCTCAGATTCTTTCTGAGTTCCTCTCTCCCTGGAAGTCCTACCTATTCTCTCCTGCCTAGCTATTGGCCATTTGGCTCTTTATTAAACCAATTGGAAGGTGTCTTAGGCAGAGACACATCTTCACAGTATACAAAAAGATTGTCCCACAACAACTAAGAGCACTTACTCCTCATATAGAGGACCCAACTTTAGTCGTAAGCATCTATGTAACAGTTCATATACACCTATAACTCCAGTTCCAGCAGATGAGACCCCTTCTTCTTACCTCTGTGGACTCCTGCATGCACACGGTACACATAAACCCACGCAGGCATACACATACACATAAGAGTCATAAATAAAGCAATATACCTTTAAGGCAGAAGGAGGCAGGAGGAAAAGATCTCAAGCCCAAGGCAGCTGATAATGAACAGTACTGACCAGAGGACAATTAGGAAATGCTTTTCTTCTCCCTTGTGGTTTCGGCAGAGTTGATACAAGCACAGATGCCTACTGGGGCAATCCAGACAACATAAATGAATGGCTCAGCCTTGGTGTACAACAACAGGGAAGAGTGAGGACTGTGGCTAATTTAGAATTGCCCTCAAGGAGTGCGAACTCCCATTTTAAGAACAGCACTGGCTGGATAGGAGGTGTTGGCAAGCTTCATTTGGCTGTCAGGCTTTAGACTAAATATTTTGTCATTTGGAGAGATGCCTGTGTCTGATTCGAACATTATCTACTAGAGATGAGGCTTAGCTCAGTGGTAGAAGAGTTGCCTAGCACTGAGAGGCCCTGGGTCAGACAAGCGCTCTCTCTCTCTCTCTCTCTCTCTCTCTCTCTCTCTCTCTCTCTCTCTCTCTCTCTCCTGGCTAATCACAAAAATGAAGAACCTAAGGGCTGGGGATGTATCTCAATGGCAGAGCATTTGCCGAACTTGTTCAAGGCTTTCAGTTAGTCCCTAGTGCTTGGAGGAAGCACACTCAAGATTCGTAGGGTGGTGTGGGACGTGGCGCCATGTCCCATTGGGTCTGTCGCACCTGCTGTCTAGACATCATTCCAATAAACAACTCTGACTTCAAGAACGTTATTGCCGGGCTGGAGAGTGGCTCTGTGCTTAAGAGCCCTGCTGCTCTCCCAAGGGACCTGGATTCTGTCCCCAGCACCCACATGGCAGCTCATAACCATCTGTAACTCCAGTTCCACAGAACCCAACACCCTCTTCTGGCTTCTGGGTGCACAGACATACACACATGCAGACAAAACACCCATACACATAAAAATTAGAAAGAAAGAAAAAAAGAATTGTATTGCTAAGCGAAACACACTTGTAATTGTATTGCTATGGTGAAACACACTTGTAATCCTAGCACATGGGAGGCTGAGGCATGAGGATTTCTAGACAGGAGTTTGAGTCCAGCTTGGGCTACATAGGAAGGCTGTCTCAGAAAAAGGGGGCGGGGGAGCTAAAGAGATGTCTCATCAGCTAGAAGACTGTACTGCTTTTGCAAAAGACTGGAGTTCCATGCCCGCACCCTATTGAGTGGCTCACAACTGCCAGCTCCAGAGGAGTTGATACCTCTGATCTTCTTGGGACCTGCACTTTTATGCACATAGCCACATTCAAACAAACACATATACACCAAATTCAAAATATAATAATTTTTAAAATGGTGGGTGCAGTAGTCCAGGTCTGTAATCCAAACACTTTGGAGATGGTAGAAGTAAGGAGATCCACGAGTTCAAGGTCATCCTTGCCTATATACTGAGTTCAGTTTATGTACCAGCCTGGGCTACATGTGATCATGGACGTGGGGGATGGGTGGAGAAAGGAGGAGGAGAAGGAAGAGAGGAGGGGGAGGAGGAAGCTAAGCAAACAAGAGTGATTGCTGAGTACCAGACAAGACACTTTGGAGGGAGGTCAAATGTTGGCTTTGAAGGCACTTCCTGAGCATGGGGAGATTTGCAAGGCAGAGTAGAGGGATTTGCAAGGCAGATCTGCAAGGCAGTGTATAAAAGAGGGAGCTTCCCAGAGTAGCAGCAGGCAGGGACACAGAGTGAAGAAGGGACTGGCAGGGCCCCAAGTAGGACTGAGTTGTGCAATGTAGAGCCCCGGGGAGGGTTCCACTTCTTGGTCCACACCCTCAAGCTCCTCGAGAAAAATCCCAGTTCATATGCAAGTTTAAAACGCTTTTCACTGCTGCACAGAGAGCTCCCCCGGCTAGCAGAGTCCCTGGTTTGGGCTCCAACGATGCTGTGGAGAGTGAAGGGAGGGACAGAAAGGTGTCCTGCCACTGCCTGGTGTCGCAAAGTGTCTACAAGATGGATCTAGGTGGTCCCAGGAAGTATCAGGAAAGAGCCTGGGGTGCCGGAGGGCCCCCGTCACGCTGGAGGACTGTAATCCCACAGGGGAAGAGTCTGAGGAGTGGGCTAGCTGGAATAGACACCCAGCCTCACCCTTCCTAATCCTCAAAAGGAGCTGTGAGTTATAAACACAGCAATTACCCACAGGAGGCCGATGACTCAGTTCAACAGACTGTAAAATGCTCAGAAAAATAGGGGCCCTATAAATGCAAAAATATTATTATGAGCACTTTCCCCAAAAACATCTTCCATCCTCCTGGGATGTTGCCTGAAAGGCCCAGCTGGACTGATTTCTGCCATAAAATGAAACTCACCTGGCCTGAGGAGCAGGCATTCTGGTGAGGAGACCACAGGCCCTTGGAGGAGGGAGCCCTCATGTTGCCTCGCCTCTCCCAGAGGAACAATGGTGCCCGGCAGCTAGGAGTTCACAGGAGAAGGTTCCTGGCAGGCCTGGCTTCCCGTCTTAGGTCATGAGTGGTGGCCTGACCTTCTCTGAGCCTTGGTTTCCTTACCCCAATCCTAGGATGAGTCCAAGACTTGGTGTAATCATCTTTTGGAACTCCAGATGCTTTGATGAACATAAAGCAATTTACAGGTAACTTTACATGATACCTCCTTCCCATCATCAGGGCATCTGTTCCAAGACACCCAGTGGATGCCTTGAATCCCCCATAACTCTGAACTTACACACCGTATCCGATTTTTCTTGTGCATACACACTTAGGTAAAGTTTAGATAAAGTTTAATTATAAATTAAATAAAAATACTAGTAAAAATTGGTAATAGTAACTAATAATAAATTAGAAAGATGAAGTGATAGACTATAGTAACAGTTATTTCTAATTTATGAATTGATTATCTCTTAAATTGCCCATTGATTATTTTCTGACCATGACTGACTGCAACTGAAACCATGAAAGCAGACCCATGGAGAAGGGGACCCCCGTACATGGGTGGACATGTGGGATTCCCACACTTCCATCCTACTTTAGATACAGCCCAGCTAAGCCAGGAAGAGACAAATGAGCTGCTCACAAAGGCCACCTGTTCCTAGTGCCCTGGTCTCTGGACATGGGACAGAGCTAGATGACAGCTCCTGTTCTCAGGTCTACCAGTAAGGTGAGGACAATTGCCAACAGCCTGAGGGCTCAGAGACAGCTCCTCCCCCTCCTCCCCCTCCCCCTCCTCCCCCTCCTCCCCCTCCCCTCCTCCCCCTCCTCCTCCTCCCCCTTCTTCTTCTTCATTATTATTATTCCTTCTCCTCCTCCCCCCTCCTCCTCCTCCTCTTTCCCCTCCTCCTCCCCCTCCTCCTCCTCCTTCTTCACTATTATTATTCCTTCTCCTCCTCCTTCCTCCTCTTCTTCCTCTTTCTCCTTCTTCTTCCTTCTCTGCCTTCTCCTCCTTCTTTCTCCTCCTCCTCATCACCTCCTCCCCCTCCTCCTCTTCCTCTTCTTCTTCTACTTCTTCTCTTTTTTTAGGCAGGGTTTCATGGTTGGGGATTTAGCTCAGTGGCAAAGCCCTGGGTTTGGTCCTCAGCTCTGAAAGAAAAAAAAAAAAAAGACAGGGTCTCGCTATGTAGCTCTGGCTGTCCTGGAACTCCAATATGCAGGCCAGACTGGCCTCAGAGTCACAGAGATCCACCTGTCCCTGCCTCCTGAGTGCTGATATTAAAGGTGTGCACTAGGCCCGACAATGGGTCTTAATTGAAGATATTTTGTGTGTGTGTCTAGCTGGGTTTCTTAAATTTTTTTCCCACTTATGACCTCTTTTGCCTTAGAGATATTTACACAGCTCTGGATATGCAGCTATGTAAAGTAAGTATGTGAAGCAAAAACTTACTGGTAAAGAAATTTATTCTTGGGCTAAGGAGAAGACTCAATGAGTCAAAAGCTTGCCACACAAGCCTGAGGACCTGGGGTTGGATCCGTAGGACCCACATAAAGTCCAGCACAGTAGTGTGTGTCTGTGGTCCCAGCTCTGCTATGGTGTGATGGGAGGTAGAGACAAAAGAATCCCCAGAGGCTCTGAGCTAGCTAGCTTGGGCTATACAGCAATTAATAACAAGAGACCCTGTCTCAGGCAAGGCGGTGGGAAGACAAGGACCAGCCCGGGAGGTGCTTCTACACATGCTCCACGGCATGCAGGAACTGACAGAGCACACAGGACTTAAAAAAGATACATGCACACACATACACACACATAGAGTGAGAGAAAGAATATGCTAAAACAGTTATTTAAGACATACACTTACACTTGTGTGTATATGTTTATGTACACACATATATCTCAGAGTTTCACCATTTATAACCATTTTATTAAAAATGAAAGCAGACTGGAACATCGGTGAGATGGGTGTGCTGGGTGATTTTCACTTAAAGAATTGAATCCTAAACCGGGTGGTGGTAGCACACAAATTTAATCCCAGCACTTAGGAGGCAGAGGCAGGGGGTGGGGGGTCTCTGAGTTCGAGGCCAGCAGATCAACCGAGTGAGTTCCTGGACAGCCAGGGCTACCCAGAGAAACCCTATCTCCAAAAACAAACAAAACAAAACCAGCAGCAACAACAACAAAATTAAATCTTGGTTGACTATCTGATGCTGCAGGATATGGATCTACATTGACTTTTTTTTCGGAGTTGATCAATATTTGATTTTGTAGGAGTCAGTGTCGAGCACACAGCTTCACTTAACTGCATCATACAAAAAAAAAAAAAAATGGGCATTTCAGAAACTGTTGGCAATGCTGCCCTAATCCCATGCCAAGATTCATGGAACAATTTCTTACAAATTTAAATCAGAACCCAGGCAGTAATTAAAAGAAATTTTATTATGGGTGTACTTGTGTCTGTGTGCAACAGTGTGTGAAGGACAGGGAACAATGCGTGGGACTCACTTCTCTTCTACCACGTGGTCCTGAGCATTGAACTTAGGTCTTCAAGTTTGGCGGCCTGTATCTTTACCCACTGAGTGTCCTGCCAGCCCTCAAGCAGCGATTTGTAAAAGCAAACATTCTAGCCCAATACAGTTTAAAGATCTCCTAATTGGATACCTACATGCTTAATAACGGTGGTAGGTTTTGTTTTCCATAATTAAATGCGAGCAGTGAATGTCGATGTCATATGGCACACAGTACGTTCACTACAAGGCACAGGGGTTGTAGTTCAGCACTGTCCAGAACCAAGGTTGTGTGATACCACATAGGTGAGTGATGCCCTCAATACCTTGGATTCATTATGCATCCGATGTTGAGTTGATGTTTGGTAACTATGCTTTCGATATTTTACTGCCGTCAATGTTTTGTGCCCCCTACCCCCACCTTAAATTATACCACTTCTTCCAGGCTCACGCCCCACAGTTTCAAAGCTGGGTCCCCAAGACAAACTACAACTTCTGGAGGCTGGCCGCTGACACGAGCCCATGAGTAGTCCCAGCCCCTCACATACTTGGAATCCATGAGCACATGGCCCCTGCACGCCCCTGGACTGCCAGCTACATCCCTCCCCTTCCATCATTTCCCATGCATCCCAAAGAGGAAGAAGTTCCTCTCTTTACTGCATCCCCAATCCTCCCAATCCAATCTGACGCATCCACATTTATCACAGACCCTGACAAGCTCGTGAAAGTTGGGGGTCTCTGCTGAGCTCTCTTGATCCATTAGTTACAGGATCATGAGGGGTGTCCCAGAAGAGAGGGTGAAGAGGCAACGTGGATGCTCATGTCACTGGTGCTGACTTTCCCATTTTGTGATCAATCTGCCCCCCACCCTTGGACCCCAGATTTGGAATCTGTGCTCCAGGAATAAGCATTTCTTCTGGACCCTTTGCGTTGTCCTTCTGGCTCTTGACTTTGATTTTGTGCCTGGACCCCGGACTTGGTTTAGATGTCCAGCATTGGTGGCCCAGGTCCCTGCTCTGAGACTCTCCGGTTGTCCTGCTGTTGGTGTTCAAAGGTCAAGTCAGAGGACCCTCCTCTGTGCTCTGCCTTCTCCTTCCACCATGTAGCCTTCTGCTTTGTAGCTCTTTGTTTTTGTGACTGGGCCCCTCCCAGGGCTGTGAGCAATTTAAAGAGAGTGGGTGTCAGACATATTTCATAAATGAATGCATAATAAATTATGATCTGCCTGATTGAGGAAGCATAATCACTTGTAATGCTGTTATGAGTGACAGAGAGACTTATTTTTGTCATCCCTAACTTCCATGCCAAAAGTCCCAAGAGGAAGGAAGAAGGGCCTCTGTGTGACTTGCCCCACCTTGAACCAAGGAGCATTTTAGATCTCCATTGATTTCCGTGTGTGTGTGTGTGTGTGTGTGTGTGTGTGTGTGTGTGTGTGTGTGGTGTGTGGTGTGTGTATATGTGTGGTGTGTGTGTATGTGCACATGCATGCATGTGTGTACAGGTGCATGTAGAATTTGACATCAGGTGTCTTCCTCAATTACTCTCTCCCTTAATTTTTTTTTAATGTTTATTCTTATAGGGAAGAATGTGAGCATATTCCCCCGCTTCCACACATTATGCAGTTGAGTTTTCTGCATTTGGGGAAATCACAGGAGTCAGAATGTCCCAAAGATAATGGATAAGCCTCACCCTGGGAAACCACCTTTGTGGTCATGATACCTTCCCTGCCAGCTAAGTATCCAAACTTGTTTTTTGAGACATGTTCTCTCTCTCTCTCTCTCTCTCTCTCTCTCTCTCTCTCTCTCTCTCTCTCTCTCTCTCTCTCTCTCTCTCTCTTCTTTTAAGAGGTGTTTATTTTGGTTTATGTATATAACTTTTGTCTGCCTATGTGCGTGTGTACTCTGTGTGTGTGTGTGTGTGTGTGTGTGTGTGTGTGCCTGCAGCTGGCAGAAGAGGATGTCAGAGCCCCTGGAACTGGAGTTACAGATAGTTATGATGCATCACATGGGTGCTGGAAACCAAACTGGGTCCTCTGCAAAAATGCTTTTAAACACTGGAGTCATTGCTCCAGCAGCTTGCAACAGCATCTTTGATTGAACTGTGAGCTCACTGGTCAGGGCAGGCTAGCTGACCAGTGAGTTCCAGGATCATCCTGTCTCTATCACTCCAATGCTGGGGTTATAGATACATGCTAGCCACACTCAGTTTTGTTTTGGTTTTTTAAACAGAATCTCACCTTGTATCCCTCAGTGTTCTGAATTTGCTATGGACATGAGGCTGGCCTCCAACTCACGGATTTCCCCCTGCCTCAGCGTCCTGAGTCTTGGGATTAAAGGCATATGCCTTCATGTGTTCCATACTTGGCTTTTACCATTTTTTTGTAGGTGTTGTTTATCCCCATGCTTTCCCAACAGGCACCTCACCGACTGAACCCTCTCCCCAAGTGCCTCCACTGGTTTCTCTGCACCTTGACCACCTTAACACAGCCTGGACCCAGATGAGCCTGTCGCTTGGGTATGCATTTCAAACTTCATCTTAAAGTGGTATGGCCCCTCAGTATTGCATCAAGTTTCCACCAATACATTTCTTCTTTTATGACTGCTGTAGGTTGTGAGTTAGGACCATAAAGTAAAGAAGAGAAAAATCTCTTCCAGACATTTGCAGCTCGGAGAAGCAGGAACGGGACTGTCAGAAGCTGGCTGGGTGCCACAGGGAGGAAGAAATGTTCCGCCAAGGTGCCAGTCTTACCAGGGCTCCTCAGCTTCTTGCCAAAATTTTAGGAAAATGATGTTCTACTCCCTGGGAGCTATGTCGTATGTGTCTATAGGCGGGAAGTCTTTCAACAAGCATTTTCAATGTAAATACCTGGTGTGTATTTTCACTGAATTAAGTTTGCAATTTGAGCTTCGTATTGTGAAATCCTGACATAGGGCTATTAATCACTGCGTGTCATTAAGGAGCCATTGTCAACATTAGCCAGGAAGTGAAGGTTTAGAGCATATAGAATCCCATCTGAGGCCGGGCGATGGTGGCGCACGCCTTTAATCCCAGCACTCGGGAGGCAGAGCTAGGTGGATCTCTGTGAGTTCGAGGCCAGCCTGGACTACCAAGTGAGTTCCAGGAAAGGCGCAAAGCTACACAGAGAAACCCTGTCTCGAAAAACCAAAAAAAAAAAAAAAAAAAAAAAAAAAAGAAAGAAAGAATCCTATCTGAGACGTGGGATTCGCTCCACAGGGACAGTTGACTGCTCTCTGGTTGTGAAGTTTTTCCTTTTGGAGTAATGATAAGTGGGGAAAATGGGAATGGCTTTGAAAAGCTAGTAAGACCGCATGGTGGTGAATGCATTTAATCCCAGCACTAGGAAGACAGAGGCAGGAGGATCTCTGTGAGTTTAAGGCTAGTCTGGTCTACATAGTGAGTTCCAGGCCAGACAGGGCTACATAGTGAGACCCTGCATTAAAGGATGTGGTGTTTTGGGGAAAAAAAAACCGACCCCTAAAGGAAGTAGCACTATTAGGAGGTGTGGCCTTGTTGGAGTAGGTATGGTCTTGTTGGAGGAAGTTTGTCACTGTGGAGGTGGGCTTTGAGGTCTCATATATGCTAAAGCAATGCCCAGTGAGACAGACTGCTTCCTGTTGTCTGCAGATCAATATGTAGAACTCTCAGCTCCTTCTCTAGCACCATGTCTGCCTGCATGGTGCCATGCTTCCTGCCATGATGGTAATGAACTAAACCTCTGAAACTGTAAGGCACTCACAATTAAATGCTTTCTTTTTAAGAGTTGTCATGGGCCGGGCGGTGGTGGCGCACGCCTTTAATCCCAGCACTCGGGAGGCAGAGGCAGGCGGATCTCTGTGAGTTCGAGGCCAGCCTGGGCTACCAAGTGAGATCCAGGAAAGGCGCAAAGCTACACAAGAGAAACCCTGTCTCGGAAAAACCAAAAAAAAAAAAAAAAAAAAAAAAAAAAAAAAAAAAAAAGAGTTGTCATGGTCATGGTATCTCTTTACAGTAATAAGAACTCTAACTAAGACAGAAGTTGATTTTGGGGACTGGGGTATTGTTGTGATAGGCCTGACCATGCTTTCATTTGAAGGAATATGAACCTTGGGATTGTGGATTAGAAAGGTGCTTGAATGCTTTAAGTGACATTTAATGGGCCCTCTTTGTAGGCGCATGGCAGACAGTGGTGCTGAGTGTGACCTGATGAACTGTGGGGGGCTGAATCAAGGGGTTTCAGGGGAGAAGAATGTTAGTAACTGGCCTAGAGACTGGTCTTGTGATATTTTGTTGAAGAATGTAGATGCTTTTTGCCCTTGTCTGAGGAGTCTGTCTGAGGCTAAAGTGAAGAATTTTGAATTATTTCCATTGGCAGAGGAAATCTCAAAACAGCCTAGTACAGACTCTGTCATGTGGTTATTAGTGGTAACTCTAATGAAGATTTATAATGAAAAGGAGCAAGCTGAGCAGGTAAATTAGAATATGTAAAATTTGGGGAGAAAAGGAGCACCAGGAAGTGGAATGGAGCTAAGTCTTGTGTTGAAGGAGATAAATGGATGAAGAAATGGAATAAAGAGAGTGATGACCTCAGGATAAGATCCCACCCAGCTAAGGGTCTAACTTATGAACAGGAATTAAAGAATAGCTTAAAACAGGGAATGGTGGTGCATGCCTTTATCCTAGCACTCAGAAGGCAAAGGCTGGTAGATCTCTGAGTTTGGTGCCAGCCTGTTCTAAAGATCAGGTTCCAGAACAACCAAACTTAGGCAACAAAAGAAACCATGGAAAACAGAAAGCTGGTGAAGATGTAATTAGACAAAGGTGCCATGTTCCAGCCCCAGCAAGCAGTAGAACTTGGCAGCTTCAGCCATGTGGTTCTGGCTTTACAGTTAAGGAGAGAAGAAACAGATTATGGAATTTGCCTCTGTGACTAAGGAAAGCCATGTGGTTAGGCATGTGTCAGGGGTGCCCATGAATGGAGGCCTAGAGAGGCCATTGAGTGAAGCTGTGAAGTTGAAGCCTGGATTGCCTTGGAGACCTGAAGATGTTGGAGATGCCAGAGCGGTGGGATACCTGCCCAGGAGAGCTGCTAACAGGAAGTGGAAACAGCCCAAGAGAAGGAAGTGTGTTGCACAAATGATAAAAGGGCTGAGAAAGAAGTCAGAGAAACATCACCCTTTACAATAGCCACAAATGATATAAAATACCTTGGGATAACACTAACTAAACAAGTGAAGGATCTTTATGATAAGAACTTTAAATCTCTAAAGAAAAACTGAAGAAGAATATCTTCTATTCTTCATATCAAAAAATGGAAGAATCGCTCATGCTCATGAATAGGTAGGATTAACATAATAAAAATGGCAATCTTACCAAAAGCAATCTACATATTCAGTGCAATCCCCATCAAAATCCCAACACAATTCTTCACAGACTTGGAAACTTCATATGGAAAAACAAAAGACCCGGATAGCTAAAAGAATCCTGTGTAATATAGCAACCTCTGGAGGCATCATCATCCCTAACATCAAGCTCTACTATAGAGCTATAGTAATAAAAACAGTTTGGTACTGGCATAAAAACCAAAATACAGAACAATGGAATCGAATTGAAGACCCTGACATTAATCCACACACATATGAACACCTGATTTTTGACAAAGAAGCCAAAACAATACAATGGAAAAAAGAAAGTATCTTCAACAAATGGTGCTGGCATAACTGGATGTCAATATGTAAAAGATTACAAATAGATCCATATCTGTCACCATGCACAAAACTCAAGTCCAAGTGGATCAAAGACCTCAACATAAATCCAGTTACACTAAACTTAATAGAAGAGAAAGTAGGAAGTACTCTTGAACGCATTGGCATAGGAGATCACTTCCTAAATAAAACACCAGCAGCACAGACCCTGAGCACAACAATTAATAAATGGGACCTCTTGAAACTGAGAGTCTTTTGTAGGGCAAGAGACATGGTCAATAAGACAAAAAGACAGCCTGCAAAACGGGAAAAGACCTTCATCAACCCCACATCTGACAGAGGACCAAACTCCAAAGTATATAAAGAACTCAAGAAACTAGATATCAAAATACTGAACAACCCAATTAAAAAATGGGCGAAAGAGCTAAACAGAGAATTCTCAAAAGAAGAATCACAAAGGGCTGAAAGACATTTAAAGAATTGCTCAACATCCTTAATCATCAGAGAAATGCAAATCAAAACGACTGTGAGATACCACCTTACATCTGTCAGAATGGCTATGATCAAAAACACTAATGACAGTCAATGTTGGAGAGGATGTGGAGCAAAGGGAACACTCC
Organism: Peromyscus maniculatus bairdii; assembly: GCF_049852395.1. NCBI lineage: Eukaryota > Metazoa > Chordata > Mammalia > Rodentia > Cricetidae > Peromyscus > Peromyscus maniculatus. Next base: position 60,339,881 of record NC_134858.1, on the reverse strand, counting down.
TCCACTGTTGGTGGGAATGCAAACTTATACAACCACTGTGGAAAACAGTATGGAGGTTTCTCAGAAAATTAAGAATCGTTCTACCTCAAGACCCAGCCATACCACTCTTGGGCATATACCCAAGGAATGCTCAATCATACCACAAAGATACATGCTCAACTATGTTCATAGCAGCACTATTTGTAATAGCCAGAACCTGGAAACAACCAAGATGCCCGTCAACTGAAGAATGGATTAAGAAAATGTGGTACATATACACAATGGAGTACTACTCAGCAGAGAAAAACAATGACAGCATGAAATTTACAGGCAAATGGACGGAACTAGAAAATATCATCCTGAGTGAGGTAACCCAAACCCAGAAAGACAGTCATGGTATGTACTCACTCATAAGTGGATTCTAGATATAAAGCATAGAACAATCAGACTGCAACCCACAGACCCAGGGAGGCTATATAGCAGGGGGGACCCTAGGATGACTGTGGCTTATAATAAGTTTTGGTTTTACTCAAATACTGGGCAAGCCTCAATCAAATATTTCACTATTAGAATAAGAACTTATACTATATCAAGCTGATAATAGAAAAATAAATAAATAAATTTAAAAAATAAAATAAAAAAAGAAGTATGTTGCAGTTAACAAAACTGAGAGGAGTTGGGGATCTGGAGAGCATTTTGACATCAGACATGGAGATGCAGTTTGGAGTTTGCCCATCTGGTTTTCAGTCTTGCTTTGGTCCAGTATTTCCTCACTATGCTCCCTTCCCTACATTTTGGGATGGTGATATATATCCTGTGCCATTATATGTTGGGAGTATGTGATTTGCTTTTGATTTTGATTTTACAGGTGATTACAGTTAAGAGATTGCATAAATCTCAGAAGAGACTTTGAACTTTGGACTTTTAAACATTATTGAGATTGTGATAGACTACCAGAACTTTTGAAGTTGGACTGAATGCATTTTTGCATTATGATACTGTTACAAGTTTATGGAAGCCAGGGAGTGGAATATGATGGTTTGAAAAAAAAAAAAAAAGGCCCCTAAAGGGAGTGACACTATTAGGAGGTGTGGCCTGTTGGGGTAGGTGTGGTCTTGTTGCAGGAAGTGTGTCACTGTAGAGGTGAGCTTTAAGGTCTCATATATGCTGAAGCCATGTCCTGTGAGACAGGTCTCTTCCTGTTGCCTACGTATCAAGATGTAAAACTTTTAGCTCCTTCTCCAGCACCATGCCTGCCTGCATGCCTCCATGTCCCATCATAATGATCATGGACTGAACCTCTGAAACTAAGCCATCCCACTAAATGTTTTCCTTTATAAGAGTTGCCATGGTCATGGTGTCTCTTCACAGCAATAGAAACCCTAACTAAAACAAAGAAGTGGGGGGATAGAGCTGGGGAGATGGCTTACAGCTAAGAGCACTTGTTGCTGTTACAGAGGACCTGGGTTCAATTCCCAGTACTCACATAGTGGCTCACAACAGTCCGTAATTCTAGTTCCAGGGGATCCAGTACCCTCTTCTGACATCTGTGGGCGCAAGACACACATGTGGTTCACATACATACATTCAGGCAAAACTTTAATATGCATAAAATAAATAAATCTACCAAAACATTGTAAAGCTAATCTTAACTATTCTTTTAAATATTTACTCTAGGTGATGAGGCCGAACTAGGTTAGTAGGGTACGGAGCCCGAAGCCCTAGGTTCTGTCACCATCCCTTCATAAACTGGGCATGATGGTGGCATCCATAACCTCAGCATTTGGGAGGCTGAAGAAGGAATCAGAAGTTCAAGGACATTGTCAGCTAAGTACTGAGTATAAGGCCAGCCTGGGCTATATTGAGACCTTATCTCAAAAACAATAAAATAAAATAATAATAATGGTAAAAGAAATGTAGTTAAGTAGATGTTTAGATTCCTTTGAAGGCACTGCAGTGATTTAGTTCAGACAATTGAGTTTGTTGATCAGAATGTGTGCGAGGTTTTTGTCGGTGTTCTGTTTGTCTCGTTTGGTCGAGGAGTATGTCTGTCTGTCTGGAACAGAGAAGTGAGACAGACTGTGAATCTGATTGTGTTGTCAGTCACCCACCTGATCACCAAAGATCAGTGTTCACTGCGTACCCAGGCCATTTCTGGGAGGGCACAGAGCAGATTAAGGTAGCTTTTCTTCCTTCTAGGAATCTAGAATCTACTCAGATGCCATCTAGTCAGAATTTACCAACTAATCAGGTAGATCTGGGTTCAAATCCCAGTTCTGGATTTGGCCACAAAGTGGAACTTTGGGAAATAAACATCTCTGAGCTATATCCTCCTCTGTCAAATGAAGATGCTAACAGCACCTACCTGTTGGGGTGACCATGGGAATGGAGCACATAGTGGGCTTGTTTTCCAGGCCATGTGTACAAACACTTCCCACTTGCCTTAGTCTTTAGCTTAAGGAAGCCCTATGATACCCCGCCCACACATGTACATCGCGTATACCTGCACACTAATAGTAAATATTTTTAAAATGAATTTTACATTTTTTCACATTTATTGGCTGCTTGATTTTATGGGTGTGTGCATGCCATGGTGTGTGAAAAATCAATCTCCTGAGCTGGGGAAATAGTTCACTGGATAAAGTGCCTGCCCTGCAAACTTCATAACCTGGATTTAGTTCCTCAGAGCCTCTGTAAAAGCATCCAAGCTAGGCACAGTGACATAAGCATCTGTGACCCCTGTAGGCCACTCGAAGGCAGGAGCTCCAGGACTTCTTTTGCTACACAGAAAGTTTGGGGCCATCTGAGCTACATGAGACCCTGCTTCAAATTTTGAAAAGAGAAAAGAAAAAGTCCTTTGACGAAGCAGTAAGCCAATACTGTATTATTAGTTTTATTAAAATGTCGACCCTTGAATAAAGCATGTTGTTAAAAACACTGGCCAAATTGAAGGGATGGAAAATCTGAATAAAGCTGAATATTGAAGAACAATGGCCATCCCAAGGAGAAGAACTTGTGCAATAGTTTTGAGTTGCAAACCCAATTGCCCACTTTTTTCCTGGAACACTTGTTTTCTCCTTGGACAGACTCGAGCCTGACGAAAGTGGGTTGTGACTCAGAGCTGAGGATTTGGCTGACATCTGTTAAACAGAGTGAGCCGGCCACCTAAGGGACACGGCTTGATCATCTTTGTTGCCGCTGATAAAATCCAAGCTTTAAATGGGACACTTTTTGAAAACTTGTATTTGTCATTGGTCACTGGGCACCATTCCAATACATAGTGACCCTTGTCAGGAGATCAGTGGAGACAGCCACAGGAGGAACATTTGATGTCTATAATGCAATCTGTTAAAGCTGGCGAGATGGCTCCTGAAAGTCAAGATGCTGGCCGCCAAGCATAGTGACCCGAGGTTGATCCCTGAGACCCACCCAGCAGGAGAGAACCAGCTCGAGCAAGTTGTCCTCTGACCTCCACAGGAGTACTGTGGCATGCACACTCTGACACATACATCATATACACATGCAATCATTACGTAAATAAATGTAGAAATAGATAAACATGTATGTTAACATTGGGAGAGGTGTATAATTCACTGAACCAATATTTTCAAAATGAGAAAGACCTAACGTTACCACATACACAGGAATAAAATGATGCATTTAAAGTGCAATCTGGGCCGCGTGGTGGCGGCGGCTGCGGCGGCGGCGGCGGCGGTGCACACCTTTAATCTCAGCACTCGGGAGGCAGAGTCAGGGGATCTCTGTGAGTTCGAGGCCAGCCTGGTCTACAGAGCGAGATCCAGGACAGGCACCAAAACCACACAGAGAAACCCTGTCTCGAAAAAAACAAAACATATATAATAAAGTGCAATCTGGGAAGGGCATGGTGGCTTTCACCTGTCCTCAGGAGGTTGAAGTAAGAGGACCACATGACAGGAGAAACTTGGGCTGGCCTTGAACTCACAGAGATCCCCCTGCCTCTGCCTCCCGAGCTGGGATTAAAGGCGTGGGTCACCATGTTTGGCTCCTCAACAGTTTTAGAGTATGAAAGGACCTTGAACCAGGAGCACTGAGAAGAGTGGCCCCCGTTTCTGATAAACCTACTCTCCCTCTCACCTCTCCCACTCCGTTCTCTGGAAGAGTTTACCAAGCACTTCTCAGCCCTTACTACGGGGAACTGCCTGCTTTAGACCTTGGTTTCTATTTCGTCACACCTCGCACGAAGCATGGTTCTCATGGCTTTGGAAGCCTGGCCTCCACCATGGTATGGTCAAGGGAAAGGTTTTTATTGTAGATGAGAGAGAGAGAGAGAGAGAGAGAGAGAGAGAGAGAGAGAGAGAGAGAGAGAGCGAGAGCAGCCAGAGGCATCTGGAAGAGTCCAGAGCAAAGAAAGAAAGAAGTAGACTGAACATGGCCAGCAGACTGGTCATGGCCAGGGCCATCTGCGAGAGAGGGGAGAAGAGCAGGGGCAGAGACTAGAGAGAGAAGCTAGAGAAGCAGGGCCAGAGAGAGAGAACACAGTGAGAAGAGCTGTGGAGAATGAGGAGCTGTGAGGGGGAAGCCTGTGAGCTGAGGGTGTTTAGGGCAGGGGAGGAGATGAGAAGGGCTAGGATGCTAGTGTGGACTTTGAAATGTGGAACAGGCACTTACAGTACCAGCATGCACTTTGACATGCCCACAGGTGCCACAGGTAGCCACAGGGCCCTTCTGCCAGAAGGAAGGGAAATGACTCCTTCTGCCAGAGGGGAACCAGTTTCACAAGTTCCCGAGGAATGCTGGCGTCTATCTGACCGCCAGAAATCCTCTTATAGGCCAGGCTGAGCCCATTTCTGATATTTGGACTGCCTTCTGGGGTTTGAGGATGGAATTTCCTTAGGACCTGACATTCTGCAAATGTCTAAACAGATTTTTGATGTTGATACCATCTCTGTTGTCAAGGAATTTGTGAGCTAGTGGGAAGAGCTAAACAACTGTGCAAACATGTAGAACTTTGGCAGTTATATCTTTTGTAAATCACATCTATGTATGTATGTATGTATGTGTTTGTGTGTATGTGTGTGTGTGTGTGTATCTGTGTGTGTGCATCTGTGCGTGTATTTATGAGTATGTGGGCTGGCACATGGAAGTCAGAGGACAACTCTCCAGAACTGGTTTTTCTCCTTCCCCTATGTGGGTCCCCAGGGATGGAACTCAGCTCATCTGACTTGGAGGTAAACACCTTTACCTGCTGAGCCATCTCATCAGTGCCTAAAACATATTTCTAAACTATCTTCTTCAAGAAAAAAAAAATATACGTATTTAAAAATGTATTTACTTTACTAGGAAAAAGTTTAGCTCAGGCATGCCAGAAGCTCACCGTGTAGCCTCAGCTGGCCTTAACTCACGGCGGTCTTCCTCCTCCAGCCTCAGAAGTAGAGGGATAGGGGATATAGCCTAGAGGCAGAGAATCTGACTGCAGACCTCTGGAATTAGAGGTATAGGTCACCACACCTGGGAACTGTTTCCCCCCTATTTTTGGAGATAAGATCTCTCTGCGCTTCCTAGGCTGGTCTTAACCTCGCCATTCTGTCTCCCCTTCTCTAGTACTGGGATCACAGTGTGAGCCCCCAAGCCCAGGGCAGGTCTGTGGTCTTGCTTGCAAATGTAAAACCTCAGCCATATGTGCTTATATTTTCTGCAGTTGCTTCTAGGTAGCAAGGAGAAAGACAAACAGCCAGCCACTCTGGAGAACAGTAAAGAAAGGCATACCAGAAGACAGGTGTGTCCCTTGTCCCTGACTCTTTTTATTTTTTTCTTTTTAAAGACAGGGTCTCATTTATCCCAGGGTGCTCAAACTTGCTTTGTAGTGGAGGATGGCCTTTTTCAAGTGTTGGCCACTTGGGATCACAGTTTGGACACATGTCCTATATATAGATTCATGATAACACTCTGGTCACCACCAGCCTGTGATGATATGGGTGAAGCCAGTGTGATTTTTGCCCCTTGTAAATTTTCCTCTGTGGATTTGCTTTTGTTTTCTCTCCCTTTGCATAAATGTGATTCTAAATAGAATGAGAGGCCGTGCCTCAGTGAGTAAGACATTAATTGTTAAAATCAGCCACCCCAAGGGAAAGGAGGCACATCAGCCATCTAACCTAACCAGCAATCTTCCTTTAGATTGGAGACCCGAGGACACCTGGTGACTTTTCAGGTGTCATCAGAATGTGCATCAAAGACAGGGACAGCGGCAGGATTGCCGAGTCTGGCCTTCCCCCATTCATGGTTTACAAATGTTTCTTCAGGGTTTCTCTCTAAGCCCTCTGCTTGCAGGTGGTAGCACTCTGGCAATGTTCCAATCAACTAATTTGTTATAATGGAGTTTTGTCTCTCCTGCCACCTTGTCTCTTGACTAATTAATCGACTTTATCAAGTACACATTGACTAAGCCTTTGCTTGGTAAGGAGAGGCAGTGGAACCTTTGAGCGGTGATAGAAACTTGGAGAGGTGGGACATAATGAAAGTCACTGAGGGTACACCCTTGAAGGGGATATTGGGACCCCAGCCCTTTCCTGTCTCTCTTTACTCCCTGGCCACCATGAGGTGACCAGGTTCCCTCCACCACATGCTCCCATCATACTGACTCACCCAGGCCCAAAGCGATGGGAGCCAACAGGCTCGGAATTGAAACTCCTGAAATGATGAGCCAAAATAAAACTTGCTTCCTTTTAAGTAGTTTATCTTGGACATTTTGTCACAGTGATGAAAGCTGGTAGCACACCGGGAGAGAAGGATGATGAAAGAAGTGTCCACAGATCACCGTCTAGCAGGACAGACCGACTGGCTATGATAGTAATACTCAAAACCGCTGGAGCTGGGCATGGTGGCACATGTCTTTGATCCCAGCACTAGGGTGAGTTCAGACAAGGCTACACCGTGAGACCCAGTCTGAAAACAAAACAAAGGAACAAATCCTGTCACAAGGGCACATCTCACTCTGGAGGAAGGCTCCATAGAGGAAGCAACTTTGTTTTGTTTTGTTTTGTTTTTTGAGACAGGGTTTCTCTGTGTAGTTTTGGTGCCTGTCCTGGATGTTGCTCTGTAGACCAGGCTGGCCTCCAACTCAGAGATCTACCTGGCTCTGCCTCCTGAGTGCTGGGATTAAAGGTGTGCGCCGCCGCCGCCGCCGCCGCCGCCGCCGCCGCCGCCGCCGCCGCCACCGCCACCGCCACCGCCACCACCACCACCCATCTGAGAAAGCAACTTCTGAGATCATTTTTTTTTCTTTTTTTTTTTTACTCCTAGGCACAATGGAGTCAATCAGAAGAGCAGGTAGAAGGAAGTGTGAAGAAGGCATGTTGGCATGACAAAATTTCCTGGGGAGATGCTACACATACCTACTCACTCCTTGTGATCTCAGGACAAACCAAAGTATAGATACCACCAAAGGCCAACTTGGTGAACCCTGAGTTTTACTGCGGTGACTTACAGGAATATAGGTGAGGGGTCACTTACAGGAGCAGCCATGACTCACAGACAGCTGCATCACCAAAGCCCACCCCAGCACGGGTGAGAGCTCACAAAGCTGGGAACCGGGAGCACACTGCACAGCCCTTTCCAGTTGCTCCAGTTGGTCTAAAGCTCTTCCAGGCAGCTCAGCTGGCTTCTGTTTCTTCCAGGCGCCTGGTCTGGTCTCAGAGCCTTCTTTGCAGCTTGGCTTATCTGACTCTTTGAAGCTTTTTTTTTTTTTTTTTTTTTTTTTGTCTGAGAATCTTCTTTGCAGCTGAGCTAGCTGGGAATCTGAGATACAGGAGAACTTGCCTAAAAACAAAAAAAAAAAGAAAGAAAAATCCAGAATTCCCATGAGTCCCTAGTTTTAACCATCCTCCTGAATAACACACATCTTTCTTTACAAAAGCCTCTAGCAGCAGCACCAAAGACAATGTAGACGGAGCTGGAGTTGTAGCCTGGTGGTAGATCACTTGCTCAGCATGCATGAGGCTGTGAAATCATCCCTAGCATACAAGAAGGAAGGACAGAGAGAGAGAGAAAGGAAGGGAAGGAAGAAAGAGATGGCTGGTGTAGGTGTAGTGGTAGACTTCTGTAATCCCAGCATTTGGGAGGTGGAACAGAGGAATCAAGAGCTTGAGGCGAGTCTCAACTACCTAGTGAGTTGGAGGCCAGCCTGGGATACATGAAATGGTGTCTCATACTATAAATAAACAAGTATGAATTAGAGGAGGAAATAGCAATATTGTATATCAGAGGGTCTAAAGATACTGCTCAGAGGAAGAATGCTTGCCTAGCATGTGCAAGACTTGGGGTTCAACCCAAAGCATAAACCAAACAAACTAGCGGAAGTCATGCCTGAGCGATGACGACAGAAGAGGGACCATCATTTTAGAAGAGTCCTTGACACACTTGGCAGTACACCCTCCCACCCACTCACTCACAATATGCACTCACACCAGCACTTGTGACCTGACCCTAAGAATTTCTGGTGGCTTCCCTTACAAGTTAAAAGTGCTCAAGACTTCACAGGCAAGCAGATGTCCGCCATAATCAATCTGGATCTCAAACATGGTGCCACTTATTACTATTATTATTACTATTACTACTACTATTTTTTGAGACAGAGATTATAGCCCAGGCTGGTTTCAAATCCACAACATGGCTGAGGATGATCTTGAACTTCTAATCCTCCTGCCTCCCACTTCCAAACACTGAGATTACAGTGTAATCTGTAATCAGGTGTGTCTCCTTGCCCATTTTATGGGGTGCTCAGGATGGAATCCAGGTGTGGTGGCTTGAATGGCCTCCATAGGCTCATATAGTTGAATGCTTGGTCCCCAACTTATGGGCCTATTTGTTTGGGAAGGGTTAGGAGGTATGTCACCCAGGGTGGGCTTTGATGTTTCAAAAGGTCACGGTATTCCAAGTTAACTCTCTCTGTCTCTCTGTCTCTCTCTTTGCCTTGTGGTTGCTGTCTCAGCATTCAAGCTCTCAGCTACTTCTCCTGCACCATGCCTGCCTGCTGCCATGCTTCCTTAAACAGCAACAACAAAACATGTTTGTGAGAGACGGAGCTCAGTGGTAGAGGATGTGACAAACACATACAACGTCCTGGGCTGGATTCCCAGCACTACAAGAAACAAAAGAAACACCAAAAGCCAAGTTCTGCCAGGCAGCCCCAGGGGCCACACAGGGCTGGGGACTCAGGCAAGTCTCACTGTCCTTCCTGTCCTCCATTATGCGCTTCAGACTTTCTCTTAGACCTGGAACACCCTGCTTGCAGGAGCCCCGCTTCCCACCCCACATCCATTCCCTGGGGGAATCCACCACTTGCTTTGGATGCAGGGTTCCCCTAGCCCTTCCATCCCTGTCTCTACAAACCTATTCTTTGTCCTACTGCAGCCTGCTCTCAGGTTTCCTCTCCATACCTCCATCCCTGGGGACTCTACCCCTTGGTGCAGACCCTGGTTCTTCTAACTCTTTCCCATGGCCCCTCTCAGCCTGTCCACATAGGTCATCTCCATTCCTGTCACTCGCTGACCCACAGAAGCACTAGGGTCCCCACAGCCACCATACTTGCCTAGGATCCAGAGAGGACAATAACAACCAAAGAGCGAAACAGCAACCCAACAAAGATGAGATCAGATCTAGACACCAAGAAACACCTCAAACATCATAGCTCCAGGTGTAGACCCAAGCACAGAACCACAGACAGGAAAAAGCTAAGGCAACATGCTTCCACCAAAAACCGTAACCCTATTGCAGTAGGCCTTGAGAAATGCAAAATAGCTGAAGCCTAGGACAAGGACTTCAAAATAGCAAGTATGAATATATCTAAGAACCTTGCAGTAGTTTGAATGAGCATCGCTTCTATAAGTTCATATATTTGAATATTTGGTTCCCTGTTGATGGACTTGCTTAGGAAGGATATGTGGCCTTGTAGAAGAAGGTATGTCATTAGGGATGGGTTTTGAGGTTTCAAAAGCCCATGCAAGGCTCATTCTTGCTCTCTCTGCCCCCAACTTGTGGATCAAATGTAAGCTCTCAGCTACTTCTCCAGGGCCATGCCCATCTGCCTGCCGCCATGCTCCTCACCATGATGATCATGTACTCGCCCTTTGAATCTGTAAGCAAATCCTCCATTAAATGCAGGGATCATACAGGGAGGGACTACTAACACTAAAGGCCATTTGTAAAACCAAATGGAAGCCTACAACTGTAGCTTCCTAAAATACATACATATGTACAAGAAATCTAAATGGAGTCATCAAAGAACAGGAAAGAAAATGCCCCAATTAGACATCTTATGCTACCATGTAAAACCTCTGGTGCCAGGAATGGGTTACGTTGGCCAAAGGCAGCCTATGAAAACTCCCAAACACCACAGGCCATTGTCAAGGCTGTTGGTTACTTTCCACCACCAGATAGTAAGGCCCTATTGCTGAAGACATAGCTTCATATGCCATTGAACACAAAGAAGTTGAGCTGGCCAGGAGGTGGTTGTGCATGCCTTTAATTCCAGCACTCAGGAGGCAGAGCCAGGTGGATCTCTGAGTTTGAGGCCAGCCTGGTCTACAGCGTGAGATCCAGGACAGGCACCAAAATTACACAGAGAAACCCTGTCTTGAAAAAATCAAGGGAAAAAAAAAAGAAGTTGAGCTGGTACCTAACTAGAAAGTTTACCCCTACTAGCTGGTATTCATGGTATTGGAAGGTACTCTGCACTCTACTGAAGGAGAAAGGCAATCATCAGTACCTTAAAGCTCAAACCCTGTGACTTGCCTGTGAGATAGTCTGGTGCAATAGTGGCACAGATATTATGGGAGTAACCAACCAATTTCTAATTGGCTTTAAGACTCACTCTATGAGATGGAACCCATACACTCTGCTAAAGTAGCCAAGAACCTGGGAGTAGATAGATCGTCAGCCCAGGGGAGAACCTAATAGCATTCTGCTAAAGGAACATAGCACCGAAATGTCTCCTAATGATGGACACGCTGTTGTACCCTCACTCAACCCACAAATTGAGAATGGGAATCAGTAGTTGGGGACTTACACAGAGACCCACAACTGACAACTGGCATAAAGAGAGAGACTTTGGAGCACAGAGTCCTCAATGGGATGTCTTCATCAACCCCTCCCTGTAGCAGGAATCTTAAAAGTTCTTATTAATAAAATCAAACCCGGGACCAGTTATTGGGGTGAAATGCTGGATGGTCAGAGAGACAGAACAAGCCACAGCTAACCTCACCTGGCCAACTTCTCAGCTGATCTTGTTTCCTCAGACTGGAAGCCTCTGTGTCCTCATATCCAAATGGCTCTCAGCTGAACTGTGTTGCTAGAAGCCTGAAACCTTAACCAGCCAAATGCCTAACCAGCCAAATGCTGCTAGTTTCCGGTCCTCACGCCTTATATACCTTTCTGCTATCTGCCATCACTCCCTGGGATTAAAGGCTCACTTTCTGGGATTAAAGGTGTGTGTCACCATGCCTGGCTGTTTCCAATGTGGCCTTGAACTCACAGAGATCCAGAGGGATTTCTACCTCTGGAGTGCTAGGATTAAAGGTGTGAGTTCCACCATTTTCTAGCCTTTGTATCTAGTGGATGTTCTGTCTCTGACCCCAGATAAGTTTATTAGGATGCACAATATTTTGGGGAATACAATACCACCACACCTCCCCTTAAGGCTCAGGAAGCCATGTGGAAGAGAAGGAAAGATTGTAAGAGCCAGTGAGGTTTTTAGTTTTAGTTTTTTCTTTTTTGTTTTTGTTTTTTTGTTGCTGTTGTTGTTTTGTAATCTTTTTTGTTTTGTTTGGGCATTTTTTGTCTTATTTATGTTTTGCTTATTTATTTTTATTTCCACTTTTCATGTTTGCATATTAGTTTCTGTTTTTATTTGATCTTTTTTTAAAACAGAGAGAAAAAGAACATGAAGCTGGTTGGGTAGGGTTATGGGGAGGATCTGAGAGGAAAATTAGGTAAGGGAGGAAAACATGATCAAAATATGTTGTATAAAATATTTTTTTCCAGCCGGGCGGTGGTGGTGCATGCCTTTAATCCCAGCACTCGGGAGGCAGAGGCAGGTGGGTCTCTGTGAGTTTGAGGCCAACCTGGTCTACAGAGCTAGTCCAGGATAGGCTCCAAAGCTACAGAGAAAACCTGTCTGGAAAAAAAAAAAAAGATTTTTTTTCCAAAAAAAAATATAAATAAATAAAAAAAGAAAGAAAGAAAAGAAGAGAAGAGAAGAGAAGAGAAGAGAAAAGAAAAGAAAAGAAAAGAAAAGAAAAGAAAAGAAAAGAAAAGAAAAGAAAAGAAAAAAGAAAAGCAACATAGGTCCAACCTTGTAACAAGGGACTACAGATCCCTTCCTGAGGGGCCACAGCCTGGGAGAGTCTTCGGTGGACTGGGACTGCTCACTGAGGCTCACTGGGAAAAGTACACGGCAGCAACTCAAACCCTTTAATCTCACAGACACCCACACAATATTATAGAGGAAAAATGTAAAGCAAAACAAGAAAAAGCCTAGATAATTGCCATACATGTTCCTACAAACTTGAAATGGCAACAGCTTGCCTGTAAACACCCCCCTTGAAGAATCAGTTAATAGGATATACAACACATAGCAAAAGAAATCATTAGCCCACAAAACACTTAAAGAGAGGCCACTGCTTCTTGCAAACCCATGACAAGTCCTGAAGACTGGGATGGGAAAAAATGACATACATTTTAAAACGTATTTTACTTTATATGTTTTTCTCTTCATTCATTTATTTAGCATGCTGTAGGTCAAACCCAGGGCTTCACACATGCTAGGCAAGTGTTCTGCAACAGAGCTACATTCCCAACCCAAAGTGACAACTTTGTAAAGGGGTAGGGCAGAGTAAAACATCTGTGAAAGAGAAATGGCCCCTGGCCTTGGCTATCTTATCTGCACAGTGGAGACGTTGTTCAAGCCTTAGGTTTCCATCTTGACCTATGAGGTGGGCCCGAGGTCCTCTCTTGTCACCTCTCCTCCTCTGCTTTAACTAGAACATCTCTGCTCTCATTGGTTTATGTTGGATGGCTATGGAAAGTGTCTGTCTAAGGGTTTCTATTGCTGTGAAGATAACCATGACTGTGACAACTCTTATAAAGAAAGCATTTAATTGTGGGTGGCTTACAGTTTCAAAGGTTTAGTTCATTGTCATCATGACGGGAAGCAAGGTAGCATGCAGGCAGACATGGTTCTGAAAAAGGAGCTGAGATTTTTACATCTTGACATGCAGGCAACAGGAAGTTGAGTCTATACCTAGCATAACTTGGGCATAGGGGACCTTAAAGCCTACCCCTAGAGTGATACACTTCCTCCAACAAGACCATACCTACTCCAACAATGCCATGCCTCCTAATAGTACCACTCCCTATGAGCTTATGGGGGGGCAATTACATTCAAACTACCACATTCCACTCCCTGGCTTCAATAAACTTGTAACAATATCATAATGCAAAATGCATTTAGTCCACCTTCAAAAGTCCCCATAGTCTATCACAGACTCAACAATGTTTTAAAGTCCAGTGTTCAAAAGTTCAAAATCTCTTCTGAAATTTATGCAAGCTCTTAAATGTAATCCCCTATAAAATCAAAATAAAAAACAGATCTCATACTTCTAACATATAATGGCATAGGATATACATTACCATTCTAAAACATAGGGAAGTGAACATAGGTAGGAAATAATGGCATCTCCATGTCTGATGTCAAAACACTCTTCAGATCTCTAACTCCTTTCAATTTTGTTGACTGCAACACACTTCTTTCTTTGGGCTGGCTCCACTCCATGTTAGCAGCTCTCCTTGGCAGCTCTCCCATAGCTCTGGCATCTCCAACATGTTGGGGTCTCCAAGGCAATCCAGGCTTCACCTTCACAGCTTCACTCAGTGGCTTCTCTAGGCCTCCATTCAGGGACACCCTGGCACATGTCTGGCACCAGTGGCTTTCCTTAGTCACAGAGGAAGATCCCATAAGCCATTTCTTCTGTCCTTAACTGTAAAGCCAGAATCACCTGGCTGAAGCTGCCAAGTTCTATTGCTTACTAGAGCTGGAACATGGCCCCCTTGTCCAATTTACATCTTCACCAGCTTTCTGTTTTCCATGGTTTCCTTCACTGCCTAAGTTTGGTTGTTCTGAAACTTGCTCTGTAGACAGGCTGGCCTCAAACTCAGAGATCCACCATCCCCTGTCTTCTGAGTGCTAGAATAAAGGCATGCACACCACATCTTGTTTTAAACTATTCTTTAATTTCATTTCACAAGTTGGACCCTTTAGCTGGTTGGGATCTTGCCCTGAGATCACCACTCTCTATATCATTTATTCGTTTATTTATTTATTTATCTCTTTGTTTATTTATTTATCTCTTTATTTCTTAAACTGTTTATCTCTTTGAACACAGGACTTAGCTCCATTCCACTTCTTGGTGCTCCCTTTCTCTTCAAATTGTACATTTTGTATTTTTTCTTGCTCAGCTTGCTTGTTTCATTATAAATCTTCATTAGAGTTAATGCTAATAATCACATGATAGAGTCAATGCTAGATTTCCTATGCCAACTGAATTAATCCAAATCTCTTCATTTTAACCTCAGGCAGACTTTTCAGACAAGGGCAAAAATCAGTTACATTCTTCACCAAAATATCACAAGAATGATTTCTAGGTAATATACTAAAATTCTTCTCCTCTGGAACCTCTTGAGCCATCCCCCATAGTTCATCATATCACACTCAACACCACTGTCTTCCATGCTCCCACAAGTATGGCCCATTAAGAGGTGCTTAAAACATTCTGCTGCTTTCCTAACCCAAACTCCCAAAGTCCAAATTCCTCCAAACAAAAGCACGGTCGGGCCTATCACAGCAATACCCCTGTCCCTAGTACCAACTTCTGTCTTAGGGTTTCTATTGCTGTGAAGAGACACCATGACCATGGCAAATCTTATAAAGAAAGGCATTTAATTGTGGGTGGCTTACAATTTAGAGGTTTAGTCCATTACCATCATGGTGGGAAGCATGGCAGCATGCAGGCAGACATGATACTGGAGAAGGAGCTGAGATTTCTACATCTTGACATGCAGGCAATAGGAAGTGAACTGAGTCTTCACTGAGCATAGCTTGAGGCACAGGAGACCTCAAAGCCTAACCCTAGAGTGACACACTTCCTCCAACAAGCCATACCTACTGCAACAAAGGCATACCTCCTAATAGTGCTACTTCCTATGAGCTTATGAGGGCAAATTACATTTAAACTACCACAGTGTCATTTGAGGAAAACAAAACAAAACAAAATGATGGGTTTCATGCCTACTGCCTCTCAGAACTCCAAAATTCTAGGAATCAATCTAATGTGTGCCTGACTTGTTTTCCATTATTTTTAAAAGAGGGTCTTATATAGTGAGGCTGACCTCAAATTCACTAGGTAGCCAAAGCTGGCCTCAAATGCCTGATTTTCCTGTCTTCATCTCCCAAGTGCTAGGATTAAAGGTCAGAACACCAGGCATGTCCCTGACTTATAAAACATTCAAGATTCAAGGATATAGGGCTAGACAGATGGCTCAGTGGTTAAGAGCACTGACTGTTCTTCCAGAGGACCCAGGTTCAATTCTCAGCACCTACATGGCAGCTAAGAACTGCCTATAACTCCAACATCTGACACCCTCACACAGACATACATGCAGGCAAAACACCAATGCATTTAAAATAAAAATAAGTAGTTTAAAAAAAAAGATTCAAGGATGCAAAACCACAATTCCTACTCATAATAAGATGACCAGCATAAGATAAACATGCTGTGTATGGGGTGGGAGAGACAGATGAAACCACACAGATAAAATCAATGCTAGCACAATGGTTGGTGGTCAAAAATTTGGAGGGATAACCTTGAAAGTTGTATGGAGACGATGACATTAGAGTTATCGTTGAGTGAAAAACAGGTGCTTCCTGGGTGTGGAAGGAGGCAGAGGAGACACAGGAGGTAAAAGGAGCAGTGTGAAGATGGTTATGGAGGCCGTGTGGGGAGCAGGGAGAACCGCGGCCCTGCCTATGCATACATGGGAGGAGTGGCTGGAAGAGGATAAAAGAGATGCTGGGGGAGGGACAAGAGGAATAGACCAGAGGAGTGCCCTCCAACCCCCAGCCCTTCTGTGTGCCTTTGGGTTAATGTAAGAGTTTGCAAGTACACATCCAACCAACAATGAGCTTGTTTAATCATGGACCTTCCTTCTATTACTTTGTAACTGAACAAGGTCAAGTGAAGGACAAATGTGTTGATAAGACAGTGGGCAGGACCTCACTGGAGCCTACAAGTCTTGGTTTGCACTTACTGGTTCTACACAATTTCAAGAAGACTGGCCCCGGGGCTCTTACCTGGTCAAGCCAAGCCAGGGCCAGGACTTTCCTCTAGGCCTAGAGACTTGCTTTAGGCTGCATGGCCGGGCACCTTTCAGCAATAGGACTTCCTGATGAACCATTAGCTGCCTCCTCTGGGGGAAGAAGGTCATCCTGGCTCGAATAGCCAGAATCAGTTTCCCCAAGACAGGGAAGGGACTGGGTATCTGGACATAGTGGGTCCAGAGTGGTGGATTCCTGGGCACCCAGTGGCTCACATTGTCCCAGAGTAAAGGCAGCTAGGACATACTGGACCTCAAAATTAGTGTCAGAAAATTATAAAAGATCATCATGTCCTGTTGGAATTGGAGAGACAGAGTATCTCAGCAATGACCAAGATGAATGCATATGTTCAGAACTTCAGTTTCAATTTTAACAGTTACATTTATGTATTTATTTATTTATCATGCATGTATGCACACGTGTATATGATGGCCACACAAATGCATGACATGTCAAAAGACAACTTGCAGGAGTTATTCTCTCTTCCTGCTATGCAGATCCCAGGAATCAAACTTAGGTCATCAGGCCTGGCGGCAAGAACCTTTACCTACTGAGCCACCTTGCTGGCCCCTAGAACTTTTAATCTCCTAGAATTCCTGTATGATTCCGGAAAGAAAAATTCAATACTAAGCTCCTCTCCTGGAAAAGAAATGCTTAAAGTCAATCTAACTTGCCCTGGAAAGATGAGACTTGATATACTTTGTGTCTAAATACTATGGAACAAATGCTTGCTGCTATGATGACTGAAGCATGTGTGTAAAACATGACCAGACCTGTATTTGGAAAAGACCACTTTGGTGGTTGAAATCAGATGTCAGAAGGGAGAGACTGTCTTGGGGGAGGCCAGTCCAGAAGCCATTATGGTACACTAGGAGAGTGGGTGATGGGAAAGGACAGTGGATACAGAGACATGCAATTGTTTTGGAGGCAGAATCAGCTGATCTTGCAGACAATGAAAAACAACAGCTGGTGTGTGGCACAGGCCAGCACAATATAATCAAGAGGTGGAGGCAGGAGGATTAACAGTTCAAGGCCAGCCCAGGCTGCAACTTTACAGTTCTGCTCCAGGCTGCACCAGAGAAGCCCCAAGGGTCCACACAGTTCTTGGTGAATTATTCAGCGCAATCATAGATCCAGGAGTCCCAACACTGGTCTCCAGGCCCAGGGTGGAAGCACCATGGGCTAATGCCCAAAGATATGACTGGACTCATCCCACCCTTTTATGAGGTATGTTCCTGTTAGGTAATGTGGCAAGACTTTTTTTCTTTTCTTTTCAAAAAATGAGCACTGGAGAGGTGGCTCAGCAGTTAATCACGCTTTTTGCTCTTGCAGAGGACCCAGGTTTGGTTCCCAGCATGCATCCAAGGCAGCTCAGAATGGCCTGTAACTCAAGAACTCAAATTCCAGAGAATTGAGTACCCTCTTCTGGCCTCTATGGCCCTGTATACATGTGATACACATAAACTTATCAAAGCACATGCACAGACACATAAAAAAAAGTTTTTTTGAGATAGGATCTCTCTGTGTAGCTCTGACTGCCCTGGAACTTTCTATGTAGGTCAAGCTGTTCTTAAACTTGCAGAGATCTGCCTGCCTCTGCCTCCTGAGAGCTGAGATTAAAGGTGTGTACCACTACACCCAGCTATAATATTTTTTTTTAAAGGAGAAACAACAACAATACATCGTGGGCTCAGAGTGTAGCTCAGCAGCAGAGCACCTGGTTAGCATGTGCAAGGACCTGGCTCCAGTCCTCAGTGCCAACACCACTGCTAAGGACGCAACAATAAATCTGAAGAGGAAGCCAGTAAGTATGGCACTAAAACAGAGGTTTGTATCGTCGAAGTCCCCTGGACTCCACTGGGAGACTGGTTTTTGTTTTATTTTTAGCTTCTTCTCCCTCTGGGTCACGGCCCA
Organism: Peromyscus maniculatus bairdii; assembly: GCF_049852395.1. NCBI lineage: Eukaryota > Metazoa > Chordata > Mammalia > Rodentia > Cricetidae > Peromyscus > Peromyscus maniculatus. The sequence continues at coordinate 60,321,583 of NC_134858.1, read as the reverse complement.
GGCCAAATCTCTTACCAATTACGTCTGAACTGCTGTCTGGGGTATACCCGGCTTTGTGTGTGTCAAGGTAGCCAAAGTGGAGAATCAGTGCACTTATAATTTACATTTGGTAAACAGAGGGAGGGGGGCGGTGTCAAATGAGACAGGAGCAAACAGTTCTTTGTGGTTATGGTGCGAAATCAGCGGAGAGGCTGGAGGAAGAACAAGTTCAGGCAGAACATAATGAGTTGGGTTTAGGAAAGGGTTGATGTCCTGGGGTGATGGCTGAGAGCGGGAGTCCAGGGGGAGCTAAGAATCGGGCACAGGGAGAGGCAGCTGTTCTTTGAAAGAGGAAAACTTTGGAACAGATGCCGTGGAGAATGAAATGGCCAGTCTATGCCTGTTGTGACAGGATATTGTCAGCCACAAAGCTCACACTTGGGAACTGCACAATCAAGTTGCAAAAAAAACAAAACAACCTTCATGATGACTTACGTAAGTTGATGGAGTTCGGTTGTCGCACTCATGCCTTCCTGGGTTGTGAGAGAGTATTTAGACTGTGGGATGGAGGTTGGCCCTTCCAGAGGTTGGATGAGCCTAGCTCTGAGAATTGATGCTTCCATTACTAGGAATGAAGGGGTAGATGAGACTGCTCTATTTCAGCTAGAATACAAACTCTGGATTTGTATTTGATTTGACTAGCAAACATTCACTTCAGTTGGTGGTATGCTGTCACATACCAGTTTACCAAAGCAGATGGTGAAGTTTATGGGAATTTTGCCAGTGACAGTTTTTATTAAAATTAAATTATACAGGGCTGGCAAGATGGCTCTGCAAGGCAGACAATTTGAGCTCCACCTCCAGGACCCACAGGGTGGAAGGAGACAACCAATTCCCACAGGTTATCTTCTAACCTCCACACACATGCTGTGGCATGAACACACACACACAAACAACAATGTAAGAAAAAATTAAAATGTGTGAACAAATATACTAAATGCATTATATTTAAAATAAAGGTAATAAATACTAATTTGTTATTTCCTCCCACTTTAGTGCTGGAGATTGAACCAAAGACCTTGGGCATGCCAAGCCTATATTCTACGGCTGAACTACACCCCAACCTACTTCCTCTTTTCCTGTGTTCTGGCTTTATTTGCTGCCTAGCTCATATAGTAGAAACCATCCCTTCCAAGCTCCTGAGTGCCTATGTTCTGAACACAGCCCACTCACACTAAAACTAGTATTTCTCAGTGTGAGTTCAGAACCCCAGGTAAGGAGTTTATAGGTTTGGCTTTCTCAGATATCCACTCTGGATTTGGCTAAAGTTTCTTTTATAAATACAGATGAGGCAGCTGGAGAGGTGGCTCAGTGGTTAAGAGCACTAGCTGCTCTTCCAGAGGACCTGGGTTCAATTCCCAGCACCCACGTGGCAGTTCACAACTGTCCGTAACTCTAGCTCCAGGGGATCTGACACCCTCATACAGGCATACAAGCAACCAGACACCAATGCACATAAAATAGGAATAAAACACAGATGAGGGAGTCCTGAAGGGTGGATCTAAGAAAGGAAAAACAGAAGTCTACACTCGTATTTCTGTTTGTGCTCACAGTTTACTCACTACTCTACCAGAAAAAAAAAAATTTTTTTTAAAGGGGCTGGCTCAGTAGGTAGATTGATTGCCTAGCATGCCTAAAGAGGCCTGGATTTGATCCTTAAGGACACATAAACTGAGAATGGTGCCTCCCACCTATATTTTCTGGGAAGTCAAGTCAGGAGGATCAGGAGTTGAAGGTTACCCCCAACTATGTAGGAAATTTGAAACCAGCCTGGGCTGTATGATACTCAGCTTCAAAATAATACTATACACGTATGTTGTTGTGATGATATTTTGTTTGTGCTTGGAGATCAGAGTGTAGAGCTACTAGCTATTAGAGGCCAGGCAGGGGTGGCACACACCTTTAATCCCAGCAGTTGGGATCTCATGCCTTTGATCCTAGTACCTGGGAGGTACATGCCTTTAATCCCAGCACTTGGGAGCAGGAAACAGAAGATGATATGGCTGGACAGAGAGAGGAAGTGATAAAGTGGGGTGGAGACAGGAGCTTGGCCCCTTTCAGTCTGAGGATTCCTAGAGGTGAACAGTCTCTCTAGTGGCTGGCTGCTCTGCTTCTCTGATCTTTCAGCTTTCACCCTGATATCTGACTCCAGGTTTTTATTATTAAGACCAATTAGAAAGTGTACTACATCCGGTGCCCAATGTGGGGCACAAATTCACGAAAAAGCTGCGAGCCTGTGGCTTCGCAGCCACCAGCACAGGCCGGAGTGGCACACGTCTGGAGTCACGACCCTGCCGACTAAGTTTTTGTTGCAGCCTCTCTACAACAATCTCCAGGAGTTAGTCCCTCACCACCAGTCAGCTCTGCCCTTAGGCAGCTCCTGCCACACATGTCTTCCCCATGATCTCCTGTGTGCATCTTTCAGACAGTGGGTTCCCTTTCCCAGTGGGTTGTGGGCCTTCCCTGGACACCCTCTCAGGCTGCTGCCACACTAGGTAGCTGCCGTGACGACCCACTCAGGCTTCTACTGTTCTAGGCAAAAGCAGTCAGCCTCACATCTAAATCATCACTGTTGGCAGATTTGGTGAAACAATTGGGAATTCTTAAAGGGAGGAATTAGTTAAAAGAGAGAGGTTTTTTTCCCCCACATTAAAAAATGGGAAACACTGTTGCAATGGAGGGAGTTAGGTTTCTGTATGATAATGCGCTGGACTGTTTGAAGATGGAGCAATTAAATGAGAGGATAATTAATTTAGATGGGAATTACATAATGTCAATTATAAATAATATCCATTTGATCATTTTTGTTTTATCATTTAAAAAGCTGGTTAACCTCCCTGGACTGAGTCTACCAAGTCGATCACAGTCCTCGGGGGAGGACTTGTCCTGGAGGAGATGGGAATAGAGGGTGGGCTGGGGGTAAGGGGAGGGCGTGGGAGGGGGGAGAATAGGGGAACCCATGGCTGATATGTAGAACTGAATGGTATTGTAAAATAAAAAATATATATCACAAAAAAAAAAAAGCTGGTTAATATGAGTGCCAAGATAAAAGTTTTAGAAAAACTTATTAAAACAGATCATAGAGATATTCAGACCCAGGCAGAGGAATTTAAAGGAGAACCAATCTCAGCATTGCATTATAAGGTTAGAGAGGAACAGCCTAAGGTTTTCAAACAGCCAACCTTAGTTTATCCAGTAACCTTACAGGAACTGCCAAATGATAGATATCCCAAAGGCTGTATAAGAGCTGAATGGACTCCTGTGCAGATGTTAGATTTGAGGAGATTCAAGGAAGCAATAGTCTCATATGGTATACATTCATCTTTTGTGAAGCAGATGTTAAACTCCTGGTCTTCTTGTAATAGAATTATCACTCAAGACTGGAGAGACTTGGTTACAGCAGTCTTGGAGCCTGGTCCTCAATTACAGTAGAGGACCTGGTGGAAAGATGAGGCTGAAACCATTGAACAACAAAGTAAGGCTAGATGTATGGAAATCCCCCAAGACCAACTTCTTGAAGAGGGAGACTATGCTAATGTAGAAAGGCAGTCTCTATATGATGACTACACCTTGACTTTATGCTGAGCAGCAACCTTGAATGCTTGGGACAGAACTGAAGCAGTAGGAAAGAAAATTGAGTCATTTACTAAAGTTATACAGAGACCAAAAGGAACCTTTACTGACTTCTTACAAACACTGGTTTCAGCAATAAATAGAATGATACCGAATTCAGAAGCTAGACAAATAATAATTGAATCTCTGGCTTTTGAAAATGCTAATGCACAATGCAAAAGGATAATTAAGCTAATAAAGGCAAGATCAGCACCCTTGGAGGAATGAATCTGAGATACAATTAATATTGAACTCATAACCATGATGAAAAAAAACCTGAAATGTCAGGTGTTTCAGCTGCAGTAAACAAGGTGACCTAAAGAGATTGTAAACAGGGCATTTTTAGAAACAATGTTTTTCTAAGAATAATCCCAATAGAATGCCCCTCCCTTCTGGAGTGTGCAGAAGGTGTGGCAAAGGCAGACATTGGACTAACAAATGTAGATCAACAAGGGACACTCTCAAGGTAACCCTTTGCCTTTGGGAAACACCTTAAGAGGCCTCTCAAAGGCTCACATGTCAAATTCGGTTCAGTTGTTTCCTTCCATCATGGAGGAAACTCTTTCCCAGAGCAATTAAAGAACCTAATGTCTATTTAAAGAAACCATACTGCTCTGGATGATAGAACAGCTTTAGAAAATAAAACAAAAATTTAAGTAGAAACCATAAATCAAAATTAATAAAGATTGGATTTGAACAAGAGAGACCTCTTAATTAGAAGAGATGATAGTTGGTCAAACATCATGACCTTTCAATCTAAACTAACTTATACAACTAGCAAATGTTTCTCATTTGATCAGATATAACTTGCCAAAAGGGAACCTCCCCCAAATTGGGGTTGTGGCAGGGTTTTGTTTTTGTCTTTTCAGGAGAATGAAGGCATCCAGCTAAAGAATCTGAAGACCACTGGACAAATGAGACAAGTGAAGGAAAAGAACAAATCATCCAGAAAAAAATGTCCCAAGAAAAAGAGTAAATTGGCCTATTGGTATATCACATCTCCAACAGGATAAAATTTCATAAATCTTCCCAAATGTTTGTTTCTGCCGTTCTCTACAGACATATAATGCAAATGGTCTTTTTGTAATCCCAGTCCAATTAAATATTAAAGCTGGCTTTGGAGTTGGAGTGTGGCTCTCTCCCTCTCTAAACTCAAGCATGCTTGTTAAAGTAAAATGTAAAATCTCTGTTTCATGTCAGAAAATCCACCTGATATAGGACAGAAGAAAAATCAAAATTAGGGACTACTCTATTGTTACTAATCTCAAAATCCTTTGGTTTTATTTTGACACTTTAAAGCTTTTCTTAAGGTATAAATATTATCTCAAAATTAATAAGATTAGTGTATATATATATAGTTAATAAGATTAGTATATATATATATAAACTCTTTGTCATGATATTAATGGTCATATAGCATACTAACTAATTCTAGAAAAAGGCTTCATCTAGCTTCCTGTACTTGATTTCAGATTTGAGTCTTTTTTTTTTTTTTTTTTTGGTTTTTCAAGACAGAGTTTCTCTGTGTAGTTTTAGTGCTTATCCTGAATCTCGCTCTGTAGACCAGACTGGCCTTGAACTCACAGAGATCAGCCTGGCTCTGCCGCTCGAGTGCTGGAATTAAAGGCTTGCACCACCATCGCCCGGCTCTCAGGTTTGAGTCTTTATCAGGTAACTAAGCATTAAGTTTTTGTACTCTGGGTGTACGTCACAAATATTTATCCTTTAACCTCTTTGAGATCTGCTGCATATGACACTTAAAATGTTTAAGTTTTCTACAATCATGACCACACCTAATAGAAACTTTTGAAGTCTCCAAAAAGATGATGGGGCCCCACAACAAAGATTCCACCAGGACTATTATACTACCACTAAGCTGAAAAACACCACCTCAAGATCGGCTTTGGACTACAAACCGGTCAGGACAATCTCGAGGTGGCTAGCTCAGATTTTCCAGCCTCACAGACGACTGTAGTTAAGACTTGGCTTTCTAATTACACAGAGACTGGACAACAAATGATACAGCTACCTCTCCCAGGATTTGACAATCAACCCAAATTCTTCTTTTGAGGACCTCGTAAAGATGTTGTAACCCCCAGACAGCAGAAAGTAATTTTAAGAACATGACACCCACATTCTCAAGAGGGGTGTGTGTGGTTTTTTGGTCATCCTGTGAGTTATGGATATTAGTCATTGTTTAGGGTGGTTGGTTATAAGTTGTTATTGATAACGGTTAAAAAAAGTGCTGAACAAAAAAGATTAGATTCAGGTTCTGTTTGGGGGAAAAAAACAGAAAAAAGATATAGGAATAATAGAATAAAAAGGTAAATTATTGAATCTACTTTTAAAAAGCAACTACTTGTTTTAAATATTTTGTATTCTTATGGATTTTTGTATATTGATGCAAATTTAAGATTTTTTTTAGAATATACTGTATGTACGTTTCTAATCTTGTTCAAGGTATTGTACCTATACAGCTCATTTATCAATATAATGTAAATTTCTAGTCCCTGAAAGTTATTGCCAACTATTTAGGATAATAAGGAAATGCAGATTAGTAATTCATCACCTATTACAGTCACACTTGTAGTCATATTAGGTGTGTTTTCAAAGTCAAACAGAGATATGTTTTAGATAGACAAGTGGTCTTCAAAAACTTCAGAGATCTACAGAATATGGCACTTAAGATGTTTTAATAACATGTTTGTTTTTTGATTTTTATGACAATGAGACATGTCTACTTCTGGCCGTACCAATCTACTTCAGAGAAGATGATGGGCATCGAAGAAACTCCATATGGAGTTTAGTTTCTTTGTGACAAAAGTTAGCCACTGGGCAAGAAAGTTCTCTTGCCTTGACTGCTGACAGTATGCTGTCCAAATGGGACAAACAGGACACACACAAAAAGGACTGCCAAACTGTCCCAAGACAAGGTAAGATAGCCCTTCAGAAAATCCTGCTTCACAGATTAGTCTGTCAGACATGCTAGGCCTGTAGGCTGAAGATGGATGCCCCAACATTACAGAGGAACCTTGGACTGTCCAGGCGCCAGCTGTTTCTGCCATTCCACACAAGTGGCTTGCTTGTACTTCCTGCTTGCTCCAGTAATATTATTTCCCTCTTGGGTCTCTGATGGAGTTGAAGACTAGATAGTTCTAGTTATAATTTTCCTTGTTAACAGATTCAGAAAAGAAATTCGCTAAAGAAATGTAAAATATATAAGGTTGAGAAACATAAAAAGGTAATTTTGGTAATACAAGTTAGAATAGAAAGTGAATTAGGTACAACCTTTTGGATTCACTAAAACAGGATAGATAATAGAGTACTTTCTCTGAGTTTGTCAAATGTTTATGGACTAGACACTGTTGATGTGTTTATTGCCTGTATATATTACATATAGTTATTGTACTTAATGTATACAGTTTTTCTTATATTAGTTATAACATTCTTTTTTAATTTTAGACAAAAAAGGGGGAAATGTGATGATATTTTGTTTGTGCTCTAACAAATAAAGCTTGCCTGGAGATCAGAGTGCACAGCTAGCCACTAGAGGCCAGGCAGTGGTGGCTCACACCTTTAATCCCAGCACTTGGGAAGAGGAAACAGAAAGTAATATGGCTGGACAGAGAGAGGAAGTGATAAGGTGGGGTGGAGACAGGAGCTTGGCCCCTTTTAGTCTGAGGATTCCTAGAGGTAAAAAGTCTTTCTGGAGGCTGGCTGCTCTGCTTCTCTGATCTTTCAGCTTTCACCCTAATATCTGACTCCAGGTTTTTATTATTAAGACCAATTAGAATTTGTGCTACATGTTATATTGTGTGTGTGTGTGTGTGTGTGTGTGTGTGTGTGTGTGTGTGTGTGTATGCAACTGTCTCTGGAGACCAGTCTTCTAAAGCATTATGGGAGACCTTAGTGCTCTGACTTAGCATATAACAAAACCAGCATATCATCTGTTTGTATCAACTCTGCACAGGGGTGGCTCTTGAGGGTGTCAGGCAAACAAAATACATTAGCCAAAGTGGAACTCTAGTTTGTAATGGCCCAGCTGCTTGTCATGGTGGGGTGGGATGGATTTAATCTAAGACTGTTGGCAGTGAATAACTGCATTTCTTCCATCATTCACCATTCGCCATATCTACAACTGATGGATCTCAAGCATGCTTAGGGCAGCTGGTTCAGGGCTTGGGCGACTTCTAAGTTCATTAACTTCTCACTAGTCTGCCCATGGTAAGAAGGAGAGCTCATCACATGTCTATTGACTTGAGTAGAAGCCAGGACTGAGTTTGGGACTATTCACTGCTTTCTCTTGGGGGCTGGGAACAATTGAGGGCAGGGCTGGAGAGAATCCAGATTCCAGATGCACTTGTCCATCCCATAGCTCTGACATCAAGCCTTGTAGACCATCCTGGATTGCTTCTAAAAGGAAAGTTTTCAGTGCTTACACTGTATGTGGAACCCTTCAGCACCCATTCACGGGCAACATTCAGACGTCATACAGTGTAAGCTATATCATGCTTATCATCTACTCAGAAACATTCTTTAGGTTATTTTACTTACTACATTTTTTTTGTTTATGTATAGTTATGCCTATGTGTATGGGTGAGCAGTGTGGAGGTCAGAAGACAGACAACTTGTAGAAGTTGGCTCTCTCCTTCAACCACGTGATCCCCAGGTATTGAATTCAGATAGCCAGCCCTGGCTGCAAGCCCCTATTCCTATTAAGCTATCTGAGTGGCCCAGGAAATATTTTCCAAGAATTTCCTTAGGGACAAGGAAGAACTATCAAAGGACTATCAGACTTGTTCCAAGCCCAGGCTCTAATTCCAGGAGGCTGGTGACCAGCTGTGTTTGATTTAAGGCATAGATATATTACTAATTTTAGGAAAATAACTGTTTTCTCTGAGACTATTAAGGCCAAAAATGAACCTTGGATGAGTCAGAAGGCATATTTGAAGTTTCTTTCATTTAAAAAACATTCAGACTTGGCATGGTAATGCACACCTGTAATCCTTACATGGGGGAGGCTAAGACAGAAAGATGTCGTGTTCTCAGCCAGTTGAACTTATACAGTGTGACTCTGTTTCCCCAAAACAAAACAAACAAACCAGATAACCAAGTACAAATATCCCTCTACTTACAATACGGTTAAGTCTTGATAAACCCATTGTAAGTTGAAAGCATTTAAAGGATGGGGAGGTGGCTCAGAGGTTAAGAGTGCTTCCATTTGCAGCTCCAAGCATCCACCAGACAGCTCACAGCCTGCAATTCCAGCTCCAGGGGATCCAATGCCTTCTTCCAACTTCTATGGGCTCCTGCACTCAGCTGCACATACCCGAAAACAGACATACATAAATAAAAAAGAAATCTTAAGAGAAATGCTTTTAATACACATAATCTACCAAGCATCATACTTAGTCTACTTAAATTCCTCAGAACACATATGCTAGCCTCCAGCTGGGCAAATCATTTAACACAAGGCTTATTTTTAAATGAGCATGTCTTATATCTTAATTACTGTACTGAAAGCAAGAGAGAACAAACAGGCTGGATGGGTACATTTTGAACCACTGTAACATAAGAAAGAAAAATTAAAAAATTAAAGAAAATGAAATCAAACCATCACAAAGAGCTGGGGGATGAGGGCTCCACTCATAAAGCCTTGTCTTGCCAATTGAAAGTCTAAGTTTGAGAACTTATGTAAAAATGCCAGGAGTGGTACTGGGGGCAGAGGTAAGAGCTTCCCAAGACTAACTGGTCAGCCTGTCAAGGAGAATGAGGTCCTTAGTCTCAAGGAGGATAGCATTTTGGGGAATGACGTCTGAAGTTGTCCTTTGGCCACCACACACAAATGCACACATGTACATAACCAGTACACATACACACACACACACACACACACACACACACACACACACACACACACACACAAGCATGCTCCAAGAATCCTAAGTGGGATCCAGAAGGGATTTCTACTCAGTGCAAACCATACTTTGAATTGTGCCGTTTCTTCTTTTTCTGGGCTTGCATTCTGCAGTCCCATCTCAGGGTGCTGGGCAGTGGCAGTGAGCTGCAGCTCTTGAGTCAGCCATGCTGCCACTCTGGGAAACAGTGGATATGTTACCAATATGTGTGGCTAAGGTCTGGTGTCCAGCAGATTGGTACGGGAAGTGTATGCCACTCTCAAGGAGCTTGCTAGTTTAATTCATTGGTCTCTTTGTAAACTTTTATTAATTCTTTGAGAATTATACTTTTATTGTATAAAATTTATATAATAAAATTATATAGTTATATAAAAATTATTTTTATTAATTCTTTGAGAATCCCATACAATGTATTTTGAACACATTCACTCCCACAACTCCTCTCACAACTACTCTCTCTACCCTCCCGTCCCTTCCCACCCAACTTATTTCTATTCCTCCGCCTTCTCCCCTCAAGTCCAGTTTTTATTGTCCAGCTAAACTTGGGGGTGGAGATGCCCTGGTGTATGGTGGACTTATCGGGAGTCACATAATTAAAGAAAACTGACTCTTCCTCTTCCAACATCGATCAAATGCCGTGAGTTCCTCAGCTAGTCGTGGGATTTCATGCCCACCCTCTCCCTCTGTGCCTGGAATTTGTCTGGCTTGAGCTTCACAGCTCTTACACATGTCATCACAGTCCCTGTGAGTTCATACGGTCAACTTCCCTCCTCCTGTCTGGAAAACACTATCCTTGGTGTTATTGACCACCTCTTGCTCTCAGACTCTCTCTTCTCCAAGCATTGGGAGGAGGAGTGTGACATGTATGTCCCATTGAGAGCTGGGTACTTCACAGCCTCTTATCCCTGCTTGTTGACCATTGGAGGGCCTCTGTGGTAACTGCCATCAATAGGAAGAAGAAGCTTCTCCAATGAGAGCCGAAAGATGGTCTGACCTGTGGCCTGAAGCACAGTCTCACTCTGTAGCACAGACTGGCCTTGAACTCGGGTGACTCTCTTGCCTCTGACTCCTGAGTTCTGAGATTACAGATGTGAGTCAGCACACCTGGCTAGCTGGGGAAGACTGAAAGGGGAGGCTAGGGGGCAGAGGGCTAATGACTAGGAGATCTCAATGCTAATATGAAGAGTGTAACATCCAAGGGAAGGACTGTGTCACTCAGATGCTTAGATAGGATGTGGTCCAAGAAGATCCTCAAGAGAGAGAAGTGACATCTTCAATTGAGTTAAGATCAGCTGGGTGTGGTGGCACATGCCTTTGATCCCCTGCACTCTGAAGGCAGAGACAAGTATATCTTTTGAACTCTGTGAGTTCAAAGCCAGCCAGGGTGACTGAGACCTGACCAGAGAAGAGAGAGACAGAGAAGACCAATAGGAATTTGAGAACGGAAAGTACAAAGACAAGATGTTCTAGTGAAGGGGAGCAGGCTGTTGCTGAGACAGGGACACCAGAGAGCTCAACCTCCCAGAACTGACTGTCCTCAAAGGTCAGCAAGGCCTGGGGCTGGTTAAAGTGCTTCCGTTCACATGCTTGCTGATATTATTCTCAAAAGGGGACACTTTCTGTACAGGACAACTTAGGTCATCCCTGCTCCTTCTCTCCGACTTCTCAGGGTCTGCTGAGGTGGAGAGGTAGTGTGCCTCCAGCTCACAGATGGGAAGTCAGAACCCTGGCATTGTCACACAGCTTCGTGAGGCTAGGGGAAACCTGTGGAGCTGAAGCCCTGCTGCTCAGCCCAGAACCCCCCAGCCCCCAGATAAGCTGCTCCTAAGCAAGGACTCAACTCACGGTACAGTTTCATACTTTGCAGAGCAAAGAATGCCGCGTGCTACTTGAGAGCTGGTGGAGGTCCCAAGGCGCAGAACTTCTGCAGTCCTGCAGAGTAATCAAGCACACAGGCCTGACCTTGCTTAACAACCTTGTGACCTTGACCAGCTGATTCCCAGACCGCTGAGGCTCAGTAATGCCCCATCCATCAGACTTAACCTCAATTGGCAGGATTGAAGAGTCCCTTCTTCACCAGCAGGGACTCCAGGCTCTCAGTCAGTGGAGGACAGGACTGGAGAGTGGCATGTGGCATACCATTCATGAAGCCACTGACCCTGCCTGCATGATCCCTCACAGCCCAGCAATGCTGTTACAGTAATTGTGTCACATCCGGAGATGAGGGCATCTTTACAAATGTGCCTACCCAGGCTGGATCATCCAGCAGACACCCCTTCCTAGGGACTTGCAATCTACCAGGAGGCGGAACCAGGCTCCTTGCTGATCTGGGTCAGGTCTCCCCCACACCCCCAGCACCTTTTCCCTTCACCAAGGAGCTTTGTTTCTTCCGTAGACACGATCTGTACTGTAAACAACTTTCTTTCCTCTGTAAACCCCGTAATTTTCCTTCAAGCTCCTTGGATTTGTGGAAAGCATGAAGCCAGGTTGCTTTGCTCGCTTCCGCCTTCTGCACTGTACCAGACTCCTCCCGATGATAGCTCTGAGCTAACCGTCTGATTGACAGAGAGGAGTTGAGAGAAGCCGATGGAAGGAGCGACCCACCGAATCTCAAAATACAGAATCCTGTCCCACAAGCAAGAGACAACCAAGGTTCCCCAAACTCGGAAGTGGGAGAGGAGTAGAAGGGGATGGACCTGAGACATGTGAAGAAGAGCTGTGGCTGTATGCAGACCAGTGAGGTGTGGGAATCGCAGAACCGAGTCTGAAGCAGCCCTGTGATACAAGCACATCGCTAGAACCAAGTAGTTAGTGGTTGTCATTCTAAATGGACCTTCAGTTACCTGCAAGTCCATAACCGACTCATCTACCCGCTGTACTCAGTAAACTCAACCCAATAGAAACAAACGTGTATATCCTGGGCTGTGGAGATGGCTCAGCAGGTAAAGGTGCTTGCTGGAGAGACTGATGACCTGAGTTCAGTCCCTGGGACCCTCACAGTAGAAGAAGAGAGCTGAATTCTACAACTTGTCTTTTGACTTCCATTTGTGCGCCATGGTACATGGGCACTCCTGTACACATACATAAATAAGTGTAATAAGATAAAATAATAAATATGTACATTGTATGTATTTCTAATTGCGAGGGTTTGTTTTGTTTTGTTTTTCAAGATGGTCTCTCTGTGTTGCCTTGGCTGTTCTGGAACACATTCTGTAGACCAGGCTGGCATTGAAGTCAGAAGATCCACCTGCCTCTGCCTCCTGAGTGCTGGGATTAAAGGTGTGTGCCGCCACCACCCGACTTTCAATTGTTTTCTTGAGATAGGTCTTCATTGTAGCCCAAGCTGGCCTAGAACTCACTATGTAGGCTGGCCTTAAGCTCCCTGGCAATCTCCCCTTAGCTTCCTAAATACAGGCTGGATGACTAGGCTGGATGATTCATAGGAGTGTGTCTCTGTGTTTAAAATTTTGTATAATAGCCAGACATGTCAATGTACACCCGTAATCCCCAGCATTATTTTTATTCATTTATTTTTGAGTCAAGATCTTGTGTATCCAAGGCTAGCCCCAAACTCACTATGGATCCAAGGATGACTTTGAACTCCCTGTTCTCTTGCCTCCATCTCCTAAATGCTGGGATTGCAGGTGTGCACCACCATGCCCAAATGAACTCTTTATTCTCTTACCTAGATACTCTCTGTGATCTTTAGCTTCTGGTTTTGTTCTGTTTGGTTGTGCTGGGGATGGGACCCAGGGCCTCACACATACTGAGAAAATGGTCTCTTGCTGAGCTGTATCCCTAGCCCAAACACTTGCCCCTGGCTGGGAAGATGGTTCAGGGGTTAAGAGCATGCCTGCTCACCCACTGGTGCTGGCAGACGCCTTTAAGCTCAGGATTTATGAGGCAGAGACAGGCGGATCTCTGTGACTTCAGTCTGGTCTATGGAGCAAGTTCCAGGACAGCCAGGGTTACCCAGAGAAACCCTGTCTCGAAAAACAAAACAACACAAAACGAGCAGCAACAACAGAGAGAGTGTGGCTCTTGCAGAGGACCTAGGCTGGGTTCCCAGTACCTACATGGTGTCTCATAACCACCTGTGACTCCAGGGGATTGTGCCCTCTTCTGAACTCTGTAGGCACACTACACACACACACACACACACACACACACACACACACACACACACACACATCAAAAAAGAAATTAAAACTTATTTCTCATCTGAGAATTGCTTCTTTTTAGTTATTGCTTCTTTTTAGTTTTTGGACTTATTTATTTGATTTGACGTGCATGAGTGTTTTGCCTGCATGTATGTCTGTGCACCACAAGCAGATCTGGTACCTATGGAGGTCTGAAGATACTGGATCCCCTAGAACTGGAGTTGCAGATGGTTTTGAGCTGCCTTGTAGGTTCTGGGAACCAAATCTGGGTCTTCCAAAAGAGTAGCAAGCGCTTTTACCTAGTGAGCCCTCTCTCCACCTGCTGGTCTGGGGACTTCTTCAACCAGTTGGTCTCTTGCTGAAGAATGAGAGAAATATGCATACCAAGAGAGTAAGGAGTGGTTGGGTTGGGAGGACATGATGTGGCACTAAGATTATGTCAGTTTTGTCTATACTTTTTTTTGTTGGTTTGTAGTTTTGGTGCCTGTCCTGGATCTTGCTCTGTAGACCAGGCTGGCCTTGAACTCACAGAGATCCACCTGGCTCTGCCTCCCGAGTGCTGGGATTAAAGGCCTGCACCACCACTGCCCGGCAACCTTTCAGAGGTTATCTTAAAGTCTAGATGGGAAAAAGACCAGATTGTGGTGCGTTGACCCAGCTGAGCTGTATCCTTAGCATTGTGGGTTAATGGGGAGAGAAGAGCCAAGAGCCCAAGGGAATGGAGCCAGACAAAATGACCCTATGGTCAGACGAGCTCCCCAGGGAACAGGGAGCAGAACAAAACACAGTGTCCGAAGGACACCCAGTCCTCAGAGGTGGACAAGCGGAGCACCTTTGTTCTGGACCATCAGTTTATTAGGAACAAGACTATAGCCAGAAGTTGGGGGTTTTGAAACCACCAATCAGTTCCTCAAAGGGAAAGACTGACAAATGTGAACAGAGTGCCCCAGTCATGTGGTTTAAGGGTCAAGGCAGTATGCAGGAAGGACAGGAAGAAGAAAAAAAAGACACCAGGCAATTGTCCAGCCCTCCCACCTGGTAGAGTATGATCCTGAGGCTCTTTGTGATTGGACAGGAGGGAAACAATTTCAGGTTTCCTCAACTGACTTTAAGGGTGCTGTCCTTTCTCAGTGTTCATGGGGGAGTTGTCCTAAGACCCCGACAGATACCCAGACCCCAGGATCCTCCCATCCCCCATGTACATGGTGTAATATCCGCACCTATGCTTGTATACTGTATACTGCATACTGTATACTGTGTATACCTATCCTGTATACTGAACACGTCTCTGGACTATGATACTAACACAATGGACAAGTTTTGTCAAATTGTATTGTCTGGACCTGTAGTTTTCAACCTTCCTGATGCTGTGACCCTTTAATACAGTTCCTCATGTTGTGGTGACCCCAACCAGCCATAGAATTATTTTCATTGCTATTTTATAACTGTGGTTTTGCTACTGTTATGAATTATAATGTAAATATCAGTGTTTTCTCGTGGTCTTAGGTGACCCCTGTGAAAGGGTCATGACCCACAGGTTGAGAAATACTGGTCTAGGGAATAATGACAACAAAATATGTAAATCTCAGCCAGGTGGTGATGGTACACTTTGATCCCAGCTTTCAGAGGTAGAGGCAAGCAGATCTCTGAGTTTGAGGCATGCCTAGTCTACTGAGGAAGCCAGGGCTTCACAGGAGAAACCCTGTCTTGAAAAGCAAAAAAAAAAAAAAAAAGCAAAAAAAGTAAATCTCAGTACAACATAATTTTCTTCAAATATTGTAAAAAACAAACTTGGCTGGACGGATGCATTTTCAGAGGCCCCAAGTTCAATTCTCCGCACCCACATCAGACATCTCGTAATTGCTGTAACTCTTGCTCCAGGAGATCTCATACCCTTTTCTGGCCTCTGTAAGAGCCTGCTCTCATATGTACGTACCAACACACAGACATACACACACACACACACACACATATATATATATATTTAAATGCCGCGTTGGCCCATGCCTTTAATCTCTGTGGTCAGCCTCCTGAGTGAATTCCAAGCCAACTTGGTCTACATAGTAAGTTCCAGGCCAGCCAGAGCTACTTGGTGAGAGCCTGTCTCAAAAAAAAAAAAAAAAAAAAAAAAAATCTTGGAAAACTCAGTTGAATCCAAGGATATGGCACCCTAGAATACAGAGTGCCAACTGTACGTTGAGAAGTGATTCTTTTTAGTTTGTCGCTGTGGTGTTGGGCCACTGAATGGCTTCTGGGACACCACATGCTCTTGCAGAACTGCAAGATCTGCTCCCTCACACTCTGAGCCCAGGCTTTGTGGATGACTTCTAGCTGAGAAGGCCAAGGAAGATGAAGGTGTTGATCAGAGAGAGACCACATGATGTGTGGCACTTATTATTTTTAAGGATTCATTTATTTATTCATTTTTGTTTGTTTGTTTGTTTGTTTGTTTACATGTATGTGCCAGAATGAGTTTATGTGCATAATATGCATACAGGAGCCCTTGGAGGCAAGAAGAGGGACCAGATCCCCTGACACAGGAGTTACAGGTGACTACGAGCCCCTTTGTGTGTTCTGGAAACCAGTGTCCTCTGCAGGAGCGGTATTCACGCTCAGCCGTTTCTTTCCTGCCCCGCCCTCCACCTTGTTTTTTGAGGGAAGGTCTCTCACCTAACCCGGAGCTCACTGACTCGGCTAGGCTCCTTACCAGACCCGGGGAGCTGTCTGCTTCTGCCTCCCCAGCACTGGGATCACAAACATACACCACCTATCTGGGTTTTTTGTGGCGTCTGTGATCAAAGTCACCTCTTCACATTTGCACAGCTGGCACTTTTCTGACTAAGCCATCTCCCCAAGAACTGGGTCTCACATCTTTCAAAATAAGTATGTTGGAGTTGGCTGATATGGTAGTGCAGGCCTTTTATCCCAGCACTCGGGAGGCAGAGGCAGGTGGATCGCTGTGAATTATGAAGCCAGCCTAGTCTACAAAGTGAGTTCCAGGACAGCCAGGACTGTTACCCAGAGAAACTCTGACTCAGAAAATATAAATAAATAAATAAATAAATAAATAAATAAATAAATAAATAAATAAATAAATAAACAAACAAACAAAGAATGTTGGAGTAGATCATGTTCATCAATTAAAACTGTTAAGCATGAGCCAGGCTCTGACTTCTATCCCCCAGCCTGACCCCAAAGCACAAACAAAACAAAAAGAAGAAAAATTGTGATCATATTTTCAGAAACAAAATTCCAGCTAATAATTTCACTAGTGCCAGATATTTGATATTGAAAGTGCCCCCAGAAAAATGCAAGATGTGTAACCTCCTGAAATTCTAACAGACTCAACTGCCTCCCCCAACTTTGTTTCAGAATGCCTGAGACCTCAGAACAACCTTATCTCGCTAATCTTTAGAACCGTTTAAGTGTTTACTCTTCGTTTTTGAACTCTTTAGAATTTAACTGGTCTGAGTTTAAAGATTTGTGAGCACATTCCACACTCTTATTTAAACAAGCTGCGGTGATTACACAGCCACTTCTTCTTCTCCTCTTTTTTTTCTCTCCAATCCTGAGAGATTTTATCACAGTTTTATCTTAGGGCCAAGCATCCATACCTCCCAACTTCTTCTCATTGGAATGGCCTTTCAAAGGTCGGAGGTCAGATTGGGAGAGTGCTTAGAGCCATCCATGGTAGTTCAGGCAGTTCTTGTGGAAGGTGCTGGATAAACCTGGCATCACCATAATCAGATGTCCGTTCTCTCTCTGGAGTAGAATGTTGGTCTGGAGGAATGGGGTCTCTAGGCCCAGTATTTGGATTGCCGTTGCAGACAGTGTAGACAATGATTCTACAGTTGTGAATTCTCATCATCTGAGAAATGGATGTTTAGTATATCTACAGCAATCTCCATAGTAGTATAGGAGACACAAAGGAAAGGGAAAGATTAGAATGTACCGAGATTTGTTTTATTGGGTATTTATTTGTAGGCGTTCAGTAAGTAAAAAGAACACATGAAAATACCTACCTTAGATTAGGCACTGAACATGATGATATTCTCTCTCTCTCTCTCTCTCTCTCTCTCTCTCTCTCTCTCTCTCTAACACACACACACACACACACACACACACACACACACCTGGTTTAATGCAAGACCTGAAACTTTAAAGGAAAGTATAGGTACAAGCAGGGAAGAATTTTCTGGAAAGGACACCTAGGGTGCAGCAAATAACGCCAAGGATTAATAAATAGGATTGTGTGAAACTAACAAGCTTCTGCACAGTAAAGGAAACAACCAGCACAACAAAGAGAGAACCCACAGAATAGGGAGCACCCACATAGCAGACCGGGGGTTTGTATAGGGAGCACCCACAGAGCAGACAGGGGACTCGTATGGGAGCACCTACATAGCAGATGGGGTTCATACCTAGAATATCTGAAGAACTACTAAAATTATCCCCTAACCAAACCATCTTGTCAGTAAATGAACTAAACAGACAGTTTAGTTCTTCTCAAAAGAAGAAATGCAAACAAACAAAAATAAATGAATAAATAAATCCTTAAAAAATAATAAGTGCCACACATCACGTGGTCTCTCTCTGATCAACACCTTCATCTTCCTTGGCTTTCTCAGCTAGAAACCATCCACAAAGCCTGGACTGGGAGCATTAGGGAGCAGATCTTGCAGTTCAGTAAGGAGACTATCTCGCCTTGGTTAGAATAGCTGTTATGAGGGAACAGATGACAGCAGGGATGCAAGAATGAGAGCCTCACGCGCTGTGGGTACCAGAGTGGCTGCTCCTGAGAAACTAAAACTACCTCATGTTGCAGCTACACTGCCCCTGGGTATACACTCCTGAAGGATTCTAAGCCTACCAAAGAGGTATTTGCACGCTCATGTTTATTGCTGCATCATTCACAGTAGCTAAGAAAGGAAAGCAGCCTAGATGTCCATCAGCAGAAGAACGGATAAAGGAAATGTGGTGCATCATAAACAGTGGACTTTTATTTGGCGTGAAGAAAAACGATATTTGTGGGAGATGGATGGAACTGGAAATCGTTATAAGCAAAAACCAGAATGAGAAAGATGAATACTGCATGTTTTCTGCTATATGTAGAGCCTGATGTGTGTGCGTGCGTGCGTGCGTGCGTGCGTGCGTGCGTGCGTGTGTGTGTGTGTGTGTGTGTGTGGTAAAACTGGAAAGGGGATCTTGAGAAGAGGAGATCTTAAGGGAAGTGAAAGGGAGGAAAAAGAAAAATGGAATACATGTGGCGTGAGAACAGAAGTGGGGACCATTTAGGGAGAGGAAGAGAACCAATGATAAGAGTCAAGGGAGAACGGAAGAGCTCAGTGGAAGAGGGGATGAAGTAGAACAAAGTATAGCCGGGTGATGGCGGCGGCGGCGGCGGCGGCGGCAGCAGCAGCAGCAGCAGCAGCAGCAGCAGCAGCAGCAGCAGCAGCAGCGGCGGCACACGCCTTTAATCCCAGTACTCGGGAGGCAGAGGCAGGCAGATCTCTGTGAGTTCGAGGCCAGCCTGGGCTACAGAGTGAGATCCAGGACAGGCACCAAAACTACACAGAGAAACCCTGTCTCAAAACAAAAAGAACAAAGTATAGTGACACATACATATGAAAATGCCATAATGAAACCCATTAATTTGTATGCTAAACTAAAAATTAATTTAGGGGGCTGCAGCAATAGCTCAGCAGCTAAGAGCACTGATTGCTCCTCCAGATCTAGGTCCAATCCCCAGCACCCACATGGTGACCTACAACCATTTATAACTCCAGTCCTACTCACATAGTATGCCAACATACAGGCAGGCAAAATACCCATGCACGCAAAAATAAGAAAATAATTTAAAAAATTAATTTAGGGCTAGAGTAGCAGTTCTCAACTTGTGGGTCACGACCCCCACCAAGGTTTGCCTATCAGATATTTACATTACGATTCATAACAGTAGCAAAATTATAATTATGAAGTATCAACAAAATAATTTTATGGTTGGGGAGCCACCAGAACATGAGGAACTGTATTAAAGGCTCACAGCATTAGGAAGGCTGAGAACCCCTGAGCTAGAGAGATGGTTCAGCAGTTTAGAGGACTTGCTGCTCTTGAAGAGAAGGACCCAGGTTTGATTCCCAGAACCCACATGGTGGTTCACAACCATCTCTAACTCCAGTTCTAGGGCATACAATGTCCACTTCTGACCCCGATGGGCATTTAGCATGCATGTGGCACAAATACATACATACAGGCAAAACATTCATACACACAAAATAAAATCATCTTAAAAAATAAAAATTAGGGGCTGAAGAGATGGTTCAGTGGTTGGAAAAGCTGGTTGCTCTTCCAGAGGACCCGGGTTCAATTACCAGCACCCACATGGCAGCTCACAACTGTCTATAACTCCTGTTCCAGGGGATCTAACACCCTCACACAGGTATACCTTCAGGCAGAACACCAATGTACATAAAATACAAATAAATCAATTATAAAAAATTAAAATTATATAGCATCCAGAGGGTGGGTCCATGGCTCAGTGGGTAAAAGCGCTTGCTGTGAAAGCAGGAATCCCTGAGTTCAAATCTCTAGTACCCACGTAAAAGCTGAAGGTGGCCAAAGATGCTTGCAGCTTCAACACTGGATGACAGAGACAAGAGGTTCCTGGCAGCTTGCTGACCAGCCAGTCTGGCTGAAAGCAATGAGCTTCAGGACCAGTGAGAGACCCTGCCTCAAAAATAAGGAGGAGGGCTGTTGAGGCGGCTCATTGGATAAAGACAGTTGCCACTAAGCCTCGTGAGCTGAGTTTGATCCCTGAGAACATTGTGGTGAAAGGAGAGAACCAATACCCACAAGTTGTCCTCTGACCTCCACATACCCATACAAATAATTGTAATAAATGAAACATTTGAAAAGCGAAATGGAAATGATGACATCCAACGTCCTCTGTCTTCTACACGTGCTCAAACGGGACACACACAAAATACATACACACTATACATACACACACACCATACACATATACAAATATATACACACACACCTCACAATCACTATATATACATAGGCACACACTACACATACACACACTGTACATATACAAACATACTGTGATGAGTATAGTAAAAATGCATTTTAGACATGTGAAAATAGCTTAGTTAGGAACCCCACCACACCCAAGGCTCTACCTGATAACAAGAACCCAGTGACATCACTTACCCAAGATAACCAGACACATAACTAGAACTTTACAATGCCTACTTGATAGTATATAAACAGAGACCAAGGGCTATACAATGCTCGGCATATCTTCAGGACTGCTGGGGACACTGGAAAGACTCTCCCTTGATCTGTCCTGTGGCTGGAGAGTCTTCCCCTGGACCCTGACCCTCAAATCAGACACTATCATGAGAGACTGGACCCGACTTTCAGCTAAGATATACCACATAGGTGAGAAGCCTTGGGGAGATAGGCTTAGGACCATAGTTAGGAATATGGAATGATGACCCTTAGCATAATAAAACATATTATTTGTTATATCAACTATGTGTGTACCTATCTTCTTGTTCACAACACACACACACACACACACACACACACACACACACACACACATTGTGCAGAGTGAGAGATTCAAATCTAATTTCATGCATCAGGTGGGTCATAAACACCTATAGCTCCAACTCCAAGAGACCCAACTCCCTTGGCCTCCATGAGCACCTACACACACATGCACATACTCACACAACATAATTTAAAAGATAAATAAGTAATTAAGAATAAAAATAAATCACCAGGTGTGGTGGCACACACCTTTAGTCCTAGTATTGAGGTGGCAGAGGCAGATGAATTTGTGAATTTGAGGCCAGTCTAGTCTACATAGTGAGTTCTAGAACAGCCAGAGCTACATAGTGGGACCCTATCTCCAAACAATAACAACAAAAATAAAATAAAAATAAATCTGGTTTAAAAAATTTTAATGTACCTATAGTCTAATGTAACTTCTTTTGTTTTATACTGTGTTGATCTCCTTCTCTGCCTAGTAATTTTTTTCTACACAAGGGTTAAACATCTGTACTACTATTTTGTTTAGAATAAGTTTAGGGGTGTAGTGGCAAACAACAATAACAGTTCCCCTAAAACCTCAATATCCTAACTTAGAAGTTTATTTCTGGCCTTGAGCTCTAGTTCAGTGACAGAGTGTGTGCTGAGTATGCGGGATGCTCTGGGTTTGATTTCAAGCGTCACATGAATACCTCAAATGTATTTCTTGCTCACACTACATGATAACTCCGCAGAATGCTTTGTTGGCCAGAGGCGCTCAGTTACTAGAGTGATAGAAGCTAAGACATTCTGCATTCATCAGGGTCAATTATTTTAAAAAGTTTTTATTAGTTTGTAGTATATGTGATAATGAGTTCCATACAGGTATGTACTGATTATATTCACCCCCCACTCACCATCTCTCATCTCCCTCTTATTCCTGCTGATCCTTTCCTTCCAAGCTAGTTCTTTCTGTTTCTACTTTCATGGTGAATCAACAAATTTAGTTAAGGTTCTTTATGGGAAAGTGTTCAGTGATTAGCTATTACTTACAGTAGCCTGGACAACTTGCCGTGGCTACACCCCTGAAGAAAACATCCTTCCTTTCCCCAAGCAGCTGGTAACTACCCATAGACCTTGGCTCACAAGGCCCTGCCCCTCCCTCATTCTTAATGGAATGTTACTGGGCCCAGTCTTGTACTGGGTCTTCTACAGGTAATTATAGCTGGTAAAAGGCAAAGAATGCACCTGCCCTGTCCTGCCTGGAAGATGGTGTTCCACAGCACTCCACCTCTTCCCCAGGCTCTTATTCTTTCTGCGCCTTCTTCCATAGTGGGTAACTTGTATTTTCATCATGCAAGATTTTACAGTAAGGAGATTGCTATGAGTTTCAAAAGAGAATTTATAGTCAGATGTCATGGAGTGTGCCTTTTATTCCAGCACTTGAGAGGCAGAGGCAGATAGATCTCTGAGTAAACCTGCCTAGGCAGCCTCTGCTTCCTGAGTTCCGGGATTAAAGGTATACATACCATAGCTTGCCGCCTTCACCTTCTTGCTTCCATGTTAGATGGCCAGCTCTTGGCACTCTTCTTCTATAAGAATGCCCACGAGGAGGGTTTCTCTCACTGAGGTCTGATATGGTGGAAGTGAATTGGTGTAGGTCAGGGAGAGCCAGCACATTGGCAACTTGATTAGAGGTGGAATCAACTCTGCCAAGTGCTATGTTTAAATAGGAAGGCACCTAAGGTAGAAACATTGAACCTGAGCAAAATCCTCCTGTTATTGGTTGTTTTGTTCTTTTTCTCTTTTTTTGGGGGGGGGTGTTCTACCACCTAGCTCCCAAATAAATCACTCATGGAGGCTTATTCTTGATTATAAATGTCCGGCCTTTGCTTGGCTTGTTTCTTGCTAGCTTTCCTTAACTTAAATTAGCCCATCTAGCTTTTGCCTTTGGACTTTTACCTTTCTCTATTTCTGTATACCTTTCATTATTTCTTACTCCATGGCTTGTTGTGTAGATGGGTGGTTGGCTTCTTGTGTCCTCCTCCTTCTCTTGCTCTTTCTCCTCCCAGATTTCTCCTTCTTATATATTCTCTCTGCCTGCCAGCCCCACCTATCTCTCTCTCCTGCCTTGCTATTGACTGTTCAGTTCTTTACTAGACCAGTCAGGTATTTTAGACCGGCGCAGTCACACAGGTTCACAGAGTTAAACAAATGCAACATAAACAAAAGTTTTGTTTATGCATGTATATATAGATGTATATGCCCACAGTACATATATATATATATATATTCATAAATATATGCTATGGTTTTAATTGTTTCTGTAACAATAATGAAGTTGAGCATCTTTTCACATATCAATCTGGCACTGGAAATATGCTTTTTAATGGCATGCCAATTCCAGTCTCATCCATTTCTCTATTGGACAGTCTGCCTTCTATTTTACTGAGTTGAAAGAATACTGTAAATTTCTAGTATAACCTAGATTGGTCCTTGGTTGGATGCATATATTTTTCAGTATCTTTTACCTTTATTATCTTGCCTTTTCTCTTTCTTAACAATGTCTTAGGATGATTAAAATTTCATGTATTTCAACTCCTTAAGGTTTTCTTTTTTTGGTTGGATCTATTTATACTGTTCTAAAATTTTTTAAACGGTTAGAGAGATGGCTCAGTGATTAAGAGTATTTACCGCTCTTCCAGAGGACCTGGGTGTGGGTTCCAGCACCCACATGGTGGCTTACAATCATCTGTAACTCCCGTTTCAGGAGATCTAATGCCCTTTTCTGGCAACCATGGGTATGGGAGAAGTACATGGTGTATGTAGGCAAAGCACTCATGCATATACAATAAAAATAAATACACCTTCACAATCATGATTATGAAGATAATATATATTAATTTATGAAATTTTTATTGTTGCTGTTTTGAGATGGTGTCTCTTTTGTAATTCAGGCTGGCCTTGAACTTAGGTCTTCCTGTTTCAGTCGTCTGAGTACTAGGATTATTAGGTAATATCACTATGCCTGACTTCTGACATCTTTTCAATATTGAATATTTGGATCTATGAAAAAAGTATAATCTTATTTATTAGGTATTTAAATTTTAGAGAAATTTCAATAATTTTCTGAGTAAGAGGCCTATTGATAAATTTATTTCAATTTTTTTATTTTAAAAATAATTATTTTTGAAATTATGTGTATGTGTATGGTAGTTTGGATGTAATTGGCCCCCATAATCTCATAGGGAGTGGCACTATTAGGAGGTGTGGCTTTGTTGGAGTGGGTATGGCCTTGTTAGAGGAAGTGTGTCACTGTGGGGCTGGCTTTGAGGTTTCCTATGCTCAGGATATCACCTAGTGTCGCATTTCCTATTGTCTGTGCCTGCAAAATATAGGACTCTCAGCTCCTGCTCTAGCACCACATCTGCCTGCATGATGATAATGGACTGAACCTCTGAAACTGTAAGCAAGCCACCCCAATTAAATGTTTTCTTTATAAGAGTTGCTGTGGTCATAGTGTTTCTTCATAACAATAAAAAAACCCGAAGACAGTACGTTATCTGTGTGTGGGTATGTGAATGTGAGTGTAGTGTCCAAGCAGGCCTGAGTAATCAGGGCCCCAGGAGCTAGTGTTATATTGAGGGTTCTGGGAATCAAACCCAGGTCCTCTGTGAGAACAGTAATTGTTCTTGACTGACAAGCTATCTCTCCAGTCCCTATTTTTTTTTTTTAATGTGTTTGTTGTTTGAGACAGAGTATAGCATGAATCTTAAAAGTTCTTATTAATAAAACAAACCCGGAGCCAAGTATTGGGGTGAACACTGGAAGATCAGAGAGACAGAACAAGCCACAGCTAACCTCACCTGGCCAACTTCTCAGCTGATCCTGTTTCCTCAGACTGGAAGCCTCTGTGTCCTCATATCCGAATGGCTCTCAGCTGAACTGTGCTGCTGGAAGCCTGAATGCTTAACCAGCCAAAATGCTTCTAGTTTTTGGTCTCCACGCCTTATATATCTTTCTGTTTTTGCAATCACTCCCTGGGATTAAAGGCGTGAGTCACCATGCCTGGCTGTATCCTTGGCAGATGGATTTCTGCCTCTGGAATGCTAGGATTAAAGGTGTGTGCTGCCACTGCCTAACTTATATGTTTAATATTGTGGCTGTTCTGTCTCTGACCCCAGATAAGTTTATTAGGGTGCACAATATTTGGGGGAAAACAATACCACCACAACAGAGTCTAATTAAGTACCATTGCCTGTCCTGGAACCAATGGCTGGCTCACAGAAAACCCACAGAAACCCAACTGCTTCTACCCCCCAATTACTGAGATTAAAGGCGAGTACCACCACTCTCGGAGCTTTCATTCCTTTGCTGGAGTTGTTTTTAAAATTAGTAATGGTGTGTGGTGATATTGTGTTCCCCAAAATATTGTGTACCCTAATAAATTTATCTGGGGTCAGAGACAGAACAGCCACTAGATACAGAGGCTACAAAATGGTTGCACTCACACCTTTAATCCTACCATTCCAGAGGCAGAAATCCATGTGTTCAAGAATACAGTCAAGCATGGTGACTCATGCCTTTAATCCCAGAAAGCGAGCCTTTAATCCCAGGGAGTGATGGCAGATAGCAGAAAGGTATATAAGGTGTGAAGACCAGGAACTAGAAGCATTTGGCTGGTTAAGCTTTCAGGCTTTCGAGCAGCAGCTCAGCTGAGATTCATTCTGGATGAGGACTCAGAGGCTTCAAGTCTGAGGAAACAAGACCAGCTGAGGAACTGGTGAGATGAGGTGGCTGTGGACTGTTCGGTCTCTCTGATCTTCCAGCGTTCACCCCAGTACCTGGCTCAGGTTTGATTTTATTGATAAGAACTTTGAAGATGGTGGCATATTTTCTTGTCTTGTTTTGTTGAGAGAAGACCTTGCTGTGTAACCCAAGCTGGTCTCAAACTCTTAGCTCTCTGGCCCTACCCTTCTGAATGCTAGGATTTGGGAATGTCTGTATCTTTGTGTCATTGCTTGTATCAGAAAGAATGCTTTCAGTATTTCATCATAACTGTAATAATTTTTGTAGATTTGGGGAAGATGCTTGTAACCATATGAACAAATTATCTTGTATTCTTGTTTCAATAAGTGATGGCATCACGAATAGGTTTTCAATTTTTATTCATTTTTATGTGTGTATTAATTAATGAGAACACCTTACAACCCCCCCCCCCGCAATTTTATTTTATTTTTTTTTTGACACAGTATCTCGTGCAGTCCAGGCTGGTCTCATACTCATTATATAGCCAAGGGTGACAAGTGTCATGGCTCAAGTGTGCACTCTAGCTCTCTTGTATGCTCTCCCTTTCACTTTTCTTGAGATGGGTGTTATCACTGTTACCCAGGTTGGTCATGAACTCTTAGGCTCAAACAATTAAGCCTACCTTAGGCTCCCAAATTCTGGAACCACAGATACGCATGACTCTCTTCTAAATTAAAATCATTAGTTTTCAAATATTAAGCAATTAATAAAGATCAATTTAGTATTTCTATAATAAATCCTGCTTAGCTATAATGTGGCTATTGAGCGGGGCTCAGCCTGAATCACCTTGCTAGCATACACAGGTGTAATATGGAAGGACTCATTAGGGATAACAAAAAGACATAGCTATTAGGAAATTGCTGGGGACTTTAGGAGTTTTGTGCCTGGAAGAAGGGACAAAGGCTGAACTATATTTTAAATTTGTTTGTTTGTTTGTTTATTCTGTTTTTCGAGACAGGGTTTCTCCATGTAGTTTTGGTGCCCGTCCCGGATCTCGCTCTGTAAACCAGGCTGGCCTCGAACTCACAGAGATCCGCCTGCCTCTGCCTCCTGAGTGCTGGGATTAAAGGTGTGCACCACTGCAGCCTGACTTAAATATTTATTTTTGAGGCAAGGCTTCTTGTAGGGCAAGCTGGCCACAAACTTGCTATGTGGCCAGTGCTGTCTTTGAACTCCTGATTCTCTCCCCTCACCTCCCAAGTGCTGGGATTTTAGCTTTGGGTCATTGCTGTGGGATGCCTTTCTATAAGCTATAAATATATGTTGCTCTCATTGGTTGATAAATAAAGTTTGGCCAATGGTGAGGCAGAATAAGGTTAGGTGTGTACTGAAGACAGAGGCGAAGAAGGTGGAGTCAGGGAGTCGCCAACCTGTCATCCAAGGAGCAACATGTAATGGGACACAGGCAGAACGGGTGCTGATACATAGATTGATAGTAATGGGTTGAGTTAAATTATATGAGCTGACTAGCAGGCCATCTGAGAGATTTGCCCGGACCGTGGGTCTAGGCAGGACCAAGGCCACCACTCTGGCTATTTGCTTATACATACACTGTGGCTATATAACTTAAGCTAGCCTAGAACTCACGATGTAGTTCAGGCTGGCCTTGAGTGCTCGGAAATCTGAAGCATGATCCTAAATTAGTCTCTATAAATTCTCAGACTGAATGGGGGTGGGAGGTTGAGATCCTGTCTCCACCCGCTTTATATTCCTGTCTCCACCTCCCTAGTGCTGGGATTAAAGGCATGCATCCCCACTCTGTCTCTCTTTTAGACTGGTTCAGTCTTGTGTGGCCCAGGGTGGCCTTGAACTCCTGATCTTCCTGCTTCCTCCTCACAAGTGCTGAGATTAAAGGTGTGTACCACCACTGTCTGGCCTCTATGGTTAACGCTCTGCCCTCTGATCTCCAGGCAAGCTTTATTTGTCAGAACACAAACAAAATAAAACACAACAGAAATCCTCCTGCCTCAGAGCCCCCAAACTGTTGGGATCATGTCTTTGTATTGTACACTCAGCTGTTAAGGAAAGGCTAATGAGTGTGGCCCAAATTC
Source organism: Peromyscus maniculatus bairdii (assembly GCF_049852395.1). Taxonomy (NCBI): domain Eukaryota; kingdom Metazoa; phylum Chordata; class Mammalia; order Rodentia; family Cricetidae; genus Peromyscus; species Peromyscus maniculatus. Next base: position 60,293,452 of record NC_134858.1, on the reverse strand, counting down.
TGGGATTACAGGCCTTCACTGTTAACACCAGCTCCAAACATAGGGCCCAAGAAGGCAAAGGTGCTTGAGGGTCAGGGAAACCAGGTGAGGCCCTGTCAGTCAGTCTGTCCTCTCAGCAGGGACAAAACTTCCTCAGTTTGGAAGAGGGCGGTGGTTGTGAAGACTCAACAAAACAGGCTGCCTTGGTATATTTTAAAAGCAGCGATCAGCTGGACTCAGACATTGGAAATAAGTGAAAGGAGAGGGGGTAAGGATGCTTTTGAGACTTTCGTTTTGAAAGTTGACCGAATACTCGATAATAGTGAGATTCTTGGGAAAGGAGCAAGACTGGGTCAAAGGTCTCCTTGACAGGATGAATGGGAGGTGATGAGGAGATTCGGAATAGATACTAGGTGGTAGCTAGTAACATTCATGAATCAACCTCTTTTTAATTCATTCATTCATTCATTAATTTTGAGACTTGTAACCCTAACTGACCTGGAACATACTTCCTATGTAGATCAGGCTGGTCTCAATCTCACAAGAGATCTGCCTACTCTGCCTGGAATGCTGGGGTTAAAAGTCTGCACCCCTCCCACTTTCATAATAATAATAATAATAATAATAATAATAATAATAATAACAAAATAACAATAATAATATTGTTTCTTTTGGAATAGGATCTCATGTACCCTAGGCTTGCCTGCAACTGGAACCCCTGATCTTTTACCTCCCTACTACTGGGATTTCAGGCATGCAACCCCATGCCCAGTTTTAGGCAGTGTTGCAGATCACATGGCCTCTTGTATATTAATTAGGCAGTTAGGTAAACAGTCCACAAGGGGAGCCGGATCTCTAGGTCTGCCTGGATTATGATTGGGTAATGAAGTCTAAGATGCAGATGCGTGAAAATCCTTCTATTATAGACCAAAAGACAGAGTTGAATAGTAGTTCTCGGTGGTTGAATAAAGATCATGGACTGAGTCCTAGATTCGCCCCTATTTAAAGATTAAACCAAAGCTGGACATGGTGGCACGTGTCTTTAACTCCTCTGGGAGGCAGAGGCAGGTGACTCTTTGGGAGTTTAAGGCTAGTCTGCTCTATATAGCTAGTTCCAGGGCTGCATAGTGAGACTCATAGTGAAATGGGGTGGGGGGGAGGGAGAGGGGGGAAGGAGGGAAGAGGGAGAGAGAGAGAGAGGGAGAGAGAGGGAGAGGGAGAGGGAGGGAGGGAGAGAGAAGCAGGCTGAGCTGCCCCAGGGAAGGAGATAGGAATGGAATGTCAGGACAGTGACAGTGATGTGGAGGAAAGTTCAGGAGAACTGTTTCAAGAGAAAGCAAGCACAGCAGCTGTTAGCAGTTCCCTCTAGCCAAGTTAGATAAGACCCGAGCGCCGAGAGTGGGCTCTGCAAAGGTATAGATGAACAGTAGTCGTCTTAATAAATGGTCAAGATGGTGGCAGTCTAGCTGCATCAGGGTAGGTTGACAGGCCGATGCCACTGAGGAAGTGGGAACAAGCACTGTAGAAAAAGGAAGTCATATTTGCGAATTTATTCAGTGAAGAAAGCAGAGAAATAGAGTAGCCACTGAAGGCAATTTTGGATCCAAAGCAAGTTTAAATTTAAGTAAGAGGAATTTTGATAAGTTTATATGCTGATGAGAATGATTCAGTGGAGGAAGGGGGCAGGAAACTCAAAAAACACTGAAGTAAAAACTTTAGGAACCTGGGAGTGAAAATAATCCAGGTCGCTGGTCAAGACCTGGCCTTGAATTCTGAGACACTTCAGAGTAACTCAAATGTTAAGATAATTTTGGGCCAGGCAGTGGTGGCGCACGCCTTTAATCCCAGCACTCGGGAGGCAGAGCCAGGCAGATCTCTGTGAGTTCGAGGCCAGCATGGGCTACCAAGTCAGTCCCAGGAAAGGCGCAAAGCTACACAGAGAAACCCTGTCTCGAAAAACCAAAAAAAAAAAAAAAAAGATAATTTTGGTAGTGAAAAAGGCTGGGGTTTTGCAGGAAGTAGAGGAGCCCTTTAGTAGAGCGTAGGCATGAAATAACCTTTCTTCTAGTCTAAATATCAATATAGTTGGAGAAAATACTTTTGGGACTAAGCATACCTCCCCCTAAACCATTTTCCCCTCTTAATGAGTCTTTTGATCCCAATGCTATTCATCACCATTAGTAATTATATCTTTATTAGTTCACAGATCCGTCCCCTGTGAGTGACAGGACAGTGATCTTGCCTAATTTCTAAACTCACAGGGCGAGTTGGCGAATGGAAGTTAGCCGGATTTGTCTTTGGACACCCCGTTAAATACTGTTTGAGCGAGTCTCTTTTCTCCTCTGAGCTTTTATTTCGGAAAAGATACCGTGAGAATGACAATGTTTTCTTTGACGACCTCATTGCTTCATCGTAAGGATCCGCGTCAAAGGCCCCGGAAACAACCAAACTGACTAGTTGTGGCCCACAGGCAGCCGTGTTCGGTGCAGGTGCGGAATGGGAGGCGTTGTGCCTTCTGTCAACAGGGGCTCAAGCCGATAGCCCAAGGGCGAAGCTCAGGCCAACAAGCCCTAGCTGCTGCCTCATTCCGGGATGCTCCTGGCCGGGCCGGCGTGGGGGCGGGGAGGCCGAGGTAGTAATAACTGTCAAACCTCCGGCTTGGCGCCATTATTTAAATAGTACGTGCCGGTCTAGCAACTGTGCGTGCCCGGGGCGGGGCGGCGAGCTCCAGGAGCGGGGCGGAGGCCAGGGGCGGGGCGGGAAGGCTGAGGGGCGGGGCGGGGGCGGAGCCAAGCCAGCTAGAGGGGAGGGTCCAGCGCGGCCCCCGGCGAGCTTCACTGCGCTTGCGCTGACAGACGCAAGATGGCGGACAGTGCGGAACTAAAGGTAAAGCGCAGCTCGAATTCACTTCTAATATTCGGCCGCGGAGACGGCGCCGCTGGTGCCGGGGGGGATGGGTCGGACCCTGGGGGGGCCGCTCGGGCCGGGCTCCACCCGGGTCTGGAGTTGTAGACGGGAGAGGCGCTCCGGGCCTCAGTAGAGGGGGCCTGGCTGCGGCGGGCCGTGGGCCCCGGGTGCCTCGGGGGCGCTGACGGGTCGTCCCCGGCGTGTTATTGTTGTGGGCGCCTCTGGCGGGGGTGGCGGGGCGAAGAGAGAGTGAGTCGGGACGTGGCGGCAGCGGCGGTCCCCGGGGCTCGGGTGCCTCACCTTGCAGCCCGCCTCCCCGCCCCCCCTCACGGGCAGCCGGGGGCTGGGGGGGGGTAGGGTGCGCTTGGAAGCGGGGGATTGGGAAAACTGCCCCGCCGCCGCTTCCTCTTCCTCTTTCGCGGTCCCGGGCTCCTGTCAGGCGCTGCGCTCGGACCCCCGGGAACTTGGCTCCGGCCGCCCCGCCCCTCCGCGGCGCCCAGGCGCCCCCGCCCCGCTCGCAGCCGCTGCTCGCCTGTCAGTGGGTGCCCGGCCAGTGGGAAAGCGCGATCCTGGGGCGATCGGCTGGGGGACACGGGGGAGAAGCTCTTGGAAAGTTTAGCGAGCCCGGAGCCGGCGTTGGGGGTTCGGCGAAGGGGTTGCAAGGGGAGTCTGCCGGGGCGGGACGTTACTGTTTTTCTCTTGGTGCCGGGCCACCGGGGTGGGTAGGGGAGTAACCCCCTGGAAGAGTGTGCATTTGGGAGTGGTGGTGGGGATGCACCTCTCTACTCTCTTGCTGTCGCTGGTGTGGCGGCTGAGAGCAGTCTTGGGGGTCTCTGTACATACCATGATGGCGATGCTATAGCTGATGGAGGTGAATGGTTTGTGTTTATATCCCCCAGTTGCCTTTTGTTTGTTAGGGACATCTTGCTGGCCATGTTGTAAACGAAATTCTCCTCCCACCCCCCATCCTACTCCAACCTCCAATAAATAGAATGTTCCATCGTTCCTCTCAACTGTACCAATTACTCATGCCTCGCGAAATTAGATGAAAGGGTGCCCCCTTTCCCCCGCTTTTTCTCCCACCCCAATCTTTACCTGATGATGGCTTCTTTACCGAAGCAGATATACCACTACACAAGCAGTTGGGGGAGGGCTGGTGGAACCCTTATGATTGGATTGTGACAAATGGGGCTCCGCTTGAATAATTTTGGTTTAGTAGCAGGCAGTTCTTAACTAATGCATATTATTTAGAGGCTCTGAACACGGTATTCCCTTTTCTGGCTTCCTGTGTGCGAACCAAACAGCTGGTTATATAGCCCATCAGAGAACAGTGGAGACTGGGCTATGCAATTGTAAATCTTCAGGGGGGATTTAGAAATTCTTTTTATAATCAATAAAAATTACTAATTTTTTTCTCCATTATGATGAGAAAACTTCTAGAATAAGCAGACCATTACATTTGTTTCTGGGCACTTTTGTGTGTGGAAAAGTATCACTGGAAGATCCTTTTTCTCTAGTAACTTTGCAGTGTTAACATTCCAAGATTTTTGTATTAAGATCTTTGTACAAGATTTGAGTATTTGTTCTTTTAAGTTTACTTCTAATTACTAACTTGTTTAAAACAGAATATGTTGAATGGAGAGTTCCTTTTGTTTGTTTGTTTTTTAAAGATGGATTTAGTCTGTAGCTCACGTTGGCCTGGAACTTGCAGAGATTCTCCAGCCTTTACCTCTCTAGTGCTGGGATTAAAGGTATCCACCACTATGCTCTACTTGGATGGTTTCATTTATCTCAATTTCAGACTATTGACTTCACTGAGAAAGCCTCAGAAATTAGAAATTTTGGAGATAATCAACTTGCAAATAAAAACAAACAAACAAGCTGGGTGATGGTGGCACATGCTTTTAATCCCAGCGCTGGGGAGGCAGAGGCTGGAGGATCTCTAAGTTTAAATCCAGACTGGTCTATAGAGTGAGTTCCAGGACAGCCAGGACTACACAGAGAAACCCTCTCTTGAACCCCCCTTCCCCTAAAAAAAAAGAATCCAAACTCAAAAAACCCAAGCAAGCAAGCAAGCAAGCAAACAAACCAGAGCTCAAGTATGTGTGTTTTGTATTCTTCTGATAGTCACTGTGATGTTGTCATCTTTTTTTGTTGTTTGTTTTGGTTTTTGAGACAGGATTTCTCTGTAGCTTTAGTTGTCCTGGAACTCACTTTGTAGATCAGGCTGGCCTCAAACTCAGAGATCCACCTGTCTCTGCCTCTCTAGTGACAGGATTAAAGGAATGCGCCACCACTGCCTGGGTGTTGCAGTCATCTTTGCCTCCTAATATTAATTTTATTAGGAGTCTATTTGAAAAATAGCTAGCCAGGTCTTTTATTTATAAACTGTGGAGTAAGGTTGAAAAGCTTGTGGGAAAAGTACATGCATGCAGAGAGATGACCTTCTTTGTTCTTTCAGGAGTTTTAAGAAAATGCCTCTGGGGCCAGGTGGGTGGTTCAGAGCCTTTAATCCCAGCACTCAGGAGCCAGAGGCAGGTAGATCTCTGTGAGTTTGAGGTCACCTGGTCTACAGAGCAAGTTCCAGGACAGTCAGGGCTACATAGTTAAGACCCTGTCTCAAAAAACAAACAAACAAAAAGAGAAAGAAAGAAAAGAAAAGAAAGTGCCTTTGGGGATAGATGAGATCCCTGGAGTGAGTCTTGTTAGGTAAAGTTTCTCTTTACACATGCTGAACGCTTAACGGGAAATGGTGTTTTTCTAAAACTGGTTTCCATTTTTTCACCACCTCTAAAATCTCCTTGAGAGTTTTCCAGAGGGCTTGTTTTCCACTTCTGTGTTTCTGTTAGTGTGTCATTGTATGTGCCTGCGACTTCGAGGAGCTGTGATAGATTCCTTAGCTGGTGATAGCTGTGTGGTTAGGTTTGCTGTTCTCTTTTGGGGAGTAGGCGAGGTGACAATAGAAATGCCTACCATAGTTACTTAAGAATGCATATAAATTTTTTTTTTTGTGCAGTGAAGTCTGGAAGATATTCTCTCAGAAATAATTTTTCAGGGTGTGTGTGTGTGTGTGTGTGTGTGTGTGTGTGTGTGAGAGAGAGAGAGAGAGAGAGAGAGAGAGAGAGAGAGAAAGATTGATTGATTTTTGGAGATGAATATCATATAGTCTAATAAAATAGAGAAATCCAAATAATAATTAGAGGGAGAAAACCCTAGGTGTTTTTTTTTTAATGGAAATACCTAACTAATAGGAGCCACTGATCAAATACTGATTTTTTTTTTCCTTATCCCAATTCAAAACCCACATTTGACTGTGCTGTGGATTGTATTCATAACTATTTTCCTAATGGCCCTTTTAGTGAATCCTTTTAAATCTATAGTGATTCTGCAAAGATCAAATGGAAAAAACAGATCTGTATTCCCTGTAGGGATAGCTTGAAGATATTGCCAGTATTACAAGATTGTGAGTCATAGATATCAAAATGAGTTCTATGTGCACTTTTACTTATGAAAAGTTTAATTTTTCATTAGAGGAATACCCACAAGTGACTTCTGTGAGGCTGTGAAGGTGAAGGCACTTCAAGTGTGCAGACCTAGTGGTCTTGGTAGTGAGAACCTGACAGTTTCATTGCTCCTTGGATTTGTTTGTTTTTTAGACAACCTCTCTCTGTAGCTCTGGCTAGCCTGGGACTTGTTTTGTAGACCAGGCTGACCTCCAAGTCACACAGATCTGACTGCCTTTGCTTCTGGATTGCTGAGATTAACGATGTGTCATCATGCCTGGCTGTAGATCCTTTAAAAATACTCTTTTAGAGCTGGGTGGTGGTGGCAGCAGCGGTGCATGCCTTTAATCCCGGCACTGGGAGGCAGAGCCAGGCGGATCTCTGTGAGTTCAAGGACAGCCTAGGCTACAGAGTGAGTTCCAGGACAGGCTCAAAGCTACATAGAGAAACCCTGTCTCGAAAAAACAAACAAACAAGCAAAAAAAAAAAAAAAACAACCAAAAAAACAAAAAACCCTCTTAGATCTGGGCAGTGGTGGCGCACACCTTTAATCTTTAATCCCAGCTTTTGGAGGCAGAGGCAGGTGGATCTCTTGAGTTCGAGGCCAGCCTGGTCTACAGAGCAAGTTCCAGGACAGCCAGGGCTACACAGAGAAACTGTCTCGAAAAAAAAAAAAAAAAAACCAATAACAACAAAAAACAGCCTCAGATAACAACAAAACACCCTAAGCCAGTGGTTTTCAACCCTCTTAATGCTTTAATACAGTCCCTTATGTTGTGGTGACCCCCAACCATAAAATTATATCTTTGCTGCTTCATAAGTATAATATTGCTGCTGTTATGAATTGTAATGTAAATATCTGATATGTGATATGCAGGATATCTGATATTCAACCCCTGTGAAAGGGTCATTTGACCCCCCCCAAAGGCATCTTAACCCACATGTTGAGAACTGCTGCCCTAAACCAAGAAAAAACAAACAACAATAACAAACAAAAATAAATATTTCTCTTATACAGACAGGGATTCACTTTGTAGTTCCTGATGGCCTTGAGTTGACAACCTTGCCTCAGTCTCCAGAATGCTGGGCCCTCAGCATGAGCCACCACACTCACCTTCCAAAGCCATTATTTTTTCTTAACAAATGTTTTTTGCATTAAAACTCAACGTAAGTTATATTGCTATTTTAACTCACAGGAGAAACAGTAGGAGGGAAGGATTCATTGCTTTCAAGGAGTAAATAATGGAATCCAATGAGAAGGGAAGCCATACTTTTTAAAGTATCTGCTGTGTAAGCGAATCAGTAAATTTTGTTGTCATATCTGTCTCTTTATTTTCAACAAATAACCACTTAGTTTTGATCTCTGTGGTGTAATTTGTCTGCTTTTATTTCACATAGAGGCAAGTAAATCTGACATTTTATTCATGGATTTGATTTTAATCTCTCTGACTTGCTTTTGTGAAATGCTGCATTTAGATGGCTTTTGTTTTATGTCACTTCTTGGGAAGTGTATTTTAAAACAATTTGAAAAACACTTTAGTTTTTAAGTATTTCATGTAATTGTTTTGAAATATTGCCGCCTTTTCCTTGGTGGTTTTCTCCGGGTGAGTGCATTGTCTTTCTCTTCAATGAGTGTCTTGTAATCCCCTTTGATTGCAGTAGTTCTTAGTAGTGAGACCATAGCTGATTAACCTTGTGTCTCTCCTGGTGAACTCCATCAGCATGCTGCTCCAGGGTTCATGCTGAGGCTTTTGATTCCAATGTAATTTGTACCCTTTCATGCTGGTAACTAGGGATAAGAAAATAAAGTGATTTGTGGTTGTAGTGGGATCTAGGAAGAAATATCTGCCTCAGAAAGTAGAATTTTATAAAATGTAGCCTATTAAAAACTAAACAAAAACTTGCTTTCTTCACAGAATTGATGGTACTGTTTTCTTAAGTGTTCAGCTCTGTTACTAAGCATTTATTTTTTGAGATAGTAGTTTCATGTAGCCCCAGCTGGCCTTAAACTGTGTAGCTGAAGATGACCTTGAACTCCTAATGTGTTGAGATGACAGGCATAAGCCATTATGCTCTACTATCTTGTGTTTGAAGACTATAGTATCTTATTTGTGTACTTCTGTTCAGTTTATACTGCATCACATTATAGTCTTTGCTCTTTACAATAGTTTTTCGAAATAGGAGAGGAATATAAGAGGTAAAGAAGCCTAGAAAAGACAAGTTTTAACAACACATGGTGGCAAGAACTTGCGTGTAGGTCTTTGGTTTCAAAGCTCTTCATAAGCCTCCCCAAAGATGTCAGGGCAGTCCTGGAGGTGGTAGGCACCTAGCTCACAAAGAGTTGTCATGTTGCTAACATGTTTCCTTTTGCTCTATGCAAGGGTATTTTGGGGGATACTCTCTATGCTTTTTGTAAGCTTTCTTTTTCTTTTAATTTTAATTTTTTTATTTTTTTCGAGACAGGTTTTCTCTCTGTAGTTTTGGTGCCCGTCCTGTAGACCAGGCTGTCCTTGAACTCACAGAGATCCTCCTGGCTCTGCCTCCAGGCCACCACTGCCCAGCCCTAAGCTGTCTTTTTATTAAAGACAAGGTTTCACAATATAGCCCTGGCTGGTCTGTAATTCGCTATGTAGATCATGCTGGCCTTGATCTCATAAAGAGCCACCTGCCTTTGTCTCCACAGTGCTGGGATTAAAAGTGAGTGCCACCATGTTTGGAGTTCGTTAGTTGGAGTCATACAAATTAATTTTCTTTTTTAATTTTGAGGTTTTATTTTTATTTTATGCCTTTGAGTGTTTGCCTAAATGTTATGTCTATGCACACCGATCATGCAGTATCCACAGAGGCCAGAAGAGGGCGTTGGATCCCCTGGAATTGGAGTTAACAGATGGTTGTGAGCCACTGCCTTGTGGATGCTGGGGATAGAATTCTGGCTTCTGGAAGAGCAGCCACTGCTCTTAACCACTGAACCATCTCTCCAAGCCCCCACTTTTTTGCTTTTTGAAACAATCTCACTATGTACCTAACACTAATCTCCAACTAACTAAAGCATGCCAATTTTTGCAGTTACTATTTTGCTTAGGAAACTGTCATAAAATACTAAAAAGAAGACAGAAAAGTGGCACGTAATTCCAGCTCTCAGAAATACTATGGTTAACATCTAGGCATCTATCAATTTAGACCTTCTGTAACTGTAGATGTATCTATATTATCACAAAAAGGGATCACAATATTAAACATTGTTATTATTTATTTATTTTTTGAGATAGGGTCTCTCTGTTATGTAGGTCTGGCTGTCCTGGAACTTGCTGTGTAAAACAGGGTAGGCTTGAAACCTCAGAGATCCACCATGCCTGGCATACGTACTCAATACACACACACACACACACACACACACACACACACACACACACACACACAGTGTCACAAGTAGCAAGTAGCCTGGGTTGGCTTTAGATTCTCTGTGTAGTGTTAGATAACCTTGAACGCCTGATTCTTCTCTCCACCTCCCCAGTGTTGGAGTTATAAGGCATGCCTGGTATATGTTGGGCTGGGGATTGAACTCAAGCATCGTGAATATTAGACTGGCAGTTTATCACCTGAACTACATCCATAGCTTTTTTTTTTTTTTCTTTGTAATCTGTTGTTTTTGTGATAAGCCTTTCAGCTTTGTAGATATGAATCCAGGTTACTTTGTATTTTATTCTTATATTAACTCAACATTATATAATTGGTTTTTTGTTTGGGGAGGGGGCTGGGATTGAACCCTTGTGATTTTCATGCCTTGACAGATAGCCTTGTGTAAAACTTTGCAAGTGTTCATTTTAACAGCACAGACTTTCGAACTGTAGAGAGCAGTGTAGATGCTTTTCTGATTCAGGTGTCCTGAGTGAAGAGAATCAGCAACTCTTAGCTTATTTCTTTTTTTATCTTCATTGTTCTTCTGTCCTATGTCAGGTAAGATTACTAAATGATGTAAACAAACAATGCATCTGAATCAGAACATTTGATAAAGAATGAACTTGATGATGAGGTAGCATATTTAATTGATTTCAAGTATGTTTGATTTTGGAAATTATATAAAGTAATCAAGTATTGTGAGTTTTGTGTATTAGGTGCTTGTCAGTTTTAAATGGCATGTTGAAACTATTGAACATTAATATAGAGAAAGTAGAAATGAGAACAACTTCCCATTTTTTAATGTGGAATCAGTGTTGCCATGGTTTTTAATTGGTAGGTAATGCTGTTTGGAGGAGCTGATTATGGAAAGGTTACATAGGCTGTGGAAATATTTTTCTATTTTAAGAGGAAACCTTTTGGGGTTATGGTAATTAATAAGTGCACATGTAAGTTATGAATGCTTTTTTCTTTTCTGAGGCTGTGTTACTGCATAGTCCAGGCTAGTCTCAAACTCAGGATTCTCTTTGCTCAGCTTCCCTAATGCTGAGACTACAGGTGTGTGCTAGCACCCCACGTGATGAAGTTCATCTGTGGAATGGATTGTTCTAGATTTGTTGATTTGCTCTTCGTTAGCGTTCTTTCTGAGTAGTTTTGAAGTACTTAGTTGTTTTGTCTATAAGTGTGAGTGATCTGGGATTTATGCTTTGACTTTAGATGATTAGGTAGTGACTCACAGAAGACCCCTGGGGTAGGCAGAGGCCAAGAGCAATAGCTCCCACCCAGTGCACAGCCGACTGTCAGGGCAGCCACTGCAGTGCCTGGTTGAGCCGGCTTGAGGCTTTCTCAGGATGCGGCTCCCTAGGGTGCGTGCGTGTGCAGTGCTAGCATAGTTGCCCTGTGCTGTGGTAATCTGCCTCTGCTTCTCCTCCTGTGGGAAGAAGCTCTTCCGAGCCCTCCGCTTTTGGTTTCAGTGTCTCATGTTAAAAGGCTGTCACTCACTCAGAGCTTTCCCCCAGACATTTAGGAAGAAACCATGCTTTCCCCAGTGTTTTTTTTAGATCAAGCAAATAAAGCAAGTGTAAACCTTTCGAACAGGAGCCAGTCCCAGAATCTGACAGTGCTGGTGCAGATGCGCCTATGTTTGAAAACTTCCCTTCTGTACCTTTCCTGCTGTTCTTGCTTTCAGTTTCTCTTTTTGGTTGCCATGTTAATTTCACACAATTAGTTCTTTCACCCTGTGACTCCTATCTATAAAAACTTTCAGTGGAGATGGGCGTGGTGTTGCACGCCTTTAATCGCAACACTTGGGAGACAGAGGCAAGTGGATCTCTGAGTTCCAGACCACCTGGGCTATATAGTGAATTCTAGGACGATCAGGGCTATGTAGAGAGTCCCTGTCTTTTCCCCCTCCCTCGCTCATTACCCTCCCCCAAACCCCAAAAGCAACAAACAAAACAAAAGGAAACAAAACCCCTTCAGTGGCCTCCCATAGAACTGTCAGTCTTGGCTCTCCTGGTTTGATACTCAGGACTCTCTCTCTCCAGTTTCACTTGAGTCCACTTGATGTGGGCTGTGCATCCTCAGCTGCAGCAGAAGTCCATAACTGAAGAGCAGAGTTGTTAATTTGCTCTGTTGTTGGCTGGTGTTCTGTCACTGTCCAGGAGAACTGCTTAACAAATTCTGTTACTGGTCCTTCTGGTCAGGAAGCAGGCTGATGCTCATTTCTGCTGCTGTGACAATCTAAATTGGAAATGTTTCTAGACAGTGTCATATCTTTACTTTTTCCATGCTATTTCCTAGATTAACTGGAATAGTGTTAAGTCTGGGATAATTTTTTTGAGATACTTATTTATGTGTATGAAAGTTTTGACTGCGTGTATGTATGTACATCATGTATGTACCTGTTGGATATCTTATAATTGGGGTTGTGGGTGGTTGTGAGGTGCTGTGTGAGTGCTGGGAATTGAACCCAGATCCTGTGCAAGAGCAACAAGTGCTCTTATTCTGAACCATCCTCTCCAGCCCCCAGGATAATTTATGAAAGACTCTTTCTGAGATGAGTTTATACTATGTAGCTCAGGCTGGCCTGGAATCTACTGCCTCAGCCTACTTGAAAGCTGGGATTATTAGAGTAACAAATTAGTTGTGTTTATGCATGTTTAGGTGAGTGGGGAAAATGGTGATAGAATCATATGCAGTTTAATACCATATAGGTCACATATTTAAAGAATTAAATTAATTGCTTTTTGTGTGTATTCTCCAAGTTGTACAATTATTCCTGCAGTCAGCTATAGGATTTCTCACCCTAGAAAGAAACTGTTCTTCAGTTGTAACAGCCATTTCCATGTTACTTTGGCCTCAGTTACAGACAATTGCTGATCTGTAGTTTGTCTGTAGATTGGTCTATTTTGGTATTTCATATGAATGGAGTTGTATGATTTGTGGCCACTTATGCCTGGCTTCTATTCATTTTTTTTCTACTTGCATTAAGTAGGTATCAATAAATTTGTAATTTATTATATGTGTATTTATCTAGATTAGAACGGAAACTCTGCTTGTAGAAGGACCTTGTGTTTATAAAATGTATGTATAAGTACATAAATTGATCTGTTTTATACATGATAACGTAATTTACTTTCTTTTTTAAAAAATCACTTCATTTATTTTATGTGCATTGGTGTTTTGCCTGCATGTATGTCTGTAAGGGTGTCGTGTCTTGGAGTTACGGACGTTGTTAACTGCGACATAGGTGCTGGGAACTGAACCTGGGTCCTCTGGAAGAGCAGTTAGTGCTCTTAACCACTGAGCCATCTCTACAGCCCCTTCTTTTCTTTTCTTTCCTTCCTTCTCCCTCCCTCCTTTCCTCCTTCCTCCCTCCCTCCCTCCCTCCCTCCCTCCCTCCCTCCCTTCGCCCTTCTCTCTCTTTCTTTTCAAGACAGGGTCTCTCTAGCCGGGCGGTGGTGGCGCACGCCTTTAATCCCAGCACTCGGGAGGCAGAGGCAGGCGGATCTCTGTGAGTTCGAGGCCAGCCTGGGCTACCAAGTGAGATCCAGGAAAGGCGCAAAGCTACACAAGAGAAACCCTGTCTCGGAAAACCAAAAAAAAAAAAAAAAAAAAAAAAAAAAAAAAAAAAAAAAAAAAAAGACAGGGTCTCTCAATAAATAAATTATAAAAAAAGGGACAGGGTTTCTCAATAAATAATATATATATTATATATGAGAGATAGGTTCTCTCTCTGTCTTGGAACTCAGATCTGTCTTTCCTCTGCCTCTGGAATGCTGGGCATACACCACTACACTCACAATATACTTTAATTACTCAAAAAAAAAGTGTGTGTGTATGTGTTATGAGATATTTTTATTCTTTTTAATGCATAATATTGCAGTAAATATAATATTGTGTTTATAGAAGTTCATCTCCTGACGTCAATGCATATGTTAGATGTTCTTCTGGGGGTGTAACCTAGTGGCAGATTGTTTGCCTAAAACATTTGAGTTATTTATTGGCTTCAGCCCTGACTGCTGCAAAAGGAAAACAAAAAGTTCTTAAGCACCTATTTTGGTTTCTTGAGACTAGATTTTATTGTGTATCCCAGGCTGGCCCATGAACTGATAGTAATCTTGCCTGTTTCCCACATGCTGGGACTATGAGGCAGGGTGTTTCTATGCTTTTGTTATATTGTTGTTAAAAGTAATTCTCACTTTTCTTCTTTCTCTCTTTTCTTTGGGGTAGGTAGCGTGGGGGGTTGGGGGGTTCTGGAAATCAAATCCAGGGTCTTGTGCATGCTTAAGCACATGTTCTACCATTGAGCTGTTTCTGTAACTGAACTACATTTAACTAATCCAGTATAATGTTGGAGTTGCATTTCAAATAGATGTGACAAACACAACGGCGGCGGGTAGGGGTTGGTGTGCTAAGGAGAAATGGAGTGTGGGCCCTTTATGAGGTTCTGGCAGGGCATGGCAAAGCACTTCTGCGGTTGAGTTTCTGAGTGTGAGCAAGCTTGTTTCTAGTTTCATGGCACAGTGCTTAAAATAGAACTTAACATGCTATCTTGTACTTGATGGTGAATTTAAGTTTTTTTTTTCCCCTTAAAAAAAAAAAGTAAATCATATGGGTCTATTCTTAAAGATTGGTAAGGTTTCAGAGTGAATATATAGTTTTTCTTTTTTTTTTCCTTCAAGATAGGGTTTCTCTGTGTAGCTCTACCTGTTCTGGAACTTGCTCTGTAGACCAGACTAGCCTTGAACTCAAAGAGATCTGCTTGCCTCTGCCTCCTGAATGCTAGGATTAAAGACATGTACCACCACCGCCTGGCTCTTTTTTAAATTTCAAAGTATCTCTCTAAAGGGTATTTATTTTTCCTGCTTTTAAAGTGTTTTATTTGTATTATAGTATCTTTTTAGTTAACATGTAATTTCACATAATGTATGAGGTAAATGCTTTTCTAGTATTTTAAAATCCTTGTGGCTGGGGTGGTGACGGGCTTTGATCACCCACACTCACATGGCTGAGGCAGCCTAGTGTACATACGTAGTGATTTCCAGGCCATCCAGGAATACACCTGCTTCAAAACTAACTAACTAAATAAATAAAATAAAATAAAATAAAATAAAACAAAGTCATTGTTATGGATTCTAGGCTCCTGCAGGTTACTCATGAAAAGGAATGGGGAGGGATGGTCAGGCTTGGTGACACTCATAAAGGACATGGCATGAGCAGCCTGAGGGGAAGTCTCCTGTGGCTCCTGGTCTCAGAGCTTCCAGCCCACGTTTATCCCACTGCTGTAGGTCTGTAGTGGAGCAGAACATCATGGTGGTAGGGACTGGCCACCAGGAAACAGAGAGAGAGGAAGGGCCCCAGGACAAGGCACCCTTCAAAGGATCTCCCCTACTCCTAAGATTCCCACCAGTTTCCAAAATAGTACTGCCTGCTGGAGAACAAGCCTCCAAACACCAAGAGCCCATGGGGGACAAGTCCTATTCAAACCATGATGTGTTTCTGGCTTAGAACTTGGCTTGTAGTATGGTAGCTAGTATAAAAAGTATCTAACATTCTTCCATTCATTTATGTGTTTGGATGTGTGAGTTACTAAATTATAAGCTTGAGTATCTGTATGATTACTTAAGCAAAAATATGTATGTGTTATGATTATAAATGCAATGTATCAACTATTACCATCTCAGAGTATATCTCTCAGACCCTCGTGTTTCCCTGGGTATCTCCAGGGACTAGTTAAGCATTGTTTGGTATGCTGACAACTATAACATCAATGATGAATAAAGCTATTGTGACTTAGTATGATCAATACTGTGGTATGACTGAATTATACTAGTGGTGTATTCCCCATCACCAGACTCTTGGAATTGAAAAAAAAATAAATGCTTTAAAAATAAAACAAACTGGGCAGGCTATGTGGCTTGGCAGTAGAGTGCTTGCCTAAGATGCCCAAGGTCCTGAGTTTGATTCCATGCTCTCTCGTGCTCGCTCTCTCTCTCTCTCTCTCTCTCTCTCTCTCTCTCTCTCTCTCTCTCTCTCTCACACACACACACACACACACACACACACACACACACACACACACACACACACGAGTGAGGGATGTCAGGAAGACCGACTGGTTACATTTAATGCCTTGATGAAGCAATAAAACTTAGTGATTTGTCATCTATTCGGCCTTTGCTTAACTCCTAGAACATGCTGTTTGAAGTGCTTTTACTGATAGCAGGCCTGATGGTTAACTTAGAAAGAACCTAAGAAGTTGTTGAGTACAAATTAAACTCGAGGCCTTTCTAAGTGGAATACTTTTTTTACTTGAAGTAATTGCTTGGCAAAGCATGGTTATATAGAATGGATATTTGGCATACATTTTCTTGAAAATAAAGTGAGCCTGTCACTACAAGGAAAACAGCTGACAGTATTCATTGCTAATGATAAAATTTAAGCTCTCAGGGGGAAATTGAATTTTGGAAAACTACTCCATTTGCCACTATGAGTTTGACAGATTCCACACTCGACTCCTTTGATGAAGTTGGTGTGATATAAGCAAGTGTGTTATGTTGAAGACAGTAGTGAGCTGCAACAATGTTTGAAGCATTGTGCAACTTGGTGAACTCTCATTTGTTTTGACATTGGATTTCATGTAGCCTAGGCTAGTCTTGGACTATGGATGTAGTTCATTCAGCATGACCTTGAACTCCTGACCCAGGAGTTCATGCTAGGATTTCAGGTGTGTGCCACCATACTCAGCATTTTTTAAATAACTAGTGCATGGTTTTATAGTCATATCTGAGTAAAAAGATCAATTGGAATAGAAGTTAGACCAATGAATTTTGTTTGTATTTTGAGATAGGATTTCATGTAGCTCAAACTGGCTTTAAACTCAAATTGTAGCTGGTTTTGAACTTGATTTTGTTGTTGTTGTTTTGAGAAAGGGTCTCAGGAATCCCAGGCTGGCCTCAAGTTCTCTATTCACTGAAGATGATCTCGAAACTTCTGATCTTTCTGCTTTCACTTTTAAAGTGCTAGGATTATAGACATCTCCCACAATGCTTGGTGTATGTAGTGCTGGAAATCGAACCCAGGACTTCCCAGAGTTTCCTGCTAGGCAAACACTCTACCAATGAAGCTAGATTCCCAGCACTGACCTTCGATTTCTGGTTCTCCTATTTGTACCTCCCAAGTGCTGGAATTACAAATGTGTACCATTGTACTTCAAAATGACTTTGGTTTTTCGATACGGGGGTTTCTTTGTTTAGCCCTGGCTGTTCCTGTCCTGGAACTCGCTCTGTAGACCAGGATGGCCTCAAACTTAGAAATCCACCTGCCTCTGTCTTCCAAGTGCTGGGGTTAAAGGAGTGCACCACCACACCTGGCCTTCAGAATGACTTTATTTATTTATTTATTTATTTATTTGCTTTTTTATTTTTGAATTGGAGATAGGAGATTCATTTCCTAAATCTGTACTATTTACTTTTTCAAGGGGTGATCAGACTAGCTGGTATGTTTGGGGTAAAGTTTCTGCCCTCTGGTGGCATGGGTATGTTGCTCTGTCTAAATACATCCTCACTCAGGTGCTTAAGGAATATGCTGTGGGTTGAGGGCTGATACATTCCATTTGATTTCCTATGAAATACCAATTTCACTAATTTTGATCAGTTAGGCCAGAAGGTCAGCCAGAACTCATGGAGAAACTTAAATATATATTTTTCCAAACACCAAACAGGTAGTGGCCCTGACACTCAGTATTTTTTTGTTGTCATTGTTAAAGATTTATTTATTTATTATGTATACAGTGTTCTGCTCGCATGTATACTTGCAGGCCAGGAGAGGGTACCAGATTTTATTACAGATGGCTGTAAGCCACCATATGGTTGCTGGGATTTGAACTCAAGACCTCTGTGCTCTTAACCTCTGAGCTATCTCTCCAGCCCCTAGAATGACTTTTAATAAATAAGAAATATTCATTGTTATGGTTTCAGATTCTATATTGGAACAGCCTTTAAGAAATTGCCAGCTGGGCATGGAGTTGGTTCTCTCTTTGTGGAGTTGGTTCTCTCTTTCTACCTTAACACCATTTCTGAGAATTGACCTCAGGTCACCAGATTTGTGTAGCAAGCACTTTACTGGCTGACCAGTCTGACCAGTCCCCTCATTATTATTTAATGTTTATTTTGTTTTTAAGTGTGTGTGTGTGGGGGGGGCACACAGGTATGCACGTGTGCCAGTGCAGGTGACTGTGCAGCCAGAGGTGCAGGATCTACTGGAGCTGGAGTTACAGGCAGTTGTGAGCTGTCAACATGGGTACTGGGAATTGATATTGGGTCCTTTCTTAACTGTTAAGTGCTCTCAATTCCACTCATTACTGTTTGTCTGTCTGTCTGTCTATTTATTTGAGGCCGGGTTTCACTATGTCGTTCTGGCTGTCTTGGAACTTGCTATGTATGTAGTCCAGGCTGGCATTAAAATCAGAGAAGTGCCTGTCTCTGTCTACCCAGTGCTGGGATTAAAGGCATGCCTTATTACAGTTTTAAATGACATTTTTTTTCCTATTTTGCTGGACCTGGTGATGTATGCCTCTAAATTATGCACTAAGGAGTCCTCTCCAAGGGTAATTTTGAGTTCAAGATTAGCCTGAACTATATAGTAAGACCCTCTCTCAAACTAAGAAATGTGCAAGTGAATACAGGTCTGTTGGCTAGTTTTATGTCAGCTTGACATAAGCCTAGAGCCATTTTGGAAGAGCGAACCTCAGTTGAGAAAAAGTTCCAACTAGATTGGCCTGTGGGTAAACTTGTAGTGCATTTCCTTGATTGATGACTGGTGTGAGAGGCCCAGCCTACTATGGATAGTGCCACCCCTGGGTCTTGGGTACCGTGGTAAAAAAAGAAAGCAGGCTGAGCAAGCCATGAGGAGCAAGCCAGTAAGCAGCACTCCTCCATGGTCTCTGCATCAGTTCCTACCACCAGGTTCCTGCCTTGCTTGAGTTCCTGTGCTGACTTCTCTCAGTGATGGACTGTTACATCAAAGTGTAAGATGAAATAAACCATTTCTTTGGAGCTGCTTTTTGGTCATGATGTTTTTTCACAACCACAGAAACCCCATTTAAGACAAAGTCCAATATTTTCTATTTGATATATAATTAGTAGGTTTTTCTTTTTCCTCTTTGTATAGTCCTGGGGTTCAAACCCAGGGCCTTTTCCATGATAGTCAAAAGGCTCTACCATTGAGCTTCAGCTCCAACCCTAGAAACACAATTGATAGGTTCAACACAAAGGGGAGGGCATAGTCTCCATTTTCA
The DNA here is from genome assembly GCF_049852395.1 of Peromyscus maniculatus bairdii. NCBI lineage: Eukaryota > Metazoa > Chordata > Mammalia > Rodentia > Cricetidae > Peromyscus > Peromyscus maniculatus. The sequence goes on along the minus strand of NC_134858.1, from coordinate 60,274,363 downwards.
AGACTATAAAAGCTAGGGTTGGGGATTTAGCTCAGTGGTAGAGTGCTTGCTAGAGCGCTTGTGCCCTGGGTTCAATCCTCAGCATATATATATGTATGTGTATATACACACACTCATATATATATTTATGGAGAGAGAGAGAAACTTAAATTTTTGAAAAGAATATGAAGAGTCATACTATAGGAGTTTCTAGTTTAAAATGAGACTGTCCTTTTTACTTTGTTCTTGACATTTTTTATAGTTTAAAAAGACAAGAACAGTTCGCTTATAGAAAACATATCTGTTAACAAGTTAGCCAACCCATAGCTGCTGAGTGATGTCCTATGTTCTTGAAGCCAGTGTACTGAATGAGTGTGCTGGAAGTGCATTCATGGTATGAGATAGATAGATAGATAGATAGATAGATAGATAGATAGATAGATAGATAGATAGATATAGGTATGTATGTTTATTTATTAGGTTATGTCTCAACCCTGCATTGCTTTTTTTCAATGGTCATAGATGAGAATTATATAGACAAATGAACAGTCTGTAAGATGTGCTTTAACCTGAGTTTAGCTAATAATTTCCTCTCTAGCAGGGCTTAGCTCTTAGCAAATATATCTGTGATTGATTAACAATTTACATGTTTGTTTTTGTTTCTCTCCCTTTTGGGATAAAAGCCAAACATAGGCCATACAATTGGGTGTGTTTGCATTTTTGTCGATACTTTTTCCCCCCTATTTGACAACTTCATACATGTATATAATATATTTGGGCCACCCTACCCCATTTACACTTCTTAGGGTTATGGCCACCCTACCCCATCTACACATCTAGGGTGGTATCTGAAAGATTGATTTCTCCTTTCCTCCAGTTTTTTTTTTTTTTTTTTTTTTTTTTTGTAGGATTTTAAGACAACCAGATGTGGTGGCACATGTCTGTAACCCTAGCACTTGAGTGGTTGAGGCAGGAGGATGTCGTAAGTTTGGGGTCAGGCTAGTCTCCATAGGGAGTCTAAGGCTAGCCTGGGCTACATAGCAAGACACTGTCTTAAAAAGACTGGAAAAGAAACATTGGTTCAAATGTCCTTCTAATGAGATTTCAAAATACTGTAGCCTCTTAAAGGTAAAAGACCTTTTAAAGAGGTGTATAGTGGCAGGAGAGATGGTTCAGCTGTGAAATCATTGACATGATCAGACTTTACTAGAAAGAGCATTGAAAACATTGAGATACATGTCTTGGAGAAAGAATCTCTTCCCCTTTTCCTTTTTCTTCCTCCCTCCCATCTGTCTACTTTTTAATTTTTTTTTTTTTTTTTTAAACAGGTGCTTACTCTGTAGCCTAGACTATCCTAGAAATCACTGTGTGGCCCACACTGGCTTAAAACTTGTGACAATCCTCGTTTCCTCAGCATCCAAAGTTCAGGGATTAAAGGCATGAGGAACCATTCCTAGCTAGAGGAAACCTGTACAAAGTGTCACAGATATCTGGGAAGAGATCGTGTGGATGTGAATTAAAGTGGTGGTGGGCTCTATTAAGGACTTGGTGATAGATGCAGGAGAGAAGGAAGGAGCAGGGTGGTGCACTGGGAAGTGGTTAGGTGATGCAAGACTTGGGGGAGGTTGGCATTGGGTTTGGATGTGTTGACTTGTGTATATCTGGCTCATAAAGGAGAGGTGCTGAGGAGGAGATGCAAGAGTTACTAGTGATCGCATTTTCAAATCATGAGGTAGTGAGTTCACCCAAGACTAGGTTGAATGGAAGTAGGGTCATGAATTCTGAGGAGGGGCCGTCAAGCTGGCTCAGTGGGTAGGGATACCTGCCATCCAGCTTGAAGATTTGAGATTGACACCCAGGACCTATAACATGCTAGAAGGAGAGAACCAACCCTCTGCCCCTTTATTTTGAGACAGAGTCTCTCTATGTAGCCCTGGCTGTCCTATAGCTCACTATGTAGACCTGACTGTCCTCAAGCTCACAGAGATCCTACATCTCTCTCTCTGCCTCCCAAGTGCTGGGATTAAAGGTGTGCTGAGAGAACCAGCTCTTGAAAGTTATCCTCTAACCTCGACGTGTGTTTCCCCTCCCAATAAATAATTAAACAAAGAAGAATATCCACTGAATGTTGACCTACTTCTCTATGTACACACATGGGCAAGTATATCTGCACAGATGTGCATGCACACAGAAACTGTATCATTCATTGGTGGAAAGTTTATATTATTTCTAGAGACATTAAAAATTAATAGTGCCTCTAGTTAGTATTATTGGAGCATTGTTGGACTTGAGGTTTGACTTTGGAGTCTGAGTTCACACCCTTCTAACTCTGTAGCTTCAAGTAGGTTCTGCCCAGTACTTTGAAGTAGTTCTGATATAGGCCTTCCAGGCTTTTTCTTCATCTGAGTTTTGGGATCCAGACTGAGGCCTGTAATTTAAAGACTTTATGTAGTTATAGAATACATTCTTTTTTCTTACTTTTTTGATGCATTGAAAGTTCTCCTGTTTAGGCTTCTTATCCTTCTCTTAGCTGTACAGTTCCTTTAGTTGCTTGTCGGGAACATATGAGGTGAGATAGTGTCCCCAGTTGTAAATGCAGTATGTTTGTTTAGTTGAGGGAAGACTGGGAAGTAGCAAGGATCTTGCTGATTTAGGTAGATGCAAGGTTTCTTAAACCCTGGTTAACTTGTATGATATACCACCCCAAGCCCCATTTGTTCGTTTCTTTCTTTCTTTTTTGGGGGGGCGGGGGAGAGTTTTGAGACAGTCTTGCTGTGTAGTCCAGGCTGGTCTTGAATTAGTAATCCTGTACTAGTCTCCCAAGTGCTAGAATTATAGGTGTGTGCCACTATGCCTGGCAATCTTTATTTTGGTGTGTGTGTGTGTGTGTGTAACTTGACTAGTGTGTAGAGTTAGAGGACAGCTATAGTTGTTGGTTCTCTTCTTCTACCCTGGGGGTTCCAGAGGTTAAACAGGTAGTCTTGGCAGCAAGCACTTTTACAAACCACTGTGTCATCTCACTAGCCCACAATTCCCTCCTTTTAAAAGTGAGAGTGCACCCCCAAAATTATAGTTTGATAAACTAGTGTCCAATCAATACCAGTGTCTAAATCCTATACATAGTATTCCCATCCTGGCACACAGTAGGTGTTGGGTTAGTATGGTGCATCCTCATACTCATCTCTTGATCTTCCCAAGCTCCCTTCCTCAGTGTTTGAATAAGTGCCTGAACATCCATGGAAAGGAGCATTTCTAGCACATCTGTACATTACAGCTCAGATGGAAAGGTATCCTGGGAGTCAGGAGCCAAGGAATACCACAAAGTCGTGCCGCACAACAAACCCCACAGGACATTTATTGAGAGGGCAATAAACCGAGGGTGGCTGCTTCTGCTGAGAGAACAGCAGAGGACTGTCCATGATACAGGGCTTGTATAGAGATTCTTGGGGAGGGGGTGAAGCTTTCCAGGGCAGAAATTGGTGGGAGTTCACGTCCAGAGATTGTGCTTTTTACTCTGTAGGGTGGGGGTTGGGTCCAGCAGTTAGGGCAGTTAGTGTCCTGTGGGTAGAGCCTGGCAGTTGGTGGGGTTTTGTGAGGATGGTAAAGCTGTCGCCCTACCCTGACAATAGGGGAACAAGATGTGGGTCCCTAAAACTGTGTCAGAACTAAGTTGGTGGCCTCCAATTTCCAGAAGGGAATGGATAGATCGACCTGATATTGTGATGTCTACTCAAGGTTCCCAGTCAGAGATGGCAGTGGTCAGACCAAGGGAGCCTAGCTAGTCTCCTTAGTCGTCCATGGCCAGATCTAGGAGGTTGGCTGGATGACAATCTGGGCTTAATGTCCTTCTGCCACGAGGAGCATAGGTCTGGGTGGTTTACAAGGGTTCAGACAGGCCTGGGACCAGTAATCCTTCTCACTGCATTTGAAACAGGGACCTGCAGGTTCTCAGGCTTTGGGAGGCCACGGAGCCTGAGCAGTTGCAATAGCCAGTTGAAAGGACTTTGGTAGCATCAGGTATTTTTGTTTTCGGGCTTTTTCATCTTTCCCGTGGTACACCTTAAAGGCCTCTGCTAAGACTTCTGCCTGTGGAGTCAGAGGTCCTTTCTCTAGATGTTTAAGAGGCCTAATATCAGGGAACTCTGGGAAAAGAAGTAGGTCATAGGGAGTTGTTTTTCATTAGGGGTCTGGGGATACAGATTGGTATATTGTAAGAGGGCCTTTGTGAGGTGGTCTAGGAATTGAGTCAGGTTTTCATGTTTGTCCTGGATGACCTCCTGGGTTTTTTCATAATTCATACAGCGTTTTAAGGGTGGCCTTATGAAGACCAGCCAGGAGGCAAGTTACAAATTTGTCCCTAGCAAGGATGCTCTCTGAGATATTGTAATTCCATTCAGGGTCCTGGTTGGTGACTACCTGGGCCCTGACTGGATGAGCAGCCTGTCTCTGAGAAGGGAAAAAGGGAAACCAGAGAGGCTGGAGAGGAAGAGAAGGGGCAGCTGGTTGAGGCTGATAAGGGGGAAACTTGTTAGTGTGATCAAAAACAGTGGAAGAATCATCTGGTTTGGGCCTCACAGCTAGGAGGAGTTTAAGCTCTGGCTATAGAAAGAGGACACAGTAGGAGGGAGCTGAGAGATGCACCAGCCAGGGTGTGTGCGGGGCGTGTGCAACTGGCCTGCTCCTTTGCTTTCTCAGGCTCCTGCTAGGTCTGGCTCCTGGTGCCCACTTTGCAGCCCACGTACAGATCCATCAATGATAACTTAAAAGACAGGATGTTTACATGGGGGTTGAGGGGCGCTACACAAAAACGGCTTGAAGCAGAGAAAAGAAGAAAAGGGAATGGGGAATCTCTTTCCATTTCCCCAATCACTCACAGTATTGGTAAAGGTCCCAAATAATATTAGGATCTAAGGTGCCATTAGGTGACGTTTTTTGGATTGATTATCTAAGTGCTTTGAAGCCAAATTTGATTACAAAAGTGAATAAATTTAGGGCCCTTCAGGTAGGGTGCCAGGTGTATAGGCTGGAGGTTTTCTTTTCTTTTTTTTTTCTTCCCTTTTTTCTTTTCTTTTGGTTTTTCGAGACAGGGTTTCTCTGTGTAGTTTTGCGCCTTTCCTGGAACTCACTTTGGAGACCAGGCTGGCCTCGAACTCACAGAGATCCGCCTGCCTCTGCCTCCCAAGTGCTGGGATTAAAGGCGTGCCGCCACCACCACCACCCGGCGAAGCTGGAGGTTTTCTAAGAGGCATCCCAAGGGGGAATGAGAGGGTATGGAAGACATGTACCCATGGATGAGAGAGAAGGAAATCTCACTGCAGCCTGTAGTAGTGAGCATCCTCAGGACTGAAGGAGGACCAAGCTGTTCAGTGGGTCATCACACTCAGCAAGGGTCTCAGGGACCTATCCTGGCTAAGCCAGCGGAGCGACTCCATGCCTGAACTTTAGAGAACAAAAACCGAGCTCTAGGAGGAGAGTCTCATCCACAGGAAAGGGTCAGGAATGGGGTCCCAAAAGCCACATGGGTCTAGAGGAGTTGTGTGATTACACAGCTCTGAAGGGGAGGCTTTCCCAACAAAAGTGTTAAAGCTTGGTTCCAGAGGGGAGGGATTTTCCCCAGCAAAGCGTTACAGTTCTGCTCCGGCAAAGCCCTTGCTGTGCTCTGGCCAAAGCCATTCATTGATTGCTCTGCTCTGTGCTCTGCTCTTATGTGCTCTCTGCTCTCTGCTCTGTGCTCTGTGCTCTGCTCTGCGCTCTGCTCTATACTCTGTGCTCTGCTCTATACTCTGTGCTCTGCTCTTGTTATGTGCTCTGTGCTCTCTGCTCTCTGCTCTCTGCTCTGTGCTCTGCTCTATACTCTGTGCTCTGCTCTTGTTATGTGCTCTGTGCTCTGCGCTCTGCTCTATACTCTGTGCTCTGCTCTATACTCTGTGCTCTGCTCTATACTCTGTGCTCTGCTCTATACTCTGTGCTCTGCTCTATACTCTGTGCTCTGCTCTATACTCTGTGCTCTGCTCTATACTCTGTGCTCTATACTCTGTGCTCTGCTCTATACTCTGTGCTCTGCTCTTGTTATGTGCTCTGTGCTCTCTGCTCTGCTCTATACTCTGTGCTCTGCTCTATACTCTGTGCTCTGCTCTATACTCTGTGCTCTGCTCTGCTCTGTGCTCTGCTCTATGTTCTGTGCTCTGCGCTCTATGTTCTGTGCTCTCTGCTCTGCTTTGCTCTATGCTCTGTGCTCTGCTCTATACTCTGTGCTCTGCTCTATACTCTGTGCTCTATACTCTGTGCTCTGCTCTATACTCTGTGCTCTGCTCTTGTTATGTGCTCTGTGCTCTCTGCTCTGCTCTATACTCTGTGCTCTGCTCTATACTCTGTGCTCTGCTCTATACTCTGTGCTCTGCTCTATACTCTGTGCTCTGCTCTATACTCTGTGCTCTGCTCTATACTCTGTGCTCTATACTCTGTGCTCTGCTCTATACTCTGTGCTCTGCTCTATACTCTGTGCTCTATACTCTGTGCTCTGCTCTTGTTATGTGCTCTGTGCTCTCTGCTCTGCTCTATACTCTGTGCTCTGCTCTATACTCTGTGCTCTGCTCTATACTCTGTGCTCTATACTCTGTGCTCTGCTCTATACTCTGCTCTGCTCTATACTCTGTGCTCTGCTCTATACTCTGTGCTCTGCTCTATACTCTGTGCTCTATACTCTGTGCTCTGCTCTATACTCTGTGCTCTATACTCTGTGCTCTGCTCTATACTCTGTGCTCTGCTCTATACTCTGTGCTCTGCTCTATACTCTGTGCTCTGCTCTATACTCTGTGCTCTGCTCTTGTTATGTGCTCTGTGCTCTGCTTTGCTCTATACTCTGTGCTCTGCTCTATACTCTGTGCTCTGCTCTATACTCTGTGCTCTGCTCTATACTCTGTGCTCTGCTCTTGTTATGTGCTCTGTGCTCTCTGCTCTGCTCTATACTCTGTGCTCTGCTCTGTGCTCTCTGCTCTGCTCTATACTCTGTGCTCTGCTCTATACTCTGCTCTGCTCTATACTCTGTGCTCTGCTCTATACTCTGTGCTCTGCTCTATACTCTGTGCTCTGCTCTGCTCTGTGCTCTGCTCTATGTTCTGTGCTCTGCGCTCTATGTTCTGTGCTCTCTGCTCTGCTTTGCTCTATGCTCTGTGCTCTGCTCTATACTCTGTGCTCTGCTCTATACTCTGTGCTCTATACTCTGTGCTCTGCTCTATACTCTGTGCTCTGCTCTTGTTATGTGCTCTGTGCTCTCTGCTCTGCTCTATACTCTGTGCTCTGCTCTATACTCTGTGCTCTATACTCTGTGCTCTGCTCTATACTCTGTGCTCTGCTCTTGTTATGTGCTCTGTGCTCTCTGCTCTGCTCTATACTCTGTGCTCTGCTCTATACTCTGTGCTCTGCTCTTGTTATGTGCTCTGTGCTCTCTGCTCTGCTCTATACTCTGTGCTCTGCTCTATACTCTGTGCTCTGCTCTGCTCTGTGCTCTGCTCTATGTTCTGTGCTCTGCGCTCTATGTTCTGTGCTCTCTGCTCTGCTTTGCTCTATGCTCTGTGCTCTGCTCTGAAGGGAAGATGGGAGAAGAGGACAGCAAGGGGCACAGTAGCCTTGGTTTGGCTTAAGGAAACTGCAGTGTTACAGCTCAAAGGTGGGGACATGGGGTAAGGTCAAGAGAGCCATGCCCCCCAGCCACCTTCCCTCCAAGACTACCAGAGAAGTGCCAGACACTCACCAATTGCTTCCTTAGACCAAAGGAGAAACTTCCCTAATTGCTGCTGGTGGATGGGTTGCTGAACGATTGGTGAGCAGGAAGGTGAGTCTGTTGCAGGTGGACTAGACGCAAGGGATAGGGTCCTAGTGCAGCTTAGACCCCAGGGGAAATGCAGGCACTAGGAGAGCCTTTCCAAGTCATGACAGAGCAGCCTTTTCCTTAAATAAGAACCATATTTTCTTGTCTCTGCACATGAAGTTGGTCAATGTGTTAGTGTTTTAAATTCTAGAATTTTAAATTAAATTAAACTAAACTTAATACTGTGTCCAAATTTTAAAACAGTCTAAGATAGATTTGTTATTTTTAGTATTCATGTTAACAGAAAGGAGCTTTTTGAAGCCTGTATCCATATGTTTCATGAAATGTGGTAGGGCATAGATAGGGATGACGTATAAATCATCTATCAAAAAGTGAAACCATGGTAACCCTTTCAGAATGTTAAGTTTGTGTATTGCTTGAAGGAAAATGGAATCTCTGTTTACATATAATCACAATATTTTGTCATCTTTTGAGAGCGTAGTGTAATCAGTATGATGGAATGGAGGCTGAGAGATGAAGGTGATAGCTGGAGGGGCTGGTGCTGCAGATCACCCTCCACTTGTCTTATGTTGAGAAATAAATAAAAGATGAGAAATTGGGAGGGAGATGATTATGGAGAAGGATGCAGCCAACCTGATTTACTACTTTGAGTAGAAATTGTCTAACTAGGTTTTCTGGTTGAACTAGACGCTGTTGACAAATTGCTAATCTACCAATTGGTTATTTTGTGTTTTCATTTGTATCTTTATTCTTTTCCTTTCCTTTCCTTGTTTGTTTTTAAAGGCTATGTCTCTTTGTAGCCCAGGCTCTAGGACTCACTATGTAGTAGCCCTAGTCTGGCTTCACACTCTTGGCAATGATCCTGCCTCACTCAGTCTCTCAGGTGCTAGGCTTATAGATGTGAGCCACTGTGCTCAGTTTATGAACCATTTCTAATGGGAAAGATTAGAAATGGTTCAGAATTGAGAATTTAGTCTCATTGAATAATCTGACTTTGAAAATAATGGATAAATAATGGATTTTTATTTATTTTAATATGCTTTCTTAATATATCTGATTCGTTGTTGAGTTTCTTGGGGGACAGTCTCACTTTGCATCCTAGCAGGCCTAGAATTCAATATGTAGACCAGGCTGGGCTGGAACTCGGTAGATTGCAGACTTCTATCAGCCCTCCTGCTTCTTCCCAGTGCCTGGAGTAAAGGTATGAATCACCATGCCTGGCGTTAGTGTATATAATTATAGAAGTTTAGATTTATAGAAAATAATATTATATTTGAAATAAGACATTATTAGTTGCCTATTTTTGTCTGTTTAAAATTCATTCTAGTTCATACTTGGTTATATAGTGATATTAGATGAAGACTCACAGTGCAGAGTCTGCTTTGTGACTGACCTGAAACTACCACAGCAGGCTGTGAAGGAGAGCTGGAGGGGCCTCATTCCTGCTTACATGTAGACACGACTTTTAATAAGGAAGGCTATGGCTAAGGAGAGTACAAAATTGGCACTTTATATTTAATTGCAAAATGGACTTGTATAGTTGGGAATAGGGTGTGTGTGTGTGTGTGTGTGTGTAAATTTTATGTATCTACAAAGGAGGTTGAGGTGATGTTATCTTTGGAATGACAGACATCCCATTCCTCGACACAATTCCCCTGAGAACACTTAGAGAATTGTTTTTGGAAGTTTAGTATCTAAATGGCAGTCTATGAGAAAGAGAACAAAACAAAAACAAAAAACATGGAAGGCTTGTTAGAAACCCTCCAAGACATGTGTCTATAAATGTGAAAGCTCAACAGTTACTAAAAAGTCATTGTTGAGGTATGATGCTGTGAAATTTCAGAACACCTAAAGAGGAAATCCTATCAACTTCCAGATGGGGGATATACAGGTAACCATTAGAGATGAACAGTACAGGGGCTGTCTGTTTGTTTGTTTGAGATAGGATCTCCTGAAACACAGGGTGACACCAAACATACTGTTTAGCTTTGAACTTCTGACCCCCCACCCCCACCTCCTAAATGCTGGGATTATATAGTCTTGTGCCACAAAAGCCTGTTATCTAAGCTTAAAAAAACATTTTTAAAAGATTTATTTATATATTATGTACATGAGTGTTCTGCCTGAATGCATGCATGCGTGCCTCCTACCCTCAGAGATCAAAAGAGGGAGTCAGATTCCCCTAGAACTAGAGTTAAATAAAGATGGTGGTGAGCCACCATGTGGATGGTGGGAATTGAACCCGGGCCCTCTACAAGACCACTAAGTACTTTTAACTGCTGAGCTTTCTCTCCAGCTCTGACCTTTTTAATACCAACACCAGAAATGGAAAATAAGGAAATGTCTTAAATTCTGCTGAGTTTTTTTCTGTCTAAAATTCTATACTGAGCCAAACTCAAGGATTGAGTATGAGAAAGTATTGATTTTATAATAATGCAAGGTATAAAAGACATCTCCCATGCCCCCTTCTCAGAACTCTACTGGAGGAAAAACCCCACTAAGAAGAGAAGCCAAGAAAGGAGGCCCAGCAATGAGGAAACAGTGTTCAGTGTGGGATACAAATGGGAGTTTCTGGGACACAGAAAAGGGAAATTCTGTGATCATAAGTGTGCACTAGGCTCAGCTCTAACTGTACACATTGGAGCCCTGTAGCAGGCTACTGGGGCTATATTTTTAGGAAGAAAGAGAGTTCTATAATTTTAGCACTCCAGGGTCTGAGGTAAGAAGATACTGAGTGTGAAGCTAGTCTGAGCTACATAGCAAGTTCCATATAGCTTGGACTATATGGGGAAACCCCTGTCTCAAACAAATTAAACAAGACAACTCAAAACAAAATAAGATTAGAAAAAAAAAGAATAAAAAATATAAAACAAAGCCAGCCAAAATTAAAACAGCTTTCTTTCACATAATTGAATATATTGAGAGGAAAGTTTTACTATGCAAATGAATTGACAGTAGGTATATGGAATACTAATCAGGCACAAAAATGGTGGATATTAAATATAAAGAGAGTGAAGTTATATGAAAAGAAAGCATAATTGTGATGTACTTTTTGTTCAGCAGTGGATTTTATTTACAGACGTTGTAATAATGTAAGCAGAGACAATTGATTTAATCACAAATTATGATGGGGAGATGGTAGGTGATGAGATTTAACAGCTAAAAACATTATCTCTTATAATTGGAAGTCAGTAGATACCTTCAAGGAAAAATTAACAAGCTGCTGTACAGTTGGAGTCAAATTCCAGAAAAAAAGGCTAAAATCGAACGTGCAACAAAGAACTACTGTTGTTATAAAACTATTAGGATTTTAAAAGATGTGTGCATGGGCCGGGTAGTGGTGGAGCATGTCTTTAATGCCAGCACTTGAGAGGCAGAGGAAGGAGGATCTCTGAATTGAAGGCCAGCTTGGTCGACAGAGTGAATTCCAGGACAGCCAGGTCTATACAAAGAAACCCTGTCTTGAAAAACATACAAACAAAAACAAAAACAAACAAACAAAGTACATGGGCTAGAAAGATGTCTCAGTGGTTAAGAGCACTTGTTCTTGCAGAGGACCCAGGTTCAATTCCCATGACCCATGTTAGCTCACAACCATCTATAACTCTAGTTCCAGGGCATCCAGTGCCCTCTTTTGACCTCCGTGAGCATCAGGCATGCACATGGTGCACATGCATACATGGAGATAAAACATTCATACATACAAAATAACAAATTTAAAAAATACTTTAAAAAAATCTATATTTGGGGCTAGAGAGAACACAGTGGCTAAAAAATGCTTGCTGTTCTTCCAGAGGACCTGTGTTTGGTTTCTAGCATCCACATCATATGGCTCACAACTGCCTGTAACTCCAGGTCCAGGGGATCTGATGACCCCCTCTGGCCTCCTTTGGCATCCACATGCAGGTGTACATCATCAAATACATCAAAAAATTTTAAGAGAATTTTAAAGCCATGTATATGTCTGTCTGATCAAATTAGAACACTTTAGGAAGATTGCCTTCACAGAATACTCTCCTGCTGTGGGATAATGCTTGTCAGGCAGGAAGTATATAGGCTGGTTAAGTCGACAAGGAAAATTCTGGGAAGAGGAAGGTCGAGTCAAGAGATGCCAGCCCGCTGTCCAGGGAGCAGCATGTAATGGCACACAGGTAAAACCACGGAACACATGGTGACATATAGATTAACAGAAATGGGCTGAGTTGAAGTGTAAGAGCTAGTCAGTAGTAAGCCTGAACTAATGGCCGAACAGTTATAATTAATATAAGCCTCTGTATGTTTACTTAAGGGACGTGACTGGGAGAGATTTGTCCCGACAGCCGGCAGGCCGGGACACAAAAGAACTTTCAACTGCACTCTTCTGTGCAGAATATATACACTTTTCAACCCCTTTTAATCCCCTAGGAGTCTAAGAACTATATCATCAAGGATGTAGTCAGCAGAATGCTGGAATTCCTTAGGAAGTGATGATTTCTAATAGCTACCATAGCTAATGTTATCCTTAGTTGTAAATACTCATTTTATTGTAGTCTTAACAAATGAAGAATTTGAAAGCACATTGCACATTAAAATATATTTCATTTCAGCATCTCAGAAGTATTTAAATGTTTAGTTTTCCTGTCTGTTGTCAACACTTCTGCATTGTGAATTAACTGCTGCATGCTTCTCTGTAGCCTTTTCATCTGAGTGATGCTTCAGATGGCTGGACCTTTTCCGCCCTCTTCTTCAGTTCTCTAAAATACAGTGTTTATTATGGTCCCCCAAGAGTATGCAAAAAGCTGTTCCAGTAATAGCAAGGAACACCACCTGGCCTTCCGCTGGGCAAGGTTATCAGGTGCACTGAGTGATTAATGGAGCACACACATGTCTTAGCCATAACTTTTTTTTCTAAAGTTCAGATGCTGAAGCTTGAACTGGAAATTGAGGTAAATAAACTACATACATTTTTGAATCGATTCCTGCCCCCCAATTAAAAAGCATGTGATTTGTTTCTTTGAAATGTCTCTGTAAAATTGTGAAAATTTATTTGAAGTAGAATTAGTTGTGAATATTCAGATTTTTTGCTTCCTGTGTAAAAAATGATGATTCCTGTTTCAAAAATATAACAATGATAAATCCTCTTAAAAAAACAAAACAAACCCCCAAACTAGAAACCTTGACTTGTTAATAGCAGCTGTCTTTTGAGTGCATGTAAGTATTTTAACGGTTGATAGTGTTTGCTTTGTCTTTTTTGAGGCAATCAAAATGTAATTGACAGCTGTCGAGTTTATTTTGTCACTTAACTTTTTCTTTGATCCTTCAAACAAGAGATTTTATTTTATGTAAATTGTCAGTGTGTTTTTCATAGAAATACAATAATACATCTGTGCTATATTTAATCTTGTAGTCACAATTAATGACAGGCAAAGGTTACCATCACTGAAATTTGTGGTAATTACTGAATTGCTGTTTTTATTTGTGTCTTAGAGAATGGAATTGAATTAAAAGGAAAGATATTTATCTCTAAAATTTAATGCTGTTCCCCCCCCTTTTAAAAACAAACACATTTGCCTATGTGACTGCTAGTGTTAATTGACAGAATCTAGAATCACCTGGGAGATGGTTTTTTGGGGTTTTTTTTTTTTTGTTTTTTGTTTTTTTGTTTTTGGTTTTTCGAGGCAGGGTTTCTCTGTGTAGCTTTGCGCCTTTCTTGGAACTCACTTGCTAGCCCAGGCTGGCCTCGAACTCACAGAGATCCGCCTATCTCTGCCTCCCAAGTACTGGGATTAAAGGTGTGTGCCAGCACCGCCCAGCTAGTATCTTGGTTTTTAATTGATGTGGGAAGACCTGCCCAATGTGGGCAACACCATTTCCTGGCCATTAATAGCAGCTGTGGGTCCTGGGTTTTATAAATGGAGAGAGGGAGCTGAGTAGCATGAATGTATTCATTGCTCGCGGCTCTCAGTTGGGAATGTGATGCAGCCAACTTCTTTAAGCTCCTGTCATCTTCCCCACCATAATGGACTTTACCCTTGGATTTTGAGCCGGTGTAGCCCCTTCCCCTGAAGTTGCTTTTGTCGAGCCTTCTGTAACAAGAACACAGAAAGAAACTAAGACAGTGTGATGTTTGAACGAGACTGTCCCCATAGGCTCAGATGTTTGAATACTGGTCCCAGTTGGTTGACTGTTTGGCTAGGGTTAGGAAGTGTGGCCTTGCTAGAGGAAGCATGTCACTGGAGGTGGGCTTTGAGAGTTTAAAGCCTCACCCCATTTCGAGTTTGCTCTCTCTGCTTCCTGCTTACAGTTTGAGATGTGAGCTCTCATCTGTTCCAGCTGCCCACAGTCAGAATTCCCTACCATGATGGATGGAATCTTATCCCTCTGGAACCATAAGCCTAAATAAACCCTTCCTTCTGTAAGTTGCCTTGGTCATGGTGTTTTATCACAGCACTGGAAGAGAAAGACCAGCCAACTCTAATTTGTTTTTAATTACTAATCCTTGATGTTTGATTTTTTTTTTATTTCATTAAAAACAAGATTACTATGAAATAATAGGCTCTCCCTATGTAGCTCAAGTTGGCTTTAAACTCAAGTTCCCTCTGTCTCAGCCTCCCAAGTGCAGGAGTACAGATGTCCAGCTTAAGATTCACAGTGCATTTCTGGAGTGGAGAGTCAGTTTAGTGCTTAAGAGCACATGCTACTGCTCTCCCAGAGAATCCAAGTTTTGTTCCCAGGACCCTTGGTGGGAACCTCACAGCATCCATAACTCTTTCCACAGGATCCAGTACCCTCTTCTTACCTCTGCAGGCTCCTGCACATATGTAACACACACACACACACACACACACACACACACACACACACACACACACATACACGGAGGGTGATATGAGTATTATGGCATGTGTGTGGAGGTCAGAGGAAAATTTTTAGGAAATTGCTCTCTCTTTCCACCATATGGATGCTGGGGACTAAACTTAGGTTGTTGTCAAATTTGGGGGCAAATAAGTACCTGTACCCACTGAGCCATCTTGTTGGCTCTATTCTCTCTCATCCCTCCCTTCCTCACTTGACAAGGTCTCATCCCACTGTATAGTCCTGGCTGGCCTGGAACTTTATGTGTAGACCAGGTTGTCTCAGAGAGATCTGCCTACCTCTACCTCCCAAGTCCTGGGATTATACATGTGTTCCACCATGCCAGCAGTTCTCTTTTAAATAACTTTTTCCAGTTATTTTATGCCTTTCTAGGATGTTTCAGTGAGTAGGGAGAGGATACTATGGTTGTCCTATTTATAGTCTCTGTTAATATCAGAAAAGAAAATACCTATAGCATTGAGGGCAGAATTATTTGTTTTACTGTTGTTTGAGACCATGTATCTCAGGCTGGCCTTGAACTTAAGATCTTCCTGTCTCAGCCTCTCACTTGCTGCTCTTTCACATGTGGGCCATTATGCTCAGCAGTTTGTTCCCAAAGTCTATGTTACATCTTTGTATGCCTCTGTAGAGCACAAGATTTTGGGCATTGATTTGAATGATTTATTGCTGCACACTCCATCTCCATTCTTTCAGGAATGCTTTTCTTGTTCATTCCTTCACTGTCCACATAGTTGATAACAAACTGGTTCTAGGTGCTGAAGATAAAATGGTCATGTACCCCAGAGAACCACAGTCTAGAATGGTCATCAGCTCTGGAGAACCTCAGTCTAGACAAGGAATCACCACATGGATAGAAATGACAGTGTAGCAGGATAAGTGTGAAAAATAAATACCCAAGAAATGGCCAGTAGAGATAGACAGTAAAACAGTTCCAGTCTACTGGGACGGGCTGCTGAAGCTGGACCTGCAAGTGGGAAAGAGTGGAGCGACTGACAGCTTGGACTGGCCAGCCCTTGTTGCATCAGAGTACTTCATTCATTGGTCACTTTTGGGGGTTGTTCTGCCACCTGAAAGGACTCTCTAATGCAGTGAGCGGTTCTGAATCTGTGAGTTGCAACTCATTGTGGTGGTGGTGGGATCACCTAAGACCATCAGAATACAGATATTTACATCACAGTTCATAAGATTAGCAAAATTACAGTTATGGAGTAGCAAGTAGCAAGTAAATAATTTTATAGTTGGGGGACGTGATGAACTGTTCTAAAGGGCTGCAGCATTAGGAAGGTTGAGAACCACTGCTCCAATGGGTTGGCTGAGAAGGGGTATTTGTAGTGAGTTGTACAGGAAGGTAGGGAGGCAGTGCAGCCACTGTGTGTTGGTATTTGGTATGAGGCCAGAGAATCCAAGTGGAGTATTTAATGAATGGGAAGCTTGCAGGTGTGTGTTCATCCTGACCTTTCCTGATGAGGAAGAGACAGGGCTTCTTCCATAAGTAGTAGTGTGGTCAGGGTCAGTCCTTCTTTTTTGGTTCCCTTTTCTGTTGCTTTAAAATGGAAAGTTCTGATTAGATTTCCATTTCCTGTTCTTAGAAGAGGGGTAGAAACAGTGATGAAATAAATTGTGAACCCAGGATTAATGAAGGTAAGTAGATTTCTGTCATTTAGCTTCATGTCTTATAGTGTACAGGTGGAATTCTTGATGTCTAAGTGGGAATCAAGAGCTTTAGCATCTGATGGGACTGCTAGCTAGCTGTATAACAGCAAAGACTAAGAGATAGGCATCAGGAAAATATGTGTCTGGGGTTTGAGGTGGGATGTTTGGTTTGAATGTACTTATAGTTTTTTCCCAAGAAGGTAGTAGGACTGCTCTTGAGGGCACATTACTACTCTGCTATCTGCAGTTTGTGCTTCTGGAGAATTAGTTAAGTGCTTGCTACTGTCACTGAATGGTAGGGTAAAGTGAGATATGGTCCTGCATAGTGTAACTTGATCCTGTGTCCTTTATAATCCTACATGGAAATCAGTAAACTTAAACATATTACTTTCCAAGTTTCTTTATTATTAATGGTTAAACTTTGTTTATAATGGTAAGGATGTTAAGTGGGCTGGCATTTAAGCAAACCATCTGAAGAGGCTAGGTAAAAATTGTTTAGAATTGTAAATTATGGCTTCAGATACTAATATTTTACATTTTACTTTTTTCTCTAAGCAAATGGTTATGAGCCTTAGAGTTTCTGAACTCCAAGTACTGTTGGGCTACGCTGGGCGGAACAAGCACGGACGCAAACACGAACTTCTTACAAAAGCCCTGCATTTGTTAAAGGCTGGCTGTAGTCCTGCTGTACAAATGAAAATCAAAGAACTCTACAGGCGGCGCTTCCCTCAGAAAATTATGACGCCCGCGGACTTGTCTATCCCCAACGTACACTCAAGTCCTATGCCAGCGACTCTGTCTCCATCTACCATTCCACAGCTCACTTATGATGGTCACCCTGCATCATCCCCACTACTCCCTGTTTCTCTTCTGGGACCTAAACATGAACTGGAACTCCCACATCTCCCATCAGCGCTGCACCCAGTCCATCCGGATATAAAGCTGCAAAAGCTACCATTCTATGACCTGCTGGACGAGCTGATCAAACCCACCAGTCTAGGTAAGATAGGAGGCCATTTGGTTACTGCTGGGATTTGTATTTATTTTCCTTTTAGACTTTCAACCTGACCCAGTTTTATTCTCAATGAAGTTCATTTTTGGTAGTAACTTCAGGATGTTAATGAGAATCTTTTGAGTTTAGCTTAAATCAACTATATATAAAAGTTGTTCTTTAGACAAAAGTAAACAACAGTTTCGGACACAATATATACTAAGTTTGAAACAAGGTTTCACCATATAAACTCTGGCTGTCCTGTATATTGCTATATAGACCACGCTGTCCTTGAACTCACAAAGATCCTCCTGCCTCTGCCTCCAGAGCCATTGGATTAAAGGAATGTTCCACTGTGCCTGGCTTGTAATTATAAATTACAATTGAAAACAAATCTCCACCAGTCTCTAAATTCTGTTCTTTTCAGCAGTTGATGACCTCTAAAACAATCTGACCCATTTTGATTACTTGAATGTATAAATGGTTTTAATTATCATGAAAGGAAATTTGAGCTTTGATGTTGTGGTCAGCTTTCAGCTGCTGTTTTTCAAGATGTGTGTTAGGCATACATGTGACATATACAGATTCCTATTTATATGTAATATGAGTGCTAGAAGTTTCTGTTAGTAGGTTTCCCATCCTGAGATTGCCTTGTCAAGGTATACAGTTCAGCATATTTATCAATCAGTTTTAGTTGGTATGATGTCATCTGCTTTATTAATGTGAAACACAGTTGACTTTGTTGTGGATTTTTGATGCCTTTGGTAGAATATACTTTAACAGCAAACTTTTCTGGATGTTGCCTTGTTAGAAACCAGTGGTTGACAAATTGTGGCTGGCAAACTAATTCTAGTGGTTTGGTTTTATGTGATATTTATGTAAGAATTTAGTTGTTTGAGGGAGGGTCTCACTCTGGAACCCTGACTCACAGCAGTCCTGTGACTACTTGACTTCCTGGGTGCTAAGATTGCATGTGAGAGCCACTATCCCCAGCTCAGAATTTTTTTTATATATTCCTAAAATGTAAACAAAGCTAATGAATATATAAATAACAGATCATGTGTGCCCCCAGAGCCTAAAGTATTTCCTGTCTGGCTCTTATAGAAATGTTTGTTGATTCCTGTCATTAATAGTAAACATTTCAGTTTGAGGAATTGCTGAGTATTGAGAACAAGTTTTGAGTACTTTTAGAGAAGGAGTTGATGTTTTTGGGTTGGGGTCTCATATAGTCCAGGTTGGCCTAGTATTCTACATGAGGCAGAGTATGACCTTGAATTCTTGATCCTCCTCTGCTGTCTAAGAACTGGGATTACAAGCATGAGCCACCAGTCTTTTGGACCTCTCCAAAATTTTAAAATTAGATTTTTTTTTATTTTTTTATTTTATTTTTTTTTTTATTTATTTATTTATGGTGTATACAGTGTTCTGCCTGCATGTATGCCTGCCGGCCAGAAGAGAACACCAGATATTATTACAGATGGTTGTGAGCCACCATGTGGTTGCTGGGAATTGAACTCAGGACCTCTGGAAGAACAGCCAGTGCTCTTAACCTCTGAGCCATCTCTCCAGCTCCTAAAATTAGATTTTTAATTTATTCTTTGAGAATTTCATATATGTATACAGTATATTTTGATCATAGCCACCCTCGTCTCCTTCAGCTCTCCTTGGATCTTCCTCAATATGTCCCCCTCCTAACTTCCTTTTTGTTGGTTAGTTTACAATCCACTGAGTCCAATCATTGGTTCATGTTCGTGCCTTGGTGTGGGGCCATGATTTTGAATGCATTGCTGAAATTCTGTCACTAAACAAGGGAGTATTTTTATTTTAGTTGCATTTAACAGAATTTCTAAAAATAAATGAAGATACAGAAGGTATTTTCAAACAACATGAATTTTATTTTGTATGAATTTATTGAATTTAATTTTACATTTTGTGTGTGTGTGTGTGTGTGTGTGTACTGTATACACATGTGTATTCCCTTCATGCATGTGTTACAGTATGCATAGAAGGTCATAGAGTTGGTTCTTCCTTTCTACCATGCAAATCCTTGGAATCAAATTTAGGTGGTCAGGCTTGAAGGCAAATGCCCTTACCTGCTGAGCCTTCTTGCCAGCCTGACAAACAACAAACACCATTTTATTCTTTAAAGAAAAAAAAAAACAGATTTATTTATTTATTTTATTTGAGTGAATGTTTTGTCTACACATGGGTACCTGGTATCTGGGGATCAGGAGAGGCTGTTAGATTCCCTGGTTCTAGAGTTACTGGTGGTGAGCCACTCTTTGGATGCTGGGAATTGAGCCCAGGTCCTCCACAAGAGCAGTCAGTGCTCTTAACTGCTGAGCCATCTCTTTAGCCCCATTTTATTCTTAAAATGGCCAAACAAGAAAAAACAAAAAACCAAAAAAACCAACTACCTAATGCATATAAAGCTTATGTATGTTCATTGTAAAAGAGAAAAGAAATTGTTAGCAGTTTGTATGTATACACAGATTAACACATGGTGTTTGTTATTTTTCATAGATGAATTTTGTACTTAGGATTGTGTGATTTGCCTTTTATTTCTTCCTTAATAAGATAAGCATCTTTTGTTGACTGACTCATGTAGATCTCTACCATTTTATATTAACGGCTTTATCTGTGTTTATATAAAGTTAATGTGTCATGTAGACACATCATCTGAAAAACAATCATTAGATCATCTGAAATTTGATAGAAGAAGGTTGGTAGCTTGTATTTTAATCTGGTTTTTAAATTCTTTTTCTGGTCTTAACAGTTAGCCTCCCATGCTTTCACTAACGTAAATCTCAAGTGTTGGTGTGATTAGATGATATTTCATATGTATACCAATTTTGTTATGGAGAGTAGAAATGCCAACTGGATGAGCATATAGGTATTGTAGTTTGATTTAATTTATCCATCATTTATCCTTACATTTTAGTGTTTTAATCCCAGCACACAAGAGACAGAGGCAGGTGGTTCTCTTTGATTTTGAGGCCAGCCTGGTCTACAGAGTGAGTTCCAGGACAGCCAGGGCTACACAGAGAGACTATCTCAAAAAATAAAAATAATTTTAAAAGATTTATTTTTATTACTTTCATTAAGTGTCTGTGTGTGCATGTGAGTGCAGGTGCGCGAAGAGGCCTGAGGTGTTGGATCCCCTCTGGGGCTGGACTTAGAGGTGATTGTGAGCCACCTGACAAGGTTGCTGGGGATTGAACCCGGGTCCTCTGGAAGAATAGTGCATGCTCTTAACCACTGAGCCAGCCATCTCTCCAGCATGCCATCTCCACCACACACACACACACACACATACACACACACGCACACACCCATCGTTTTTAAAGACAAGAGTCTTGGTATGTAACCCATGGTGGCAAACTGGTTGTAACCTGTGGCCTCTGTTTTGGGTGATTCCTAGTTAAGAATTGTGTTGTGTAAGGCTCTCACTCTGTAGTCCAGGCTAGCTTGGAGTTCACTGTGTAGCCTAGGCTTAGTTGGAGCTTGCAGCAGCCCTCCTGGCTCTGGTCCCTGGATCCTGATTACTTGTGAGACATCAGACCCAGTTCAGAATTTGTTAGTGTACTCCAGAAAAGTTAAAATTAAACCAGTGACTACCAGGAGGTGACAGGTAGGCAAGGGTCTTGTCAGTAAGCCTGACAACGTAACTTTGATCCTGGGGAACCACGAGGACAAGGAGAAAATTGACTCCCTGGAGTTGTTCTTTGACCTTCACATGTGTGTGCCACTCCCACCCCATAAGTAAATAAATCTTGTTGTTGTTTTAAATCAGTGAATATGTAACAGAGACCGTGTGTGCCTGCACAGCCTATTTACTGTCTGGCTCTTTTTGGAGAAAGTTTGTTGATTCTTGTCATAAATCACTGAGTATTTCAGTTTTATGTATTGGTGAAATCTGAGAACACATTTTGAGAAAATTTGAAGGTTTTTGTTGTTGTTGTTGTTGTTGTTTTTTAAGAGAAGGTCTCATGTAGCCCCAGACTTGGAACTCTCTGTGTATAGTCCAGGCAGGCCTCAAACTGTAGTAGTTCTGATCCTCTCAAGTTCTGTAACTACCTATATACACTACTACAGCTTGACTTAGGGACTTCGTTTTTTTTTTTTTTTTTTTTTTTTTTTTTTTTTTTTTTGAGACAAGGTCTTACTGTGTACTCTGAATGGCCTGGAACTCACTATGTCGACAGGCTGGCTTCACCTCCTTCTTCCTTCCAAATGCTGGATTAAAGATGTGAAACATCACACCCAGGTTTAGAACATTTTTAATTTATTCTTTAACACTTTCATGCATGTAAAAAATAGATCTTGATCATGTCCATTTCTACCTCCCACCACCATCACCTTAAGGACATTTTAATGTATAATAGTTGTAGATAAGCATATTTGATTTTACCCTAAAGATATTAAGCAGATAGCTACAAATTGAACTCATGTAGCTGCTGATGACCTTGAACTCCAGATTTTCCTGGCTCTACCTCCCAAGTGTCACCAAACTTGGTTCTTTTGTTTGTTTTTACTGTTTTAAGTGGCTCCCGAATGTAATCCTAAAATATTGTATAGTGGTCTGATTGATGTAAACCTCGATTGAACTGGGTGTGGTGGCCCATGCCTTTAGTTACAGTGCTTGGGAGGCAGAGACAAGTACCCGGACAGCCAGGGCTACACAGAGAGAGCCTGTCCCCAAACAACAAATGTGTAATATTCAAGTGTTAGGCAAGCTTTGTCCAGGGAGGAGTTAGCAGTACTGTCAGCTGTGAGTTAAGGCTGATGATCAGCCACATAGTATTAAATGAGGAGTTTTCAGATAGAAACACACAGAACACAAAATATTAGCACATATAGTGAGGTTATGTGCTGATGAGTTGATGTAAATTTTGTGAGCTGAGAGGCTTGCAGGAGCCAAACCCCACTTCCGTTAGTACTAGTTCATTGAGTGCCTGACTGCACCAAGCAGAACTGCTACAAAGAACCAGAATTGACTACGAGTAGAATTTGATTCAAATACCAGGTGTTTGGAATGTGGTACGTTTTCACATAAAAATACAAAAGTAGTGTGTCACTATGTTTCAATTTCTCATTCCTTATTGTAGAATGAAAATAAACATTTTGATTCTGAACCAAACGATCTTACCAGAAAGTAATGTGTAGAACCTTGATTCAGTAAACATTTGTTGCATGGGAGTGCTTTCATGAATCTGAAAATGATTTATTGAGAAAGATTGTGAGTAACCTGAAAAATTTAGGATGAACACAGTTGTAGGACTGTGTTTCTCTGGGTTAGTAAATGACCGAGTCTTACTATGCAACCCTGGTGGACCTTGAACTTGCTATGTAGTCCAGGCTGTCTCAAACTCACAGAGATCGGCCTGGGATTAAAGGCATGTGTTACCACACCTGGCAAGACTCTTTCCGGTATGTGTGTTCTCCATAGAATGAAGTGGCTCCATTCATACAGAATACAGATTTTTTTGGAAAAGCTCATTTGTTTAGATCTTGGAAAATCATGTATTTTGAGAAATTAAATCGCTTCTGGTATTTTCTTCATTTTTAAAAATACACACATTAAAATAAAGCCTTTAAAGAACTTATAGTTGATTACCTGATCACAGCTGTCACCTGATTTAGAATGTGACAGGTAAATTTGATTATTTTTTCCCCCTTCCATTTGGCCATAAGCATTGATATGATCACAATTTAAAAATACTCAGTCTGGATGTTGTGATAAGTGTTTCTAATCCTAGACCTTCACAAACGTGCTGCATAAAAACATTCAGCTTATAACTGGAATTAATCAGTTAATCAATTGACAGGGTCTCCTTATACAGTCCAGACTTTCTTGAAACTCACTCAGCTCCTGCTTCTGCCTTGTAAGTACTGTAATCACAGGTATATGTCAGGAGGCCTATGTTTCCTGCTGCAGTCAAAGGAGTTCTGAAGATCCTAGCAGATAGGATGGCTGAGAAGACAGTCCATAAGCTGTGTTTGTATTGATATCAGGTCTTATGTAGCAGTCTAGCTTCCCATTCCCTATTTAGTAGAAGTTAGCCTTGAGCCCTGATCTTCCTGCCTCCTTGGATTATAGGCAAGCTACTATGCCCTGTTTTATAAAACCCAAGACTTCATGCATGCTAGGCAAGCACTTTGGCTACATCCGCCCCATTATGGGCTTATAGTCTTATTTAGAAGCTAGATTAGTGTCCCTTAAAATTTTAATTATTATTATTATTTTTTTAACGTGTGTGGGTGTTTTGCTTATATCTAAGTCTGTATATCACATTCATGCCTAGTGCCTAAGGAGAGCTTTGGGTCTCCTGGGACTGGAGTTACAGATGGTTGTGAGCTACCATGTGGGTGCTGGGAATCAAACCTAGGGCCTCTGCCCGAGCAGCCAGTGCTCTTGACCTCTGAGTTGTCTCTCCAGTCCAGAGTAGCCCCTTTTCTTTTTCTTTTCTTTATTCCACCCCACCCCTCTGTGTAATTGAGCTCAGGGCCCTATGCATGTGAAGAAGGCAGCTACCATGGAATTATATCTCCAGCAGCCCCTTTCCTTTTTTTAAAAAAAGATTTATTTATTACGTATGCAGTGTTCTGCCTGCATGTATGCTTACACACCAGAAGAGGGCACCAGATCTCATTACAGATGGTTGTGAGCTACCATATGGTTGCTGGGAATTGAACTCAGACTTCTGGAAGAGCAGCCAGTGCTATTAACCACTGAGCCATCTCTTTAGCCCCATTCCTTTCCTTTTTAAAGGAAGTATTTTCATACAGATATCTGCAAGTTTCAGGCTTTTAAAGATATATAAATCATTCATATAAAAAACTTCTTAGGGCTGCGGTGACACACGCCTTTAATCCCAGTACTTGGGAGGCAGAGCCAGTGGAGCTCTGTGAGTTGGAGGCCAGCCTGGTCTACAGAGCAAGATCCAGGACAGGCACCAAAACTACAGAGAAGCCCTGTCTAGAAAAACTAAAATAAATAAATAAATAAATAAATAAATAAATAAATAAATAAATAAATAAAAATAAAAAAATAATAATTCATTCTATGCCGGACAGTGGTGGCGCACGCCTTTAATTCCAGTACTTGGGAGGCAGAGCCAGGCAGATCTCTGAGTTCCAGGGCAGCCTGGTCTACAGAGTGACCTAAGCAGTGATGGAAGAGCTTTCAGGGGGTTTGTGAGCACTCTGAAGAAGTGAGCACAAGCTGTGCTCCTGTGTGCTGGCAGCTTGGGGGCAGAGGGCAGAGTCCTCGATTTCTGTGGGTGGGCTTCCTCACTAGAACTTTTGCTTCCTTCTTTGGCAGCACTGGCTCTGATCTTCAGAGCAAAACTCCAAGGTTTACCTTGTATACCTATGCCTTGTTGATAATCTTCTTATCTGCTGATTCTAGCTTCATATTTAGTAGTGTTTACACAATTGTCCTGAAGTCTAAGGCTGAGGCATTTTGTGTGCTTTAGTGAATGGTATCTGAGTATTTGAATGTAATCTTGGGAACTATATTAGACTTTCTTGCTTAGAAAAGAATTTTGACAGAATCAGTAAAGAACTCATTTATATAGTTGTAAATATGAAATAAAGCCTGTTAAAATTGAGAGATCTGGGTTGGGGAGGTGGCTCAGCAGTTAAGAACACTGACAGCTTCAGAGTTCTGGGGACTGGGGTTTGATTCCAGTATTCATAAGGCAGCTCACAATTGTCTTTTTCCAGATCCCAGAGACCCAGCACTCTCTTCTGGGCTTCACAGGCACCAGGTATATACAGACTTACATGTTTCCAGAACACCCAACCACATAAAATGCAAATTTAAACACACACACACACACACACACACACACACACACACACACACACACACACACCTTCATGCTGCACATGATGGTGCAAACTTATAATTCTAGTATTCAAGAGGTAAAAGAGGATCAAGAGTTCATATAGTGAATTCAAATCAGCCTCAAGTACATGATACCCTGGCTTATTAAACAAACAAACAAATAAAAATTAAAAAGGATCAGCCAGTAAGCACACTGTAAAGTGTTTTGACTCAAGTGGTACGTTTAGCATCTAGTTTCCTTTGCATCTTCTTGTTGCCCTCTCTGGTACAACTAAACCTTGATTACATTTTATTTTTAGCAAATTTAGCCAGAAGTAATGTCCCAAAATGAAAATAGCTAAATAAGAACAGAAAAAGAATTTGAATAACTCATCACCAAAATTATTGGGATCCTCTGTAAGTACTGTCAGAATAGAAGAGAGACATGGCTAGGAATGGTCTTGAGTCTCCCAGGTACATCATGGGGTCAGCGCTCGGAGAAGACCTACTTTTGTATAATGGAAACACTTCCTTGTGCTTTTGACCGTCTCTCCATACAGTGGTCAGTGTACAGTTAGTAGCCTGTGGTCACAATGCAAGAAAACTCAAAGGAAATGATAGGTAAATCTGGTTACATAATCATTATTCCTAAGATTTAAAAATAATTATTATTCTTTGAGAATGTGATGCATGCATATAATGTATTTTAATCATGTTCACCCATACTCCTCACCTCTAGCTTTCCTCAGACCTCCCCTCAGAACTCCCTAAGTGAGATTTTTAAAGTTCAAGTATACAGATGAATATCAAATAGGAAAAACTTTTTTTTTTTTTTTGGTTTTTCGAGACAGGGTTTCTCTGTGTAGCTTTGCGCCTTTCCTGGAGCTCACTTGGTAGCCCAGGCTGGCCTCGAACTCACAGAGATCCGCCTGGCTCTGCCTCCCGAGTGCTGGGATTAAAGGCGTGCGCCACCACCACCCGGCAGGAAAAACTTTTTTAAAGACTCATTTATTTTTACATATGTGAGTGCTTTGCCTGCACATATGCACATGCACTACGTTGTGCCCACAGAGGCCAGAGAGGGTTTTGTATCTGAATGTAGGGTTACAAATGGTCTTGAGCCACTTCATGGATTCTGGGAACTGAACCTGGGTCCTCTGCAAGAGCAGCAAGTGCTCCAAACCACTGCATTTCTCCAGCCCCAGAAAAACAACCTTTAAAAGATTATTTTTATGTGTCTTGTGTTTGCCTGCATGTATGTTTGTTCACCATGTGTGTCCCTGGTGTCCGTGGAGGTTAGAAGAGGGCGGCAAAACCCCTGGAACTGGAGTTAGAGACTGTTGTAATACTGTGTCAGTGCTGGGAACCAAACCCTGGGTCTTTAACTAATGGGCCATAGCTCCTGTCCTCAAGGGTGGGAAAGTAATCAAAGATACACCTAATGGAAAGAGCTGATAGATTACTGTGAGAGAGGGTACAAAAAACACTAATTAGACAAATCTTCAAAATGAGCAAATTTGGGGCATAGCTGCCAATTTCTCTCATCCCAGTACTTTTTTTAATTAATTTTTTTTAATTTAAAAATTTAAGAGACAAATTCTAAGTGAGTCAGTAATGAGATTAAAATCTCACCTCCCTTGCTCATTGTTCTGGACTGGCTCTACTCACTGCTTGCAGCCTTCCTTGTTGGTCATTTCATGTTCCTGTTCCATCTAACTTCCTGGGGTTTCCATCTGTCTTGTCCTCACACTCAGCTTCACACACTGCTGTGCAGGGCTGCTGCAGCTGTTCTAACTCTGCTGCCACACAGTGTCAGGCCTCCTGGACCTCCTTTGAATCGGGGCGGTAGTCCTCATGACCCTGTGACTCTGACACTCTGCACTAATACAAAACTAGCACCATGTGGACAGTGCCAGGTTCTGCCACAGGTTCCAGTGGTGGCCTGGCCTCTTTGGATCATGCCTGTGTTTGCTTCTAAGTGTCTAGATGGCTGGAAACACTTCAGGCAGTTGTCCCGTGTTCGCAGTGCACCTAAAACTCTTCTTAAAATCGTTCAAATGTGTTAATAAGACCATTATATCCTCGAGCCTGCTTGGATGGGGTTTGATGAGTGACGCCTGAGCAATCTGGAGGTGCCTTTAATGCATCTTTCCTAATGTTCTCTCACAAAGTACTTGGCTGCTACTTTTCTCAACTGCCACACTCTTCTTGGTCCCAACTTTACACACCTTCCTTATTTGGGCAACTGTTCTCAACAGAAGTTTCTGAAACTTTTTTAAAATTCTGTTTTCTGCTAACAGTCTCACTGCAAGTGTGACTGCATGCAGCCAGTACTAACCTGGTACAGTCTGACATTTTCTGTCACCTCAGTCAGTCACCTTTAAACCTAGCCTTCCATAAAGGCTTAGAGGAGGCACACTTGGAAGTGACTTCTTGCTCTAGTGTGACGCAGACAACTACTATGTGAAAGTTGAAGAGTCTGGAATTCACCGCCCAGAGTTTAGAGTTTAGAGTTCTGGTCTCTGAGCACCCATCAGTATCACCTGATAAGCTCTGTCTCTCTACAGTATTCTCAGACCATTACTAACTCCAGACTTCCAAACTCCTCCAGAAACCAGTTCCAACTCCTTAAGAACCACATGTTCAAGTTTTGCTGACAGCAGTGACCTCAGTTCCCTGGTACCAATTTTGTGCTAATCTTCTGTTGCTGTGACAATGATGGAGGAATGTAAAGGAAGGAAAACTTCCTTCGGTTGAGTTTGAGAGTACCCATAGTGAGGGCGATGTGACAGTGGCAGGCAGACGTGGCAGGGGCCATTACTTGAATCAGAACGAAAGGGTGAACTCTCATTGTCATCTCAATTCCAGAACTTTTCATTGGTCAGTACCCTGCCCAGCTCCTAAAAACCACTAACCTGCCTTTTGGTGTCATTTCTTTTTCCTTTGTTCTATAATTTGGTGTTCTTTCAGATGAGGTCTTTCTCTGATGCCAGCACTAATTTTTGCATGTTAATGATGTATTTTGCCATGTTCTTGGCTTTCTATATTTGTAATATTTCACTATTCTTGAATTTCTGGTGCGGGGGGGAGCCCTCAATTATTGGTATAAAATCCTTTTTATGGGTTATTAAATTTGAAGTATGCACATTTTTGTCTTATTTCTTATAGAAGGCATCTTGGTTGGTTAGTGGATTGATTTTGGCTTTTTAGCCCAGGTTAGCCTAGAACTCACTTAAGAGCCTAATCTGGCCTCCAACTAACTCATGGCAATCCTGCCATAGTCTCCTGAGTACTGAGATGTTAGGCATGAATCTCTTGAGTTTGATACCATTATTTCATTGTGTAGCCAAGGGCAGCCTTGAACTCTTGAGCCTCCTGCCTCATTCTGAGTGCTAGGATTACAGGTGTGTTCCCTCACACCTGGCTTAGAGTTGATTCTTTTCCACTGATATATCTGAGTTGTTGTTTTGTGCTATTTATTTTTTTTAAGACAGTATCTCTTGCAGCCTAATTAAGACTCGAACTTGTGATGTGTCTAAGGCTGCTCTTGACATTTGGACTAGAGGAGTTCTCCCCTGACCCCCCACAGGGTTTCTCTGTGTAGTTTTGGTGTCTGACCTGGATCTCGCTCTGTAGACCAGGCTGGCAGAGATCCACCTGGCTCTGCCTCCCCAGTGCTGGGATTAAAGGCGTGCGCTATCACCGCCCGGCTAGAGGAGTGCTCTTAACAGCTGACCTTCACTGATTTACTTGTCATTACATGTAATTTTTTTTAACTAAAAAATATTTGACAATATACTCATTTGTTACAAACACTGACCTTAAAAAATGCCGTGACTTATGTTATGGCATCTTCATACACATGTAGCATTCTTCTGTTCTTACTTGACCCTCCAAAATCTGGAAGGGTTTACAAGAAAGAAGGTTCTCTCGACCCTGATCTCCACCACTCGGGATGCTTTCACAGTTCCTTAGTCATCTTCCTAGAGACAGTTCCTGCATACGAACATGTTTGTCTCATTCTTTTTTAGTGACTGCTTCACAAGTGAGTGACTGGGTTATGGATTTCTCCAGTTTTGGGGGGGAAGGGGTCTGGCTTTTCACTACTTTTTTGCTGTTTTAAGACAGTGTTACAGAGACTGTTCTGTGGTACATACCTCTGTACATATCTAAACATAGCCAATTTTTAAATTTTTTTTATTTATTTTTATAAGACAATTCCTAGAAACAGGATATATATTAAAAATCTTGGTAGAACTGTCTAAATTTCCTCCCAGAGAAAGGTTTGTGTGACTGTTTAATCCCCCTGATTATTATGAAAATCACAGACTTTTCTCCTAGGCTTTCAGTGATGTCATGTAATAGAAAACTTGTTGTTCAATCCCAATTAATAGCTACAAATTTATAACCCTTGTAGCTTTAACCTAAATGGATCATCATAAAGGTGGAGTTCTTTATATGTTTTAGGTACTTGTTTCTTTTTCTTTCTTTTCATTCCCCGCCCCCCCCCCCCCCCCCCCACAGAGTTTCTCTGTGTAGCTTTGGAGCCTGTCCTGGAACTCACTCTGTAGACCAGGCTGGCCTCGAACTCACAGAGATTCACCTGCCTCTTCCTCCCGAGTGCTGGGATTAAAGGTGTGCGCCACCACCACCCAGCTTGTTTCTTTTTCTTATGAACTGATGGTTAGATTTATTCTTTCAAATCAGATTGTTAGTCTTCCCCCCTGAATCTTTGAATTAAGAAATTTAGGCACAGCAGGGCATAGCGGTGCATGCCTTTAATCCCAGCACTCGGGAGGCAGAGGCAGGTGGATCTCTGTCAGTTCCAGGCCAGCCTGGGCTACATAGTGAGTTCCAGGACAGGCAGGACTACATAGAGAAACCCTGTCTCGAAAAACCAAAACCAAAATAACAACAACAAAAATTAGGCACATGTAGCTCAGTGGGTAGAGTGTTTGCCTAGAATGCTTAAAGCCCAAGGTTGATCCCCAGCACAGCATAAAACAATGTGGTGGCAGACATCTATTCTCCAGAACTTGGAGGTAAAGGCAGGAGGGTCAGAAGTTCAAGGCCACCTGGACTGTCTCTTTTTTCTTCCTTGTGATTTGAGTGATAGAAACGACCCGTCATTTTATAGTTACTGCTAAGTACTATTCTACGGCATGAATGTGTCACACTGTATTTACTTCTTGAGACTGATTTTGTGTCTAGTTTCTGGCAATCACAGATGGTGACTAGTGTCAATATGGATGCACATTTTTCCAGACACATACCCAGGAGTGCATCCTGGTCATGTGTGTGTAGGTGTTTACATTTTGGGAAAATACTGAGCCATTTTCTAGAGTGGCAGTATTTTTCATATCTACAGGCAGGTTGGCAAGCAAGAGTGATGACAATAGCTGTGTGTTGGGGGTGCCTCATGGGGAGGGGGCCTGTGCTTGTCACTGAGATTTCCATTTAATAACCTGTGTCTTCTAGGATAATAAGCATTGCCCCCCCCCATGCAAGATACCTACGTTCAAACTTGTTTATGTTTTTCTTTAGAGATTATAGTTTTAGCTATCCGGTTTAAACATTTAACCCCTACAATTCCCCCCATCCTTGCCAGCACACTTACTATTGTCATTATTTTTAAATTGTGCATATTTGTTTGTTGGTTGGTTTTTCGAGACAGAGTTTCTTTGTGTAGCCTTAGCTGTCCTGGATCTTGCTATGTAGACCAGAGTGGCCTCGAACTCATAGAGATCCTCCTGCCTCTGTCTTCCAAGTGCTGGGATTAAAGGCATGTGCCAACACTGCCCAGCTGCTGCTGCTGCTGCTGCTTCTCTTTAAATGCATGCGTGTGTGTGTGTGTGTGTGTGTGTGTGTGTGTGTGTGTGTGTGTGTACTGTTTGCACTCTTTGTTTTGTGATGTGTTGTTTCAAGCAGGCTCTTACTATGTAGCTCAGGCGAGCCTTCGACTTCTTTTTCCTTCCCTCTGCCTTAGCCTCTGGAGTTTCACTAACTGAGGATCAGGCATTCAAACATGAACTTGTGGAGGCCATTCTCATTCAAACCATCATACTCAACAACCACTTTTACCTGCTGAGACATCTTGAGGTTCCTCTTTCTTTTTTTCTGTTTCTTTTTCTTTTTTAAAGATTTATTTATTAGGTATGCGGTGTTCTGCCTACATGTACACCTGCATGCCAGAAGAGGGCACCAGATCTCATTACAGATGGTTATGAGTCACCATGTGGGTGCTGGGAATTGAACTCAGGACCTCTCGAAGAGTTGCCAGTGCTCTTAACCTCTGAGCCATCTCTCCAGCCCCCAAAGTTCCTCTTTCTACCTTTGAGTAACAGAGTCTTGCTTTCTAGCCAGGCTGGCTCTGAATGTAGGATCTTCCTACTTCAACTTCCTAGGGTTTACATCACGTGCTATCATTTTTGGCTCTTGCTTTTAATTTTTTTTTTTTGCATGTATGTGTTAGAAATTCATTTTTTTCCCCTCATGGCTATATATGTGTTGTTTGTATGTATGTATGTATGTATGTATGTATGTATGTATGTATGTATTCATTCCCTTGTATTCTAGCTAATATGAATATTCATGTACAATTTTCACCATGGATATTGTCTTTGTTAATTTTATATTGCTGTGGTAAGACACTGTGACCAAGGCAAATCATAGAAAAAAAATGGTTGATTGGGGCTTACTGTTTCAGGTTAGTGTCCATCATGGTAGGGAGCATGGCAGCAGGCAGGCATGGCACTAGAGCAGTAGCTGCAAGCATAC
Source organism: Peromyscus maniculatus bairdii (assembly GCF_049852395.1). NCBI lineage: Eukaryota > Metazoa > Chordata > Mammalia > Rodentia > Cricetidae > Peromyscus > Peromyscus maniculatus. The sequence goes on along the minus strand of NC_134858.1, from coordinate 60,242,446 downwards.
ATCTTGATCCACAAGCATGAATCAGAGACAGAGCTAACTGGGAATGGTGTGAGCTTTTGAAACCTCGAAGCCCACCCCCAGTGATACACCTCCTCCCACAAGGCCATACTTCCCAATCCTTCCCAAATAGTTCCACCAACTGGGGACCAAACACTCAAGTATTTGAGATTATGGGGGCCATTCTCATTCAATCCAGCACATATGCATTTTCAGTTCTCTTGTGTGTGTTCCTAGGAGTAGATCTGCTGCTTTATATGGTAACTCTGAATGACCTTTGAAGAACTGCCAGACTTTTCCAAAGCAGCTGTACCATTTTACATTCCCACCAACACTTGTTATTGTGTCTTTTTTGTTATTATTTTCCAAGATAGGCTGCTCTGGAACTCCTCTGTAGAGCAGGTTGGCCTTGAACTCAGAGATTCCCCTGGCCCATTGCATCTTTTTTTAATGAAACCATTCCAATGGACAGAGTGGCACATGTCTTCATTATAAATAGCATACTGTAACCTCTGTAAAAGTTTGGTTTTAAAACATAATCCACTTTTTTTATGTTAACTTTATTATATTTGGTCTTCATTTGTTCTTTTTGTCATTGAGGGCTTTTTTTTCTCCTGGTCTCTGTGACATGAATTATTTGTTCTTTGCTTCTCTTTGATTTTTCTAGGACTTTGAAATTACTTAATAGTTCTTTTTGTTTGTTTTGTTTTTTTGAGATAGCTTTGTCAGGTAGCATCAATTAGCCTAAAGGTATTGATCCTTCCTTAGCCTCCTCAGGAATGGCATTGCATATGTGTGCTAACATGTCTGTCCTGGCATTGTTTATATAGTCCTTTGTATATTTGTGCCTTAGTTCTCTTAGCCAGATATAGATAGATATGTAGGTAGGTAGGTAGGTAGGTAGGTAGGTAGGTAGATAGATAGATAGATAGATAGATAGCACTGTAAACATTGCAAGTCAAAGTTATTCAGATTCATATGTGACTGCTTCTCAGATAATTTCTTACCTTATGATCTAAGTGTAGAAGAGAAGAGAGCACTTGGAAAGTAGCAGTAGGAAGATCAGCAGTAAAGACATCTCCTATATAGGGAGTTTGAGAGCAGGTGGGCTATATGAGACCATGTGGGGCACTGGTTTTGGTCTTTGTCTACTTGTTATTGATGTATCCCAGTATCGAGCATAACCTTATATCTTACACATATTAGATGCTCAGTGTTTGTTGAATGAATATTTGTGCAACAAATCCTTTTCATGATCTCTATTCTGTGCCTTTCCTTCTTGGATATTGATACCATTTTTAGGCTTAATGAGTTCCTAAAGTATCTGGAATCCTTACAGATTCAAATCTAGCAAAAAAAGGAAAACTCCATGTCCTAACATTTGCAGCAGAAAATCTTGAGGTAACTGCCAAATTCAGCCCTTGACTAGTCAGCCATAGCCTGGGGAATGCATTAGACTTCTGGCCTAGCCTTTGATCATATATTCTGATTCTGAATCTGGAGATAAAACCACAAACAAAATGTCTGTTGGAATAACAGAGACTGTCGACAAGTTCCAAAAACTGTCTACTAGCGTATGTACTAGTATAAAATGTCGTCTCGGATGCTGACTCCGTGGGATGCCAGTAGGAGCTCTTGAGTCTGTCCCACTGCGTTTAGAAGTTGAGTTTCATTGTGATGATGTACTCCATGTATCTCTAAGCAGGAGGTAGTATGAAATATTAAACAGATTTCCAAAATGCCTTCAACCTAAAACTTCTTTCCTTCTGAAACACTTCCAGGAATATTGTGATACACTACACTGTGAAAAATGTTGGTGTTTGTGTCTGCTAAAATTAAATAGTTAGAAAATTAGAGAAAAGGCTCATAGAGCAATAAAAATGAAAACAAAATGTTGTTTTTAGATGTATACCTATTTTAAGAAAGTAATTTTAAATCCACAAAGAAATTATTCAGATTTTGTGATGGACTAAAGATTTTATGGAGACTTTTTAAAAAATACTATTATATTAAGTAACTAAACAAACCAAAAGATTTTTGTAGCATGAGATTCTATTCCTCATCATCAGCATGTCATATGAAGGGCAACTGGGAATAATGTGTAAGGGAGGAGCTGGCTCTGCTTGCCATCCTCCCCTTTCCAGAGGACCTCGGACACCTCACACTCCCAGCTGCTCTTGTGCCTCTTCAGTGAGATCTCTGCTTTCATTTTTGCTCACTGAGAAAATGGAACCAATCAAAATCACTTCTCTTGATGTATATATTTTACATTTAATTAACCTATTGTGTATGTGTGTGCCTCAGAGAACAACTTATGGCAATTAATTCTGTCTCCCACCATGTGTGTTGCAGTGGTTGAACTCTGGCTGTCAGGCTTGGCCACAAGTGGCTTTCTCAGTGGACGTGGCTTGCAGGCTCTCGTGTATGTACTTATTCCTCCTGGCTTCACTTCTGCCTGAGATGTTGTGTAGCTTTCTTCTATGATCTGGATGAACTCTGAGTTGAGGCTTATTTCTGCCCTTATGGATTAGATTACTTTTGTTTGCTTAGTCAAGGACATAGCTTACCAATTCTTTCCATTTCATTATGTCATTCATCAATTTTTCTCTCTTTATTAGCTTATTACCATTCGTGTACACTTTTATGCTAATTTTCTTATTTGAAAAACAAACGGGCTGGAGCGATTAAATCAGTGGTTAAGAGCATTGGCTGTTCTTCCAGGTGACCCAGGTCCAGTTTCCAGCACCCACATGGTACCTTGAAACTGTAACTGCAGTTCCAGGCGCGATCTGACATCCTCTTCTTGCCTCCACAAGCACTGAATGCATGTCACACAGACAGGCATGCAGGCAAAGCACCCATACACATCAATAATAATAATTTCTTAATAAAAATAAAACCTATTTTTCTTTTAATTTTCCTCTAGCTGCACTCTCCATTTTTTCTCTTCCTCCACAAAAAAAAAAAAAAGAAAGAAAAAGAAAAAAGAAAAAGAAAAAGAAAAGAAATCATTTGCCAGGAGTATGTCCCAGTTCAGTCTTTTCTGATACCATGGTCACTAATGACCATTGTAGTATCAAAAACAGCAAGTGATTCCAAGTTTTGCAGAGTTACGGTGAGTGACCTCCTCAGCCTGGTGGGATGATTGGCTGGTGTGGTGTAAGACAGGAATCATCTTCTTTTTCTCTCTCGTGTCAGAAAAGAAGTGTAGGGCTCTTGGGTACCCTTTGCTGGTCAGTGAAAAGTGAGGCACCATGTAGAACAGACTGGCCTAGAACTCACAGTGATCCGTCTGCCTCGGCCTCTTCCTCTGGAGTGCTGGCAAAGGAATGGGCTACCAGAACCCTGTGTTTTTGTTTTGTTTTGATTTTTTAAACAAGGCTTCTATGTTTGGGCTGGCTTCAAACTTAAGATTATCCTGCCTGTTATTTTATGTGCATGAGTATTTTGCCTGTGTGTATGTCTGTGCACCATGTGCATGCCTGTGGAGGCCAGAGGAGGGCATCAGATCCCTTGGAACTGGAGTTTTAGGTAGTTGTGAGCCACCATGTGGGTGCTAGGAACCTAACCCAGGTCCTCTGCAAGAGCAGCCAACGCTTGTAATAGCTGAGCAATCTTCCTAGCTCTCATGTGATATTTTATGACTCTCTTCATTAAATATTACTTTCTAGAAAATTCCCATTTTAAAGGTCAAAGTAGTGCTGGAGTGTGACCCAGTTAGTAAGAGGACTTGACTAGCATGCATGAAGCCCTCAGTTCAATCCCAGAAGGTAAAGGCAGTCAGACAAGAAGTTCAGGGTCTGCTATTACATAGTGAGTTGAGGACAGCCTGGGCTGCTGAGAACCTGTCTCAAAGAAAGATCGGAAGCATTTGGATGGAGCAGTGCAAATTCGATAGTGAATCGGTCTGTCCAGTCTTGCTGTTGAATCCTGACCAACCTAGAACATGCAGACCATGACCATTTGATCAATTCTCCTGACTCAGCCTCCTGACTGGAAATTACAGGCATGCGCCACCATACCTAGCCTGTAATTTTTTGTTTTAAAGATAGTTGAAAGCCTGATGAAGCTATACCATTGCAGTCATGGTTTTGAAGATCACATAGTTATTTAATTTGGGATTGTAACTAGAGTTTACTAAAGACCAAGAGGTTGACATTTAGAGATAGGTGCTTTAGTTTCACTTCCCCCAGACGACAAGAAGTATTCTATAACTGAAAGATGACTATTTTTAGCTTTTCTTTCTGCTGTAAGGTAGAATAGTGAAAGTACCACCATAAGCTGAGCTCTGTGTTTCTGTATCAGGCCTCATGGCCTTGCTTCTTATGTGCCTGGGATTTGCCTTCTGTGTTCTGAGTTTGTGTACACATTGTGGTTCCTCTTTCTCTTTTATTTAGTTCACCTCTTTGTGGAATAATTTGTAAAAGCTTTAAAGGGTGAACTTTGTAAAACCCCTTCTCTGTGTGTATATCTAGGCTGTTGGTCTTTCCTAGAGATGGGCCTTTGGCAGCTTATACTTGAAAAGGTAGAGTGTTTAAAACTCATCTCCCCAAAGTGTCATAAGTGCTCCTCACAAACATTGTCAGCCCTCAAAGATGGACGCAACCAGAATGGTTCTTATACACAGTGTCACAGAAGATGCTTTGGGAATTTGCATGACTTCTGTGTACACGAGAGCTGAGAACAAGTTCCTAACATTTCAGATCATGATGAGTGGCTGTTGCACTGTCTGAGGAACACTTGTCCTATATCCCAAAAAGCTAGTATTTAAACTCCTGTCTTTACAAAACTTCTAACTACTGTGCATTATAGAACTTTAAGAACCTGCAGAACTGATGACAGTTACTCAAAACACTCTGGTGATTTAGCTTCAAACCTGAGAGTTTAATGTAATTTCCTATTTCATTTAGGAACACAAAGATCTCCTATTTGTATATTGAAATCAGTGACTTTAATAAATCATTCATTACCTAAACCTGTTATAGTCTGACTTCTGTATCTGCATGCTGTTACAGACTGGCACGTTTAGGCATGAATAATTTGTTAAATATAGGAATAAATAGAAAGTTAAATAAAGGGCTTCATTGTGATATTTTCATACATGCATGTCACATGCCCAAGTTGTTGGCTTGATGGCAAGTGCCTTTACTCACTGAGCCATTTTGGTGCCAGCCACTATTGTTATCTTTTTAATTTTAAACATTCTAATAGACATGTAGTACTATCTCAGTGAGTTTGGTGTGTATTTTCTCAGCTCAGCTAAGACTACTGAGCATCTTTCAGTGGATTTTTAGCTACCCATGTCCTTTGCTGAAATGTCTCTTCAAATCTTTTGCTCAGTGACTTTTTTAGCTAGCCTTTTTGGGTTAGTGATCTCTGTGTGCATTCTGGGTAAAAGTCCTTCAATGGATTTGTAAAATATTTTCTTCCATACTGTGACTTCTCTTTTCATTCTCTTAACAGACTCCTTCCAAGAGCATAAATTCTTGATTTTTATGAAGTCTAGTTCATTTGTGATTCTCCTGCTTCTTAAATACTGACTTTGATTTTGCTATTTTTAAGTGAAATACTTAAGTGCAGTTCATTGATATTAGCAAATGTGGCACAATAGTAGAACTCCCCAAATAGTAACCTTATTTAATAGTTCATTCCATATTCTTTTCTCCCTGCTAGGCCTTAGTTAATGCCTAATCTATTTTGTGTCTCTAAGAATCTGCCTAATTTTGGCATCTTCTACGAGTAGAATCATACACTATCTTTTTGTATCCATCTTATTTCACTGGGCATAGTGATTTCAGATTTCACCCACATTGTAGCGTCTATCAGAATACCATTGCATTTTATGCAAAAATAATATCCACATCACACTTTGTCCATTCTTCTGTTGACAGACAGGTTAGTTCACCTTTCGCTGGTAGATAAAACTTTTATGAACATTGCTGTACAAGTACCTTTTTTGTCTCAAATTTATTATTTTCATTTTAAAACCTAAGGAAATAATGCAAATGTGATTCTCCAAGCATTGTTATTTTATCATAGGACATGTGATTTAATAGCACTCATGTATAGTCCAAATATATATAATAGCCAAATAACATATGCATTTCACATACAGATAATAGCAAAGTATCAGCCAAAGGGCACAGCTTATATGCATTTCACATATGATAATAGCAAAGTATCAAAACCAAAGCACATCAGCTGCAGGAGAGCTTCTCAGGTGTGGAAGTTGGGCTTATCACCATGCATCAAGTGTACTCTAAGTGTGGCATTCTGTTCCTTTCCTTCCTCCAGACAGTTGTCCTTTCTGCTTTCACATCATCAGTATTCCGTCTGAGGGAAGGAAGGGAAAGAGCCAGAGGTGGGCAGGGAGCACAGGGGAGGCTAGAGAGGAAGAAGAACAAAGTATAATAATGTCACATGGCTGAAAAAGCAATAATGAGACCTTTTACTTGTTGTATTAACTTGAAAAAATTTTAATTTTTTGAAAAGAATAAGGCTTTGTCAGTCTTACAAAGCAATAGTGAAAAATATGTTAGCAAATTAAAATACAGTAAATACAGTATAGAGTTACATAAATCATACAGAACAAATGCAGTAAAAGTATTGGGTGAATTAAGCTTACAAAAATGTTCCATTTCTTTTTTTTAACTTTCTTTTTATTTATTCTTTGTGTCTTTCACATCATGCATCTCCATCCCATTCATTTCCCATCCCTTCTTATCCGCCCTCTGCCCTCGCAACCTACCCTACAAAATAAAATAAAATTGAAGAGAAAAAAGAAAGAAAAAAGGGGAAAATCTCATCATGGAAGCTATGGTGTGGCTTAGTGAATCACACAGTAAACCCTTTTATCTATATATCTTTACTACGTGCAAGTATTCATTGCAAAGAGGCATTGGCCTGGTTTGAGACCTCTGGCTTCTGTTACACTATTGATGCTGGGCCCTCCCTGGGACTCCTCATGGACATTCTCTTGTTGCCCTGTGTTGTGGAGATCCTGCAGCCTTGGGTCTGCAGGACTGGCCTCTTCATGTGCTCCAGCAGATCATAGATGGGTGAATGTTGGGATGGGCCAACTCATAACTTGGTTCTGGGCCTGGGTAGTTGCAGGTTTGGTCAGTTCTGCTAGCTTTCCCGTCCTCACCACCAGGGTGAGCTCTCCATCATGGCCCTGGCTAGTTCACCCCTTACAGTGATGAGCAAGGGGCGGGGCCAGTTCTCCTGCTGTCACATCCTCAGGGTCAGCTCCCCACACGCACACCTTCAGGGCAGCTCTACTGTGTTGCCCAGGTGACGTGTAGGGGGCACTCTCCCGAGTGCTGCAGCTGGTGAGTGACAAGGACAGCTCTCCCACTTTTTTCTTTTCTCTGAGCTGAGGATCAAACCCAGGGCCTTGTGCTTGCTAGGCAAGCGCTCTATCACTGAGCTAAATCCCCAACCCCAGGTCTCCCACTCTTACGACCTTTGTACGGGTATCTTTCTCTGTCCCTACTCTTAATTGTTTTGTGCAGTACACACCTAGAAGTAGAATTACTTGACCATATGGCAATTCTGTGTCACCAAACTATTCCATACTGGCTGCATGGCAGCAGCTATTTTACATTCCCACCAACAATGTAAACAAATGCCAGTTTTCCCATGTCCGTACAGACACAGGATAATTTCCAGTGATAATTATTTTGGTTGTTGTTGGGATGGGATTTGTTTCTTTAGGAGGGACTGGTTTAGTTTTGTTTTAATAGAGCTGTCCTAATAGATTAAAGAGTACTACCTCATTGAGGTTTTGATTGACATTCCCTGAATGAATAGTAACATTGAACATCTTTTGTGTGTTTATTGGGTTTTTGTATGCATGGCTTGGAGAAATGTCTGTTCAAGTTCTTTGCCCATTTTTAAATTGGATTGTTCTTTTTATTCTCTCTCTGGGGAGGTGGGGTGGGTCAATCTCAGGATTTGTTTCTTGGGAGCACTGCAGACCCTGAACTCAAAAATATCTGCCTGCTTCTGCCTCCCAAATGTTAGGATTAAAGGCATGTGCCACCATGCCTGGCTTGAAATTCTGAATTATTTAACAAATAATTGTAAGCAATTTGAAGTAATAGAAATTTAACTTTTTACTATCATATACTAAAATAAGTTTCAAATGTGTAAATAATTATATAGAAACAATAAATAAAAGAATTTGTGTACTGATCTTAATTAGCATAAGAATTTACAAAGGAGATGGCTAATAGAGTAAACCATATAAAAATTTAACTTCAAATATTAATTTATTTTTGTGAGTGTATGATATGTGTGTATACATGTTCATGTATATTGTATCACTCATGGATGTCAGTGAACAATCTCTGATATGAGTTTTCCCCCTCTACTTTGTTTGAGGCAGAATCTCTCTTATTTGCCTCTGCATGTGTTTTCTAGGCTGGCTGGCCTTTGAGTGTCTGGGAGAGTCTCCTGACTGCACTTTCCATCTTCCCACAGGAATTCTGGGACTCCACACATGCACCACCACATCTTGCTTTTGCATAGGTTCTGGAGAACTAATGATGTCATTGGACTTGCTCAGCAAGCACTTACAACTGCTGAGCCATCTTTCTGGCCCAGATTTGACTTTTTTTTTTTTTAATAATTTAACTTTATTTTTATGTGTAGATGTCAGATCCCCTGGAGTTACAGACAGTTGTGAGCTACCATTTGGGTGCTGAGAATCGAACCTGGGACCTCTGGACTCCCAGCTAGTGCTCTTAACCACTGAACCATCTCTATAGCCCCCAGATTTAACTTTTATACCATCCAAAAATGCAGCCAAAATGGGGGGGCGGGGCGGCAATTACCAGATTCTAAGAAATATCTGTAGCAAATTTCCAAGGGCTTTAATATTTTCACTTATAAAATCATATAAATAGGCATAGAACCAGATTAGACAAAATAAAAAGTTTTTAACAAGCATAGAAAAAAATTAAATGTAAATTAAACTATTAAGTAGTTACTGAGAGCGACACATTAAATTAGCGGCAACTCCTTTGCTGACAAGAATAAAGGCATTTACTAGATGAATAAACTGTTGTGGACTGTTATATTAACACAGCTACTTAATACTCTTGTATTATTATTCATGAAACTGTTGGAGTTGGGAGGGCAGGGAAAGAGACGGAGTTGCCCTCCACCTTGTTTTTTGAGGCAGAGTCTCCTACTGAGCCTGAAGTTTCCTTGTTCAGCTGAGCAGGCTGGTCATCAAGCCCCAGAGATCATTATGCCTATCTCAGCTCCGGGATTGCAGGTGCATGCCAACAGTTTATCAGCATGCCTGGCTTTTTACATGAGCTCTGGGAAGTTAAATCGGCTCCTGCAAGCACTATGCCCACAGAACCATCTCTGCATTCCATGAGCATACTTTTTTAACTGTGAAATCGTACAGCTCTGAATTGATTGACAGAAATAAGCTGCTTCCTCTTTCCCAAAAATTAACCTATAAACTCAAAGATGTTCAGAAATTGTCCCAATAATAAACAGTGATGGTAACTGTTAGTAATTGTAGTGTTCTGGTCATGGTCTACCTGTAGTATCAAAAAGTGACCGACGTTGGTGGTTGAAAACTGAGCTTTGCTTCTCCATGTGTTACTGGCTGTGATGTGCTTCATATTCTGCCCTCTGGGATCAAGGCAGAGGGAAAGAAAAGTGATGAAACTTAGAGGGCTGCTTCACTTCATCGAGGGAAGGATGATGTCATTTGCACAAGGCAGCATAACTCTCCCATGGAGGTGGGCCAATCAGTGCAGAGGGGCTGCAGAGATTTAGAACAAATAATAAATGCTGTGAAAGAGTGTGTTCAGTTATGATGGCCTTTTAATCGAGTGTCACAGCCTAGGGTATGTCAAGAAAAATGGCTGATGGGAAGGGGAAGGTGTCCATGTTTCCTGATACTTGAAAAATGGCTGTTGTGGATAATGAGATTAGGCCAGTGCTTTATGGCACCAGTGAGTAGAATCCACAGCATTGCAGATTTTAAATCATGGAAGAAGCGGCCATATTCTTTTAGCAGTCATCTTGTCTTTCTAAATCTGTATACATCTGAAACTTCACAATAGTCATATATTTGAAAGTGAATCTAAATTTTTGCCTAGTGAGTAATATGAATTTTTGTTCTTGGGAGACATTTTAGCACTGTTTTCAAGTGGAGCCAAAGATTTAAATTAGGCCAGGCCTGCTGGGCAAAAAAATCTCTGTACAGGATCCTCTGAGAAAGAAAGCTAGCTGCTTGGGTTGCTGACAGAGGGCAATGTTTGCTTTCCTGCATGCTGCTCTTTGGTTATTGGTCATTGCCAGATTGTCACTTGAAATTGCAGTAACTTTTTCTGGTTAGCAACCGTTCCTTGGTGATAGATTCTTTAAGAAAAAGCCTGGAATAAGCCTCTCCCCACACATGAAGTAGAAATGCAAATCTAGCCTTTAAAAGATGCTGCTCCTGCATTGAGATGTAATTTTAGACCCATGCTCTTTTCCATTGCTTTTTCTCATAGTGGTAGTTGTGCAGATTTTTCGATGAGACATGCTGCAGTTGAGGTGGTTTAAATGCTGCTTGCAAGAGAACAAACCTGGTTAAGCAAGAGATTGAAATTAGCCAACAATTAGCTTCTCTGCAGTCTTAGATAGCCCACAGCCAAAATTCCTTGGTAATAACTCTTAGTGATTCTTTTGTTGTAGAAAATTACCTTGGAAAAATGCAGTTTAAAATTTTCCCTTGAAAGACAGAATCTCCTGTAGCCCTGACTGACCTTAAACTCAATATGTAGTTGAGAATAACCTTGACCTTCTGAACCTCCGTCTCCTGAGTAGTGAGATTACCATGTGAGCCACCACTCCCAGTCCATGTGGTACTGGGGTTTGCCAGCAAGCAACCTCCCAATGAAGCCATACCCCCCAGGCTTGCTATTTCTTTTTTTTTTTTTAAGATTTATTTATTTATTATGTATACAGAAGAAGGCACCAGATCTCATTACAGATGGTTGTGAGCCACCATGTGGGTGCTGGGAAGGACCCCTGGAAGAATAGACGGTGCTCTTAACCTCTGAGCCATCTCTCTAGCCCTTGATATTTCTTAATGCCTACAATTTATTTATATACTCCACAAATAGTCATTCAGTGCTTGACACCCAGACACTGTGTGTATGTGGGGGGTGTGTGTGTGTGTGTGTGTGTGTGTGTGTGTGTGTGTGTGTGTGGTGTGTTTTCACTTCTGTGTGCCTGAATGTCTCTCGGAAAGCCAGTGGATCTGTTGTTAATCTCAGCATAGTTGGCAAATCCCTGTTCTACAGTGACAAGTGTTTCCCTGGCTGATTGCTGACTTCCTTCCCACTCCCCCACCCCATTCCTTTTTATTTCGTACTTGTATTTCTCCTAAACCTTGTTCCTTCTTTGAGAAGTGAACTTATCCAAGAGTAAGAGAAACTGTATGTGATTTTGTATAAAATGTGTGTAGTATCTAGGTGTGGGAGGGCACACCTATCATCACAGTGTTCAATATAGAGGCACAGGAGGATTATGTTTGAGGCTGACCTTGGCTACATAGCATCATGGCAAGACCCTATCTCAAAACAAACAAATAAGCCTAGTATAAGCAGGAGACAATACAAGTTTTCGTTTACTTCAAAAACCAAATGCAATTTCACCTGTGCAGATCTCAAAGCAGGTACATTTGTTTCTTAGCTCAGAAACTATGTATATTTAAATGAATTTATGTAATTATATTTTAAATGAAATTAGTGTCAGTATGCTGTTATAGAAATGTGCATATAATTAGACAACTTTTGGTTAGTGTTTGCTATGTACTCTCTGAATTTGAATTCTAATGTGCTATTTCTGGAATTAGGCCTCTCTGTATCTTCCTGTCTGATGTATTACATCTAGCATATTTGTTAATTCTCCGTGCTTTCATTGTCTGGTCTCTACGATATACTCCAGTTAATTAACGATGTGATTCTGGCTATTGTCTTCTGTTCTGATGAACTTGAAGGTTATTAAAATGTAACTCTTTTCTTCTTCAGCGTCAGACAACAGCCAGCGCTTTCGGGAAACCTGTTTTGCATTTGCCTTGACTCCACAACAGGTGCAGCAGATCAGCAGCTCCATGTAAGTCATCTTCCATCTGACCTGCAGTTTGCTGTCAGCCCAGGACCAACTGTAGTAAATGGGTCTGGCCTCCAGCATCTCTGTCTCTCTGTCTCTGTCTCTCTCTCTGTCTCTGTCTCTGTCTCTCTCTCTCTCTCTCTCTCTCTCTCCCTCTCTCTCTCTCTCTGGCACACACGCACACTGTTGTTAACATTCTGGTATTTAGGAATGGAGTGACATGTCTTCCTGTATGTATTTAAAAATAATTTTTATTCTTATTCTATTTTAGGGATATTTCTGGGACCAAATGTGACTTCACAGTGCAGGTCCAATTAAGGTACAGTGTTGACTATAATTTTTTTCAAAATTTAAAATATGTTCCTTAGAAATTAATTTTTTTATATCTCCTCAGTTTTCAGCAAGATATTGGGTGAGTTACCTAGTAAGAGAAGGCATCATGAGAGGCTCTGTTGGCTTCTCCATGGTGGTAATCCTTGGTGGTTGGGAAGCTGCACCTGATGGTGTCTTTAGAGACTAAGAAGTATCAACTTTGGGCAGTTTGGAGGCACAGGCGTTTAATCCCAGCACTTACTTAGGAGGCAGGCTCAGGTGGATCTCTGAGTTCATTTGCACATCAGCCTGCAGAATTTTAGGAACATTCACCAGATAGTCTAACCCGCCTCATCCTGTTTCACTTGTTAATTTACTATGCCCTAATTCAGAGCCCACAAGAGATGTTTTGTGGAAGTTCTCAGAAATGTACAGAAGCATGCCAACACAGGCTTGCAGCCACCTCTTCTCAGGCCTTGTTTCTAGGCCCTTCTATTTCCCTTCTGAGGGCATCTAAGAAGTCTTTTTTCTTTTTCTTTTTAAATTAGTATTTTTTTTGTTTTGTTTTTTACTTTATTTTTATTCCATGTGCATTGGAGCTTTGCTTGCATGTATGTCTGTGTGAGGATATTGGATCCCCTGGAACTGGAGTTAGAGGCAGTTATGTTCTGCCATGTGGGTGCTGGGAATTGAACCTGGGTCCTCTGGAAGAGAAGCCAGTGCTCTTAACCATTGAGCCAGCTCTCCAGCCCCTCTTTTTTTCCTTATATAAACCCACTTTGCTGCTTTTCTTTCTCAGTGAGTATCCATATCCCACTAGAATAAGAGATAGAAGAGAGCAAAGCAGTTGATTTCCTCAGTGGGTTGTTTTCTCTATAAACAACCTGGTAACAGCAGTCACATAGAAATTATAGATGCACCAGTGAGCCAGAAAAGAGATCAGTCTACATACCACCCAGCTTCGTGGAGCCATGCAAACACTTCTTACCTAACCTCTAATAGTGAGGTCAAAGTTGCTGATAGAGTGACAGACAGGCTTTAGGAGCTTTTACACCCTAAAGCAACAGGACCAGCCTTAATCTAAGACTTAGTTCTAAAAGACACTAGCAATGGTGTCATTGCTAGTATGAATGGTACTTCATCTTCTGTCAGGAGCAGACTACGAAAATGACTTAACAAATTAAAGGACAAAATGTAGTGCTCTCATAATTAATTACATTTTGCTGCAATATTCTGTACTTCTGTGTCTACATATTTTTCTCACATTTACTTATTTGTTGATTTGCTTATTTATTTGCTGTGTTTGGGTGTGTGTGTATGTGGTGATCAGAGGACAACTTGAGGGAGTCACTTCGCTCCTCCTAGATGTAAGTTCCAGGAATCAAACTTGGGTTTCCAGACTTGACAGCAGATGCCTTTACCTGCTCAGCCATCTCCCCTCCCCCCCCCCCCCAACACACACTCACCGTTTTGGATGGTGGGTGGTGGTATTACTTGTTTGTTTGGTTTTGAGATAAAGTTTCACATAGTAGCCCAATATGGCCTGGAACTTACAGCAGTCCTCCTGCCTCTGTCTCCCAAGTGCTGGAATTTCAGGTGTGAGCTACCTCTTCCAGCTGTTTATTCTCCACTTGTTTCAAACATTGCTTTTTTGTGCATATTTACTAGTGGCTCAACCCTGGAGCCTCCATTATCTCTTCCTTCTTACTGTCCTCTACCCAGTGCATGTCTACTGAGTAGAAGTCCCACTGCCTCTTCTGTTGTGTATGACTTCTAGGCTCCCAAGACCAAAATAAAGGTTGAAAACCATAGCTTAGACTGTGATCTAGTGACTTATAATCTTAAACTAAGACCTAGTATTATGCTCAGTATTTCATAATCATATTCAACAAATATGGTTCACATTTTGAAGGAAGATTATTTTTCTTAGATGTTAGCTGTGTTACAGTTACTATTGCTATTATGAAACAATTTGGGGAGGAAAAGGTTTATTTGGCCTACAGGAACCTGGAGGCAGGGGCTGATACAGAGGCTATGGAGGAACACTGATCACTGGCTTGACCCCTGTTGCTTGCTTAGCCTGCTTTTTGTTGTTGTTGCTGTTGCTGTTACTGTTATTAATTTGTTTTGTTTTTTGATACAGAGTCTACATAGCCCTGGCTATCCTAGAACTAACTATGTAGATCAGTCTTGGCCTCAAACTCAGAGAGCTCCACCTACTTCTGCCTTTTTAGTGCTGGGATTAAAAGTGTGTGCCACCACACCTGGCTTCAGCCTATTTTCTTATAGTGTCTAAGACAACCAGCACAGAAGTGACACCACCCACCATGGGCTGGGTCCTACCACATCAGTCACTAATTAAGAAAATACTCTATGTATGGGCTTGCCTACAGCCTGGTCTTTTAGAAGCAATTTATCAGTTGAGGTTCCCTCCTATGAGATGACTCCAGCTTGTGTCAAGTTGACATAAAATTAATCAGAACAGCAGCTAACTCAGAAATTCCAAGGGACTCTTGATGGTTACAAATGGTTTAGCTGGGGCTGGAGAGATGGTTTAATGGTTAAGAGCACTTGCTGCTCTTGCAGAGGCTGAGAATTTAGTTCCTAGTACCCACCTCCAGCAGCTCCCAACCACCTGTTACTCCAGCTCCAGGGGATCTGATGCTTCCTTCTGGCCTCCATAGTCCAGTGGCACACACCACACATGTGTTCTTACAAGCACAGAGACTCACATGCACATACATCTTTTAAAATTAGAAAACTGTTGTACCCCTACCATTCTTTTTTATTTACTTTTTTGTTTGTTGAATCCAGTTTTTACTATGTAGCCCTGGCTCTCTTTCAACTTGCTTTGAAGACCAGAGTGGTCTCAAACTCGAGATCTGGGAACTCACAGAGTGCTGGGATTAAAGTTGTAAGACACCACACTCAGCCTTTCGTAGCCATTTTCAGTTAAAATTTATCCCGATTTTCATGGACAAAAACCACCTAAAACATTTTGTGCTGTTTTGCAGTTTGTTGTCAGTCTTTGTGTTGTAATAAAATAGTTTTTCTCATTCCCTTTGTCTCCCCCCCCCCCGCCCCCCCGTTGCTAACTTGTGGATTGTTTAGAATGCATGTGCCTTTTTATTTCTTCATTATGAATAATTATCTAAATCATGAAAAATAACTTGGTTACTATTAAACATCTGGTCCATTTTCATTTATGGATCTATTGCTCCCACCCTTGTAAAGCACCTCCCAGAAACTCTGTTGTTGGCCCCTCTTTTGCCTTCAGTGTTTGAGAATGCTAGCATTCACCTTTTACCAATGGAACAGGAGTCACTTGTCGCGTAGATTATCCTTTTCCTGCAGGTGCAGGTATCACGGTGTGGTGTCTGTGTGTGAATTTATTACTGCACTTGGATAATTAGGAACTGTGGCATCAGTTTACTGTTGGCAGATGTAGTGACACACTCCTGTCATCCCAGCACTCGGGTGGCAGAAGCAGGAGGATTGCCAGCACATAGTAAGACCTATCTCAAAAATAAAAATGACAACAAAAGAAATAACCTGTAATGGAGATCTCTACTGGGTTTACTCTTTCCCTGTGAACTCGGACATCAGTTTGCTAGGAACATTTGTAGCAAATTGTTGTAGATCAGTATATCTTAACCAGTTGAGAATCTATTGGAAGCTATGGATTGTCTTCCTAAAAATCAATGTCTGTGGGCGTGCGTAGGGGTGTGTGTGTGGGCGTGCACGCATGCTTGCACGCATGTACTTTGACATGGCAAAGTGATTCTTTTATGTGGACTGTTCCCACACACAGATTCCATAGCAGGCAGATTAAAACCTCGCAACAGATGTTTAGAGCAGATGAGTGCGTATAATGAATATTCCACAGAATTCACAAGGAGGGCTCACCCTCCTATACAGTCCAAAGGTGCTGTGCATTTGTAGAAAAAATGGAGTGAAGTACAGGTGTATATTAGGAATAGAAAATAATAAAAAAAAAAACCTTTCTTTATCTTATAAAAGTCAGTCAGTAGGATGAGAAGTTACAAATTGTGTATCAAGCCTTGGTTTTCCCAAGAGATTATGCATTTAATTTAGAAATAAATGTTTTGTGAGTTTCTGAAAGAGTGTTCTAATTTATGCATACATAGCACAAATGCTGTGATTATTCTGTGTCTTTGGTTTTCCAGAAGTGAAGGAGCTCTTTGGCTCATTGGACAGAACTTGATCTTGAGCCTTGAAACCATGTTTTCAGTATATTCTACTGAGAACCAGAAAAATGCTTCAAAGGCAGTATCAGAACTACTGCGTGCTGTATTTGCTCTTGGATTTATAATGCACATGAGCCAGTTTGAAGCTCTAAGAAGGTCTTTGATACAGAAGCTGTAATTGTTTAAGTTTATTCAACTACAGAAGCTTAAAAAGAAAAAGAAAAATTGGAAAGTTCATGAGGCCTCAAGCAACTAAGGAACATTGAGAACAGGAAAAATAGTCTTCCCCAGGGAAGAGCACCCCAGCTGGTCACCCAGTACCCCATGGTGAGGTTGAAGACACACACATAGAACTAACGCTTTATGGATGACCATACCATATTCATATATTTAGAAACACACATACACACAATTGAAGAGAGAGGGAGGCCATGAATTTAAAAGAGAGCAAGGGGGGCCTGGAGAGATGCCTCAGCAGTTAAGAGCACTGGCTGTTTTTCCAGAGGTCCCGAGTTCAAGTCCCAGCAACCATATGGCGGCTCACAACCACCTGTAATGAGATCTGGTGCCCTCTTCTGGCCTGCAGGCATACAAGCAGACAGAACACTGTATACATAATAAATAAATAAATCTTTAAAAGAGAGAGAGAGAGAGAGAGAGAGAGAGAGAGAGAGAGAGAGAGAGAGAGCGCAAGGAAAGAGGGTGGTGAGGACAAGGAAGAAGGACATGATATAATTTCAAAAGAAAAATAAAAGTTGAAAAAATTGATTTTTAACACCTGCTAATACTGAGGCAGTTACTGTTCCTCAGAAGATAGTTATATAATTCTAAAGTCATCACTGCAAGTTGGTAGTTTTAACTGCTAATCCAGATACTCGATGGAACTGTTCACTGCTGACCTTAAGCAACTTAGGTGAGGTATAAGGAGTTAAGGATGCAAACTCTCACCTCTTGTCCTAAATCCACATGTAACCTTTTTGGTTGTTTAAGAGAGGATGTTGCTACATAGCCCTGTTTAGCTGGAACTCACAGAGATCCTCCTGCTTCTGCTTCCTGAGTGCTAGGATTGAAGGTGTGGTCACTCTGCCTAGCCACATGTAACTTTGGAGTCTCTCCCAAACCTAAATGTGAATAGTTGACTGATAACCTAGACAGCCAATTAGTCCATGCTCTGTATGTGCTATATTTGGTGAAAACAAGCAAGAACCACGTGAGGCCATTTTTACTGTGACTGTCTGTCTGTGGGATTGAGGGACTGCTCAAAGAGATGGCTGAGCCCGAGCAGTGGAAGTGGGTCCTCTCGGCTTTAGAAACGGGAGGCAGTTTGGGAACTCTTGTTCTCACTCTGTTTGCAGACACTGCTGATTCCTTTTTACTTCTGTTCCCAGGACATAGGCAGGGTCTGTTCCAGTTGCCCAGAAACAGGAGGCATCTGGGGCGGCTCTCCAGCGCATAGTGTGGACTGCTGTCTTGTACAGTTGGCCAGCTTTGTGTTTGTTTTCCCCGATTGAGAATGGCACCACGTGTGGTTGGTCTGGGTGTCTAAGTTTGATGGACCTTAACATTTAAGTAGTAGATTTATATGTATTTTGTAGTAACTTGGAACACTGTCATCCACATATATTTTGTGCATTTATGGGCTGTCTTAATTCTTAATGTTTTTCAACATCTAGGCTAACTGGTTTTTCTTCTAGTCTGTTTAAGATATCACAGATTTATGCACACGCACATTTGGACCTATACAATTCAGACCTCTGTTCAAAGATCAACTGTGTTTTAAACCTGTTTGCCTGTGTTTACTCTTTATGTAGAATATACTGTTTTTATTGTTCTTTTTCTGTTTTAAAATTGATCATTTTTCAAGTTAGCTATCAAATAAAAATGTTAGAGGTTATCTTTTAATAAAGGAAATTAAACTTGACCTTTGCCATTTAGGTTTTGTTTATCAGAAACCAGTTGTCCACAAGAAGATCACTTCCCACCCAACCTTTGTGTGAAAGTGAATACAAAACCTTGCAGCCTTCCAGTAAGTTCTAAAAACAAGTTTTGAACTACATTACGTATGTGACTATTACATAAGTCATCTTAAATGTTTTTAATTACAATTTTACATTAAGAAACAGGGCAGTGCTCAGTGGTAGAGTGCTTGCTTAGTATCGAGAAGACCCTGGGTTCAGTCCCACGACCACAGGAAGGGGATATTTTACTGTGTATTCATCTGACTGGGTGAGACTTGCAAACTTCAGTTAGCAGCTGTGACATGGAGCCATGGATAGAAACTTGTAGCATTGCCCATGGTAGCATCAGTGTTGTGCTGATTTTCAGGAAACAGAATCTCAGCTATATTCCTGCAGGGAGTGGCATTCAGAATGCTGCTGTTGGAGTTTTTATACCTTTTTAAGCCATTATGAACTCATTCTGATTCTGAGATTTAAGAGACTTTGAATTTCTATCACGTTTTTCCTCAGGCTTGCTAAAATGAGACTGTTAGGTTGTTTAGAGAAATCATTGCCTAGGTAACTTATAAATGTTTGCTTCCCTACTTTTCAATGAAAACATTGGTATTTTCTAGCCCATACTTTGTAGGGTTTTTTTTTTGTTGTTGTTCTTGTTGTTTTAAGAAATTGAAACAATTGTGGAAATAGTAGAAATAAATTATATTTCTTTCTTAGGGTTACCTTCCACCTACTAAAAACGGTGTGGAACCAAAGCGACCTAGCCGACCAATTAATATCACCTCACTTGTCCGATTGTCTACGACAGTACCAAATACCATTGTTGTTTCTTGGACTGCAGAAATTGGAAGAGTAAGTAAGCTTCTGTTTGTAGCTATTTTCCTGTCATGAGGAAGCGTTAATTACCATGGCTGCCTATAATGTATGAGTTATACTATAAAGGAGTAGAAAAGGATTTTCGTCTCACAGTGAATTTTTAGCCTATTCCTACTTGAAACAGGTTCATGTAGTCTCCATTGGTTTTTAACTCTATAGTTTATCATAAACTTCTTCCTGTGTCATTACATAGTCTTCTGCTGCATTTGAATTGGCTATACCATGCGGTGATAAGAATATGCTACTGCTTAGCCTAGTCTCTGGTGCTGAGTACTTAGCTCTGAGTACTGTCCTGACAGCTGTGGCTTCGCATACATGCAGACTGACTTCGTTACAGTAAATTCTCAGAGCCAAAGAGCATGAAGAATTTTGAGAAGTTTTTGTACATTGACTGATGGCTTTCCACAAAGATGTACAAATGTGTTCTCTGATGTATAGTGTTTATTTGCTTGCTTGCAAACAATATTATCATTTAAAAATTTTTTACCTTTAAGTAAATGTTAGCATTTAGTACCCCTTTTGTTTTTAGTAAAAGCGAACATTTTTTGTGTTTATAACTATTTACATTTTAAATTTGCATCCATGTCTGTTTCTCTTTTGTTCTTTTCTTAGTTATCTTACTAGGTTTACTATGTTGAGAATTTACCCTTTGATATATCTTGTAAATATTTGTCTCTAGTTGGTTAGCTTTCTACCCATCCAGTTATTTATATGTAGATTTACATTTTCGTAGCACCAAATGTTAATCAGTTTTTTGGCTTATAGTCTTTTCCCCTTACCATCATGCTCTGTCTATGTATGCTTGCCAAGCTGATGTTAATAAGCTAGACTACTAGAGTACAAGGGTTTCTTGTTTTATCTTTAAATATTTAATCCATCTTGAATTCATATGTTGTATGAGAAAATTATTTTCACTAGTCAATCCAATTCTAAGTAAATGGTAGTTCTGAAGCCACTGTTGTTACATAAATAATTTTTTATATTCTGTTCCTGTTTCTGAACTTTGTCTATACTGTTTCTAGGTCTAGCTTTCATTTTCTAGGTTAGTCTTTTAAATTTTTGTTTAAAAATTATTGTAGCTTTTTAATGTAAACCCCTCTATGCATGAGTTAAGATTTGTTGACTGTGTGTCGTATGACTGCATGATACTATTGTAGGGAGAACAAATCCTTGTTTCTCTGGGGCTTCGTACATACACTCCAAGCAGGAACTGTCCTGTTTAAGTGCTGAAAAGGAGCAGTGACTGGGATCTTCGTGTAGTCAAGGACTTGAAAGAGAAGAGAGGTCAGGGGAGGGCTTCCTGGAGGAAGCAGTGACTTGAGAGAAGAGCGAGGAGAAGGGTGGGAGTCGGGAACAGTTGAGAGGAACACAGCCGCCCAGTGGCAAGGGTTAGCCTCCGCTTTCCCGGGCAGCTGAAAGGGCTTCACTGGCACTCAAGTGCGGTGAGCGGAAAGAGCAGCAGGGACCTCTCTGGAGAATAAGACTGGCCTCAGCCATGCAGGGCGTGGTAGGAGATGTCAGAGGTAAGCGCTTTCTCTTTTTAAGCAGAAAGTTTACATGTTTCCTTTAGAACAGGGTTGCTCCTTAGAGTGGTTAAGTAGTTGGGGTAGATGACAAAACCATACAGCAGTCACATCTCAGTAGCCAGCTATTACAGGAATGTTCATGGGAGCCATAACCTAGAGTCATTAAGGAATGGCACCCAGTGTCAATATCTGGCCTTTATGTGCACACACAGATGCACTTATGGACACAAAATAGCTGACTTGAGACACACGGGTGACATTAGCAGGAGAAGTTTTGATAGAAGATTGGAATGTTCAGTTGTGATAGGTGAGCTGTAGAGATGGAGGATTACAAGCCTGTCAGTTAGGAGAGAGAGAGAGATGGAGATGAGCTGGAAGGATGTGAGATTGAAAGTTCTTTGTCTTAATGGGAGAGTTTTAAATGTGTCTGGATGATGGTGGGGATCTCTTAGAGAGTGAGAGACGTACAGGAAGGAGGGATGATCAGCAGTGAATTGCATACACCAAGGAGCTCATGGTAGGCAGGAAGGACAGCTTCTTATATTTTTGGTTGTGAGCCTAGCCTTTAACGGCTGAGCCATCTCTCCAGCCCGAAGGACAGCTTCTTTAATGGGACAGTGAAACGATTGGAGAGTTACATTCTGATTGGGTGATTTCTCTGTCAAGTAGGAAATATGAGTTAAGCTAAGAGAGAAGTCACAAAGGACTTGGAGGAGAGTTGGCAAAGTTATTAGCATGAGACATGGTGAACCTTCTCTCCACATTTATTCTACCACATGAACTGTGGAATTACTTACCCATGTGCCTTCCTCTCCTTCCTCACTCTGCCTCACTCTTGCCCAGACTCTGAGGAAGAGTTCTTCAGTGTCACAGGTGGAACTTAGGGGACTGGGAGGGTTTAATGATAATAGTGTTATCCACTCCAGGAACCGTGTTTCTCTATTCACTCAGATTCTCCTTGATGCTCCTCAGTAGTTGAATAGGTTTAGTATCTGTCTCTGTAAGTCCTTTTCAATTCCTGTGTTGATTTTATTGTTGCTATTTCTAAGTGTATCTTTTGTTCTTGTTACATTTTCTAGGGTTTATTACTGGCTTATTCAGAAACTATTTGTTTGTGGATGTTTCCTACTTAAGTTCATATATTGCTTTTTTTTTTTTTTTTTTAGTTGTTTTTTTTAGTATTTCCAGGAAGGGTTTAGCTTGAGATTATCATTTACACAAATACATACATATGCCTCATTTATTTCTTCTGTTAACTGGAACTTTTTAAATTTAACATAGGTGCTACTGAACATCTTTATTGTTCCTTTGTTAAGGAAAATACTGTTATGATATTTAGTGTTTGAATGGCATGTGTATGTGTGTACACACAGAAGCCGGAGAGGGCATCAGTGGCCTCCTCTATCTCTCTTTGATGCAACTCTGAGGCAAGGTAGCCAGACCTAGGCTAGAGGCCAGCACATACACCCAGCACTCTTCCTGTATCCACCACTAGTCACAAACCTTTGTAAGAAAACCCCAAAACTCAGGTCCTCAAGTGCTCGTAACTTCTGAGTCCTACCATGAAGGGTTTTGGTTTGCTTGCTTGGTTGTTTTGTTTTTAGGCAGGATCTCACTATGTAGTTTTAGCTGGTCTAGAACTCATGTAGACCAGACTGGCTTGGAACTCACAGAGATCCACCTGCTTCTGCTTCCCGAGTGCTAGAATTAAAAGCATGTGCCATCATGCCCAACCCCACTATTAGTTTAGAACTTAATTACATTAATGATGTCTTTACAATATTCCTCTTTTGCTGAATTTCTTTATTAGAAACAGATTGGGGGTTTTGGGAATATAATTCAGTTGGTAAAATACTTACCTACCATGAAGCCCATGGTTTTATCCCAAGCACTCCATAAACTGGAGATGGTGACATGTGCCTATGCTCCAGTAGTCAGAAGGTGAAAACAGGAGGATCAGAAATCCATCATCTTGGGCTCCATAAAAAGTGTAAGACCATCGGGGCGGTGGTGGCGCACGCCTTTAATCCCAGCACTTGGGAGGCAGAGGCAGGCGGATCTCTGTGAGTTCGAGGCCAGCCTGGGCTACCAAGTGAGTTCCAGGAAAGGCGCAAAGCTACACAGAGAAACCCTGTCTCAAAAAACATTTAAAAAAAAAAAAAAAGAAAAGTGTAAGACCATTCTGGGATACATGAGGCCCTGTCTAATAACAAAAGCAAGCAGAGAAGAGGAGGCAAAAAGGAGGCAGAAGTTTGTCTTTTCAAAGAAAATAAACTCCACACAGTCCCTAAAGAAGAAAAGCATATTGTAACTTCTTGTTCTACTCTATGGCTTTTTACTTTATTTAGCATTTATTAAACTCTTCCTGTGGATGGAGGAATCATTTGGACACCACTGTAATGGGGACAGAAGGACTAGATGTTTTGATTATGGAGAAAATATCTTATGAACTTAAGCAGTTTACAGACTTTGGGGGAAATACAGACAAAATTAACAAAGTGAGATGATGTATATAAAGAGCTGGCCCTTGTGGGGGCAGCAGAAGCACTGTCTCCTTAGCCACTGTTATTTTGGAGGATCTTTGTGTGTGATGTCTCCTTGTGACATTGGGACAAGTGGGATTTCGTTCCTGGCATTCTTGCAGCTTTTGTTTTCTTCTCTGGTTACATGTTTCAACTAGAGCACACATACCTTTTTGCTGAACTTGAATTTTTTTTTAACTTGATCTCATCATAAATGCTAATAGAAAGCCCTGGGGTATTTCCAAGTTTGAACATTGAAGCTGTCAGTCCAGAATCTCATTGTTGATTAGTATCTCTCAAGTTTCTGTTTGACCTGAAACATTAAGCAATTAAGGAGTGATGATGAACAGGGCTTGGGTTTCCTCCTAAAAGACACTTATCACTTCTATATTAGATTAGTAAGTTACATGCTTTAAAATGTAGGGACATTGTAAAGTTACTTGTTTTTTCATTAAAACACAATGAAATGTACTAATAAGTAAATTTGCTGTTTTCTACTTCATTTTTTTTTCCCAGAAAATATGCAGCATGTGAACACAGATAGATTTCTGAACTTCACAGGAAATGTAACCCTTCAGAGGGTTCTGTAGGATGTGTGCTCTTGTTGCTAAGAGGCAGATACATATTTAAAAATGTAAAACTAAGGCTGGGAAAAGAGCTCAGTGGTGGAGTGCCTTCTTAACATGTGTGAGGCCCTTGCTTCAGTTCCTAACACTGCAGGATGGATAGATGGGTGGGTGGGTGGGGTGGATGGGTGGATGGTTGGTGGGATGGGTGGATGGATGTTTGGAGGGGATGGGTGCGTGGGTGGGATGGATAGATGGTGGATGGATTAGAATGTTTGTGGGGCTAGGCTAAGAGGTTCTAATAAACTCTGGTGTGCAGAAGCAAGAATTAGTGGAACGGCACGGTCCTTGCTCACTGCCTCCTGGAGTCCTTGCCCTTTCTTCTTGGTTTCTACTGCCTAAGCCATCCAAGCAGTTACATGATCATAAGCATATTATATAATCTGTGCCTCACTCAGTTTCATCAGCCTTTCAAGATACAGCCGTACCTGTTTCCCCCTATAGGCTTCAGGCAGACAGAATTGAAATAAGGTCTGTAGTATGTATTAGGAATGCCTTGAAAACTCTGTTTTCTCAATTCTTTTCATATGTCTTGATCTTCTTGATCCCAGTACAAAACAGAAAAAGATCCTTCTCATTCTGACCTTTCTCTTTTGTCCCTTCAAGTCTTCCTCTTTCCCAATCACGTACCCTTCACTCAGCTTGGCTTGCTACCTGTTTCTTCTCAGGAGGTCCCTGTGGGCATTGGGTATCCTGCTCATCTTCAAGCAGCGCTTCTTGGGGCAGCCTTTACTGATGTACCCGCAAGATGTGCGCCTGGCCTGAGTCAAGTGTCTTCAGGATCTAGTGTTACCCCAGGCATAGTGAGATACTAAATAAGTAGACTAGAAACCCATCTCATTGGTAATGTTTAATAGCTACTATTTTAGAATATGTTACCTACTAAATACAGTTTATGATACCTTCAACATCTTAACAGCCTTGGTTCATACTTAGCCTTTATAGTATTCTTCTGTGAAGAACCTTAAATCTGTTAACTTCAGACATTCAGTGCTGTAGGTAGATGGAAGGTCTCAGCTTAATGCTTGCATGCTACAAGTTAGGGCAGTTTCTTTACCTCTTTACTTCAGTTTGTTCTCTCTCTCTCTCTCTCTCTCTCTCTCTCTCTCTCTCTCTCTCTCTCACATACACACACACACACACACACACACACACACACACACACACACGATAGGTTTTTAACCACCTCAGCAATGTATCAATCAGGCATCATCAAAACACCTAAGACAGTGCTTGACACACAGCAGACGCTGCAAGAAGCGTTAGGGTTTGTTTTTTTTTTTTTCCCTGTCACTGTGGGGTTAAATAGATGTGCTGTTTACTTAAATATGTCATTCGTTTTCTACATCTTTTTTTTTCCAGACCTATTCCATGGCAGTATATCTTGTAAAACAGTTGTCCTCAACAGTTCTTCTTCAGAGGTTACGAGCAAAGGGAATAAGGAATCCGGATCATTCTAGAGCTTTAAGTACGTATGATAAACTTACTTCATATATGCAGCTAAACTATCTTGTTAAGGTTAGAGTAGTGTTTTTCTCAACTCAGATTTTAGTGTTTCTTTTTTCTTTTTTGTTTTCTTTTTTAACTAGAACCTATTGTAGAGAATAAAAACTCCAAGAACCTAGTATTGTGGCTTGTAAATTAAGATCCAAAGGTAGTTTTAATGTCTTTGTCATGAAGCTATATTTGATGATCTGTGTTTTACAGATCTTAATATTTACTTTGTAAAGTTACTTCCTGAGTGCAATGTTTTATTACAACTTTATAAAACCAGTGTTTAAGAAATTTTAGGAGTTGGAAAGGAAATCTTGGCATGAATTTCAAGAACATTATTTTTGTTCTCAAGAATATTTTAGGGCTGGAGAGATGGCTAAGAGGTTAAGAGCACTGGCTGCTTTTAGAGGTCCTGAGTTCAATTCCCAGAAACCACAAGGTGGCTCACAACCATCTGTAGTGAGTTCTGGTGCCCTCTTCTGGCCCTCGGGCATACATGCAGGCAGAACACTGTATATGTAATAAATAAATCATTTTTTTGTTTTTAAAAAAGACTATCTTAGATCCAGGAGAAATACACACAGTTACATGAGGCTGTCTGCTTGCTTTCCCAAAATAAAAGAAGTCAGTGGGATGGTAGAAGGAAGTGTGTGACCTTGGACACATTTCTGAATTTCTTGTCTACTTACGATAGGTTTTTAACGTGTGATTTTTAAAAAATATTTTTTGAAAATTTTATCCATGCATACAGTGACGTGCGCGCGCGCGCACACACACACACACACACACACACACACACACATACAGCTTCCCCTTGGATGTTTTGTCTTGATATATTAAAACTGAAATTAAGTAAGATATGAAAAATGGACTTGTGTCTCAAGTCTTGAGCATCATTAGCTTTTCTAGAGAGTCTAAGTTCTTAATTCTCCTTTCAGGAGCTGTGGGTTCTTTGTAGGAGAATTAAAAGTAGGGTTCGGTGCTTAGGAAGCAGCACATTACGTACAAAATGTGACAGCTATCCTTGACTGTGTAGCTTAGGTTGGCTTCAAACCTGTGGTCCTCCTGCTTCAGTGCTGGGATCATAGGCATGGGCCACCACACCCTGCACTTGGAGCTCTTAAAATGAGTTAACAATAGCAGCCCATTCTGGGATTTGTCGTTAGCGTTCTGGTGGGAAGAAGTAAGATGCTAAGGCCAGCTTCATTGCAGCTCCCCTGGAGCACAGCTTGTATCCTTTCTCTACCCTGTTTCTGTAGCAGAATGACAGATCCCAGAAGCCCTGATGAGCTGAGCACCTGCAGTAGTTCACTCGAGATTCTTTTCCCTGTACTAAAAGGATCCTTTTGGAAATGCAAATAGCTGGGCATGGTGGTACACACCTACAGCCCCAGCTACTCAGCAGGCTGAGGCAGGAGGATCATTTAAATGGAGAGTCAGCAGAGGAACTAAAATGAAAGCACTGTTTGTGCATCTAGGGGAATGGAGTTAGAGACAAGAAAATAGTGGAGATCCTGACAGAGAAGAGAGGATAGATATCTACTTGGAAGTAATGTATAAGAGAAGAAGCATTTTTCCTTTTTTACAGCCTAGCTGCAGTCATTCCTGGCTGACTTCTTGCCTTGCATTGATAGATTTCAGCTAGTCAGAAAGCATTATGGAATTGTGTGGTAAACAGTGGTGGAAAAGACAGAGATACCATGGAAGAAGGAAGGTGAAGCTTTTGGATTTAACAACAAAGTGGGCTCTTGCACAGGCCTTCATTTCTTCTGCACTTGCAGCTAGAGTGCCACCTAAAGGTCATGTCAGGGGGCGTGGGTTGGCATTTCTAGGAACCCCATCCAGCTGCTGTTAAGCAACAAAACTGCTCAATTCCAAAGCCAGTTCCTTTGCATCTTTATGCCCTACTAGTCTGAGTGAGTTTTAGGGCAGTCCTGTTTTATCTTACTTGTTGGCCAAGTGAACAAATGGAACAGTAATTGGATTTTACCAGTAAGAAATATATTGCAGTTAACTAAAGGCATTCACCTCCATGTTACCTATGAAGAAATAACTTTCCCCAAAAGTTATGTCATTAAAATATTTTATATCTTATAAAATATGCTTATATTTATAAAAATAAATTGTTTAAGTTACGAGAAATGTACTTCTCAGGATTTTTTGTTTTTTTGTTTTTCGAGGCAAAGTTTCTCTGTGTAACAGTCCTTGCTGTCATGGAACTTGATCAGTAGACGAAGCTGGCCTTGAACTCACAGAGATCTGCCTGCCTCTGCCTCCCAAGTGCTAGGATTAAAGGCAGCTTCCACCACCGCCAGGCTTTCTTGGAATTTTTGAAGCATGAACTTGCTTACAATTGCACTGATTATAATTGATTCTTAACCTTGTAAGGAAGGTCTGCTGACAGTTGTATTAGTCAAGTCCATGCATGATCATGGTCTTGGAATAAGGTTGATAGAATTTAAAATTTAGACTTTTCATTGAGAAAATGCATTCTGTGGGCTGGAGAGATGGTTCAGCCAGTCAAGACTAGGCTCACAACCAAAACATCAAGATAAGATGAAGTGAGTTCTGTATTTTCATTTAAGAAATTAAATGCAGAGTCTGCTGTGTTCTAGGAACAGCAGAGCACAGCATTACACAAGACCTCACCTTCTCTGTGTCTCCCGAAAGTTTACAGTCTGATGGGAAAGACAGACCAAGTCATTATTAGTAAGTTACAGTTGTGACATGTGCCTTGAGGAAGGAAGGCAGGGAACTCTGAAGGACAGCTTGGGGCATTCAGTTCCTCTGTCTGTGATGCCCCAGGATTGGAAGGGAGTGTGCCCAGTGAAAAGACCAGGGAAACTACAATATTGAAAAGGTTGAGACTAGCTGGGGTGGGATGGGGGCACTGTGTGAATTCATAGGTGCTATAAAGGTAGGTGGTAGAAAGCCATAAAAGAATTCTTAACCAGAGGAATGACATGGTCAGTTTTGAACCATCTGATCATCAGCTGGGGGATGAGCAAGGGGGGAAGTCTGATGCCCTGGAGCCAGTTAGGGACCTTTCACTTAAAAAACCAAAAGAAGGGGCTGGAGAGATGGCTCAGTGGTTAAGAGCACCGACTGCTCTTCCAGAGGTCCTGAGTTCAATTCCCAGCAACCACATGGTGGCTCACAACCATCTGTAATGAGATCTGGTGCCCTCTTCTGGCCAGCAGGAACACATGCAGGCAGAATACTGTATACATAATAAATAAATATATCTTTTTTAAAAAAAAAAAGAAGTTTGTGTGAGTGAGTGAGAGAGAGAGAGTGAGCGTGTGTGTGCAGGTGTGTGGGTGTGTGTAGGGTGGAAGCCAGAGGACAACGTTGGAGTCCTTTCTTCCACCTTTGCATATGCTCCAGGGGTCAGTTTGTGCAGCATGCCCCTTAACTCACTGAATACCACACTGGCCTGCATTCTTAAGCACATTAATTCTATTCCACATTAATGCTATTTCTGAACTGGCAAATGAAATTTTCAAGAGGAGATTGTGAAGGAGCTGACTGTACTTTTAGACCTGTGGTGTTTGAGGTGGCAGTGCTCAGAAAGAGCGGTACATACCTGACACCCCACTGGACCTTCACTCACATTGCTAGTTCCTCTGGTCTCCTCAGGTGTTCTGACAGCTCTCCTGTTAAGTCTTCTTCATATCTTAACTCTGTGTCTAGCTGGGTAGTGATAGCACACGCCTTTAATCCCAGCACTTGGAAGGCAGAGGCAGCTATCTCTTGAGTTGCAGGCCAGCCAGGGCTAGACAGTGAAACCTTGTCTCAAAAACAAAAACAAACAAAACACAACCACTCTGCTGCCTCTTTGTCCTATTTCTCTCAACAAAGGCGGTCTGCATTGCTCTGTGTACCTCCTCTGTGCCGCTCACATAGTCTGAGCCTCCAGTTCCCCTGAATGTGCTCAGGCAGTGACTGAAGTGGTGCTCTCACTGCTCTGTCCAACCTCTTGGATGCTTTCCTGCATTGGATACCAACCTCTTCTCCTTGAAATTGTCCCCTCCCTCTTCTGACCTCAACCCCTTCCTTCAGGGGACTGAGAAAGAAACATCCTAATGCTGGGCATAGTGGCCCTTAATCTCAGCATGGGGAGGGAGAGGGAGACTGGAAGTTAAGAGGCCAGACAGGACTATGTAGTGAGATCCTGGGGGTGCGGGTGGGAGTATATTGTAAATGTTCCCTGGAATTCCATGCTTGTTCTGCTTTTCACGTCCACCGTTACTGCTTAAACTAGTCCTAACTCCCAAATACAAATCTTCATTCAATTCTCTTCTCCAATTTGAGATTGCATAAGCTGACTGCCTTCTCCTAAACATTGCTCTACTTCATCAGAAGCAAGAATTTGAAGTTTATCCAGCTTTGTCAACTGCCAACTAACCCTTTCTCAAATCTGTCTTCTGCCATTGCCCTCGTTCAAACCCTTACATCTTGTCTTTATCTTTAGAAGCTTTGTCCTAAATGATGTATTCCACCCTTTCTTGGCTTTTCTTGTCTCTTCCCTGGTAGCTGCCTATATTATTGACACACATCTGATCTTAGCATTCTCTTTGATCCCCTGAACTCCTGACACCAGTGGAATGAAATCTCCAGCTTCATTTGTGTGACACACAACATGGATATGACGTTCTTAGTACTTCCCCAGATCTCTCTTTTACTCTTCCCATACTTTACTTCGTAAAGACCCATCATATACTCTCCATCTCTTCCCCCACCGAGAGTTCTCTATGCTTCCAGCTGCTTCTACTGCCTCACTCCAATGGTCCTTTGTTTCCCAGCACCTCCAGAGTCTCTTGGCTCCTATCATCTGGAGAGGACCCCACTGAGCATCTTCTCCTGCTGGCTCTCATATCATTCTTCTTGGAGTTCTCAGTGCCCCACACAGTCCCTTGACACATAGTATACTGACATTTTGTTGAGTTACTCTATCTCTAAAAACAAAACAAACATGGATTCAATAGCAAGATGACATTTACACCTGACTAGTTCTAACTTTAGTCATAAAGTGCTCTTACCCCTGCAACTCATAGTAACACAAGAAAACCACCTCTAGAGAACCTCCTACAGATCACAGGGCATTAGTTATTAACAGGGTGCAAAGGTTTGCTTTTCCTGCCTCCGAGGTATCCAACTGTTCCAGCAGCGTTGCTTTAAAGGGATATTTTCCCCTCATTTCATTTCTTTGGCTTTTTGTCAAAAACTGATTGACCATAGGTATGTGAATCTATTTCTGGACTCTTCCATTGGCCACATTCTCAGTTATTGTGGCCTCTTAGCAAGCCTTGAAATCAAGAGTCTCCCCCCTTTTTCTTTTTCTGTTATTTTGATTATTATAAGTCCCTTATGGAAAATGGTATTCCAGGAAGTTGACTGAGCTTTGGAAAGTTAATCTATAATTCACTTTTTAATTACTACCTCTCTAGATGCAAAAGAGACAGTTGGCTAAATTTAACATCTATTCCTGATAAAACTCTCAGCAAAATATTAATGAAACAAGATGGAAACTGCCTCAATGTTACAAACATTTACAAAAAAACTTGAGTTAATATCCTAGTTAATGGTAAAAACTTGAATCTTCTAAGACTATGAATAAAGTTGTTGAGTGTTGGTGTCTACTGGTTGCTCTGAGGTCCTAGCCAGCACAACAAGGAAAGGAAACATAAAGATTAGAGGGTCAGAAATAATTATCTTTATTTGCAGATTATTTACACAGAAAAAAAGACCCAAAAAATCTCTAAAGAAGCTGCTAGAATAAATACATGAGTTGGAGAATTCATGATCAATACATCTAACTGAATTGTATTTATTATTAATGCATAATTGGAAAATGTTGAAATTCAGACAGTTATACATCCTTAGAGACATGTGTCATAAAAGATGTGCAAGGTGTAGATGCTGGAAACTATGAGAAACCCAGCTGGAGACTTGAGTTAGACGGAGAGAGAGACTGTGTTAGAGCAGAAGACAGCATGACTACATGCCAGTTTCCTAGTTCATCATCAAGAGATGCAGTCCAGTCAAGAACCTAGTCAGATCTTTGAAAGTATCTTCAACAGGGCAGGGCTGGGCATCCAGCTCCACCAGAGAGCACTCGCTTGCTTAGCAGGCACAAGACCCTGGGTTCAGTCCCTAATTGTGGGATATGCTTTATTACTAACACATTTACATTAAGAATATAGTCAAGTTAGTAGTTTTCTGCACAGTTTAAAAAGAGTCACAGACTTTTTACCCATGTTCAGAATAGCTCAGTTGGTAACAGTGTTTTCTGTTTCTCGGGAGATGAGTTCCATTTTGTCACTCCTTCTAACTACAGCCTCCTAGAAGATTATTCCACTGCCTTTGTAAGACTGGTTGTGTCAGCATCTGCCGTGGTGCTTAGTAAATGAGATTTCTATAACACATGCTGGTGCTGCACGTACTTGTTCACACGGCCCTCTTTCTGATACTGCAGTACAGCAATCAGCTAGCCATTCTCCTTCAGGAGCTGCCGGATGGTCTCCCTATTGACCATGGCCTTGCCACACATCCTGTGGATGCAAAGATGACCAATATATTGTGGAATAGATTAGAACCCTCAATCTGGAGCAGCTGAGCTGCTCATAGCTGACGCAGAGCCTACATTACCTCACTTTTTACAAAATGTATTTTAAGACTAGGATTGGGTCTGTTCTAGCAAAGGTGATTTCTGCCTGTTTGCTGCTTGTAATAGAGATCTGCAAGTATGACTTCAGAAAATCTATCTCCGAGAGAAGGAACATGCAAATCATTTTAAGTAACAACTACTAGCATTTATTAAATATAATATTAGGTATTTTAAGACATTTTTCCTAGGGTTAAACTCATTTAATCCAATGCTGTGAGATAACTGTTATTCTCATTTACTAGATTATGGGAAAAGTTACCAAAGTGACTTGACAAAATGTCAAAATTCTGACTTACTGGCCCAATGTCATATATCCTGTGGGACCTCCTCTGTTTGTTACCTTTCTAAGTACTGACCACTGAGTTTTGATTTGAAGGCTGTTGCTACATTCAAGTGCAAGTTTACACAAAGCTCAGACAGTCACTATTACCATTAAAGTGTAGGAGGGTGCAGCTGGACCGATTGGTAAAGGCATGCAGAGTAGACAATCTTACTCGGGGTCCTTTAGAGCACGTGAGAAGCAGGAGGATAAAAAAAAAGAAAGACTGGTGAGAAGAACTAATAGAGGACGTGGCTTGCATGTTTGTAGAGGCTGAGAGGTCCCAGTGTGCCATCTGCAAACTAGAAAAGCAGGGAAGGAAGCCCGGCTGAGCTGAGGTCCAGAGTTATCAATGAGATAACCCCCAGCTAGGGCTGATGGTGGCTGGATAGCTCTGGGGTGCTAGTGTGAACACTAAAATCCGAAGGCTAATTCCAGTGTTCTTCTGTTCTGTCCTGCCCACTTCCTAGCTCCCTTCACAGTTAAGTGGAGAGTCCCACTGACACTGAGGGCAGCTCTTACCGTACCTAGTTCATGGACTCCCATGCCAGTCTCTTCTGGCTCCCTTGGGAACACATTTGAATTCTATTTTCATGTTTATTTTCTGTGGCCGATATTTGTTGTCCCTGGGGATTAGAGAGTTAGGATTTGTTACTGTTAATTGGAATTTTTGTTTTGTAACAGAGTCTCATACTGTAGCCCAGGCTATCCTGGAATTCACTGTGTAGACCAGGCTGGCCTGGAACTCACAGCAATCCTTCTGGGATTACAAAGTCACTTTGCCCTACTAATTAAGTTAGTTATCTTTCAAATTATTTTATAAGAAAGGATTAGCTAAGGTTGGGTGAATAGTGACAAACACATAAATTCCTAATTTATATTTGGTATTAGTTAGTATAGTGTCTTGATGGCCCTATTTTTCAAACTGAAATCCAGAGGTTTTGTGGCTTAAGGGATATGAAAGTCGGACTTCAAAAACTTTGGATTTGTAGTCTACAAAATACCTTCTTAGTATGGCATCAGAATCTCTGTTGAGCTTTTTAAACCATTGATTCATATCCCTCTTCCCTAGTCTAATGTAGTGGTCGGTTAATAAATTAGAACGCTCCAGGTGTAATTCAGATGTACTTCTATGTGGAGATTCCTAATGTAAAAAAATACTTTAGTAGACTGTCCAAAACTTGGGCCATCTTAAAATTCCAAACTGTGTGTGTGTGATCACGTGCTTCATCAAGGCTGGCTTCTTAGTTCTGTTAGTGGCAGTCAGTACTCAGACATTTGCTTGTCAGTTTGTCCTTCCTCCACTCCATTTTCTTCACTGTGTCATCAGTGTTGTCACGATTACTGCACAGAAGCCCTGAAATTGTGGTTGGTTGTGCTCACAACCACTCCACCACAGGCCCCTATTTCTAAGACTTTCGGAATATATTCTCTGGTCATTTCCTGACTCGGTGTTTTCTGTTGTTGGCTGCTGTCTTCGGAGGTTAACTGCTGCCCAGGGTTTACACTTGGTCTCTCAGTGTTGTGCTGCTGTGAAGAGACACCATGACCATGTCAGTGCTTACAAAAGGAAGCATTTAATTAGGGCTTGCTGACAGCTTCAAAGGCTTATCCATTATCATCATGGCAGGGAGCATGAAGGCAAGCAGGCACCAGCTGGAGCGGTAGGGAGAACTACATCCTGACCCGCAGGCCAGGAGAGAATGGGCTTGGCTTGGGCTTTTGAAACCTCAAAGCCCACCCCCATTGACACACTTCCCTCAACAAGACCACACCTCCTGATCCTTTTCAAATAGTGCCACTCCCTGGTGACTAAGCATTCAACTGTATGAACCTGTCGGGGCTGTTCTCACTCAAAACCCCACATGTGGGACAGATAGAGAATCTTTTCTAGTAAACTGGAGGACAGTAAAAGAAGAGCCATGAAAAGTACAATTATTGCTGGCTCCTTTTTAAAAGTTGTAAGAAGTTTGAACTGAAAAGACTTAAGAAGTTATCTGGTGTACCTTCCAGATTTACTGACAGTAACATTTAGCTGAAAGAGGCAGATTGACTTGCTAAAGATTCACAGTGAGTTAATGGGTAGACGGCAGGATTCAGCTTTGTGGTAAAGAAAATAGTTGGACCTTTTCTTTTCATAACATGTTTATCATTGATCTTTATTACTCCCCCCCTCTTTTGTTGTTGTTTTTTGAGACAGGGTTTCTCTGTGCAGCTTTAGAGCCTGTTATGGGACTTACTCTGCAGACCAGGCTGGCCTGGAACTCACAGAGATTCATCTGCCTCTGCCTCCCAAGTGCTGGGATTAAAGACGTGAGCCACCACCGCCCGACTTTATTACTTTCCTTTAAGAGAATACAGATTATTCATAATTTTAAAGAAAATCACTGGTGTCTTAGAATAATAACTAAAAGGGGCCACCCATCCCTGAACATGTAAGCTGCTGTTGAGCGTTTCTATGGACCATCATGCAGGGCCAGTGCTCTGCAGGAGCTTCAGCTAGGCTGCGGAGTGAGGCTCTTCTTCCCTTGCTTCCTCTGAAGGATATAAGCTGTGTGACTGCTCTTAGCGTTCCTTCGGTTGATTAGAAGAGAATTGAGTAGATTATTTTTGACTTATTTAGCTTTTAGATTTTAAGCTCCTTTTTAAATATGTTATATTGGTAATATCTTTAATAAACTTATTCTGTTTGTTTTCTCTTCAATACATTTCAGTTAAAGAGAAATTAACTGCAGATCCAGACAGTGAAATAGCCACCACCAGCCTGCGGGTTTCCCTGCTGTGTCCAGTAAGTGTTTGCTAATGCTTGTCTTGAGGGTAGTATATATACTTCTTCTTTCTACTGAACATGAGAAATTCTGCTTACTTCAAGAATCTACCCACTCTACACTTTATCAAAATGGAGAGACACTGAGGAGTAGGACTGTGAGCTGAATAATTCTGAAGTGTGCTTCTCTAATGGTGTAGATCATCTAAGTACTGCCTCAGTAAATAACTGCACAGCTGTTTTTCAGGTTCCAGTTAAAAGAGCGGAGTAAGGAGTGCTGTAGACTGTTCACACACACACACACACACACACACACACACACACACACACACACACACACACACACACGAGAGCACTAGGCCTAGTGACCCATGCCTATAATCTCAGAACTTGGGGTGAGGTGAGGTGCTGAGTCAGATGGATTACCATGAGTTCAAGGCCAGCTGAACTACC
The DNA here is from genome assembly GCF_049852395.1 of Peromyscus maniculatus bairdii. NCBI lineage: Eukaryota > Metazoa > Chordata > Mammalia > Rodentia > Cricetidae > Peromyscus > Peromyscus maniculatus. Next base: position 60,206,592 of record NC_134858.1, on the reverse strand, counting down.
CCCGTCTCAATTTTTAAAAAAAGAAAGAGGAGAAAATCCTGTTGTGCCTGACTGCATTCCTTATGCCTATAGAATTAACTTAAGAGTACTTATAAACCAGAAAGGGAAGTTTAAGAAACAGTCGTTTGAATGAAACAAATATCAAGTCATAAGATTTTACCAAATTATTAAACCTATAAGCAAAAAAATAGTGTTGTTGAAGTTCATTTCATACCTAATTTATTGGGCCCATCAGCATTAGGGATGGCAATTGAATATTGCCTTCATATGAAAGAAGGTGAAAATTAGTAATAAATTACTGCCATTTTGATTACCTCTTGTTCTATAATCAAATGAACTATTTAAATGTATGAAGAATGAAAGGATATATGTGTTTCCTGATTTGCCTGGATTGTTCAGAAAGGCGCTATCATAGTGAAAGCTTTCAGCATTGAGACCCCACTAACTGGTAGGTAGTTCTTGTGTTCTTAAAGGAGTAAAAGGTTTCTTAGCCTTGTATTGCTTACTAAGCCTTGACTTGAATATAAAGTCATTGGTGAATGATTAGTTTTCAGTTCTGTCCTTTCCGTGTTTCCTAAAGCTGGGATCCGTACTCTTGACACACTTTCATGGCCATAGAAGAAACACAACAGGAGCCACTAAGACCTGTTGCCATGGCTCTGTCAGCTGCTCTACGGAGGGCTTTCCTTCTGAATCTTCTTTATAGCCCGTCTCCTTAAGAAAAGTTTTGTTAGTTAGGCTGTTTTGTTTTTCAAGACAGGATTTCTCTGTGTAGCTCTGGCTGTCCTGGAACTCACTTTGTAGACCAGGACAAACTCAGAGATCTGCCTGCCTCTGCCTCCTGAGTGTGCCATCACTGCCCAGCTAGGTTATTATTATTAAAAGTTCTTTAATAACCAGATAAATGTTATAACAGCCTAAACATAGGCTGTAAAGGAACCTAGGGTTGGGGGCTGGAGAGATGACTCAGTGGTTAAGAGCACTGACTGCTCTTCCAGAGGTCCTGAGTTCAATTCCCAGCAATCACATGGTGGCTCACAACCGCCTGTAATGAGATCTGGTGCCCTCTTCTGGCCTGCAGTCATACATGCTGTATACATAATAAATAAATAAATTAAAAAAAAAAAAGGAACCTAAGGTTGTTGTTGTTTATAAATTGATAAATATACATGTGGAAATAGTTGGAGAATAAAAGGACAATCGATTTTTTTTTAAGAAGCACAAAGTTGGCTCAAGACCAGGAAGGTAGAAGATAAGACAGAGGGGGAAAAAAAACTTAAAAATAAGCAAAATATTTTAAAATGTCATATTTCATTCTTTTTCTCCAAATCCCAACTTAACTGCTTCATTTCTTGCTACTTCATTTCATTGTAAAACCCCAGTGGACAGGTTATGATAAATTTAGAAACATACAGAAGCTTCATTTCCCACTCAGATCACTAGAGGAGTCTTGTTTCTTGGCATTCCCAACCTAAAAGTGTTTACAGCTGCGCTAATATGTAGTATTTATAATGTTGAGCAGTCACACGAAATGTGTTCATATAAAGAAGCAGCCCAAGGTATACGGTGGCAGTTTTATTTATGGAATGAATTTTGCATTCTATGCTTCAGGTGCTTTCCCATGTTACTAGAAATATTGATCACATTTTGCTTCTTACACTTCTTGATTTAGTGAGCCAGCTTCTAATTTTTATTCCAAGTCCCCCTGTGCTCCTCTCTCATTAGTTCCAACAGTTTTAGCAATTCATTGTAAATTAGCATCTGCTTTCAAAATTCAGATTATAAAAAAAAACTACTATAAATAATATATAATTACAATAAGTCATGACTTCCTATCTGGCTAAAGGGATAACTTCCTACAGTTACTGGAACATCAAGGCCATATATTTTAGGTATGTTTTTGCTCAAAAATAAAATACAGTTGTGATAACTCATCTTTATATCACATTTATGGAATCATAAAAAGAGATTTGTTCTTTGAAATATGTAAATATGCCATCTTAGTGTGCATTTCTATTTCCCTTTTGTAATATGCAGAGCTCAGAATAAATGAGTTTCTGTTATTTGTGTGCCATTTAGCTAAAGGCAACAAAAATAATTAAAATGTCTTTGCTCTTTGAGGATTGTCAGTTCTAATTTATTAAGAACAGAAATGGAAATGTTGAGAAGTCAGATATGAGCTGTGCCACGGATCTATCCAAATGCAGATATTTTAGAGTTTATAGAAGAAAAAATAAACTAGAAATTTATTTTATGAGTATTTATTAGTATGAAAAACTTAGGAAATGTTTTTTCCTTATATCAATCATCCTTTGTATTTATAAGAAAAAGTCCACGTTGTCATGAACATTGTAGGGTCCTGCTGGTGGACACTGGCTTAGACTTAGGTTTTTCTCGTGCAGCATCATGAGCTGTACACACCGTGAGTAAAGTCAGCCTCACTAGAAAACATCCGGGGCTTGTTTATGTGTGTCTGTGAATGACGCAAACATCCGTTTGTCCCACAAAGGAAGAGAACTTTAAAATCAAGACTAAACTGCTCAGCGCTCACCCTTTCCGACACCAACTTGTAGCATGAATCTTAAAAGTTCTTATTAATAAAATCAAACCCGGAACCAAGTATTGGGGTGAACACTGGAAGATCAGAGAGACAGAACAAGCCACAGCTAACCTCACCTGGCCAACTTCTCAGCTGATCTTGTTTCCTCAGACTGGAAGCCTCTGTGTCCTCATATCCGAATGGCTCTCAGCTGAACTGTGCTGCTCAAAACCTAAAAGCTTAACCAGCCAAAAGCTTAACCAGCCAAATGCTTCTAGTTCCTGGTCCTCACGCCTTATGTATCTTTCTGCCTTCTACCATCACTCCCTGGGATTAAAGGCTCGATTTCTGGGATTAAAGGTGTGAGTCACCATGCTTGGCTGTATCCTTGAACACATGGATTTCTGCCTAGCTCTGCCTCCCAAGTGCTGGGATTAAAGGCGTGTGCTACCCGTGCCTGTCCTCTATGTTTAATATTGTGGCTGTTCTGTCTTTGACCCCAGATAAGTTTATTAGGGTGCACAATATTTCGGGGAACACAATACCACCACACCAACTTAGAGATAATCGATGCGTGTTTGTCTGATAGACACTTAAATCTTTAGTGACTGATTTTAAAAATCAGAGACAGGAGGATTTTTTACACAAGAGTTATTTTATAATTCTTTGAGGTGGCATTTGTAGTATAAATACTAAAAGGCTATACCTTTGAGCATGAACTTCTGCTTTCTTATGCTATTTATGACTCTCATTCCTGTACTGTTTCCCTATCAGTTTGCATTCAGACTGTAGGTCACCTTGTCGGTGACGCTCACCACAAAGGCATGGGATCTTTTTTTTGCCTATATGCACCAAGGGCTAACTAAACAGCTTCATGACACCTTTTACTGAACTTGTATTCAGTTCTTATGATTTGATTTCCATAAGCACATAAGAAAAGGCCAAAGAACACAGTAGTTCTGGCAACAGAAATCTATTGCCTGTTTGCCATTAGCTAAGTCCAGCAAGCTTTTCCAAGTTATGATCTAGTTGATGGTGCCAAATTAAATTTTCATCTTTTTGTTTTTATATACATTTAGTGGGAGGGCCATTTGGTTTTTGAAACTGAGAATCATATTGCCCAGACGGGCCTCAGACTCGCTATTCTGTCCAAGGATGATCTTGAAGAGTTTCTAGTGTTTAAGTGTTGGGATTCCAGCCGCACATCTGAGTCACACACAACACAGGAACTCAGAACTTCCTGCATGTGAGGCAGATGTTCTACGGACTATACCTCAGTCCCAATTCAGTTTTTATCTTAAATTAGACCTTAACTGTGAAATGCAGATTCCTATGGTTGCTTAATATTAAGTGAAGAAACCATAGGCTGAAAGTCCTATGGGAGCTCAGTGCCAGCACACTAAGCTCCCAGCTGCAGAGCTATTAGGCTCCTCCTGATGCTTCATGGAGACAGTGAGTAAGATAGGAAGAAGGATGATTTCAAAATGCAAGCACCAGGCCATAGAATTTACACTTTGAAAGAGGTAGTTTTCGAAGGCTTTCCTTTCACATGCCTTTATTCCTCTAATCCCCAGCTGTCAGTCACATCTTTCAGACATAAGGAGTTTCTCTTAGGACTGCTAGTGTGTACAGCTGACAGTTTATCAGTATATACAAGACTATCATTCCACAGTATAGCAGGTACTTTTCCAAAGCTGGGGACAAGGACATGAGTCTGACCTATTTCCCATAGGAGATACACAAACAAATAGTATAATCTTACTTAGGTAAGGCTAGAGCTGGGACACAAGAGATGAGCATGCTTATTTTACTCTGGATCTCTCCTCTCCCTGCTTTGGATATAATAAAGGGAGATTCCTCCTGTTTTAAGCTGATCATGTGTCCAGTGTCCTTTTTAAATTCTTCATCACTGCATCCGGTGGAAATAAGGAGGAAATGGTGCTACTTTCCAGATAGAAAAGGAGGCCCAGAGAGGTTAAGTGTCTGCCCAAGAAGTACAGTAAATCATTGGTACCAGAACAATAATTTAGGGCCCTGTGACAGTTGGTTTCCTCAGTAGACCAGGAAATTTCACATTTCCCTAAAATTTTTGTAAGCCAAGAACTTTTTTTCTCTTTTAACTCACAAACATACAGAAAGTCTTTTTCCATGAACTTAGAAAGTAATGTCATTGCTGGGCGGTGGTGGCGCACGCCTTTAGTCCCAGCACTCGGGAGGCAGAGCCAGGCGGATCTCTGTGAGTTCGAGGCCAGCCTGGTCTACCAAGTGAGTTCCAGGAAAAGGCGCAAAGCTACACAGAGAAACCCTGTCTCGAAAAGAAAAAAAAAAAAAAAAGAAAGTAATGTCATTTATATAAAGTGAGGAGCTTACATGCTCTGTGGCCATTATAGACTTTGGGAACCTATAGTAGTCATGATACAGCATTCCTTGTGCAGGTCCCCAGGCAAGGGTTCTACCTTGGGCCCAAACAAGCAGCTTAGGACAAAGAAGATGTTTATATGTGGGATAGAGTCAGTCTGTGTCAACTCAACAATTAAAATGAGGCAAGAAAAATATCCTGAATTGTCTAGTCATGCTTGAAACCCAGGGATGCTGACTGTGATTATAGAGGAATACAGAGTGCACACCACCTGCCTTCTGTTCCAAGCTACCCCCAGCCATTATGCCTCACACTGGAGGAAATGGGTGATTTTGGCTTCATCTTGTGAACTAGAGGTCATTCAGAGATGAAGATAGAGTCCATACTGATCTCTGTGACTAGCCATAGTTCATTCTTTTTATGAATGTTTAATTAGATGTTTCTTAACTTTTTTCAGATCAAAGACTGATTTAATAATGTGAGAGTGTGAGAGGGATGGGAATATAACTCAGGGGTAGAGTGCTTGGCTAGCATACACAAGGCCCCAGGTTCAATTCCCAACGTCACACACACACACACACACACACACACACACACACACACACACACACACACACACACACACACTGTAGAGGTAGTAAATGCCTTGTGGTAGACTAAATAGTCACTGTTTTGATATTCAGAGATATACTGTAGTGTTTAACCTGCAGGCAGGTTTCTCAAAATAATGTGTTTTATGTTCTTCTGTGGTATTAAAACACAAACAGTGCAGATGCAGCATATTTTTTATATTAAAACTTGAAATATTGAAATTAAAATGTAAGTATAACACTTTCCCATTTCCCTTTCTTCTAATCCCTCTCAGGTACCCACTCCCTTGCTCCCTCTTAAAATCATGGCCTCTTTTTCTTCAAGTGTTATTATTACATACATTTGTATTTGTACACATATGTATTCCTAAGTATGTAAATACAGCCTGCTCAGTCCATATGATGGACTGCTACTTGTATGTATGTAATTTCAGGGCTGGCCATTGGGTATCTGATAACCAGTTAGGTTATCCCTGGGAAGACTGCTCCTCCTGCTCTCAGCCTTGCTGAGTTGCCTCTGTATAGTTCTTTGTCTAGGGGTGGGGCCCGGTGAGATTCCCCTGTACCATCTTAGCATCTCTGTTGGTGTGATCCTTGTTCAGGTCCTGTTCAGGCAACCATGTTGTTCGGTTTTGTGGGTAAGAAGCTTCCCTGTCATTTCTAGGAAACAGTGTCAGCGGATTTCATGCTTCTCTGACTAATGTCTTCCTGCCCCTCTTCCATGATGTTCACTGTGCCTTAGGTGCAGGGGTTGTGCACACAACAAGCTTTAAATTATAATACATGTACATTGTATTTCAGGAAATCATTAGCAGAACCTAAGTTTGAATAGCAGATACTAACATTGACCTTCCCCTTCTTTGAAAGCTCGGGAAAATGCGGCTGACAATTCCATGTCGGGCACTTACCTGTTCCCACCTTCAGTGTTTTGATGCAACTCTTTATATTCAAATGAATGAGAAAAAACCAACGTGGGTTTGTCCTGTCTGTGATAAGAAGGCTCCGTATGAACACCTTATTATTGATGGGTATGTATGTTTCCATTTCTCCTTGTGTTTTAAAATGACCCTGTTAGCCCAGTTTGTCACCATCAGGTTTGAGATAAAACCTAGAGGGACATTTTTCAAAGTAGGATTTTCATTATTCTAGAAATCAGTGAGTAATTAACATTGTAAATACTTTCCATCTTTCAGGGTTGTTTTTAAACATTTATTGGTGGCATAGTGTGCACATGGGAGTTAGAGGACAACATTGGAGAATTGGTTCTTGCCTTCTACCATGTGTGTTTTGGGGGTCAAACTTGGCAGCAGGAACCTTCCACTGAGCCATCTCGGTGTCTCCCCAACCCTTTAAAAATTTTTTAACATTGAATTTTATTTATGTCGTGTGTGTTCATCTTGTTTTGAAAACAAGTGCGGGCTGGAGAGATGGCTCAACAGTTAAGAGCACTGGCTGCTCTTCCAGAGGTCCTGAGTTCAATTCCCAGCAATCACATGGTGGCTCACAACCACCTATAATGAGATCTGGTGCCCTCTTCTGGTGTGCAGGGACACATGCAGGCAGAACACTGTGTATATAATAAATAAATCTTTAAAAAAACACAAGTGCTTTTTCCTTTTCCTTTTCCTTCAGTACCTTCTGTTTACCATCTTAAGCACCACTAGTTCTAAACAGGGTATGCATATACTTTTGAGTACATCTAAGACCTACAGAATGCATTGGAGAAAGCATGGTTATTAGGAGGTTCTGGTAAACTCGAATTCATCCAAAATAAATAGATAAATAGATAATAAATAAATGAGAGCTTTTGGAGCTAAAGAGATGGCTCAGCAGTTAAGAGCCTATATTGCTTTTATAGTTCTCCCAGGTTCAGTTCCCAGACCAGGGGATCTGATGCCCTTTTCCATACTCCATGTGCACGCACACACACACACACACACACACACACACACACACACACACACACACACACACAGTTTAAACAATTTATAAATAATAAGGTCTCTTTTAAAAGTTGGACTTTTTAGTAGAAGGTAGCCAGTTTCTAGAGACTAGCTCTGCTTCTGTCCTGTCCATCAAGCCCTGTTCTCCACTCTCAGGGCTCCTGGAAAAGGGCAGCCAGCTGATAGTATCTCCCTTTGTTCTGCTGCTTGGGTTTCTATCCTTGCCTCGTGTTTCTTCTCTCTGTCTTTACCCTTGCCTCACAGTGCTCCACGGCTCTCCTTAAAATCCATCTGTCTGTGGTGTTTGAACCTCTGGCCATGAGGTTTGAACCTCATGGCCTCTGTCACTTCTGTCGGCTTCTGTTTGCCTTTTTCCACTGAACAAGAAACAAGGAAATGAACTGTGAAAAAGGAAAATGCCTACTAATATTTCTAATATTTTTCAGTAAAACACTCAAACAAGACAGTTTATTTATAGTATATGAGAAGGCATATGAGCCTGAAGGGAATAATACAAGCAATTGAATGTATTTATCAATAGACTTACAACCCAGAACTTTAAAGATGTCAGTCTTGGGAAAATATGAGTAGATAGCATTGTTTCCTGTTGGATTTTTCAGAAATGAAATGATAACTAACAAATTTAAATTAATAGTAATATTTTATCAGTTCTGTATAGTATATATCTTAGTTCTTTCCTTGTAATAAAATCTCTTCTCTCTTTCTCTCTCTGAAAAATAGAAAAAACAGGAAATAAAAGGCATTTTTGATATAACTTCCGGTTTTATTTTTATATAAATTCTAATTATATACTATTAATAACCTTGAGTCTTTGGTTTTATTTAACATTATAACCGGATAATTTGGCCACAGTGAACTTTATGCATTCCCTATAAATATTCTTTTAGTGCCAATGTATTATTTTATTTGGACTTAACTGTTGGTTGTATGGTTTTGTTTTGTTTTGTTTTGTTTTTGTTTTGTTTTTATTTTGTTTTTTTTTGTTTTTTTGTTTTTTTGTTTTTTTGAGACAGAGTTTCTCAAAGTAGCCCTGGCTGTCCTGGAACTCACTCTGTAGACCAGGCTGGCCTTGAACTCGTAGAGAACTGCCTGCCTCTAACTCCTGATTTAAAGCATACACCACCTCCACCCGGGTAGTTGTTACGTTTTTATATGTATGACTTTAGTTTATAAAATAAGACCTTATGAGCAATTTACAAGTGTATAGTATAAAGAAGAAAACTGAACACATAAACAACCACTACCCGGAGATAACTAGTGTGTGCTTTTATTCACACAGAGAATCTTGTTTTGAGATACCTTTTTTTTTTTCTTAACCATCTCAGTTTTTGTGAACTGAGATGTATTTGTATATTTAAAAATCTTAGGGCCACTGAGATGGCTCAGTGAGTAAAGGTGCTTGCTGCCGAGGCTGACAATCAGAGTTCAATCCCCAGGACTCACATGGTGGAAGTAGAGAACCAACTCCTACAAGTTGCCTTCAGACCTCCAAACATGCACTGTGGCAGCTACCTACCCATATAACACACACTAAAATATAAAGAGATTTTTAATTGTCTTTTTTTTCAAAGTTACAAAACATTTTATATGAATGTTCCACAATTTGAGTAACTATTTTCCCTATTTAGCATTAGGTTTTGAGAACAAATGTAATTTATCTGTTCTTTCTTTTCCTCCATTTACTATTTGTATAAAAACATAGAAAATTCTAAGTATTTTAAGAGTCAGATTTCTCATTTCTCTTCATTTAAAACTGCTATAATAAGGACAGATTGTTTGTCTAGGTTGTTTATGGAAATCCTAAAGTACTGTACAGACTGTGATGAGATACAGTTTAAAGAGGATGGCTCCTGGGCTCCGATGAGATCAAAAAAGGAAGTGCAGGAAGTTACTGCCTCGTACAACGGAGTCGACGGTGAGTAGCTGTCCACCAGTACAGTAGTCGCCACTGTGATGTACCATGGTCTTCACACTTTGGAACGTTCTGAACAGTACAAACAGCTCAATAATTGTTAGGTGATTGATTACATGTCCACAAATAGTGAGATTCCTTTTAAATCAACTTTGTTTGCCAGCCTTAAGATTTTTATGTTGCTAGCTTTCAGGGTAGTCTAAAGTCACTTTTCAAGTTATGGTTTTTGAAGCACTACCCTTTTAAAGGGTTTATAGTTTTGGTGCACAGTATTGAATGTTAGTTTTTTGTTTTTTTTCCTTCTCTCTTTTTTTCTTTTTCTTTCGTTTGCTTTCTTTTTTTGGACAGGGTCTCACTATGTAGCCCTATATGGCCTGGAGCTCACAGAGATCCACTTGCCTCTGATTCCTGAGTGCTGAGACCAAAAGTGTGTGCCATCACACCCAGCTCCTTTTTTCTTAAATATGTGGATAGGCTTGACTTTCAGTGTTTTGCTAGGAGGAGACAATGAAACTTTTTTTTAAATATCTTAGTATTTCCTAGGTATTTTGGATGCTGTATAGATAAACATATCTATACAGTCCTGCTCTAAAATACTTTTATTCTAAAGTAGACATAAAAGATACTTTTTTTTTTAAAGGTCTCTTCATGTATATAGCTCTGGCTGTCCTGGAACTCACTATGTAGACCAGGCTGGCCTTGAACGCACAGAGATCCGCCTGGCTCTGCCTCTAGAGTGCTGCAATTAAAGGCTTGTGCCACCACACCCAGCCAGCCATAAGATACATTTTGATTATTCTATTTGAAAATTGTTTTTCAAAATAGTTCATTAACAATAAGAAGTGGCAGTTTTAAACTTAGTAGAACAGAGCCACTGTTACTTCTCAGTTCTAGCTACAGTAGTGTTGCTCCTCTAAACTGATATGCTCATCTCCAGGGACCCTGAGAAAAGAGGAGAGTTGACACAGGTCTTATGCTTTAATCATTCCCACACAGGATGCTTGAGCTCCACATTGGAGCATCAGGTGACTTCACACAACCAATCCTCAAATAAAAACAAGAAAGTCGAAGTGATTGACCTAACCATAGACAGTTCATCAGATGAAGAAGAGGAAGAACCCTCTGCCAAGAGGACCTGTCCTTCCCTGTCTCCTACATCACCACTAAATAATAAAGGGTGAGTACTGCTAGAACTTTTCCAAAATCTCTGTTGTGAAAGCTTGTTTGGTAAGTAAGGTAAAGGCTGCCAGATAAACCACTATGCTTGAGTGCAGAATGTAGATTGACTTTTCCCAGGGATGCAGCATTCTTGAGGAATTAGAGTACTACACTACAAGAGTTTGGATATAAGATTCATCATATCAAGAGATGCTTCTGGGCCTAGAGAGATGCATCAGCGATTAAGGATACTTGGTGCTCTTGCAGAGGACCTAAATTCAGTTCCCAGCATCCACATGATGGCTCACAACTGCCTGTAACTTGAGCTCCAAGGGATCTGATGCTGCCTTCTGGCCTCCAGGAGTGCACATGCACACACACAATTTTTTTTAAAAGATGGTTCTAGTGTGTACAGTAGTTTTGATACACATCAGAATCATCAAGAGTTTTGCTTACATTTAACCATTCTTTTTTGTTTTGTTTTTAATAAAGACTCATTTGTTTTGTGTCTGTGTCGGGAGGTCAGAAAACAACCTTCAGGAACTGGTTCTTTCCTTCCACCATGTGGGTCCCAGATCAAACTTAGATCGATAGACTTAGTAGCAAGTGCCTTTACTTGCTGAGCAATTTCACTAGCCCTCATTGAACCAATTTTTGATTAATATTGTAAATAGAATTACTCTTGGACCAGGTGTGGTGGTGCACACCTTTAATCCCAGTACGTGGGAGGCAGAGGCAGGTGGATCTCTGAGTTCCAGGCCAGCCTGGTCTATAGAATAGGGACTCCCCCACCCCCATGCTCTTTCCCTGTGTCCTCTCCTCTTCGTTTGTGGTGTGGCTTTCCTTCCAGTATCTTTTTGCAGTCTTTATCCTGGTGCCTGGTGACAGCCACCTTGCTAGAGCGAGTGCCACATGACAGACAGTTGAACCACTAGTCTTTCCCACACTGGGTTTGTTCAATGTAGACAATACATTTCCTTTTGTGAACTCAGACTGCTCTGCCGACCCTCATGGTGTCCTTGAACAACCCAGACTTCCTCACCCTTTGGGGGCGGGGTGGGGTGGGGTGGGGGTGGACAGAAGAGTGCAATCTCAGCTCTTGGGAAAGAGGGCAAGACTGATCTTCCTCTGAATCTGAGGAGGTGATTGAAGTGCCTTTCATAGTTGCTACCCAGGTCAGAAGCCACAAAGGGATTAGACTTCATTTTGGCATGCATATAGGGTTTAGAACACTGGCTAAAAACTGGAACCTACTCGCTATCAAGTTAACTCTGAGCACTTACAGTAGAAAGTTGAGTGCACCTGACCATTGAAGCTGGCTATAGACGTGTGTGAGCTGCCAGGCAAGATCTGTGATGACTTGGCTTGCCTTCACAGTAGCCCTGTTCTTGTTGCCTTTGTTTCCCAGGAGCCTCCCATCATGTTGTAACTTGGAGCTGGAGATTGTAGCACACATTTATAATCCCATCACTCATAAGGCTGGCAATAGTGGCAATAGAATTGCCACAAGTTTGAGGCCAGCCTGAACTAGATGACATCATATAAAAAAAATCAGTTGTCATAACAATTTTAATGTAGTAAGTGTTCTGAGGAACTTAGAGGCCAGAGGATATGCTTAGATGATACATAAATCCTATGACACATGAGGGACCAAAAAAAAAAAAAAAAATGACCTTGGATCTGTATATCTGCAGGAGGTCCTAGAACCAACCCCTCTCCCCCCACAGATATCTGAAGAAAACTGTATTGTCAAATTTTTGTGCCGTAATTGCAAAATTAAAAGACACTTTCTTTTTTTTGGAGCTGGGGACTGAATCCAAGGCCTTGTGCTTGCTAGGCAAGCACTCTACCACTGAGCTAAATCCCAAACCCCAAGACACTTTCTAAAACGAGTATATAATACTTTAGGGTTAATTGTATGGCTGTTTTCTACTCTTCAGAATAGTCATATGTGAACTCTACAGTAGTTTTACTATCTGAGTATATTTTTTTCATCAGGAAAACTTTGGAGTCTTTAGAAATCTAGTATTTCTTCTTTGTATATTTACAGTTCCTCCCAAAATAGCTCTGTTTATTATGTTTGGAAAATTACATTAGTTGCATTAACTACTTCCCTGAATTTTTGCCCATGATGAATTGTGCCTAGATATAGCTTTGCAAATGCTACACCTTTATCTCTGACTGTGTAGATAAAACCTGGATGTCTCTAGCATCTTTAAAAGAATGACGACTATGCCGCACTGTGAGTGTCACAGCAGCACCCAGCTGCCAGCTAGAGCAGTACTGTCCCTGCTGTTGTGCACTGTAATGTGGAAGTGCACTGGAAAGCAGTCACAGAATTGAAAGACGATATGGCGGCCATCCCATAGCCAGGCGATAAGGACTGCAGCATCTTGCCAAGTGTTCCATTCACCCAGAAGTTCCACACTGTGTGGTAGACTGGGATGTTTGTAAAGACTAGCAGTCAACTGCTTTTTCCTGTTGCAATCTTCTGAGCATAGACAAAGAACATAGCTAAGGAACATGGCGTTCTCTGTAGGTGTAAGAGGTTTACATTTTCATTGGATGGAACACTTCTGTGCAGCACCTGAACGTGTCTTATACTTACTGTCCCACTCACAAAAGTGTAATGCATACTCATAATTAGGATTCTGTTCCAGGAACTCTAATCTTGGTATGAAGTACTCTGTACCATTTAAATTATACCCCTACCTGCAAGTACTTCATGTAGGGTATTAGAGGCAAAAGCTCGGGCTGGGGATGTGGTTCATTGGATAAAGTACTTGCTGTGCAAGCATGATGACCTGATTTTAGATCCCCAGATCCCATGTAAGCCTGCTGCAGTAGTGTGCATGTCTAATTCCAACACTACTGCATCAAGAAGGGACTCAGGAGAAGCCCTGTCTGGCCTAGCATATCATGAGCAATGAGGGGACAGGCAAGGACCAATACATCAGGTTGTTCTCTGCCCTCCATGTGTGTGCTGTAGCACCTGTGCGCTTACACTAGCATACAAACACTCGTGCACATGCAGAGTAAAAGACGTCTCTATTCCTCTGTTTCTGTTAATTGATTTTCCTCTGTGCCTGTTAGCCTTAAACGATTGGGATCATGTGTAATGATGCATAAGCCTTCCTAGGACTATCATAACTATTTTTTTTTCAAAGTCAGTTCTTTATTCCTTCTTTCCCCCCCCCCACCCCCCCTCCCCCCCTCCCCCACATACCCAGGGTTTCTCTGTAGCACTGACCAGCCTGGAACTCTCTGTAGACCAGGCTGGCCTCAGACTCAGAAATCCACCTGCCTCTGCCTCCCAAGTGCTGGGATTGAAGGCGTGCACTAGCACTGCTGGGCTTTCCTCCTTATTTCTTACAGGAGATAAGGAGAAAGCTTTGGCCTCTAGCTGATGAAGCGTGTCAGTGCTTTTCTGGAGTTCCTGTGTTTCCTTTGCAGTTGTACCACTCTCCCTTGGAAACTTCTCTTCCTCTTCACCTCAGGACACTCCTTTACCTTGTCTTGCGGCTTTGATTGGCTTCAAAGGCTCTGTCATTTCAATGTACTGATAGCCAAGCTAGACATTGGGTGAACCAAAGTTACTGCTCAGAGTTCACTCTCTCACCAAGCTCATAAATCTGTTTTCTCCTCGGTGCTCAAGTTGCTGCATTCCAGTAGTTGTCTCTCTTTGTGTTTTCCGTACCAGAGTCTCTTAGTTAGGGTGTCTGTTGCTGTGCTGAAACACCATGACAAAGCAAGGTGGGAAGGAAAGGCTTTGTTTGGCTTACACTCCCATATCACTGTTCATCATTGAAGGAAGTCAGGGCAGAAACGTGGAGGCAGGAGCTGATGCAGAGGCCATGGAGGGGAGCTGCTTACTGGATTGCTCTCATGGCTTGTTTAGCTTACTTTCTTATCAATCACTAATTAAGAAAATGCCCCGCATGCTTGTCTACAGCTTAGTATTAGGGAGGCATTTCCTTAATTGAGATTCCCTCCTCTCAGATGATTTAGCTTGTGTCAAGTCAACATAAACCTGTCCAGCACGAAGGGTATCCCTAGATTTCTCACTCTCTACCCCTTGAGTATCTGCGTTAAAAGGGCCACAGTTTCCCTTGTTGTGTGTACCTTTCACTCATGTCCTGTTACGGTGACTCAGCTCTGCATTGCTCCTGCATCCTTAGAGTGGAGGATGGCCATCTAAGGACTGTATGGACTAGAAATGGTGATTCCATTGCATCTATCTGATCCTCCTTAGAGCCTCTGCAAAAAGACTACTGCATGCCAGCTATTTCTTTCCATTTGTTTTGCTTTTTGTTTGGTTGTTATTGTTTATTCTTTTATCATAATAAAAAGTAGGACTCATTGTGGGATATAGTTTCATTTGTTCACACTCGTAGAGTGACTATTGCATTTTCTAAACATTTCTTCCCCACAGTATTTTAAGTCTTCCTCATCAAGCATCACCTGTGTCCCGCACCCCCAGCCTTCCTGCTGTAGATACAAGCTACATCAACACTTCCCTCATCCAGGACTACAGGCACCCTTTCCACATGACGCCCATGCCTTATGACTTACAAGGTGAGTCCCTGGTCCTTCAACTGCCGTCACGCAGGCTGAGGAATGCCTTCACTCTGTGTGGCTGCAGTCTGGGGATGAAGGATATAGGGAAGAAGTGGAGATGGGGAGAACAGGCCTTTGGATCCCAGGAAAAACAGCCTGGATCTTGGTGGCACCTTCCTCGGCAGCCAGGGCTCACTGCTGTGGGAGTGCTGAGGCGGTGGTCTTGAGGTGTTGTGAACTCCCTAGTATTCTGTAGGCCGTTGGAACACTTCTTGCATGTGGCCTTCATTTTGGTGGGGGTGAATGCTGGTTTTTATTCTTCATGGCTTCATGTAACAGACACTGTGTGTAACTGAGTTGTATTATGAGACATGATCTTGCTGTGTAGCCCTGGTGCTGGCCTGGAGCTCACCATATAGTAAACCAAACTGGCCTCAAACTTGCTGTCATCCTCCTGCCTCTGCCTCCTAAGAGCTAGGATTTTAGGCTTGCACCATATTGTGGAGGTGCTGCATGCCATGGCACACGTGTGGAGATCAAAGAACAGCCTGCAGGAATTCATTCTCTCCTTCCACTGTGTGGCTGTTAGGGATCAAACTCAAGTCACTAGCTTTGGTGACAAGTACTTTTACCCACTGAGACTTCTTGCTAGCCCTGTAATAGTAATGAATTAAGACATTGGAAAATTTTTAATTTGTTTCTTTTTTTTAATCCTCTTTTTCTTTTCTTATTTTTTTTTTTTTTTGAGGCAGTCTTTCTTTGTAGTCCTGATTGACCTCAAACTCACAGATATCCACCTGCAGGTGTACACTACCATGCCCAGACTTAGCCTTTTTTTTTTGTTTTGTTTTTGTTTTTCGAGACAGGGTTTCTCTGTGTAGCTTTGCGCCTTTCCTGGAACTCACTTGGTAGCCCAGGCTGGCCTCGAACTCACAAAGATCCGCCTGCCTCTGCCTCCCGAGTGCTGGGATTAAAGGCGTGCGCCACCAACGCCCGGCCACACTTAGCCTTTTTAAGAGGAGTTTGAAATGCCAATATATTCATTTGTATCTCAAAAAGAATGTCAACTCTGAGTGTTATCTTTAAAACTTCATGGCTTATGGACTAGTCATTGAACTTCCCAGAAGCTGGTTACTCCAGCAGTTTTCTAAAGAGCTTTCCTAGCTCTTTGCACGCATCCATCACTATTGGAACATGTTCTGTAGGTCCTCATACTGTAGTCTCTTCTGGTGTGGGCAGGAGTGGTTGCCAGAGCACTGCCTTGCTTGTGTACGTCACGGTCAGACGTCAGCGTGAGACACTCCTTTTCTTGTTCTTTGTTATGTAGTGCTGAGGAGTGTAAAGCAGTATGTAGGTTAGGAAGGGTCTGCCTGCGGCCAGGAATCAGGGCTGAGCTTTTCTGTGGTGCCACCAGACACTTGTTTTTAAAGTCAGGGTCTCTTGTGTAGCAGGTCCGCCTGCCTCTGTTTCCTAAATGTTGGGATTAAAGGCATGCCCCATCATGCCTGGCTATACAGTCACACTTGGGTTTTAATCTGGTCTAGATGATGGCAAGTGAACAACACATCTGAGGAGGAGAATGAAAAGCTTCGCTACAACTTGGGTGGCCTCTTAAAGTTTCAGTTGTAAAATCAAACCAAAAGTAATGAAAGACCCCAAGAGGCATTCATGTACAGTAAATTAGATTGAAATCTAAGGGCTAGGGACATAGGTCAGTGTGGAGAGTGCTTGCCAAGTATGCATGAAGCAATGGGTTTGATTCGCAGCACCAGATAAACTGAACATGGTGATATATGCCTGTGATCCCAGCACTTAGAGGTAAAGACACGATTAAGAAGTTCAAAGTCAAGCCCAAGACAGCCAGGGCTTTGTTACACAAAGAAACTCTTTCTCGAAAAACCAATACCTCCTCACCCCCCACCCCCCGCCCCCCCAAAAAAATGAAAGTTCAAAGTCAATATAGGTTGTGGCCATCCTGCACTACAAGATTCTATCTAAATAAATAAATGTTTAGCCAGGTGGTGGCGGCGCACACCTTTAATCCCAGCACTCGGGAGGCAGAGCCAGGTGGATCTCTGTGTGTTTGAGGCCAGCCTGGTCTACAGAGCGAGATCCAGGACAGGCACCAAAGGTACACAGAGAAACCCTGTCTCGAAAAACCAAAAATAAATGAATAAATGAATGTTTACTTGTGAGGAGTCAGTGAAAGCAAGGCGTTTGTTTCCAAACTTGGACTTTCTCCTTTGTAGCTTAGAGGTGGAAGAGCCATGGAACCCCCAGCTTAACGTTCTATGGCTTTTGTTTCGCTCTTCGTTTTTTTGTTTTGTTTTGATAGGCTTTTTTTGTTGTTTGAAAGTCTTTTAATGTCCCCTTAGCTGGCCTGGAAGTTGCTATGTAGACCAGGCTAGCCTCTAACTCATAAAGATCTGCCTCCGTCTGCCTCCTGTAAGTGCTGGGATCAAAGGTGTGCACCCCATGTCCAGCATTCCTTGTGTTTAAGCATGAATCCAGAGTGCATAGAGTGTAAGACTTAAGTGCTGGGATATTTAGAAAGGTTTACTTTTCTTTTTTGTTGGTTTTTTTTTTCCTCTAAACTAAGTTTTTTTTATTCTTTCCACAGGATTAGATTTCTTTCCTTTCTTATCAGGAGACAATCAGGTACGTTAATGTGAAAACAATCCATTTCTTTAATTGTATATTAAATTATCTAAAAGTATATAATACATAGCCAGAAGAAAGAGTAAATTTCCTTGGAAAGTAGGGTACCTATGACCAGTGTTGCTCTGGCTGTAAGAATTTAAATAAAAGCCACCATTCATCACCACCTTCACCCCCAGTAGAGGGTAAAAGCAATGTCTGCCTATTGATTTCTCAATACTGCTGTATAAAGACACAGGGCAGTGAACCATGTGACTGGTAGATTTCAGTCTTGGCCACATGTGTGAGAGTGTCTGTTGCCCAAGGCATCCTAGGCTGTGGTGCTGCTGCATCGCCAATGGTGTTTAAAGCAAACGGTTGTGTGCAGTCCATAAGCACTAGGTAGTGGTAGCGAGTGACTGTTGACTTCAGTTGTACAGTATGCTGTGCTTCCTCACACTGTGTGTACTGCAGCTCTGCTGCTGCTGCTGCCACTGCTTATCCCACGTTTGTCTCGAGCTCCTGCTGTTTTATTAATCTCAGGCTCGAAATGTACAAAATCAATTGCTAAAAGGCCACATGTAGTGATCTGGAAACAAAACTAAAAGTGATCACGGTGCATAGAAGGAGAAAGTCAGTGAGTATTACTCACCAGTCAGGCTGTCCCATTGCACTAGAGCTACAGACTTGAAGAGCAAGAACAAAGTGACCAAAGTCACATCGAAAACAGTGAGACAACACAGATTGAGAAAGGCCTGCTTCAGCCATGGAGAAATGGCTAAGGACATGGATTAAGGACAGGAGGCAGAAGCACATCTCACCACCAAAGCAGTGATCCAGCCACTGTCTAGATGCCTTCCTGAGTTTCGTGCCAGCAAGCTGGAGCACTGGTTGGAGATGAGCAAACTTTGCAAGATGTTCATTGGTGATAGTGCTCACGTACATCGTCCTTCATCCCAGTATCACAGTGGTGGTCTCGTTCCGACACCATGTCTCTGACCCAACCAAGAAAAATAGATCAAGGAGATTTTTTTTAAACGTTTTTGAGGATTTCATACATGAGTATACTATATTCACATTATTTCAACCCACCCCTCCTCCAGCTCCTCCTGTGGCCCCTCTCTGTATATATATTTTTATTTATTATAACAGTTGTATGCATGGTTGTATATGTGCAACACAGCACATGTTTGGAAGTCAAAGGACAGCTGTATGGAGTCAGTTCTCTCTGCCTCTGTATGGGTTCCAGCCATTGAACTCAAGTGCTCAGGCTGTACAGCAAGCACCTTTATCTGCTGGGCCTCTGAGCCCACTGCCTGAGGAGGGCCTTTGTCCAGGCTCTCCTGCAGCAGGAACACTGAGGAGACATACCTGTGTCCTCAGTGGCAGCACCAGTGCTGTTCAGTAGCCTTGTTTAGGCTTGGGCTGATGTAACAGAACTAATGGCATCTGGAGGAAACCCTCCAGACATTATTACTGATTGCAGAGAATTTGCTTTTGGTGAGGAGGTTGCAAAGCAGTGCTGTAGTAACTCCAAAATGGTATGTGTGACACTGAGGTGCCCCAGAGAGGTTCCTAAGGAAACTGTTATGGGAGCCTTGGAACTGAAAAGCAGGCAAAGAAAGGGGAACTGGAGGAGACAGAAGGAGCCCCAAGAAGCTTCATAGAGGAGCTAGGGGAACTGGTGCAGACAGCAGCAGTCCCCTCTGATGCTTGAGAAGAGAATGTCAGAGGAGGAGAGTGTTTGTGTGCACTGTTCACAAGCATCTCGCATGGAAAGGGACAGGCCAAGCAAAGCACCACAGCGTGTTTTGGGAGAAGGGCACCTGCTTAGGATGAGCTCTAGTGGGTCATCAGGAGGGATCCAGAAGTAGGCATTGTCCCTGCCCTGAAAACCTTCCAGGAAACAAGATGTGCCTAGAAGACAGTGATACTGACCCCTGGCCTATGTAGACCTAGGAGTATATGTATATTTTTGTCTTACTTTTCAGCAGAATACATAATTAGATCTCATAGGGTATAGAGATGATGAAAGAATGTTTTTGCACAGCTATACAGTCTATTCATGTTTTAAGTGTTATTTTAAAGAATAAAGTAGTTGGAAGGGCTTAGGGAGCCCCAGCCTCTCTGAAGATCTATAGGCAGTTAATGTTTAGTGGTTAGCCACTGGTAAGTTGTCCATGCTCTGTCAATAACACTGAGTAACTCACTGGGACACATACACATTAGAAGTAGAGTGTGGAGAAGAGGAGGGATCAGCTAGAGGGAGAGGGGACTAGGAGGGAGTAATTATGATCAAAAGACATTGTATACATGTGAACCCCATTATTGTGTATAATTAATACATGTTATAAAATCTTTAAAAATTAAAAAGTTTAAAAACAAAGTAAAATTGTTATATAACTGTAGTTAATTAAAGAAAAGATGAGCATTGGTATTTTTTTTTTTTTTTTTTTGGTTTTTCGAGACAGGGTTTCTCTGTGTAGCTTTGCACCTTTCCTGGAGCTCACTTGGTAGCCCAGGCTGGCCTCGAACTCACAGAGATCCGCCTGGCTCTGCCTCCCGAGTGCTGGGATTAAAGGCGTGCGCCACCACTGCCCGGCTAGCATTGGTATTTTTTTTTTTTTAAAATAAATGTAGAGTAACCTAAGCATAGAGTGATGGTAAAGCCCACAGTAGTACAGAGATAATGTCCTCAGCCTTCACAGCCACTCAGCTGCAGTCCCTGACTGAGACACTTGCAGCCCCACACACCCGACTCTGGAAGTGCCCACACGAGTGGGACGTGGCTTATCTTTTACAGCAAATTCTCCCTGCCTTTTCCAGCTCAGACGCGCTCATGTGCACAGACATGTGCCCCGTGCCCACAGTGCTGAAAGCAGTAATGGGCTGCACAGAGCCGGCCTCGGGCTGGGCCCCATAGCAGCTGAGCTGCTCCATGCTGCAGTTCTCAGGATGAACTTGTCAGTGGGAATGCGAGGTGTGTCTGAGGAGAGGGGCGGCCGCTCCTTCCTGCTGCTTCTGAGCATCTCAGAAATAGTTTTAAGAACTGCATGCAGTGCAAACTAAAACACACACACACCACACAATCAAAAATGTTATTCCAGTTTCAGATGCCATGCCAAAGCGCTCTCAGTATCAGTGAGCAGTCATTTCCCTGCAGAATGTGTTGTCCTCTGAGGAGCCAGACACTCGGGATATGCTAACTTGGGACTTGCTGTGCTGAGAAGAGTGCCGAGGTGCATCTGATTGTAACGAGAGTGTTCTGTCTCTGGTCCCTCCTAGCATTACAACACCTCCCTGCTCGCCGCAGCGGCGGCCGCGGTCTCAGATGACCAGGACCTCCTGCACTCCTCCCGCTTTTTCCCGTATACCTCCTCGCAGATGTTTCTGGACCAGCTAAGTGCTGGAGGAAGCACTTCTTTGCCAGCCACCAACGGAAGCAGTAGTGGCAGCAACAGCAGCCTTGTGTCTTCCAACAGTCTGAGGGAGAGCCACGGCCATGGTGTGGCCAGCAGGAGCAGCGCGGACACGGCATCCATCTTTGGCATAATCCCAGACATTATCTCGTTGGACTGACGGCCTCATCCTGCTGCTCCCACCCTGTCCCACATTAAATGACTTGGCAGAAGAGAACTCTGTGCTGTTTTACCTTATCCTGTTTAGAAAAGTACACAAGCGTGGTTTTTTTTTTCCTGTTTTTAGGGAAAAAAAATTAAAAGAAATGTACAGAGAACAAAACTATATTTTCAGTTTTACTTTTGTATATAAATCTAAGACTGCCTGTCTGATAAAACACTTGTTTTAAAAAAAAAAAAAAAGGAAGGAAAGAAAAGAAAAAACAAGCACCCACAAACCTCCTTCAGTTCATTTTTTCTGGATTCTGAAGACTTTTCACCGTTTGTCCTATGGTTTGGGTTTTATTTTACTTCAATGGCATTATCTTACTTGCAATAACAGAAACAGAATTGCATGTATGAAGTTTTAAATTGTGGGCTTTGTTGTGGGGAGGGGGTTGGGATAGTTTTGATTTCCATTTTTTAAAAGCATCAGACTTGGATTCTGTTTGTGTATGCGTGGATTTTACCAGCCTTAAGTTATGACTCTCACCTGTCCCACTCATTCCCTTTGTTTTCAGGACATAGCTCGTGGGGGTGTGTGTTTTCAGTGTGTTCCTGTGTGTACTATTCTGTCATCACTGTCCCCTCTCCTCCTGGGTTGGCATTTAGTTAATATCAGTTGCCTGCTTCTTTCAGAGTGCTTCAGAGGTCTTGAATGCTCACATGAGCATCTTTCTCAGCTCTCCCAATGCATGTTCTCCATCACAGGTCTTCTGTGATCTGCTGAGTACCCCCTAAGAGTGTGTTTCCTAGAAGTGCTAGAGCAAAAGCTGCCTGGATAAGCAGTCTGAGGGCAGGCCTGTGAACCATGATACACTTGGGTTGATTCTGAATCTGAATTGCCAGTATTTTGTATGTAAGCCAAGTCTGTGAGTACCTGCATTTTGGCCACAGGGTAGCAAGTTTCCTTGAGAATCTTCATACCAAAGTGGAATATGAAAGAGCCCTAGAAGCCCCATGGGGTGCTGTATGCAGCTGGCAGAGGACATTATTCCACCTCAAAAAAGAAAGAATTGAGTTCCTCTAAAGTTGACAGTACAGTGCAGCCCACATGTGGATCTGTAGCAAATCTATTGGATCAACAGTTGAAACTCAAAACTAACCTTAGTTATTTTTGTTCCTCTGGTTCTGAGTATACTTCCTTTCTTAGCCTTGTTTATTTTTTACTCACCTTTTAATGACAAGCATGACATAGGAAGCCATTTTTTTAAATTCAAGAATCAGTTGGTTTTATCTACTCTCAATAGCAGACTATGTAAATATACTACAGTTTCTTCAGAAGATGATTAAGGGTCAAAGGAAGGAAAAAGTGCGTCTTATACTTGAGAGTCATCAGAGAAGATGCACTGCCCTTACAGTGGAAGGCAGCTGGATGGCAGCTGGTGGAGGGCGCAGGATTCTCAGCAGAGAAGGGGCACACCATCGCCAGTTCCCAGACTGGCATTTTATGTTACCACTTCGTGTTCTCAGAGTTGAAGGACCCCCTTTGTGTATAGTAAACTTGTTTTCAAACCTTGCATCAGTAACAGAAGTACCTATATTAATCCAGGTAGAAGTCAAGATGGCTGTATCTTCAGTTGTATGATAAAGTAAATGGTTCACATGACAGAGTGGCAACTAAAAATGTTATCTGTTTTTTATAGCGTCTCTGCTACTAAACTGTCAACTTGAATTTTGAGAAAAGTTGGTGTTGATATGTATATGTGTGTGTGTATATATGTATTTATAAACAAGTGTGTGTGAGTAACATCGTCTTCCCCTGCGCATGTGTGTTCCACACAGAAACGGCTGTTAGAGTCACAAAACAATCTGCAATAAAACAAGGCATTTGTTGTCAGTTCAAACCAGAAATGGTTACGTTGTTAAATTCATCTGGTGTGGTGAGTACACGTTCGATTTTTTTCATTACTGTATTAATTTAGGCTCGTTTCACATAAGGTCTTAATTTGTGTCTAAATTGGGGCTAGAGTAGGAATCACTAAAATTGTGGGTGTTTCTGTTAACATTGCAATAGAAAGCATATTTTTATTATTTCAACTATCTGAGATAAAATGAATAGTTTTCCTTATTCTTGGATTTATTTTTTTTAACTTGTTAGTGGTTTTAGGATTCTGATCAGCAGTTTTTGTGTCTGATGCTGAATTACGAACTAGAACGATCCAGTTGAAACCCCTCCCTCTGCATTCTTCAGCCCAGTGGTGGAGGGTTGCTTTCCTTCTGCGTCCTGCATTGTACCAACCTAAGGGGAGAGTGAGTAACGGGGAAACCTATGTCCTGTGGCTTTGTCATGTCCCCACGGGAGAGCGAACCATTAGTTGACTGTGGATTTTAGTTCATTCCATGTAGTAAGGAAGGAGTTCATTTCTTCAGCTGTTGACTTTCTAAAACATTGCATGTGGTTAAGTTCAGAGACTTTCACAATCTTTAATAATTATTAGTCATGCACTACTTTCCTACATTTACAAGAAGAAGCGCATGGTCACTCCATCTCTTTTTCTGTTGTTTTTCCTTAGCCCACCTTCACTCCGCAACCCTGCCAACCTTGATAGGCTGTGGACAGATATCGTTCGTTCTCAGCATCTTTCAGCAAGTTGCCAGGAACCCCTCCTTAGTCTTTCTTACTAGCATGTACACATTCCTCTGTACAATACGCGTGTGTGCCCCTGTCTCTCTGTAGCACACAGCATCAGTGAAGTAGCTGATCAGCTAGCAGGGTGGAGGTGGCTTCTATTTACTATGTGGGCATTGCTGGACACATTTTCTAGGATGAAACTTATCCATGCATACTTGGTTGACCAGTTCATTTTGAGTATTAAAGTTTTTCCATTGCTAATTTAGGTATCACACATCTACATTACCGACTTAAAGAATCACTTAAGTGATTTGAAAAACGTGGGGAGTGTTTTGGTCAGTTTTCCTTTGAGGACAAGTGTGTGAAACTGAATGAAAATATACTTCAATTGTAAATGAATTAATGTAGAAAGAACCTAGTTTTTAAAGCAATTTGAATTTTAAATACATAAAACTTTCAGGATCTTCAGGACTCGTAAAGAGCACATTTGAATTTATTTTGGTAAGAACTTTTTTTTATGGATACACATTGCATTCTGTGTTGGGTTTTTTTTTTTTTTTTTTTTTTTTTTTTTTAATTAAACACAAAACAGAGTTCAAAGAGGGAGGGAGAATAGCTGGTGGGCCCAGAGTGTGCTGCTGTTGTTTTATTAACAAAGGGGAAATGTATATAAATAGATAAAAGTTACCATAAACTCCATGAACTTAAATCTGTGATTCATTGCCTTAAAACTTTCTCTCTTAGAATTTCCATACCGCATGCCAAACCAGTAAAATGGCTTTTAAAAATGTATAGTAGACCAATGTCAGTTTGTATAAAAGTACCAAGTGAAAATATTTATTACATGCATTGGAGAAAAGTTGTTTCCTTATTGAATGTTACCTGTTTATGTAGAGCTCTTTAGATGTAATAAAAGAAAAGCCTTCAGTTAATTTGTGTTCTGTAAAGTACTACTGCTGGGTCTCTAAGGGATGAGAACAGTGCTGATGTAGCGTGCTCCCAGGGCCCTGTCAGTCAGAGGTTTCCAAGCATGACAAGTAACTGCTGTCTCCACGTCATGCTTTGAGGTCTTTCCTTACTAGAATACAGCCAGCTCTACACTGAACCACAGCACCTTTAATGTTAGCGGTATCTGTTGTCTGTCGGCTGTCCAAACACCTGGACCTCCAGTATTTATAGTGAGCAGACCTGGGGCTAGGTAAACCCGTTGGAATTTGAGGAATGCACAAGTGGGGACCCTGAAGCCACAGCCTTTCCTGATGGTGCTGTGTAAATCGGACTTGAGGAGTTTGAGCTCACTTTGCCATCATGACTAGAGCAGTAGTGGGAAGGTCAGCCCAGGTTATGCAGACGGCCCATTAGCCAAGCGCTCTGCAAGCAGGACTGGAGATTCCACTCAGCCAAGTAAGATTCAGAAAACATGCTTTAAAACTACACCGCGGGCAGGATATGGTGGTGTACACTTTTTGTTTTGTTTTGTTTTTGTTTTTTTCGAGACAGGGTTTCCCTGTGTAGATTTGCGCCTTTCCTGGAACTCACTCTGTAGCCCAGGCTGGCCTCGAACTCACAGAGATCCGCCTGCCTCTGCCTCCCGAGTGCTGGGATTAAAGGCGTGCGCCACCACCGCCTGGTCCAGTGGTGCACACCTTTAATCCCAACACTCAGGAGGCAAAGGCAGACAGATCTCTGTGGGTTCGAGGCCAGCCTGGGCTACATAGACCCTGTCTGCATTGAAACCCAGTCTCAAAAAAAAGCCGGAGTGGGCATAGGGGCTCTACCAGAAGGCTGGGAGTATTTGGCAGAGTGCTCACCCACATGTATGAAGAAGCACTGGACTCAGTCCCCAGCAGCAAATAAAGGAGGCATAGCAGTGCACACCTGTTATCTCAGCACTCAGGAGGTGGAGGCAGGGGGACCAGAAGTTCAAGGGCATCCTCCACAAATTTGAGGTAAATTTGGGATACACGAGACCCTATCTTTAAAAAAAAAAGAACAGTTGCTGACAGACATCAGAACACGTTGGGAAGAACCTCTTCTGTAAGGGTCCAGACTATCCTCACCCTGTCCCACATACAGCATCAGCCCAGAGCACCTGTCAGGTCTTTGGTATTCTAGACTGGTGAACAACGCATGTGCTTCTGAATGCATGGCTGGAGTCAGAGGTGTTGGGTCTGGAACCTTCCCATGCAGCAGGGAACTAGAGCCTTCTCTTTGGAGCTCTAGCCTCCCCCAGGAGGACTTGCTATGGGAGTCAAGAAGATTTTTCCCATGTGTTGCTCTCTGGCTGCTTTCAGGCTCCCTAGAACAGCCCAGAATTCATTTTTTATTTTTATGTTTCCCAGACAGACTTTTGCTTTGTATATCATGTTGGCCACAAACCAAAATCCTCTTTGAAGGGATGTGCCACTATTATCTAGCCTGTTTTTTGTATTAAAGGAATCTGCCAGGTTGCCTATAATCAAGCTTCTCAGGGAACACATAGTATGTACTCTCAGGAAAATGAGGCCTTCCTTTCTCAGGTCTTCTGTTTGGTCTGAGCTATACAGTGTATGTGAGGTAGCTGAATCAAGACTGACACTCTTTGGTCCCCTGGAGTGTTTCCAGAGCCTAGACCTTAGTAAAAGATGTGTTTCTGGTCAAACTTCCCAAGGACACTCGTGACTTGATACATCTTTGTGCTTTCGCTAAGGAACAAAGCCACAGCCAGTCCTAACACAGGAATGAAGGGCCTCCTGTTCAAGAGCTCTACCCGCCCGTGTTGGTGTGTCCCAGGGGTACTTTTGGGTGAGCCACTGCTTCCTGCTCCTGATTTCAGGGCCTCTCAGATTCTGGACACGGCCTGGTATATCCCCTTATTCTGTTAGTTCCAAGAAAGTGGCTTAAAGTCACTTGAGGTGATCCCAGATCACTTGAGCAGACCATCCTAATTCCTGGAACCTAATAATGGTCAGGACAGAGCTTCAGCACATTCTTCCAGGAGCATCAGAGGCCTGCTTAACTCTGCAAGGCCTCTGAAGGGGCCACGCCTCCCACTTCCTTTGGTGTGGAATATAAAGTTGGATCACTTCCCACTACTCCACTGATCCTACACTTAGCACTCACTCTAATGTGTGTTTCCACTTTATACCTGTTTATGAAAGAGCATCCTGCTGGTAAACTGAAAATGGAGATTTGTCAGTGGGATTGTAGAGTTGTAAGAAATGGTGTCTGTGTGCCCATGCTTTGTCCTTGTTGCCCTGTGTCTATGTGCACAGTGCTTGTTGGTGTGTGTGTGTGTGTGTGTGTGTGTGTGTGTGTGTGTGTGTGTCCTCATTGCTCTCTGTATGTGCATGCGTGTGCATGTACTTTGCTTATTCCCTGTTCCCAGCCGACCCTAGCCTTATCTTGGAAGTGCCGAAGTTGGTTCTTGTACCCAAAAGCAGGCTGGTCTTCTGGCAGACTGTTCATTTGGAGAAACACTACCATGGAAATGCCGATTGCACATGCTCCCAAGTTGCCAATCATTTTCAAGTCATGATCTTCATCCTCTGAGATCCAAAGGCTTTGAGAAGCACAATGGTCTACCCAAGGTGAGGGTAATGAAGCTGCAGAGCCAGCACTGGCGCACACACCTGACTTCAAATCATAGGCCCTTCCATGCTGCAAGGAGCTAGACTAACTAGTTAGTCTACATTCAGTACAGACCTCATTACAGGTGCGTCATACCATGGCGGCATCATTTATTGGTACTTAGTCCCTGCAGCAGTTGTGCCGCGTGGTCTTCTTGTCATGTTTGCCATCTTAGATTCCCTTTTAAAAAATGAGTCAGTTTGGGTTTTCAGGCCCTGGAGCTCTCATACTCCGCTCCCTGGATCTCAGCTCCCTCAGTAGTCTTGGACAGGAAGGGTGATCCTTTGGATAAATGTGTCATATTTCACTTGGCCGTTTGGTTCGATGCCTGCTTCCTTGAAAAGATCGTCCACTGTAATAAATCACATTAATGTTTCAGTCTGGGTTTGCTGAGGTTAGGGGTTCCCAGAAGTCTTCCCTGAGAACCTGATGGACTTTTCCCATGGACTGGGCCACAAACCAAAAAAGGAAGGATAACCTGCTTCCAAGGCCCCCAGAGACCACTTGGTTCAACTTTCCCACTCTGTACAGGGCCCAGCATATAGCAGAGTATACTGGTGAGGATTCAGTCACTGAGACTGCCTTGTACTTGATTTTAATTTTAACATTTATTTCTTTATTGAGGGTGGGGGTTATTGTCCATGCCACATGTGTGGAGGTCTGAGGACAACTTGTGGGAATCAGCTCTCTCCTACCATGTGGGTTCCAGAGATCAAACTCAGGTCAGCAGACTCGGCAGCCAGCACAAAACTCTTTTAAAGAAACATTTGACCTCTGTGTCTGTCTTTCAAGAAACCTTTAGCAGGGATATTTTACCTTACAGCCTACCCTTGCAACCTTCCAGTCATGCAGGCATCATCCCCAGCTCCAAACACAGCCACACTGATTCAAGCTCACACCTGCCCCTCTCCTCCAGATAAGCCCACATCTCCCATCGCTGCCCCCTGCCGACAGAAGACAGAGTGACAAGCTCTCTGTTATCATCACCTCATTGCAGAAGGCTGGGTGACAAGAGCACTTGGCTTATGTGCACCTTGGGTTTGGAGTTGGATCCCTAGCTTAATTTGAAATGCATCTTGTCAATGTACATGCAAAAAAAATCCAACTGCATCTGAAGTTCAAAGCATCAAACTGCATTGTTCAGGGGCTGGAAAGATGGCTCAGCAGTTAAAACTGCTCTTGAGAGGACCCTGATTTCATTCCCAGTAGACATGTAGGTGGCTCACAACTGCCTTTAACTCCAGTCCCAGGGGATCTGATGCCATCTTCTGCCCTCCTGGGGTACCTCTGCATATATGACATACCCTCACACTGGTACATACACAAGATCTTTTTTTTTTTTTTTCATTTTATTTAACCCATGCCCACATGGATTCTCTGAAATTCTATGAGGTTTTTGTTTGTTTTGTTGTTTTGAGATGGTATCACTACCTAGAACTTACTGTGCAGACCAGGCTGGCAGGCTGGAACTCAGCAGAGCTCAGCCTGCCTCTGCCTCAAGTGCTCAGATTAAAGGCCTGTGCCACCATGTTTGCCACATGAGATCTTTCTGAAAATAGCATTGCTTTTGAAAAAGATACTAATTTAGCCAGATATCGTGGTGTACACCTTTAATCACAAAACTCTGGAGACAGAGACATGTGAATCTCTGGTTTTAAGGCTAGCCTGATTTATATAGTGAGATCATGTCAGATAGATAGAGAGATACATACATACATACATACATACATACATACATGATGGATAGATAGATATGTACATAGGTACATAGGTAGATGATAGATAGAATGTAGTTTTCTCTTTTCAAACCCATAGGTGCTCTGAGCCTGAGGAGACAGATGCATTGTATTTCATGGGAAAGCTTCTAACCTCCAGCCAGTTGGACAGGCCAAGCAAGGATCAGCTCCATCATCAGTGACAGACCAGAAGTGGACAGCACACTACAGCCCAGTGCTGACCAGAAGGAGGCAGCACTCCACAGCCGGGTGATGGCTGGTGAGGGTGCTATACATGATAAAAAAAAAAATGCTTCCGAAAAGAACAGACCATTTCTTCCAAATCCCCAGAAGAAATAGTTACTACTTTTGGTATCTTGTGTTTCACTGCAGCCAAGAGGAAGATGAGTCTCCATCAGTTCCTTCTGAGTGGGTTGTGCTGGTTAACACGTGAGGGAAGTCCAGGGACCTGTTACTGTAGACAGATCACTAACCACCTCAGAGGACACTCCACCATCAGTGTCATGGGAGTCCGAGGTAAGGGCAGGCCATTTTCCCCTTCACATGAAAAACAGTTGCAGTAAAAGCTGCCAACTGAGAGGAATTGGGAGATGAATCTACCTGCCAGGCACTGTGTCTAAAGGCTTTGGTCAGGACCTTCATGAGTGCAGATAAAATCTGAGCAGGCTGGTCCATAGAATGCTAGCTCTTAGAGGACCCCAGGGATGTCTGTCACATTCCAGGGCTCCCTAAAGGAAGGGCCCAGAGTCAAACTCAATTCAAACCACAACCTGAAACCTTTGTTCTGGTTAGTTGCAATCGGACCAAAAGTTGTGGGTATTGGGTCCTTTTCAACCCACTGTGCCTAAGCTAAGCCCTCAAGCTGGCCAGCCAACCTGAAAAGCCTGGCTTTGGAGATCAATGATGAAGATTAGGGCCAGGCCGTTGGTCCACAACTGTGTCAGCACCAGGGCTGCCAACAGTGCTGTCAGGCTGGAAAGATTGCAAATAGCCCAAGCATGTACCTAAAGCTGTCTCAGAATCCCCGTGCCCTTATCCTGCTCTGAAGCAAGGAATGTAACAGGCAAGACTATCTCCTGATCTGTGGCCAGAGCAGGTTTCTTTAGCAAGTTTTTCTCTGAAAAGCTCTCATACCCCCAGCTCCTAGAGCTGCTGGGGGCAGGAGCACAATGGCCTCTCAATTTGGAAACACCATCAGTGGCCACATGAGAGCCAGCAGTGGTAAGAGGATGGCCCTGGGAATGAAGGACCCTGCATTCTGCTTCAGCTCCACTCAAGAGCTGCTCAGTCAGTTGGCCCTTTCTATCAACTGAAGGGCCACTGGTGTTGCCAGCGTGTCCTGTGTCATAGCTTCTAATGTGTGGAGCTTGTGTGCACATGGGTATGCCTGTTCATTTGTGTGGAGGCACATGTGTGCAACATGCCTGTGGAAGCCTGAGGTTGACATCTGGTGGCTTCCTCTATGGCTATCTACCTTTGTTTAAGGCAGAGTCTCCTTGAACCTGGAGCCCACAGTTCAGACTAGTCTAGCTAGCCAGCTTGTCCTGGCATCCTGTCTCTGCCTCCTGAGTGAGTTCTGGAATTACAGGCAGCCACACAGACTCGTCCAGCTTTTTTACACAGGTCCCCAGGATCCAAACTCAGGTCCTCATACTTGTGGGGCAAACTACCTATGGAGCCATCTCCCCAGCCCCTGTCATGGCCTTTTGACATTATGACAGAATAATATCACCTACAAAGTTGATATTTGATAACCACACAGTAAAGTTCTTTAAACAAAACAAAACACTTAAAATGTTTAAAGTAAGCTCAGGATTCTGTGTTTGGCTGCATCCCTGGCCATTGTGAGTCACATCAAGACCCCCAAT
Source organism: Peromyscus maniculatus bairdii (assembly GCF_049852395.1). Taxonomy (NCBI): domain Eukaryota; kingdom Metazoa; phylum Chordata; class Mammalia; order Rodentia; family Cricetidae; genus Peromyscus; species Peromyscus maniculatus. Next base: position 60,175,471 of record NC_134858.1, on the reverse strand, counting down.
GACAGACGCCCCAACTGTTCACATGAAAATAGCCACCACCATTCCTAGGACCCCAACTGGGGTCTCTGGGCTGACCCTCTACCCTGGCCCACTTCTGCCTGTCCCCTCTGGTTCTGCCTGGAGCCCCAGTCCAGCCCTCAGCCAGCTTGACTTGTGCTTAAAAGCTTCTGTGCCATTCATCAATTGGCCATCTGCACGGCCTTGGGTGGTGTACACAGCATTGTCCTCCCTGAGATTCTCTAACCCTCCCCCAGACGGTTCAGAGTCAAGTTGGCCAGGCTGTTACCTTCTTTGTGAGTGAGCTTCTCTCCCAGCTTCATGAGTTTTGACCGCAACTCAGATGCCATGATGTAACCTTTCTTCTCCTTGTCTGCCATCAGCATGGCCAAAAGGATTTCTTTCTTTGGGTCTTCTTGTTTGATTTGCGTGTGCATAATGGTCAGGAAGGTGGAGAAATCCAGCTCTCCATGTTTGTCTGGAAACCCCAAACAGCACAGTGAGCTGGAGGAAACTGGCTGGCTGTCAGAGCCAGCCCCAAGGCTACCTAGTTCTCAAGGCACTGGTCATGGTAAGGAGGACAGAGCTCTCCTGACCCCAGGATGAAAAGTCTCCATCTCACCCTGCCAACAGTCTTCAGTAACAATGTGTGATAGTGTTGATGTCAGCTTGACAGAACCTAGGACCTTACTGAAAGGCTTGTGGGCATACCTGTGGGGACCATCCTGATTTTGTTAGTTGATGTGAAAGACAAGTCCATCATAGATGGCACCATTCCCAATTATATCAGAATGGAGAAGCGGGCTGAGTCCTAGCATGCACACATTCATTGCTACCTTTTTATTACTATGTGATCAGGTGCTTCAAGCCATGATAGACTTTACCTGACACATGAGCTAAAATAAACCCTTCCATCATTAAGTTGCTTTGGTCAGGGTATTTTATAGCAACAGAAAAAAACAAAACAAAGCAGCATAAGACACTATGCTTATTAATCCCTCCCCCAATCTTGCTTGCTAAGATGACAACAGAAACTCAGAGTAGTGAATCATGGCATAGGACCAGATGGAGCTATATAATAGTACTTTCTCATTGGGACTGCCAACCTGCAAATAACAACACAGAGATTATTATTGATTATGAAGCTTGACCTTAGCCTAGGCTTTTTTCTAACTAGCTCTTACAACTTAATTAACATCTTTCTATTAATCTATGTTCTATCATGTAGTTCAGTTACCTTTCCTCCTATTCCTATTCTTACTTACTCTGCATCCTGTTGGCATTTCCCACGAACCTTGATTCATACCTCTGACTTCCTCTTTCTCCCTGCCCGGAAGCCCCACCTATTCTCTCCTGCCTAGCTGTTGGCCATTCAGTTTTTTATTGTTTTGTTTTTTGTTTGTTTTGGTTTGGTTTGGTTTGGTTTTTTTGTTTGTTTTTTGAGACAGTGTTTCTCTGTGTAGCTTTGCGCCTTTCCTGGGACTCACTTGGTAGCCCAGGCTGGCTTTGAACTCACAGAGATCCGCCTGCCTCTGACTCCTGAGTGCTGGGATTACAGGCGTGCACCACCACCGCCCGGCTCATTCAGTTTTTTATTACACCAGTCACATCAATACATCTTCACACAGTGTACAAATATCCCACAACATTTCCCCCTTTTTATCTACATAAAAAGGGAAGGTTTTAACTCTAACACAGTAAAACTATATACAATAAGAACAATTATCAAGTTGAGAGACATAAAAGCTTAAGTTGTTTATCTAAGAAAATGCTTTAAGGTCTAAAAGATATTTTTAGGATGATAATACAAGTTATGATAGAAAATGGCTTAGGTATAAAACTTTGGACTCAGCCTGACAGTGGTGGTGCATGCCTTTAATCCCAGGACTCAGGAGGCAGAAGCAGGCAGATCTCTGTGAGTTTAAGGCCAGCCTGGGCTACAGAGAGAGTTCCAGGACAGGCTCCAAAGCTGCACAGAGAAACTCTGCCTCAACAAAACAAAACAAAACAAAAAAACCTTTTGACTCATCAAGATAGCATAGACAATAGATTATTTTCTCCAAAATTCCAAATACAAATGAACTAGAAATTGTAAATGTAATTGTTACCTGATAATTGTTTCATTATATATAGTTTTACTGTATTAAAGTTAAAACCTTTCCTTTTTATTTAGACAAAAAGAGGGAAATGTTATGGGATATTTGTACACTGTGAAGATGTATTGCTGTGATTGATGTAATAAAAAGCTGAATGGCCAGTAACTAGGCAGGAGGTATAGGCGGGACTTCAGGGCAGAGAGAGAACTCTGGGAGGAAGAAAGGTAGAATCACCAGCCAGACACAGGGAGGAAACAGGAGGTGCAAGATGGAAGAGAAGAGAGGTACTGTCATGTGACAGAACATAGATTAATAGAAAGATGTTAATTAAATTATAAGAGCTAATTAATATATGTTATTTGCGAGCTGGTGGTCCTGACAAGAAAAGTACTATTACAGTTGGGCACCAAATGTAGCAAGCTTTCTCAAATGTAGTCGATCTTTTTTTTTGTGGGATTGCCAGCTCCTCAATAACAACACAGAGACTTAAACAGCTGTATTGAGAGCTGCTGGTAGCAAAAGGCCATGGAAGTATACAGCAGGAGACAACTAGTGTTCAAAAGGTCAACCTGTCAGAACCAAGGGTTCTGGGAGGGGACTAAGCCAGCACACAAGGTGTGTTGGAGTTACTGCCTTTTGATTGAATTGGCTGTTTCTTGCTGTAAAGTTCTTGTGCAGTTACACTATGATATCTCCCCATTACCATGCATCTTCATGCGATGTATATGTGTAATCTCATGATTACATCTCGGTCATATGGGCACATATATATGTGGGTGGTCAGGAAGATGGCTTTTCATTTAGCTGTATAATTTTGATATATAAAAAATATGCTAGGATATGCTTCATAGCCAGATCCATTGTCCCATGAGACTGTAGACACTAAAAGTCTGCTTTGTTCCTTTTGCTCAGACTAACACAGAAAATAATAATCTCTCCTCAGTCTAACACAAACTACTCGCTTTTAGGTTATTTTTTACCTCAGAGCAAGTTCAAACTAGACTAAAGGCCTTTGTAAATAGATCATAAGTTTAAAACTTTACAGCTATACACAAGGTCTTACCAAGGTTACTAACACAGAACACCCTAGAAAAGCCTGCCAGTTTTGCGCTTGCCGAGTCTGCTGACAGTAGACCTGTGTCTCAGAGTTTGTCACTGGGCACTGTGCCTTCCCTGTCTGGTCCTGGAACCTTGAAACCTTGCACTGCCACGGTAATGGCTCTGCCCCTCACTGTCTATTCTAGGAATGTGCTATGGCCTTGAGGGTTTTGAAACTTTTCCAGGATTGCAAGGAATCTCTGATTAGAAATGTATGGATAGTCAGGCAAGAGAGGAGCTAAGAGTGAAAAGCTGAAAAGAAGCTGTAGATTTAAAGAAGTTTACTTAGAACAATAAAGACATGGACTGAAAGAGCATCATGTGTGTGCATAGATTCATTTCCTTATCCCTCAGATTGGATCCTTAGCTGCTGGTAGAGTCTTCTTCAGACTCAGAGAAGGTCCTTGAGGCCGGCACTTATGGGCCTTTGTTACAGCTGGGCTGATTTCACTAAGCATATGCCAAACTCTCTGCAAAAGGCTGTTTTCCCATAAATATAAGAGCTGAGTGTGGTAACACACGTCTGTAAGCCCAGCATTCGGGAGGATCAGGAACTCAGTATCACCCTGAGCTAGCACAAGGTGGGTTCAAGATCAGCCTGGGCTACATGAGACCCTATCTCAAAATTAAAGCAAAGGGGGGAAAAGCCACTGGGACCAGTGTTAGTGTGCTTTCCTGGGGACAGACTTGGTGGGACATCAGACCAGGGTCCCCTTGGGAATGAAACACTGTATGTATACATGGCCAGCTACCTCTACAGTTCAGTCCTGGTGAGGCACATTACCACCAGCACCTCAGGCTTCTGAGCTTTCTCCACCACCACCATCTGCTTCTCCCAGCTGGGCCCTTCTCAAGCCCACTTGGACGGTCCACTCACCAATCCCATGAGTCTGCAGGTGCCGCTGCACTTCCCCAGGCGTGGGGCTGGCCCCCAGGCACCTCATGGACACCAGAAGATCTGTGGCCTTAATCTTCCCTCTTTGCTCCTTGTCATACAGGGAGAAGCATTCTTTGTACTCTGTACAGATCGGGCAAGGAAGTCAGTAGAGGTGGTCACTCCACGACCCATGCTCCTCTCCTTCTCCTCATTCCTTTCTCCTTTGCCCCCCCCCACCACCACCACCACCACATGCTGGGGATGAACTGGGACCTTGCACATGTTGTGCAGATACCATAACATTGAGCTCCCCCCTCCTCCCACGTCTCTTCCCTTTTGCCCTCCCTCATTTCTAGAACCCCATAAAAATGGAGTGTGAAGGTGCATGCCTGTAATCCCAGCACTTGGGAGGGGAAGGCAGGAGAATCAAGAGTCCAAAGTTCTCCCTCACTGTGCAGTAGTCAGAGGTCAGTCTAGGCTGAGATATCATCTCAAAAGCGGAATAAAAGAAAGGGCCAGCAAGGCGGCTCAGCCGGTAAGTCTTCGCTGCCAAGCCTGATGACCTGAATTTGATCCACAGAATCCTCGTGGTATAAGGCGAGAAGCAGCTCCTGCCAGTGTGTCCCCTGACATCCACACTACACGTACACTCACACACACAGGACATAAATAAACGTAATAAAAATAGAAGACCACCAAGTTAAATAGAATTCTGAGAAAGACAAATAGTTGACCGTATATTTATATGGTTCTCACTTATTTGTATGTGTGTGACTCTGTGAATGAATGCCACGTGTGTAGCATTCTGCCAGAGAGGCCAGAAGGTTGGATGCCCTGGAGCTGGAGTTACAGGTGATTGCAAGCCTCCCCACACAGGTGCTGGGAACCTGACTCGGGTCCTCTGGAAGGACCGTCTCTCCAGCCCCCACTGAATTCATTTTTAGTATAAGAACATACCAAGCATATATCAAATTTTACATGGGCTGTACAAGATTCAAAAAGAGTGTTTATCTGAAATCCAAACTTAACAGGGTATCCTGTGGTTTATCTGGCCAGGATGCCCCCTTTCCTTCTCCGTTCTTAAGATGCCACTCAGAAGCTGTTTCCAGGGCTGCCAGACTCACAGGGACCTTTGCAAAATTGATGCAACTGTCCTGCCTCTGCCTGCCGACGCCTCCAGAAGCAAGTGGTGGACAGCGGTTCCATGATGCTCTCCTCGGTAGGGATTTATTACTGTCACAGCTGCACGTGATCCTTCCTATCACATGTCCAGCCCCAGGCCCTAACTCCTGAACTCTCAAGTCCTCCTCTGGCAGGTCCTAGGCCCGACCACGGAACTGCGGCGGAGTGTGCCCAGAACATGAGTGTGCCCAGAACATGAGTGTGCCCAGAACATGAGCAGTGCTGCCCCAGCTCTCCCTGCAGTCCTTCCTTCCCTGTGCAGCCGCCGCCGCCTCCTCCTCCTCCTCCTCCTCCTCCTCCTCCTCCTCCTCCTCCTCCTCCTCCTCCTCCTGCCGCAGGTGTACAGCTGGCAGAGCGGTCCCGGCTCTTCCCAGCAGCCCCTGCCGGCAAAGCCAAGCCACCTGGGAGCTTGGGGAAGACCGCAGCTCTGCAGATGGAGATCTGCGGGGTGAGCTCCCCTAACCCCCTAATCCCTTCCATTTTCCAAAGAAGGAAGCTGAAGCCTGTGAGAGGGGCCCGGGATTTGCTGGCTGGCCAGACAGGCACACCGCATTCCCCCATGTTGGTCACTGGGGCCTATGGTAAGGACTAAACAGAAGCCAGCCTCTGAACAAACTGTTTTCTCTTCCAGTCTCAACAGATCCACCTTTTCTTTCTTCTCTTAAGTATGTTAATACATTTTATTTATTTATTTAGTGTCTACGTGTGGGGGCCAGAGGGTATCTTGTGAGGGAGTCGGTTCTCTTCTTTCATCTTGTGGGGTGGAGATGGGGGCATGGAACTGATTGTCAGGCTTGGCGGTAAATGCCTTTACCGCTGAACCATCTCACCAGATCCAGCCCATCTCTTCAAACCTGCACAGCCAGATTCCCTGGAGCTGGAGTTACAGGTGGGTGTGAGCCACCCAGTGTGGATGCTGGGAACCTAACTCAGATGCTCTTAACCACTGAGCCATCCCTCCAGCTCCCCACCCCACCACCTCTCTTCTGGACCAAACTCTGGTCCTTTACATCTCTGGGATCCCTGCCCCTTCAGTCCCCTACACACACATCCCCTGCACACACATCTCCATCCTCTTAATCTAGCCACCCATCTTTTACTGCTTTCCATTCTTTCTTTCACTCCCCTCGATTGTGACTCCAAGAATGGGGGGTTTTTATCTTTTGGCTCACTGCTGAATTTTTAACAACTAGGGCAGGGCTAGTACAGAAAAAGGACACTTGCTGAAGTAAAGAATAAGTTGAGGTAAATGTATTGGGTTAAAAATCCTTAGAGATATGCAAATACTCCAGTTAAGAAAAGGACCTTCTCCAGGCCTCCTCCCTTCCCACAGAAGGCCTGTGTGTGGAAATGGTTAACAGCTGTGCTAACACATTCATACGTTTACCATGTACCTTACAGGTATTAAAGATGTGCAGTGCACAATTCACACATAATAAAATATGCAATGCTCTCCCTTATAAATTCTATCTAGCCTGGAGGTAGTGGTACACGCCTTTAATCCCAGCACTTGGGCGGCAGAATCAGACAGATCTCCAAGTCTGAGGCCAGCCTGGTCTATAGAGCAAGTTCCAGGAAGGCTACCTGGAACAGCCAAGGCTACCCAGAGAAACCCTGTCTCAAAAAAAAAAAAAAACTAAATAAATAAATAGAATAAATTCTGTCTAACCAGCTCAACATTACAAGTGAATTTTGCCCACTCTTGTATTCAGAGTTAACCCAAAGCTTCAATTTAACAAAATAATGCAATTCTTTTCCCAGTGAATTGAGATTGTATTTCCATTAAATCCAATAATGGCCCTCTAGTAAACTGTTCCTCACCATGATATAAATTATATTCACTAAACTGAAACCTCTTGCTTTCTTGAGTCTCATGTGGCCCAGGTTAGCCTTGAACTTCCGACTTTCCTACCTTTGCCTCCTGAATGCTGGTTTACAGGGAAACACCATCATATCTAGTTGGTGTGGTGTTAGGGATTGAACCCAGGCCCCCATGCACGCTAAACAAGCTCTCCCAACTGAGTTACATCCCCAGCTCCTAAACTGGAACTTCTTTCTAGTCTTTCATGCTCCTGATTGCAGCAAGGCTGTCTTCTTAGCTTTCCACACAGACTGAACATAGTTTGTGCCTTCCCTGTTTAATAATACCCGATTTTAATATCAGCTTATACAATTCCAAGAAGTATCCTCACGCCCAGTATCCAGCACATGATGCTATTCTCTCCTTTGACCCTAGCTCACGGCAGCCCCATAAGGTGGCATCATTGTCCCTCTCTCCAATGAGAAAACCAGTGCTCCAAGGTGAATGGCCAGGCAGCAGCCTCCAGCAGCCCCGTTTCTCCCCCATCCCTATCCAATTGATAGATATTAAAGAGCCACCTTCTTGGTATCAGACACTGGGATGCAAAGAGAATCTGCTTTCTTCCTTTCTAGTAGTCTCAAAAGCCATAGAGAGGAACAGTGAGTCTTCCATCCTGGCATGGTGGGGCGACTTCTGAGGCTGGAGGCGGCCTCTAGCTTAGGTCTACCTTTAAAGGCTTTATTTTTCTTTATGTGTGTGCATGCATCCAGGTAGGTGCCTATGGAGACAAGAAGTGTCCGATGCCCTGGGAGCTGGAGTTAGAGGTGATTGTGAGCAGTCCTTATATGTGTTCTGGGAACCAAACTTGGGTCCTCTGCAAAAGCAGTACAAATTCTGAACTACTGAGTCATCTTGCCAGCTCCTAGCCCATAAATGTGGGCTAGGCCCAGTGCTTTAAAGTCCCCTCATCTGTCCCCTCTGGCCTTGGCCTTGGTTTGGGGGATAGGGAGTTAAGGATTCTAGGAGAAGGTACCCACTTGGACCTATTAGGTCACATCCCTGCCACCCCCTCTTCTAGACCAAGCTCTGGGCACTTACACCTCTAGGATCCTTGCTGGAGTATCCAGAAGCCACTCCTATGGCCTTCTGGCCACTGTCCTGCATCAGAGCTTCCTGCACCCTGTGCACCTGCAGTTTATCTCACTGACCAGGTGTCATTTCAGCAGCAATGACAAGTCGATAGTGGGGCTCTTTCCATCCTCTGTTGGGGTAGGTTTAGGGGCACAGCCCCAGGGGAAGCTGGTTGTCCCCTGAATGTCCCAGGCTGGGCTCTGGCCATTTTTGCCAGGTACTCAGCCACCAGACCCCTGGCCAGGTCTTGGCCAAGTCCTGTGTAACCCAATTCTGCCTTTCTGGTCTTGGGGAAACAGACCTCTCCTCTGCAGGAAACTTAAGAACAAGGTGCTCACACTGAGTTGGGCGGACGGTGTCAGCCGAAGCCCTAGTTTTACAGAGACTATGGCTCATGAAGAAATATCCTGCCAGCCGGCCGGTGGTGGCACATTCCTTTAATTCCAGCACTTGGGAGGCAGAGGCAGGTGGATCTCTGTGAATTCCAGGCCAGACCTGGTCTACAGAGCGAGTTCCAGTGTAGCCAAGGCTACACAGAGAAACCCTGTCTCAAAAAACAAAAAGAAAAAATAAAGAGAAGGAAATATCCTGCCGAGGGTGTAGCCTGGGCTCTGTTCCCCATCTGCACTGACTACCAAGCCCCACCCCTTCGTCTAGGGCCTTCAGCTACTATGTTAATGTTCTCTCTCCAGCCATCACCAGCTTCCCACCCAGGCCCACTCTCTGGAGCAATCTCTCGTCTATGACCCAGCTTTAAAGTCACATTGACATATGATAAGCCCCAGGAGGTCAGCAAACCCATCTTCGGAGTCACCCCCAACCAGATAGCCAGCCGCCCCACAGCACCTGGCCCCACGCCTGTGAGTGGGCCAGCTCTCCACCCATCAGGCCGGCCTTCCTACCAACAGAACCCAGCAAAGCAAATTGCCTAATGAGACACACATTTGTGGGGAGTTCCTAATTAAAGAGCAAACCCAACCTACCATTAATTTGGTCCTGGGAAAGGAACTTGGCCTGCAGCAGAGAAAGAACAATTAGGAGGAGGCTTCAGCAGGGGCCTTCTCACCTACTTCCGGAAAAGCCCCCTCACTCACCATCTTCAGGCACCCCTTGTTCCGTGTTTGGTTCTCTTTCCTCTGGCTTGGAGTCGAAAGTCCACCAGGCTGGGTGGAGGCCTGGTAATAAATCCCCTGCTGCCATGGAGACTGGGCCCAATGCCATGAGGGTCAGATTCCAGCTTTCTCCGAGCAGTGATGCCCCACCATCCTGACGTTGACTGTGAGGAAACCATTACAGACTCTCCTGGAGGTCCTTGCCGCTGGAGGCTGAGGCTCTGCAGCCCCAAGAAAAATGCCAGTGTCCCTGGGAGCCTAGATTCTGGAAAGGGGGCCTGGGTGGGGCTGACTCTGGCCTGGCCTGAGCCGTCTTGAGACCGTTGCTGGAGCCAGACACCACACACACTTTCTCCAGAAGAGGCTATCCAAAGGAGCCCGGCTCTGAGACTTCATACACCGCCTTGGCAGCTGGGGACACACTGAGGACATCGTCTTCAGCTTGGGACCCGAATCCCTCCTCTCCTCTGCCTGTTTCCTCACCAGATACACGATGCCATAATTATAGGCTGCAGGGACCCAATGACCAGCACACTGCCAATTCTACCTCCCGGGGGGTGGGGGCTGGGGATGGTGGTGGCTGCTGGGGATGGTGGTGGCTGCTGGGGATGGTAGTGGCTGCTGGAGGTGCTCAGGAGCCTTGGCGTTTGACCTCTCAGTGACTTTCCCAGGTAGGAAGCTCCTCTAACTCTTCTTCTGCTCCTCACCCGTTCCTGTATTAGCGCTGACTCTGAATTTCTCTATGCTGCTCCTCTCCCACCCACCCCCACCCCCGAGACTGGAATATGGGTGGCTCCCAGAACTGCCATTAAGCCCTGGACATGACTCGGTCCTCACACGGGTCTGGAAGTCTCCTTCCCTCATCCACACCTGGTGGCTGCTTTGCCTGCAAGGCACCTAATCCAGGCAGGCGCAGTTGGCTATTGTGTGTGGTCACCCAGGCTGTGCACTACCCAGGGAGCTAACAGCTGCCGAAGGCTGCAGGTGCCAGAGGAAGAGGGCTCTCCTGCTAACTCTGGGGGCACATGGGTATGTGGCCTCCTGCTAACTCTGGGGGCACATGGGTATGTGGTCTCCTGCTAACTCTGGGGGCACATGGGTATGTGGCCTCCTGCTAACTCTGGGGGCACATGGGTATGTGGCCTCCTGCTAACTCTGGGGGCACATGGGTATGTGGTCTCCTGCTAACTCTGGGGGCACATGGGTATGTGGCCTCCTGCTAACTCTGGGGGCACATGGGTATGTGGCCTCCTGCTAACTTGTATGAGGGCACATGGACATGGGGACCTCCCTCTGGTTCTGACCACCTCCATGTGGAATGTTTCTTCTCCCCCAGTTTCTCCTGATTCACCTTTTCACTGCACTCTATAGGGTGGTATGGTGGGGAAACTGGAGGGTGCACCTCAGCGGCCTTAAGAGACTAAGGCAAGTAGGCAGGACTTTGACAGGTGGGCACAGGCCTCAATCACCTACCTTTGTGAAGGGCTCAAAGACAGGTAAGGCATTTTCTTGGGTTTCAGTAAATGGGTACTGGGATCAGCCATGTGCCCTAAGAGTGTCCTGACACCTGTCAACTCTCCCATTTTTTTTGTTGTGTGCGAGCGTGCGTGCGTGCGTGCGTGCGCGTCTATCCTAAATCATTTATTGGCATAAATTTTAGAAACATTACTTACATCATCGGTAATGGAGCTGAATAGTTATGCGCTTTCTCCCACTGGTGTTACTGTTAGAATGTTGTAGCCCTTACAGAGACCACAACTCTTTGTGGCCAGCAGATGGCAGCCCACGCATCTCCCAGCGCTGATGAACTGGTTTGGCTGGGTGTTGGGGTTTGTTCTGGTAATTAATTTATGGAGTGGGTCATTGAGGAGAACCTCAAGAATTTGTACATGAATCCTTCCACCCAGTAAGAATTCAGGCCTCAAAGCTCCGCAGTAGAGTCCAGCTCTCTCAACAAGACTGAAGGGTAGGCAATCCAGCCGGTTAACACCATGATGGTCGGGCCTGCCTCTAAGGAACTGGGTGTCTGCAGCCTCCCCTGTGAACATGAAGTCCTGCATCGGATGAAATTTTGCCTAGCCTCGTAAAGCAGCCTGTTTGCTTTACCTGGCTAGGTGGGGTGGGGAGCCCTGTGTAGCAGAGTTAGCAGCAACCCCTGAGGAAAGTGCTTCCTGTCAGACCTCTTCTTCCTCTAGAGCAGTGGTTCTCACCCTTCCTAATGCTGCCACCCTTAATACAGTTCCTCATGTTGTGGTGACCCCCAAGCATAAAATTATTTTTGTTGCTACTTCATAACTAATTTTGCTAGTGTTATGAATCATAATGTAACTATCTGATATTCAGGATATTTGTGACCCTTGTGAAAGCCATAAGATCCTCAAAGGGGTTGCAACCTACAGGTTGAGAATTGCTGCTTTATAGTCTGTACTTATATGTACCTACCTTTAATCACCTGAGGGCTGCCACCAGGCAGAAAAGCACTTTTTTAAAAAAAAATTATAATTATGTGTATGTTTGCATGTCTGTGTGTTCATGTGAGTACAGGAGCCCACAGAGGCCAGGAAAGGAAGTTGGAGCCCCTGTAGCTGGAATTACAGGCAGTTGTGAGCCACTCTAGGTAGATTCTGGGAACCAAATTCAGGTCCTCTGCAAATTCAGGTGCTCAGGGAGTCATCTGTCTCTCCAGCAGCCATTTGTCGTTGTTTTGAGACAGATCTCGTGGCCCAGGCTGCCCTCAAAGTCACTGTACAATTGAGGATGACTTGGAATTCTTGCTCCTCCTCCCTCCACCTCCCAAGTAAACTTCAGGTGTTTGCAGCCACACCCACCTCCCTGTTTGTAGGTGGTGAGGCTGTCTCATGCTGGTTTAAAGGACCTGCTCCAAGGCTGGGCCTACATATGGGCTCATGGTCTATGCCCACCAGGCTACACTGTACTCTGCATGTGACTCTTCATGTCAAAAGGAACAGAAAACCACTCCAGTACCACTTGGGGCTGAATTTATTCACTTTATTCTTGAAACATGGCCCTCCTGGCTAGGGGCTGGCACCTCCCCTGGGCATCACCGACTTCTGTTGGGTCCCTTCCCTCTTTTTACCACCCTGGACTAAGTCCCTTCCCTGTGGAAGGGGCTTCAGGCAAGTGGCACCTCCTCCCCTCCGGGAATGTCTTAGATTATGTAGGGGCCGGGCAGTGGTGGCGCACGCCTTTAACTCCAGCACTCGGGAGACAGTAGCAGGTGGATCTCTGTGAGTTCGAGGCCAGCCTGGTCTATGGAGCGAGTTCCAAGACAGGCTCCAAAGCTAGAAACACCGTGTCTCAAGCATGCAAGCCCTGGGTTTGACCCACAGCACTGCATGAATCAGACACACATGCCTGTAACCCCAGTAGAGAATAAAGGCAGGAGGATCAGAAGTTCAGTTCTACCCTGGGCTACTGAGTGAGTTCAAAGCCAACCTGTACTATGGAAGACTCAGTCCCTGATCCCAGCCCTGTCTCCCTATATCCTGCCCTTGAAAGGGATGCAGACAGCGAGATCTTCCTCTTGACATTTTCTTATGGAGCTGTGTTCCTCAGCCAAGCTCTTATTAGCCAAGGTCCCTTCCTTTCACACAGCTGGGAGCTGATAGGGCAGTCCTTAGCCCTCCCCCTCCAGGAGAGTGAGTCTTGGCAGGCTTCCTGTGTGCCTGCTGGGTAACGTGTGGAAGGGCAAGAAGGCCTTCTGACTTTGCTCTCCTCACCTCCGTTCTATGTGCCTTTTTGTTTCAGGCCTCTCCCGGACTAACTATTGTCCCCAGAATCCATGTCCACCTAGAGCCAAGGGACTTAATCTGAAGCAGGTCTGTGGATGTAACTGAGATGAGGTCCTCCCAAGTGAGTGGGGTAGGTCCTAACTCAAGGAAGGGGGTTCAGACACTACACAGGGAGGGCCATGACTAATGGGCCCACAGCCCAGAACACCCAGGATAGGTAGCCTGAGTCCCACCACAGGCTGGAAGAGGCAGAGAAGCATCCTCCAGAGCCTGTGGGGACAGCCCTGTCAACACCTCACCCTCAGAAGCGAGCGGATGAACAGCGGCTGTTCTCGACCTCACAGTGTTCACGGCACCATGACAGCTGCCTCACATGGGCTGCGCACTTGCACCTGGGCAGTAAGGAACGAGGATCTCGTGGGTCCCACTAGGTACAACCCAGAAGGGGCTCAAGATGCTGTTTCCAGAGGGAAATGTAGCTCAAGTCCAGGGCCACACTGGGCAGCCAGGGCCTGGAGTGGTGGTCCCCAGAGGAGCCTACATCACAGTGGCCTACAGGGCCCGTCCCCAGTGCCTGGTTTCTCCCACAACCTGACTCACTCTGGGACCCAGTTTGCTAGAAGCTTGCTGGTAGAAATCCAGGTAGATGAGGCCAGGCTGCCATCCAGACAGCTTTCCAGCACCACATCCCCAGTCAACTGCCCGAGAGGCACACAGTGGCTCCAGGAACTTGCTATTCCTAAATACTCACTTTGGTAAATGTTTTTAAATGTTCCCTTAGGGTCAAGGAAACGGCTCAGTCAGTAAAGCACTTGCCTTACAAGCACAAGGACCTGAGTTCTAACCCCAGGACCCACATAAGAAAGGTCAGGGGTGGCACATTTGCAATCTAGGCCTGGGGAGGTGGAGTCTGGATCTCTGCAGCCCACACTGGCCAGTGAACCTGGCCTAATGGGCAAGTTCCGGGCCAGTGAAAGACCCTGTGGCAAAAACAAGGTGGATAGTGTCCCTAGAGGACACCTGAGGTTGTCCTCTGGCCTACACACTGCCCACATTCCCACTGTTTTCTTACTAAGGGCTCCCCAAAATGCAAAGTCTTCAGGCCCCACAAATCAGGCCTGTCCCTGCTTATGAGATAGCTGTTTAGACCTGATGATGATAGTCCTGAAATGGCAGCATCCTGGAGGCAGACAAGGAATGTGCTGGGCAGCTGAGGGGACAGACGCATGGGTGGAGCCATGGTTCCCATGTGTCTGGTGAGGTGTGGCCAGGCTGAGAACCTTGGCCACCAAGAGTGCAGTCAACTTGCCCGAGGCTCAGGGCTGCCTCCCAGCACAGGGGATGACTGGAGGGGAACCCCTAGCGACAGGTCTGAGATGCTCTATCCCCTCCCCCCCTGCAGTGGCCCAGGTTCCTCTAAGGACACTGTACTGCCTGGGAAGAGATCCTTCTTACCCACAGCCCCAGGAGTCTCTAAGTTGGTGGTCCTCATCATTCCTAACGCTGTGACCTTTTAATACAGTTCCTCATGTTGTAGGGACCCCCAGCCATAAAATTATTTTTGTTGCTACTTCATACTGTTGCGACTGAGCAGAGTCTCAATTTCTAAGACCATCGGCAATAAGTTTTCTGAAGGTCGCAACCCACAGGTTAAGAGCCACTGCTCTAGGTGGTAGGCGGATTGGGGAGGAGGGGGCAGTGAGAGGGCCCTCAAGGCCTGCCCCAAGAGAAAGCCTCTTACCCTGCAGCCTAGGCCCCAGACCAACCAGTCTCTCCCCTTAGTCCAGTGCCTCCCAGCACACTCCCAAAGCTAGAAACAGCCCCCAGCCAGGCTGGGCTCCACACCAGCCTTTATTCAGACCTCTCAGCACTCAGCATGGTCTAGCCAGTAGAAAGACCACAACAAAAGAGAAAATCTGCGGCCCACTGTTCCGAGAGCAACAGAAAAGAATGCATAGGAGTGTCCCAAAGCTCACAGCACAGGCTAATGCTGGCTGCCAACGGAGGTGGTGGTGCCTTGTGCCAAGGAGATGCCTTGTGCCAAGGAGACCTGTACCTAAGCCTGGGAGGAGGCGGGGCTGGGGAGAAGCAGGAGCCACCGTGCTGGGAACAAAAGCATCCAGCAGGAGGTGAGAGATTCAGGTTGAGATGTGAAATCTTGAGAGAGATTGGGATTTGTAACATCCCAGACCCTTACAACAGGTCTCAGGGAATGTATAAAACAAGGACTTGAGAACTCCACCTTCCATGTAGCTCAAAACCCAGGCCGGGTTTCCAGAGTTCAAATGACAGTGACCTCTGGCTCCCTGGAGACTGGGTTCTCAGTAGCATGTCAGTGAGGTCCTAGGCTGGACAAGAGTGGGAGGAACATACCCCTCTAGGCTGAGAGTGGGGACGCAGTAACAGACAGAACCACTCTTCCTTGCTGAGGCTACCCCAGGGGAACCAGTAACCCCCAGTCCACAGAGCTACTTGGGGACCACAGGGCCCTTCTAGAACAAATGAAGCCCAGATGGAGATACTCTGTTCAAAGCACAGAAGTTGTGACCTAGGGTCCAGGGGCAGGCAGCTTCAGGGCAAGCCAGCTTCTGGGTGGGTGGCAGAGTCTCCTGCTTCTGCCCTACCCACCCCTCACCTGCATGGCCACCAGAAGACATTTCCGTGTGAGGCCAGCCCAGGCCTGAGAGATAGGAGTGTTACTTAGGCACCCCTAATAGTAGTGAAATACAGGGTAGGGCAGGTCCAGGATCTTGGCCTTCATATACGTCCCCAAACTAAAATTCCATCTGAAGTCCAAAGCAAAAAACCAAACAAAAATCCCGGACCCAAACAGTCGAGTCTCTCAACAATGAACTCTGCAGAGATATCTGTGCACAGTGCACAGCTCACGTTACCACGATGCACACACACACACCCCGGCACAAACACCCACGGCCTGTTGCTCCCAGGGAGCCTCAGTGCTGACTGCTGACATGGAGCGTGTAGAAAGCCCAGGGCTCAGGGACGTAGATGACACCAGGGTACTTCTTTCTGAGGACAGGGTCATTCCACAGCCAAGCAACCCACAGAGCCACCAGCGAGAGGGTGAGGGCGAAGGAAGAGAAGAGGAAGAGGCCGTTGCTGTCCAGGAAGAGGCGCCTGCGCTTCTGGTGCAGGACGAGAGCCAGCATGGCAAAGAAGGTGAAGATGAAGAGCATGAAGATCTGCCCCTCGGTGACCAGGTACCTGGAGAAAGAGGACAGGTGCGGAGATGAAGTGGGTGCCATAGCATCACCATCCTGCCTGGTAGCCAATCAGAATGGCGCCACTAGTGAGAGGACCCAATGTGGCAGGACGATCTAAACCACAGCCCAGAGGCATCCTATGACTTTAAGTGCTTTAATAATACTCAGCTAGATTGCAGGGCATGGTGGCACATGCCTTTGGTCCTAGCACGAAGGAGGCAGAGGCAGGCAGATCTTTATGAGTTTGAGGCCAGCCTGGTCTACTTAGTTCCAGGACAGCCAGGGCTACATAGACCATGTTTCAAAATAATAATAATAATAATAATAATTAGTAGTAATACTACTACTACTAAATATAACAGTCAGCTAGGTGCGGTGGCTCACATGTTTACGCAGCACCCAGGAGGCAAAGGCAAGAAGGTCTCTGGTTACCACACAGTGAATTCCAAGGCTACATACTGAGACTCAGAAGATATCTGGCTTTGGTTTCTGGCATTTCTCACATGAGGACACGCCCACATGACGGACATTGGCTCTGGAAGAACAAGAGGACGATGCAGTCTTCGCTGGGAACATGTGGATGCATGGCCTCAGTTCCACACTCTGCTACCTGCTTGGTTTCTGGAGGATGCCATCCCAATACATGGAGGCCACTGTCATCTCCTTGACATGCTACACCCTGGAGCACAGCGCACCCAGAGGCACTTGGAGGCTTCTGCAGTGTTATCTAGGTCTCTGCCTCTAGAAGTCCTGATGCCCACCCATTCACTTAAGGAGCTCCAGCTCCGCAGCCTCCTGGCCTGCGACCTTGGGGATGGCATGTGGACTCCTTTGAACGACAACGTCAAGGCTGCTTCCTCTCTTACGGGGGAAACACAAACAGCCTCACCTCTCAAGGCGTCTGACAGGGGCTGTATGCATCTCTCACGTGGAAACGCATATTGTTCAGGGAATGGTGTGTGGTGAATCTACCGCTGTCGCACTAACGTGTCAAGGGAGGACTGTGGCAGTCAACATGCCCAGGTCGAGCTCTTTCTCCCTGGTATAAATGCTGCTATCCCTCATCTCATCCTCCGCAAGAGCACAGGTTAGCCCGAGTGGGCCCTCTTGCAGGCTGGACAGGTCCTGGAAGTGGCTAGAGCTGGCCCAGGGAGGAAGGGATTTTCTTATGTAGAGGGGGCTCCCCATCCAAGGAGACCCCGTCACGCCTTCCTGTAATCCCAGTGCTCTGGGCCTGTGAGAGAGAGAGAGCTGCCTCCGAAGAAGCAATGGGAAGATAAGGGTCTGCCTGAGGTCTGAGAGGGGAGTCCAGAGTAGGGGAAGGGACCTCAGGAGAACAAAGGAGGAGAGAGGCAGGGCTAGGCTGAGAATGTCCCTGGTCTGTCCCTGGTCCCCTGTCATCTTGTCCGCCTGGCCTCAAGGCAGCTCTGATGTGCTGGGAGGTAGGGTAGAGGACAGCCTCACCTCTCTCGTCTACTTAGCTGAGCATCACGGTAACAGAGAAGCCACTACAAGGCACAGCCCTCTACCCAGGAGGAAGCAGAGGCCTGGGGATAGCAAGTCTTACCTGGGGTCACACTGCAGGTCTCTAGTCAAACGTGATTATTTTTTTTTTCTTTCTCTCTTTTTGAGGCAGGATCCATGTAGCCCAACATGGCCTCAAACTCATTATGTAGCCAATGCTTACTTGGGATTCCTGATCCTCCTGCCTCCACCTCCCAAGTGCTAGGATTACAGAAGTGGGTCACCACACCCAGCACTGTTTACGTGTGGATTTTACTGTGGTGGCTCATTCCGTGCCTGTGCCCTCTGTCCCACCCCAAATGTCAGTGTCCACTCACCAGTAGTACAGGCCACTGGGCACCACCAGGAGCAGGGCTGGCCCTGGCATGTGGCTCTCAGCCTTGGAGGTGGTGAAACAGCCGCTGAAGTACATGAAGAGGATGAGGAAGAAGGGGATGTACCTGGGACGGAGAGGCGACAGCTTTAAAACCTGACCGGGGGTGTCCCCATCATCTCTCCACTGGTCCCTTGCATCGTCACAGAGGGTGTTGTAAAACCCTTGGCATGGGTCAGGCACACCCCTCTACATTCAGCCTTTCCTGCCCTGGGAGTCCAGGCGGGAGGAACAGAAGCCAAAAGGTGAGTGAGGCTCACACAAAGAAGGGCCCGGGGTTCCTTGTGTTAAGTACTAAGGTGAAGGGCGTGGGTGCCATGGCAACTGCACCCTGCCTGGATTCCCTCTCTGGACCTAGTGCCCACCCTGTCCCTCATTTCATTGGAGATTAGGGGATGTGGGGCTATCTCACCCATGTGACTTAGACACCAGTACCACATTAACCTGGACATGGGGTACCCAGCAGGGCTGAAGTCAGAGAGAACATAGTTCTGGGAGATCCCGAGGAGGGAGGTGGAACCCTTCATTCACACTTAGCCAACAATCCCCACCTCATCCAAGAGTACAGCTTCTCTCCTCCCCACACAGGGGCTTCCTTTTTCCTTCCAGTACACACACACACGCACGCACGCACGCACGCACGCACGCATGCGCGTGCGCACACACACACACACACACACACACACACTCTTGTACACAAACCCTTTTCTGTCATGACACCCCCACCCTCCAATACTCAGTCCACTCCCCCAACCTCTCCTGAATTCCCAGGCCTGTTCCACCTCCTCCTCCTTTCCCAACTTCTGGCAGTCAGGAAGAGCTGGCAGGAGCCTGGGCAGGGGTCCCCTATCGCCCTCCGAACCAGAAGGGTCAACCTCCTCAACCTCAGATAGACCCACAAGGTCAACCTCCTCAACCTCAGATAGACCCACAGACAATGGTGTGGGGCATGTGCTGAGGGAAGCGCCTCAGTCCAGGTGAGGCTCCCGGGTGCAAGGCTAGCCCCTCACCTCTCATCCCTTCTCGCCGGCTCTAGTTTATCCAGTGTAGGATGAGAGGTGGCAGAGAAAGCCTCCGTATTTGAGCTCTCAGTCTCTGGTTCTGACCCCACATTTCTGAGACTTTCCTCAAAGTGGCAGTGGCGGCAGTGGTGGGGGGTGGGGTGGGGATATTCCCCGGGGAGTTCCAAGATGGGGAACACAAATTGTGCCACCCAAACCTGGCCCTACTGGTTCTTATCAACTTCCTACATCCCCATCTGTCTCCTGCATCCCACGGGCAACCATCTAGTCACTAGATTCTAGGGTGTTTGTTTATCAGGGCTACAGCCGTCCCTCCCTCCCCAGCCCCAGGCTCAGACATGGCTAAGGTGGACAAACACCTGCTTGCTGCCCTCTAGTGGCTACCGTGGGAACTTCAGTTAGAGAGGAGGCTACCCGAAAGCAACTGGGTCTCCCTGGCACGCTAACCAGGGGTCCCCCGCAGCGCCTTCGCTGAGAAGAGAATTCCATTCCTGATGCTCCATTTGATTCTTAGAGACCCGGGGTCCAGGGAGCCTTGTTCAGTGTCTCCTGGTGCCTGGGCCCTGGACAGAACACAGACCACTCAGCCCCTCACTCACCACATGGAGTGGCCCAGGTACTCATCATAGTAGTAGAGCAGCTCAAAGGAGTCGATCTGAGAAGGCATAGGGGAGGCAAAGTGAGACGGGCTGGGACCTGAAACACCACCTCCCACACACCATTCTCATTCCCTCCCCAGGGTACCAGAGGGGCACGGGGAGCCAGTCACTGTACCACGGTTTTGTTTGGTTTTTTGTGATAGTCTCACTAGGCTGGCTTTGAACCACTATATAAACCAGACTGGTCTTGAACCACTATATAAACCAGGCTGGCCTTGAACCACTATATAAACCAGGCTGGTCTTGAACCACTATATAAACCAGGCTGGCTTTGAACCACTATATAAACCAGGCTGGCTTTGAACCACTGTATAAACCAGGCTGGTCTTGAACCACTATATAAACCAGGCTGGCTTTGAACCACTGTATAAACCAGGCTGGCCTTGAACCACTATATAAACCAGGCTGGCTTTGAACCACTATATATATAAACCAGGCTGGCTTTGAATCACTACATAAACCAGGCTGGTCTTGAACTTGTACCAATCCTCTTCTCTTTCCCTCCTGAGTGCTGGGGTTCCAGACATGCGCCCCACATTCAGACAGATACTGTGTCCCTTTACAATCTAGGAGCATACTAATTTGGGTAGGCAACAGTGCCCTCACTTAGATACATGCTTGTAATCCAGCACTTCAGGAGGCAGAGGCAGGAGGATCAGGAGTTCAAGGTCATCCTTGGCTACTTACAGAATTTGTGGTCAGCCTGGGCTATGTGAGACATGACTGGCTGGGGAGTCTTTTTAGTCTCCAAGTACAGACACCCAGTAGGGCAGCCTTGGGAGAGTGGGTGGGGGAAGAGCCTCACCAGCGTCTCTGGCTTGAGGTTCTTGATGATAGGGTTCTCTCTGACGGACAGGTGGTGCTGGTACCCACTGAAGAGCAGGCGGTGGTTGACGGAGTCGCCCACCAGGTGGATGCTGGCTCCCATGATGAAGGTGATGATACTGACGTAGATTATAGACCGCGGCAGCGTGCGGGGGGACCGCTCGATGAGCTGAGGTTCAGAATGAGGTCCATGGCATGTCCCAGACTCCATCACAATGTGTGAAAACCTCTGCCTCCCTTCCCCCAGAAAAGTGGGATAGAAAGTCCCTCTGGGGGTTATGGGTTCCTCAGTAGGACAGCCTAGCTCCAGACCACGACACGGTGTAAGTCCAGCAGGGTCTGCTGAAGGACACCCTTCTTCTTCAGGAAGATCAGATGAGGGTGGGGGTGGGGGCAGTGTGATACCAGACCTTCAAGGCTGGAATCCTGACCGGGCCAGACCCTTCCACTACCTCAGGGTGTCCCATGTGTGCTCTGGGTGGGCCAGCATGCTGCAGGGGTCTGCTTCCCGAGTGACAGGTCCCCAGTAAACAGAAAGAAAATGTCAAGGAGTCCAGAATGGGGGTGGGCGTTCTAAAACCACAGTTCTGAAGTGATGCTTCTCCTACTTTTAGAGATTTGAAATGTCTTTCATTTTTTAATTTTTGAAGAAACACTTACCATTTATTTATTGTGTGAGTATATATATGTAGGTAGACATGTAAAGGTCAGAGGATAATTTGTGGAAGTAGTTTCTTATCATGTAGGGATAAAATTTAGGCTGTCAGGCTTGGCAGTCAGCACCCTGACCCACTGAACCAGCTCACCAGCTCGTGGAAGGAGAGAGAGAGAGAGAGAGAGAGAGACAGAGAGACAGAGAGACAGAGACAGGGAGACAGAGAGAACACGCGCGCCTCTGTTACCAGAGAGGATGGGAGGGAGACAGGCCAGTCTGTACCTTGAGCAGCAGGAAGGGCGTGATGACATTGTAGGCCATGTGGAAGTAGTCCCCGACACTCGGCTTGTTGAGAGGGAACCACTGGAGCGGGAACACCAACTGGGAAAGAGGGCATGGGCTCACAGGAAGGCCTGCAGGCCACTCGACACCAGCCCCCTCACACACTGAGCTCCTCCTGTGTTCTCTTGGAAGCCCTAGGCCAAAGGGACTGCCAGAGAGAGAAACTGAGTCCTGCAGACAGTAAATGGACTGTTCCTAGTCATATTTGATACACAGATATCCAGGGAGTGTCTTAGGCTCTCTACATAACAGTACTCTACAGAAGAGTATTTTTACTGTTTTATATTTTATTTCCTCTTTTATCTTAGGACAAAACACATTTACAATCTAAAATCTTTCCTAATTTGAAAAAGGTCCTTTCTCCTTTAACTTTTTTTTAAGCCAAAAATATTCTATCATATTTACATCTTTTTTATTCTGCTGAATGGGGCGAGCAGGATGGGCCTTCTGAACTTTTCATGGTGTGGTCTTACTTCCTTGATTAGGTTTGTTTCAAGGCATTTTGTTTTATTTTTTCAGGCTTCTGTGGGATGGAACAGGGCTGTCTCCCGGATTTCCTTCTCAGTCTGTATCTGGTATGGAGGAAGGCTGTGGTAACTGTAGCCTGCCACTTTGCTGGAAGTGTTCAGCACTTAGGTTTCTTTTGTCTTGTGACAGGGTCTTACCATGGAGCTCTGACAGGCCATGATATCACATGTTTACTATGGAAGGCTAAGTTGCCATTAATAGAAACAGCAATTTGCATATATTGCTCTAGAGCAGTGGTTCTCAACCTTCCTAATGCCCTACACTACAGCTCCTCATGTTGTGGTCACCCCAACCATAACATCATTTTCATTGCTACTTCAGAACTGTAATCTTGCTGTTATGAATTATAATGTAAATATTTTTGGAGACAGAAGTTTGCCAAAGGGGTCACAATCCACAGGTTGAGAACCACTGCTATAGAGATACATTCTAACGTAAAACAATCAAGGTACAGAATATAAGATATAAGACAAAATCTTCTTTTGGTTAGGGAAAATAAAGAACTTCTATATATGTCACATAAACAGAGACAGGAGTGGAGGGTGTGCCCGAGCCTCAGCAAGGTCTAGCACCTCCCTATTTTGAAACTTCTACGTATTTTGTTTTTGTTTTTGTTTTTTTGTTTTTTTCCAGAGCTGAGGACCGAACCCAGGGCCTTGCACTTGCTAGGCAAGCGCTCTACCACTGAGCTAAATCCCCAACCCCAAAACGTCTACATGTTACTGTCACTACTTGGAAGTGACTTTAGTTTGGGCACTTACAGTATGCAAATGCAGCTGATGGGCTTCTCCAGAGGACAGCACTATCTGTCCCAAGGCAATGAGGGAGGACAGCAGCTCTGCTCTACCTCATGGGATGACTACTGGGACCCAGCCAGGCTCTCTTACTGGCATGACTGGCCAGTCACACGGCTCCAGAATGCAACAGCCTCTAGGTTCCCCCTAAGAAGTGATGCCTGTAAGGTCACTCGGCAAACTGAGATCACAGGAAGTCCCCTCAACGCTGGCAGGACTCAGCCTCACACTTACCATGGCAATGGGGCGGCCAAAGTCCAGAACCCAGTTCTGCAGTGTGAAGTACAACCAGAGGTCCAAGTGGAAGGGAGCTGTGCGCTCTGTCTCCTCAGCCTTCACGGAGCCATGCCTGGCAAGGAACAAGCCGAGAGTCAGCCCTCTCTCCCCGCTTCGCCATCAGCCCAAGAGAAAGACAGAGGTCCAGGCACGGGAAGGCAGGACATGCATGTTATCTAGGGAAAGGAACCCCGGAGTCTAGTCAAGAGGACAGTGGATTTCAGTTGTCCTAACTACCTTGTGACTCGGGAAGAAACGGACCCATGGGTGAAGTAACATCAAGCTTCCATTATAAAATGATGGGGAAATAAAACAAGGCAAAACATGAAAGATGAATGCAAACTGTCAAACATGATGGACAGAGGCAGACAACCTTCACGAAGCACCCACTGTCCCCCCGAGGCACCATGGGGTGCTATCTGCTTGTGTGAACTCACTTCTTTATTTGCTATGAATTAATTTTTAAGAGACATGAATATGCAACTCTGTATGTGCACACGAGTGCAGGTGCCTTGAGATGGCCAGATCTCTGGGAGTGACAGGCGGCTGTGCGCTGCCTGACATGGGTGCTGGGAACTGAACTCTGGTCCTCAGCAATTGCAGAACACACTTCAAACCACTGAGCCACCTCGCCAGCCCCTAGTCGATTAATCTGTGTGTGAATGATGCTGGGGAGGGAACCCAGGGCCTTGCACATGGTAAGCCTGTGTTCCACCACCGAGCTACACCCCCGTCACTCACTCGATTCCTTTAGTCCTCACGGAAATTCGCTGAGATCTCATTGTTGCCTTCATTTTATAAATTGGAGGTAAAGGGTCCAACAGACTAAGTTTCTTGCCCCAGGACTAGAATCTAAATGATTAGGCCTCAAGAGTTTGTTTGTTTGTTTGTTTGTTTGTTTGTTTGTTTGTGGGAGGGTTCGAGACATGGTTTTGCTGTGTAGCTTTGTGCCTTTCCTGGAACTCACTCTGTAGCCCAGGCTGGCCTCGAACTCACAGAGATCCACCTGCCTCTGCCTCCTGAGTGCTGGGATTAAAGGTGTGTGCCACCATCCCCCCCCCCCCCCCCCCCCCCGCTGAGTTTATTTATTTGTTTTTTCAACTCAGGGTTTCCCTCTAGGCTGTCCTAGAACTTGCTATGTAGACCAGGGCCTGCCTCTGCCTCCTGAGTGATGGGATTAAAGGCATGCGCCACCAGGGCTGGCTCAGTTGTTGTTTTTTTTTTTTTTTTTTAATCTCTATCCCACAGTGTGTCCATGGTGATTGGTTCCTGGGAACAATCATGGTTCTCTAACAGGGCCTGGGGCCTGGGAGCAGAGCCTCCCTCCACCTTGGCTCTTCAGCTATGTGGAGGTGCCTGGGGCCGCTGGAATATTACATTCCTTACCAGTCCACACCAGAGCCTGAGAAAAAAGCCAGCAGGGCCATAGTGGTGTAAGAAACGTACCACAGAAGCACAAAGTCCCTCTCACAAAGCAGTTGGTTCCCTGCTGTTCACAGATGCTCTGAAGTCCAAGGGCTTTGCTACTTCCTATGGGAGGGCTTCTCTGAGAAAGCTTTTCCCAGCCCACACTAGTCCTACAGGGAGCAAGCATTTCCTCACGGACTCAGGCCAGTCATGGCAGCGTGGGCCTAGGGTTGGGTTCTTCCATCTAAGCCCTCAGGAGGGGAGAATTTTTAAAAAATTAAATAGCTTAGTGGTGGTGGTATATGCCTCAAATCCCGGGGTGGGGGAGCAGAGGCCAGCCTGGTCAACAGAGTGAGTTCCAGGACAGCCAGGGCTACACAGAGAAACCCTATCACAAAAAAAAAAGAAAGAAAGGAAGGAAGGAAGGAAGGAAGGAAGGAAGGAAGGAAGGAAGGAAGAAAGAAAGAAAGAAAGAAAGAAAGAAAGAAAGAAAGAAAGAAAGAAAGAAAGAAAGAAAGAAAGAAAAGAAAATTCAAATAGTTATTTATTTGAGTGTGTGAGCATGTGCACATGCCATGCATGTGGAGGTTAAAAGTGTGTTCAAGGCTGCTCTCTTTTCCATCATGTGGGTCCTGGGATCAAACCCAGGTCTTCAGGCTTAGTGGTTGCCTTAACTCACAGAGCCCTATCAGCAGTCCCAAAGGGGAGAGCATTAAGGTTCCCCGACTCTGTAACCTCCTCATTAGAGTCTGATCCTCTTACAGCATGCTTACCACCCAGAGACAAGACGGTACTAACTCCTAAGATGATGGGCGGAGCCTCATCTTGTGTATGTGGCCAAACCAGACCCGGGTCCCTGGCCTCCAGAGTTGTCAGCTCTTGTCCCTGGCTCAGGCTGACTTAAAACCATCACCACGGCCCGTGTTCTGTGTTCCGTATCCCTCCCCTATGGGCCCACATGAGCTGGGCAGCACCAGGAAGGCGGTCCTCGGTCACATGCTGACTTCCATAATTTGCTGGGATCCTCAGCTCATTAGCTGATGCTAATCCCAAAGATGAATGGACAGATCAAGCCACCCGGGGCCTGAGAGTCAGGCCCGTGGGGGTCTGTGATCCTGTAAGAAGGCAAGGCAGGTAGAGTAGGCACCCCCAAGTCAACACAGTCTTCCTGTCCCCAACTCAGTGCTCCCCCACCACACACTGATCACCAACTCCGCATGATGCTACAGCTGTACCTGTGCCATCCCAGTTGACCCCGGCATCAGAGGCAGGAGCTGTCCTCCACTGCTTTCAGATGAAGATGCCAAGGCTCAGCGGTGAGCGGTCAGTCACCGTCACCCACACAGTAAGGAGCTGCTGTGACTACGACTTTTACCACCTGTTTCCTGACTCTTACTTCTTCCCAAAAGGTAGTGTTTCATTAGCCACAGGGAGGCCTTGGCGACTGGGGGATGAGCTCCTTCCGATGCTGGCTCTCTGGGATGCAAGCCCCAAGGCTGACTATGGCCAAGGTTCCATCCTCCAGAGACAGCCAAGAGAAAAAGAAAGGGCCTCCAAGAAAGGGTGTGTGTGTGTGTGTGTGTGTGTGTGTGTGCGCGCGCATGCATGCATGCATGCAGAGTGTTCACGTGTCACATGGCAGGCTGCCTCAGACCATATGAACTGGCACCTTCTCTTTGCTGGGGGTACTGAGCTCACACTGACTGATACCCAAATGCAGGAGTTCTGGCTAGCACAGAACTCAAGCCAGGGTCTCTGTGCTCTTAACCACCTACTGTTCTGATTACTGTATATTACTGATTACTATGTGTTACTGTAATAAGCCAGCTGACATTTGAGGTCAAACTAGAAAAGGACCAGTGTAGCCAGGAACAACATGCAGAACCTGCAGAACGGAAGGGAGCTTTAAGGCAGGGATGGGCACTTTCAACCAGGAAGAAAAGCTGCCTGTGAGCAGGAGGGAAAGGCCTGGGGGGGGGGGGGGAGGGAGGGAAGCACCGAAGAAACCCCAGGCCTGTGAGGGACGAACCGGCAGGGGCTGGCCAGGCCAAGGACAGGGCAGATATGCAAGTTAGCTATGCAGATTGCTCAGAGTTGGGTGACAGCGTCCCCATGGAGTCCCTGTTCTCCTCAAACAAGCAGTGAGGAAGGATTAGGAGGGAGGAGCCGAGTGCCCTCAGTGTTCCATTCTGAAACCTCCAACTCAGACAGAGCTGTGATGTTCAGTCCAAAGAATAAAGGGGTTTGGGAAGCCCATGGGGAGGGAGGTACTTGGTGCACGCCTCTAGAATCTACTGGCTCACAGTAGAGGCTCAGTGACGATTTCTTCCTCTACTCCAGGAAGCACTTCCATCCATGGGAACCCCGACATTAGCCCAGCCTAGTTTAGAAGGGCAGGTGGGGAAACAGGTAGCAACAGGGAAGACAGCAGCTTGGGAATCAAGGCTGGCAACACAGGGATTTCCAGAATCCCGGCTCTGCTTTGCAAGGTCTCTCTCCTCTCTCTCCTTCCTCTCCCCCCCCCCCCCCCCCCCCCCGTCTCCTCCCCTCACTCCGTGTGTTTGTTGTGTGTGAGTGCTTTTCCTCACCCCAGTAAAAGCCTTCCTTCACCAACAGTCAATAAACAAAAGACTGACCAATATCTAATTTCTTTTGTTGGGGGGGCTGACTGTGAAGGCAGATCACACAGGGTAAGGATGTCTCCCCTCAACATGGTCCTGAGGATGAGTGATCTCAAGCCTGTCCCAAGTTCCTGATTCCAGACTTCCCAGGCTGAGCCCCGCAGGCCATGCTGGTCCTGGGTCCCCACGGGGAGCAATCTCGGGCAGAACTGAGGAGTGTGCGCGGTGAGAGCACAATGCTGGGTAACCTGAGGCGAGCCCGCCTGCCTGCCCGCCCGTCTTTGTTCCTGCCCCTCCACAGCTTCCCCAGGCTACCACTTGGGGAAACGGACACCGCGACAGCTGGGCAGCCAGTGAGCCCAGCGGCTTCTGCAACCCTGGACGGCAGGGAAGAAAAGGGCTTGTCTGAGAGGTAAAGGAAGTGTGAATGGGGATAGAAAGAGACTGACTCTGGGCTCTTTATGAAGGACGAGGAAATACCAGACATGAAGAGACATTTGAATGAAAAATGAGGAAATGCAGACGAACAAGAACAAGGAGAAAAAGAAAGATAACCAAGAGCAAGTGGTGGTGGCGGCACACACTTCTACTCCAGCACTCGGGAGGCAGTGACAGGCGGATCTCTGAGTTCGAGGCCAGCCTGGTCTACAGAGCAAGTTTCAGGACAGCCAGAGCTACCCTGTCTCAAAACAGAAAACGAGAAACAGCTTAAATATTGTAAGCATTGTATACTGACTTCCAGTGTTCAGACCTAATCCAGAGATAACATGTAGAAAACACCTGTGACAGCCCCAATGTGGAAGATAACGTTGACCTCCTTAGTACCGTGGGCAGCACAGGGCATACTAGAGGCGCTTACTAAATGCCTGCTGAAGTTGTGGGATGTTTCTGACCGGTAAAACAGTCTGAGCCTCCATCTGATCAGGCTCCTTAGCCTGCTCTGGACCTATTTCCTTATCAAGGGAGATGATGAAGTAATATTTTTAAAAAGTAAAAGGACCGCAAAGTGACATGATGTTCAGTCGTGTGTCTACAAACAAATCTGCCCCCGTGCAGACATGACTGAGCACATACAAACTCAGATGGCGACTGACTGTGTTACCGGCCATGGAACTATTACCAGGCGCAGAACTGCACATGCTCAGAAAACTGGCTTCCAAGTCGAAAAGCAAACAGTCCACACATTCTTCGGGAACAATGCAAGAGCTAACCTCGGCCCAGCCCCACCCCCCAAATTTCTCCCACCATCCCAGAGCACACCAGGAACTTCCGAAAACTCACATGGACCACACTAGTGCTCAAAACTCTTCCATGGCTCTTTGGTACCTATGGGACAGGGGGGTATACACCCCACCCCACCCCCACGAGACAGGGTTTCTCTGTGTAGTTTTGGTGCCTGTCCTGGATCTCGCTCTGTAGACCAGGCTGGCCTCGAACTCACAGAGATCCGCCTGGCTCTGCCTCCTGAGTGCTGGGATTAAAGGCGTGCGAGTGCATACATTTTAAACAGGTCATTTAGGATGAGGAAAGGGCGGGCCTACTGCTCAAGAAGTGAGCAACCTCCTTTCAGGACTGTTCCCATCCAGAGTACCTACCTCCTCAAACTTCAGACTCTAGGGCCTTCTCATTTAACTCGGGGGCATTTAGGGCACTTCAAGTCACCAGCCCCCTGTCATTTTCTCTTACAGCTGTGACTTGTCCACACCAATATACTCCTTGCCTTTCCTCACATTCTTCCACCGGCTACCATAACCAGTTTCTGCGGTGCCGGGGACTGAACCCAGGGCTTCCTGCATACTATGCAGACACTACCAACTAAACTACATTCCCCCAGAAACCTGCCTCTACCTCCTGAGCGCTAGGATTAAAGACACAGCCACCATGCCCGGCCTAACAAGCCTTAAGTGTCCTCTGCAAAGTCCCGTACTGCTCAACTCCTCCAGAAAGCCCTCCAGGGTTAGCTGTCACCTGAGTGGGCTCCGACTTTCCTGTTTCCCACCTGGGACAGCGCTAGGCACACGCACGACAGACGCTTAATCAACACAGGTGACACGCGAGGCATGCTTACGGTCAGTGTCGGTAAAGCGGACGGAGGCAGACTGGAGGGAAATAGCAAAGGGCGGGTTTTGTGCCTCTGGCTCTGCCCCGCCCAGCTGGCTAAACCCCAAACATCTCCCCTCATTCCGAATGGGAGCGTGCCACTTCCCGCTGTCCCCGGCTACCGGCTCACTTTCCTGGGCCCCCGAGCCTCCTGAGTCACAGTCCTGCCCAGAGCAGGAGGCTTCCGCAAACTTGCAAGAGGCGCGGGGACTCAGCAGAGCTGGCCGGGGTGACCTCCGAGCAGCCGGCCCCTGCGGTTCCCCCGACCCCGGCGAGGTCTCTCAAACTCTGGGGGCCCCGCACGGCCTTCCCGTCCCCGCTCCGCCCGCACCTGGCCTGCACGAACGCGCCGCCGGGGCCGCCCGCCGCTCCCGGGAGCTGCCGCCTCCGCGCCGCCGCCTCCATGGCCACCCCGCTCGGCATCGCCTTCCTGGAGCAGAGACGACTGCGCGGGCGGCGCGGGGAAGGCCGGCCCAGAGGCGAGCGCGGGGCCCCGGGGCGGGGAGGGGCTGGAGGAGGGAGGGGAAAGCGGGAGGAGGGAGCAAGGGGAGGCTGGAGGAGGGAGCAAGGGGGAGGAGCTGGAGGAGGGAGGGGAAAGCGGGAGGAGGGAGGGGAAAGCGGGAGGAGGGAGCAAGGGGAGGGACTGGAGGAGGGAGGGAAAAGCGGGAGGAGGAAGCAAGGGGAGGGGCTGGAGGAGGGCGGAGGATGGGGAGGGACTTAGGTAGGGAAGGGAGAGGAGGTTGATGAGGGATATGTGGGGCGGGGCGGGGCAGAGGGTAGGGGACCACAGACACTGAAGGAGGAGGAGGAAGGAGGAGGACGCAGGAAAAGAGGAGGGAGAACGTAGTGGGAAGGGTGATCTCCACTTGGGAAGGCGGGGCCTAACCTAAGTCCTGGTCATCTCTTGGGTCTGAGCTGGATGTGCAGAGTGAGGTCACCTGGCGCCTTGGTGGTGGTTGTGTGTGAGTGTGTGTGTGTGTGTGTGTGTGAGTGTGTGTGTGTGTGTGTGTGTGTGTGTGTGTGTGTGCGCGCGCGCGCGCGCGCGCGCGTGTGTGTTTTCTGGGTCCTCTGCTTTTCTGATGGAAGGAAGCCTTGCCTAGCCTGGCTGAGGATGATTGATGGACAGAGGTGTACTGGGGACCCGAGTGGTCAGGAGGTCTAGGGTCTTTTGAGCCCTTCAAGCTGTGCTGAGAACCCTCCTTCCTCGCATTAAAGACTGCTCAATGAACTACCAACTCTGTGCTTTGGTGGGTGAAGAGGGTAGGGCCCCCAAAAGCAGTGAATTTTCTCTTAGTTGGGCTTACTGGAGGTGCAGTGAGGAGGTCTAGAATCCAGTCCTGGCTCTGTCACTGGGCACGGCTTGGGGAAAGACCCACACTCCTCCCTCATTCACATGTGTTAACAGCTTTGCTGTGAGTTCTGTGCAAGGAGGAACCCATGAGCCCTGTTCAGAAGTGCTCCTGTATGTAGGCAATGATAGCGATGGAGGAAGTACCCAGCGGTGTGCGGACGTGGAACCATGGAAGCACAAGAAGGAAATCTTAGCTTTGGCTTTGAACCTCTGAGCTGACAGAGAAGCGTGGACTAGAGGTGGGAAAGAGCTCCAGGCAGAGGATCTAGCCAGAATGGCCCCACCTACCCACCTCACCTAGCCTCACCCACCCCAAACCCCACACCCCACACCCCTGTCCAGAGACTGGCTGGTTTCTGGAGGAATGGAAAGCCCTGTGAGAGCCACATTGGGCAGGGAAATGAGTGACAGGGGCTGAGGTGGAGAAGGGACAGGTTTAGATCAGACCCCCTCCATCCCGGAGAACCACGGGAAGCAGCTGAGGGTACTGGCAGGAGACTGGCATATAGTTGCATTTTAGACATAGCCCATCCACGGAGTCCAGGTGGGTGAGAAGAGGCAGAAGATGATGGAGGAGGTGCAGCCTGCAGGGTACCGAGTTCTGATGAGGGTTCTGGACTGTAGTAGTAATGGTGGATGGAGGGAGTGGGGCATGAGCAGTGATGTGGGAGGTATCCTCTCTGGCTGGATGCATGGCTGCAAGGGGAGAGAGGAGTTTAGATGCCACTAGGTTCTGTGTCTAAGTGGGGCGAGGGCGGGTGTGGGTTGGAGCAGGTACAGGGTAAATGAGGTGTCATCTTTGGATACATGAAGCTTGGGTTGGGTTGGGGTGCTGTTGGACCCACGGATCTGAAGCTCGGGCAACACATTGGAGCCTGGCAGATGGACTTGAGTCGAGAGAACA
Organism: Peromyscus maniculatus bairdii; assembly: GCF_049852395.1. Classification (NCBI taxonomy): domain Eukaryota; kingdom Metazoa; phylum Chordata; class Mammalia; order Rodentia; family Cricetidae; genus Peromyscus; species Peromyscus maniculatus. The sequence goes on along the minus strand of NC_134858.1, from coordinate 60,143,820 downwards.
CAGATGGCATCCAGAACCTAAGAAGACAACGTCCCAATGAGAAAAGAGAACAGAAGCCAAACAGAAGAAGTACCTGCAGGGTATACTGCTTGAGTTCCAGTCCAGCAATTGCTGGGATAAATTGCTCAGTCCCTCCCCTCTCCCCGGCCTCAGTTTACTCATCTGTAGCAAGGGAAAAACTATTTTGTCTACAGCATTAGGGTATGGTGGAATAAAAAAAAACACGAGCCCTTGCAGACCATCTGACACTGTTGGGCTGGTTTTGTTGGAGTGTGTGTGTGTGTGTGTGTGTGTGTGTGTGTGTGTGTGTGTGATCTTGGAGAATGTGCACACGTACAGGCAGGTGCATATGGAAGTCAGAGGTCTTCATTGGCTATCTCAGCTGCTCTGCCTCTTGTTTTTGGAGACTGGGTATCTCACTGGGCCTGGAGCTTATCAATTTGGCTAGACTGGCTGGCTGGCCAGTGAGCATCAGGGATCTACCTGTCCCCATGTTGCAGCCGTAGGTAACAATGTGCCCCGTACACCTGGCTCTTCAAATGAAGGCAGGATTCGAACTCGAATCCTTCTGCTTGTACAGCACCACCTCACTGACTGACTTGTCTGCCCAGCTCCTGGGCTGGCTCTTTGTATCAGTGTCTCTCTGTTCTGAGGGCCTCTTCTATGGTATTGGGCGGAAGAGCTCCCCACTTCTCCCCCTACCAAGAGTTTTATTGAGATTATTCTTCCCTACTTTGGTCAGACCTGCATGGACTGCTTGACCATGGAAGGCTGGGGCCTGTCTGCCTCAAGGTCATTTTCCCTCAGCCCACAGGTCACACCTAGCTTGTTGCTATGCCAACTCTACCGGGTGGTACATTTGTTTCAATGCATCCTTTTATTTTTTCTTTATCTTATTTCCTTACTATACTTTTTTTTTTTAAAAATAGGGTCTTATGTAAATCAAGGTAGTCTCAAACGTACTATATAGCTAAGGATGACCTTAAACTTTTGATGCTCTTGTCTCCTCCACCCTGAGTGCTATTCACTTTGCTCAGTTTCAAGACTCTCTGAAGCTAGGCAACTCCATCCCTAGCCCCTCTTCAGTGGTTTTTATTTTTTATTTTTTTTTTTATCTCTTTTATCTTGCCTATGTCATAACCAGAGCAGGAAATGTCCTGATTTGGGAGCACAGAAAACCAACATCCTGAGCTGAAGTGACATGTTCAAGGTCAGCCAATGGCAACCCCGAAACTGGGTCCTGGGCTTAATTCCCAGGAATCTGATCTGCAGACTGATGCCAGTGTAGCCTTCCCACTCTGACCCCAATCTCTCTCCCTCTCTGTGGCTTTGCAATGCTGCTGGGCTGCAGAGGGAGGGGTTTGCAGTACCCAGATGTGATCATGAATTTAATAACCCTTGGGGGGGGGCTCTAGGGAGGGGGGAGCCTGTGGCCCATTTAATCCTCCAGTTACTTAAATACCAACAAATCGGCATTCTGCCTGAAGGACCATCGCCCTCCCCACCTCACACACACACACACACACACACACACATCCCACCCCCTGGCCCCCAGGGAAGGAGTACAAGCTGCTGGGGCAGGCTTTCCTGGATGAACACGGCCCAGAATCCCGGGTCTGATTACTCATAGACCTATTCTTTCCCATCCCATCAGCCCCCTTGAAGAACACTATCTCCTTTAGCTCTTAAATTTCATGGAAGTGTGCTGTGGAGGGTAAAGTGAGTGCCAACTCCTGGCCACTGAGGGCCATGCATCTTCAGGATCTTGCCTGTGACTTTCTGGGGACATGATTCCCGTACACCAAAAGAGCATTAGTTTCAGTGTCCAGCAATCGAGGAATCTGTAGAGGAGCCCTTAGGGGTTATTAGAGCATAGGTAGGCTTTTCCTTGGGCTAAGTTTCTTAGTCCTCTCCAATGCAAACTGCAGCTAGTATTTATTTATTTTAGTTTGTTTTGCCGAAAACCTCAGACTTGCTCTGCAGCCGAGGACGACCTTGAACCCTGACCCTCCTGTCTTTACCATACTTTACAGTCTCGTGTCACAACATCTGCCTGCCATCATTATAGTTTCACCTTTTCCTAGATTTTATGGAATGGCTCAGAATTGCCTGTTGGACTTTTTCACAGAGTACCACAATTTTGAGATTCAGCCATGCTTTTATTTATACCAGGAGCTCAGTTGCTCTTGTGAGGGAGTAGACTCCATGACTTGGATGTACCACTGCCAGTTAATCCATGCAACTGTGAGTTCTCTTGGGTTATTTTTGTTCGGGGCTGTTACAGTAAGGCTGCCAGGGACACGTCAGGCACCAGGCTTTGTGTGGACAGATGCTAGGTAAATATCTAGAGATGGGATGGCTGGGTCATGTGCCAACACATATTTAACTTTCTAGGAAATTTTTAACTCTTTTCCAAAATACCTGAACCAACTCAAGTGATGTATAATCTTGAAAACCTGAGATGCCCTGTCTTGCAGGAGGCAAGAGGGATTGATTACTTCTGAGCTCAGAGCAGTGGGTGACAGACTGGAGCGTCCTCAGCCTGCTGGAAAAGCCAAACTAAGAGCCGACCTCCTTTGGCCCAGAGGCTCCTCATGCCTGCGGTTCAAGAGAGATGCTCTAGACAGGGTCCCTGACCTCCATTCCTGTCTCTCACACTCCCTTGCCTTTCCTGATCTTCTTGGGATGGACTTCGGTGCCAAAGAATCAGGCCAAGGCAATCTATGCATAATGCATGGATGACCTGGGAATTAACTTTCCAGCCAGTGTAGAAAACCCTACTTGTTGGACATTAAATTAACTATTCATTGACTTGGACACAAGATCCCCAACCAAACAATAAGCTAGTCGTAATTCTTAATTGGCCCAGGAGGCAAAACTGGTTCTTCCTTCCCAGCTAGACAATAAGCCAGAGGCAGTTCCCAGATGCCTGGCAATCAGTAAGCATCTGTTGAGCTTACGGGAATGAGGCACCCGCAGGCCAGTGTTTCCCCCCATTCCTCCCTCCCTTCCCTTTCTTCTTTCCTCTTCTATTTTATTTTGTGTAACGTGAGGTGTATACTTGTAGTGTGTGTGTGTGTGTGTGTGTGTGTGTGTGTGTATTCCAGTGTCTGCAGGTTCACGTGCTCATCATGTGGAAGCCAAGGTCCCAGTCAGGTGTCTTCCGGCCGTCACTCTCCACCTTTATCGTGTGAGCCGGTGTCTCTTACTGAGCCTGAAGCTCACCCATGGGCTGGGCCGGCCGGCCAAGGAACTTCAAGGAGTCACCCAGTCTCCCATTCCCCAGTGCAGGCCTGGGGGCACAGGCTGTGCTGCCACGCCTGGTATTTACGTGGGTTCTAGAGACTGAATGCAGGTCCTCGTGCTGTGGGACAGGCTGTGGGAAAGGCACTTTCCAGACTGAGCTGTCTCCAAGGACCCCTTCCCACTTGGTTGTTGTTTTCAAACAGGGTCTCACTAGGTAGCCTTGACTAGTTTGGAGCTTGCCCTGTAGACCAGGCTGGCCTTGAACTCACAGACATCTGCCTGCTTCTACCTCCTGAGTGCTGGGACTACAGGTGTTGCACCACCTTTTATTTTTTATTTTATTTTATTTTTTTTTTTTTTGAGATATGGTCTCAAGTATCTTAGACTGGCCTCCTCAAACTTGTTATGTAATGTAGCTGAGGATGACTTGAATTCCTGATCCTCCTGCCTCCTTCTCTGGAGTTCAGGGATTACAGATTTATGAAACCATGCCCAGCTTCTCTGATTTTTTTTTTTTTTAAGATTTATTTATTATGTATACAGTGTTCTGCCTGCATGTATGCCTACTTGCCAGAAGAGGGCACCAGATCTCATTACAGATGGTTGTGAGCCACCATGTAGTTGCTGGGAATTGAACTCAGGACCTCTGGAAGAGCAGCCAGTGCTCTTAACCTCTGAGTCATCTCTCCAGCCTCTGTTTTTTTGTTTTGTTTTGTTTTTAAAGACAGAATCTCACTGTGTAACCCTGGCTGGCCTGGAACTATCTATATGGACCAGGCTATCCTGAAGCTTACAGAGGCCCACCTGCCTCTGCCTCCTGAGTGCTGGGATTAAAGGCGTGCGCCACTACACTGGCTATAACAGTATTTTTTTTTTTTAAATCTTTACTATTTTAAGTTCTTAGAAATTCTGTGTACAAGACTTTTTCTTTGGGGCCACCAACCAGCTCCCAAATCATGACACAGAGACTTACTAGTTTTGACTGCTCGGCCTAGCTTAGGCACGTTTCTGGCTATCTCTTTTCACTTAAGTTAACCTGATTCTCTTTATCCACCTTTTGCCTCGGGCCTTATTACCTTTCTTCCTTCTGTACGTCTTACTTCCACTGCTTCTCATGTCTGTCTGGCTGGCATCTGCCCAGCTTCTTGCCCTGGACATGTCCCTCAGTCTCTCCTCTTTCTCTTGTCTTTCTTCTCTCAGCCTAGATTTCTCCCTTATTTATTCTCTCTGCCTGTGAACCCCGCCTATCCTTTCTCCTGCCTAGCTATTGGTCGTTTAGCATTTTATCAGACTAATCAGGTGCCTTAGGCAGGCAAAGTGAAAGAGATGCAACACATCTTTGCATAATTAAGCAATATCCTTACATCATTATGCAGCATAAACAAAAGTAATACACTTTTACACAGTTAAAGTAACATTCCACAGCATAAACAAATGTAACACATCTTTGCCCAGTTAAAATGATATTCCACAATAATTCTATATGACTTTTTTCTTTTTCTTTTTCTGCCTACATATGTGTATAATGCCCATAGAAGCCAGAAGAGGGCACTAGATCCCCTAGAACAATATCTTTAATGTAACAACAAATGTCTGTCTCTGTGAGTGTGTGTGTGTGTGTGTGTGTGTGTGTGTGTGTGTGTGTGTGTGTGTACTAGGGATGGAACCTGGGACCTTATGACTGCTAGCCAAGTGCCCCACCACTGACCTATACTCCTAGCTACTATACTGTATCTTTAATACAACTTAAAACTAATGGGCTAACAGTAGTTAACAGTGGATATTTAATTAGAAATGTTTGTGTGCTTTTAGAAAGTGTCAGAAGAAGGACTCTAATGATTTTGGCCTCTTTATAGAAACTGAACAGAGAGATTTTCTGAGGTTCTGAGTCTCACACTAGGTTCTACCGGCCTTACTATGTAGGCTGGAACTCACTGTGTAGCCCAGGCTGGCCTTGAGTTCTGAGATGGCCTGCCTCTGCCTCCCAAGTGCTGGGATTAACTTGAATTGTTTCTCAGTTTTTCTTGTTTTCCTGTCACAAGCAATGTGTTTATTTTCCTGGTTTTAGAGGAGAGTTTTGAGTTAGAATTCTTTTTTTTTTGAAAGAACATTTGGTTGTGTAGCCCAGGAGGCCCTGGACTCAAACCCCTGAGAACTTGGAACACCGGTGTGTACCACCAGGCCAGTTTGGGAATCATTCTTTTATTAGCCTAGGTGGGTTGCTGATATAGCTCAGTCAGTAAGGCGTTTGCCACAGAAGCACGGGGGTCTGAGTTTGACACCTCCGATCCAGTTCAAACAAACAAAAATCACCGGGCATGATGGCACACACTGATTATTCCAACACTGAGGGGCAAAGACAGGAGGATCTCCCGGGCTTGAGGGCCAGCCTCTATTCACATGGGGGATGGAGGAAAATACCGAGCGTTGACCTCTGACCCCTATAGTCACATTCACCAGCACAGACGTGTGTACACACACATATAAACGACACACGCTAGCTAGAGGAGGAGTAATCGGGAAGCAGTGTGATTTCAGTGCAAGGCTCTGCGTTTGATCCTCAGCACAGCAAGATAAAGCCAGTATCTTAGGTGTCTGTCTTTGCCAGTGTGATGAACTAGGATTGTTCCATGTAACAATCGGACTTGGAGGAGGAGAGAGCTTTTTTTTTTTTTTTCTTATTAATATAGTATTTATTTGTCTTCTCTCTGTCAAACCCTGAGCCAAGCACTTTCCCCAGACTTCCTGGGGAGGTACAGGAAAAGGAACACACAGGGCAGACGAGACATGAAAGAGCTATGGGAGGTGGAAGTGGAGACAGCTGCTTCACATGGCGAAGAGGATGAGAAAGGCCACCATTAGGCAGAAGAGCCCCATGGCCTCTGAGAGGGCAAAGCCCAGAATCGCGTAGGAGAAGAGCTGTTGCTTCAGAGAAGGGTTCCTGGCATACCCAATGATGAGGCTCCCAAAAACAGTCCCAATGCCAGCCCCCGACCCAGCCACCCCAACTGTGGCGGCCCCAGCCCCATTGAATTTGGCGGCTGTGTCGATGTCCCTGGAAATGACGCTGGTTTGGAAGCTGCGGCTAGGGATGACTGAGGTCAGAGGACGAGGGACTGACAAACCGCTGGGGCCCTCATCTGTCCGTGTCTGTGGTCGGTTCAGCTGCACTGCAGACAGCGGACGACTCAGCAGCTGAGAGGTGCTCCTGATCAGGGAGCGAGTAGAGATGAACTTGGAGCAGGCATACATTTTCAGGGGTGAGGGGCCAAGGCAGGAGAGCTGCTCCCGGGGCAGAGAAGACAGAGAGGAGGAGAGAGCTTTTTACATTGCTAAGTTTGAAGCCAGCCTGAGTTACACTATGAGCCCTTGCCTTAAAAAAATGAGCAAAATTATGTTACCACCACTAAAATAAAATAAAATAAAATAAAATAAAATAAAATAAAATAAAATAAAATAAAGGAGTTGAGGCAGGAGAGACAAGGAAAGGCTGGGTTTGCTTGAGGGCAATGCCCATGCCAGCTCCTGTAAACGCAGTGCAGGGTTATGGACTTGAAGTTCCCATTCTGAAGACTCTTCCTCATAGAGAGCCGGGAACTACATTTCCCAGAATCCTTGACCACGTGAGTGTCAGCCCCAGGGACTGCAACAGTGAAGATCTTCTGAGACGTTTGGCGCGTGGGTGTAAGAGAACATCTGTGCAGAGGTGCTGCAGGCAGAGCTATGGGCCGAAGGGCGTTCCCTGCAGCTTCCGAGTGTGCTTCTAAGGACAGCCTGCAGGGGCGCTGCAGCTCAAGCTCCTGCGTGGGAGCGGCAACGAAGCGCTTAATCATGTTACCATGGTTTCAGGTCAGGCCTGGGTGCCACACACTGGAGATGCGGTTCAAACTGCCTTTCTCCTTCCGCCTTCTTGAAGATTGCACAGATTGCATAAGCCCGGGATTTTCTGTACTCGGTACTTAAAACCATTTCTTGCCTTTTAACTCCAAACTTCCTTTTCAGTATTTGCTCTGTGATAATGTGCAAACTGACCGGGAATGTCACTCAGTTCTTTTCAACAGGGAACCCTGGAGAGCCTCTCAGCGAGGGAGGGGCTTCTTCTGCTGGCCCTGGTGCTGTACCTTTGGAAACATAGTAAGATAGGAAAGAGGATGCAGCGACAGGTCATGTTCTAGTCCTTCAGTTGGGTCTCTCTGAATGTTGTTTATTATTATTATTATTATTATTATTATTATTATTATTATTATTATTATGTGTGTTACTGTTGTTTGTTTTGCGGCAAGGTCACACACACTGGTTGGTCTAGGACTCGCTGTGTAGCCCAGGCTGGCCTCGAATCCACAGAGATCTCCCCGCTCTGCTTCCCGAGCGCTGGCATTAAAGGGGTGTGCTACCACACCTGGGATTAAAGGGGTGTGCTACCGCACCTGTCTCCGAGTGTTTATTTGATACTGCATTTATTCTTTCCGTACATCAAATATTACGATCAAATATTACGATCAGTCTTTAAAAAGAGCCTGCAGTTCCTCTTTTTCACCGCTATGTGGCAGTTTAGTGTGTTCAGTAAAGTAAATCCTGGTTGGGAAAGGTTGCGGAAAAATAAAACAGTATGAACTCTATCTAGTAGTGCTCTACTTTCCTATAGGACATATAAAATAGGGTGTTTTTTGAAACATCTTTATTTGTGTGTATGTGTGCGTGTGTATGTGTGTTCAGGCTCGCTCAGGGGTCACTGATAAAACCAGCTTCGGGGGATTCAACACACACACACACACACACACACACACACACACACACACACAGAAGCATGGACACAGGCACGAGAGTTGTGTGTGTGGAGGATTGTCAGGCTTGGCAGTAAATGCCTTTACCGCTGAACCATCTCACCAGACCCAGTCCATCTCTTCAAACCTGCACAGCCAGATTCCCTGGAGCTGGAGTTACAGGTGGGTGTGAGCCACCTAGTGTAGATGCTGGGAACCTATCTCAGATGCTCTTAACCACTGAGCCATCCCTCCACCTCCCCACCCCACCACCTCTCTTCTAGACCAAACTCTGGTCCTTTACATCTCTGGGATCCCTGCCTGGGTAACCAGAAGCCACTTCTGGAGCCTCCTGGACACTGTCCTTCATCACAGGGCTTTGTGGGTCCTAGAAACCCGAAGTCTTATCTCACTGTGCTAGAAGAAGATAACAAGATACCGGGGATACCAGGGAGCCCTGGCTGCCCTGAGGAGCCTGCCCCTTCAGTCCCCTCCCTCTTTCTGAGAGAGAGAGAGAGAGAGAGAGAGAGAGAGAGAGAGAGAGAGAGAGAGAGAGAGAGAGAGAACAGAGCCAAAGCCAGATGTGGGTGCTGAAAAATGAGCTCAGGTTCTGATGTGGGTCCTGAGAATGTAATTCGTCTGCAAGAGCAGCAAGGACTCCTATACACTGAGCCGTCTCTCCATCATGCTGGGCTTGTTTTTAGTTGTTTGAAGGAGGAAGGGAAAGAGACAGAGACAAAGACAGAGAGACAGAGAGCCACAACTGTATGCTTGTTTGATTGTTTTGTTTTCTTTATTGAGACAGGGTTTCTCTGTGTAGCCATGGCTGTCCTAGAACTCACTCTGTAGCCCAGGCTGGCCTCAAACCCACAGAGATCCGCCTGCCACTGTTTCCCCAAGTGCTGGGATTAAAGGTGTGTGCCACTATCGCCCGGCTCCTCATCTGTATTTTAATGGGATTCTGGTGATGGATTAGCAGGTCGCATGTGTGGCTTGTTTCTGGACTCTCTAGTCTCTGCCCCATGGTTGTGATTATCCCTGCAAAAATGCGCACAGCGTTAATGGCTGTGGCTCTGTATTCCTCCCTGATGCGTGTACTTTACATCCTCAGTATGGTCCTTCCTCCTCCTCAAGATCCTCTTCTGCTCCCCTGTGGTCCGTAGAAATCCTACCAGGCTCCTGTGTTTCTACAGAAAGGCCGGGAAAGGGGACTTTTGAGCAGCATTGCTTTGAATCAGCAGGAGAATAGGGAAGACTGACATCCTCACAGCGCTGAGCCTTCCATTCAGTGGGTGTAACAGAGCCCTTCATTTGCTTAGGCACTTGGGGTCTTCTGTTAGAAGAGTCGCTCTCTCCTCTCTGTGCCCCTTTCGCTCCTCATCTGAGACAGGTCTCGTGCATTCCAGGCTGGTCTCTGTCTCAGTGTCTTTTCTCTTGCTGTAATAAAACACCATGACTAAGGGACCCACGGGAGGAGCGGTTTGTTTGGCTGATGGTCCCAAGGGACAGGAGTCTTTCCTGGTGGGAAGGTCTGACAGCAGGCAAGCACAGGAACGGGAGAGCTCCCACCTCGAGACACAAACAGGAACCAGAGAGAGTAACCGAAATACTAACACACCAGGGGTCTTCGGTCTCTCATACCCCACCCCAAGCGATGACATACCTCCTCTGTCAAGGCCACAGTTCCTAAACCTCCTCAAACAGCACCACCAACTGGGCACCAGATGTTCCAACCCAGGAGCCTCTGAGGGACATTTGTACTCAGACCACCACTCTCTCAGGTTCACTCATCAGGGTTACGTCCAAGCCCTGAAGAACTGCCTTTGAGTTCTTTCTTTTTCCTGCTCGGTGGGCCGGGCTGGGACCCTGGGCTTTGCTCTTGTGCTCTTGTTCCAGAAAATTTCTCTCCATCAGCTGTGACCCCCCAAACTATTTAGGTTTTTAAAAGTTTATAGCTAGCCCGGTGGTGGTGGTGGTGGTGGTGGTGGTGGTGGCGGCTCATGCCTTTAATCCTAGCACTTGGGAGGCAGAGGCAGGAGGATCTCTGGGTCCCAGGCCAGAGTGAGTTCCAGGCCAGCCAGGGCTACACAGAGAAACCTTGTCTTGAAAACCTAAAGCTCCAGGTGCCAGTGCTGCACTTCTTAAAAATATTTCCTTATTTTTTGATACAAGGTTTCTTTGTATAGCCCTGGCTGGCCTGGAACTCACAGTGAATACCAGGTTTGCCAGAAACTCACAGTGATCCACCTGCCTCTGCCTCCTGAATGCTGGGATCAAAAGCATGTGCCACCACACCTGGCCTTTATCTTTATTTAATATGTTTGGTTGTGAGTCTAGCTTTTAACTGCTGAGCCATCTTATTTTGATAATCTGTTTATGCATGTCTTTGGTGTTTTGTTTTGGTGTGTGTGTGTGTGTGTGTGTGGTTTTTCAAGACAGGGTTTCTCTTCATAGTCCTGGCTGTCCTGGAACTCACTCTGTAGACCAGGCTGGCCTCCAACTCACAGAGATCTGCTGTGGGATAATGCTCTTGTACATTGTAAAGATTTGTCACTCAAATTGGTTTAATAAAACACTGATTGGCCAGTAGCCAGTAGGAAGTATAGGCGGGGTGACCAGACTTAGGCGGGGTGACCAGACTAGGAGAATTCTGGAAAGAAGAAGAGCAGAGAAAGGAGTCACCAGCCAAAAAAGCAAGATGAGAATGCTGCACTGAGAAAAGGTACCAAGCCATGTGGCTAAACATAGATAAGAATTATGGGTTAATTTAAGCATAAGAGCTGGTTAGTAATAAGCCTGAACTACCAGCTGAGCATTTATAAATTATTAAGCCTCTGAGTCAATTATTTGGGAAGTGGCTTCTGGGTATTTGGGAACAGGCAGACAGGAGAGAAACTTCTGTCTACAGAGATCCACCAGCCTCTGCCTCCCAAGTGCTGAGATTAAAGTGTGCCACAACCACCTACCTGTGTCTGTGAATGTGAGTGCAGTGCCCTCAGCAGTCAGAAGGGGGAGCTAGATCACTTGGAGCCGAAGTTACAAGTAGTTGTGAGCTGACTGATGTCTGTTAGGAACAGAACCCAGGGCCTCTGCAGGACCAGTGTCTTAGTGTTTCTCTTGCTGTGAAAAGGTCATGACCGAAAGCAACTTGGGGAGGAAAGAGCTTACACTTGGTGATGGCAGTCCATTATTGAGGAAGCTAAAGCCGGAACTGAAGCACAGGCCATAAAGGACCATTGCTTACTGTCTAGTCCCTCATGGCTTGCTCAGCCTGTTTTCTTAGAAAACCCAGGACAACCCGTCCAGAAGAGGCACCACCCATGGTACTTACACAAATGTTTTGAGGTTGTTTCCTCGTCTGGAACAAGAGACATACAGCTAACTCACTGTCTCAGAGTCTCAAAACGGAGAGGTGCTGTGGCTAAAATTCTTTCCCTGGGGGACACATAAGCAACATCTATCCCTCCTCTTAAGGTCCCAGTGACAAATGGAGATACCATTCCACCAAAGTGCACTCTGGGGAACCCATTAGTTATGGGGCTTACTTGAAAAGCATAGGTAAGGAATGACTTATGGGAGTTTGGGGTGCCTCTCCCCAAAAGGCCTGTACTGGAAACTTTTACCCATCAAGGATGATGGCTTTCCCATAGCAACATAAGTGGAGAGTCCTCCACCCCCACCCCTGATCTTCCTGGCCTACATAGTCTAGCCCCTCCCCGAGGCCACATGCAATTAGGGAAGAATTATATAGAACAGGTGGTATGGAGGGCCGGGTAAACAGTCAACAAGCCCAGTTGGGATGATCCTTTGTAAGCCAGCACAGCTGAACTACTGGAGATGACAGTTGCTTGGCTTCAAGGATGGTCACGTGCCACAGGTGTGTTCTTACACTTCATGTGAACTGAATATGTATGTCCTTTGGGTAATCATTCATCTGCGAGCACATCCGTTCCCTCCTTATCCATAGAGGATGTGTTCTAAGACTCCTAAGGATGCAACTCCAAGTGGTACTGAGGCCTATATGGTCTGTTGTTCATGTGCATACATCCCTATGACAAAGCTTAATTTACAATTACAGTGGGCAGGAGTGACGGACAGCCCAGAAGTTCAGAGCACTTGTCGCTCTTGCAGAGGACTGAGTTTGATATCCAGCACCATGCGGTGGCTCACAATCACCCGTAACTCCAGTTCCAGGGGATCCAATGCCCTCTTCTGACTTCCTCAAGCACCAGGCACATATGTGGTGCGCACACATATATGCAGGCAAAACATACACATAAACACATCTAAAATTTTTAGTTTCGGCACAGTAAGAGTTTGGCAACAACAATGATTGAATAATTGTAATGATATACTATAATCAAAAATATGAGTGTGGTTTCTCTTGAAAGAATCAAGACAAATAGTTTTATCAGACCATGGGTAGCTGAAATAGTGGCAAACAAAACCACAGATAAAAAGGACCTACTAGTACAACTCAAAAAATATGCAAGCTTGGCATGGCAGCATGTGACAGTGGTACCAGCTGCTTAGGAGTTTGAGGCAGGAGGATGACGTGAACTCAGGAGTTTGAGGCTAGTCTGTTTAGCACAGTGACCCCCTCCTCTGGGAGGAAAACAAACTAGCAAAACCACTTCAGACACTTTGAGTTGGTAAATCCATCACTGAAAATTTATTATTGAGATATAACCAGATGAGGAAAACATAAAGAAAGGCTGAAGAGATGGCTCTGTCGTTAAGAGCACTGGTTGCTTTTGCAGAGGACTGAGTTTGAGTTTCAATGCCCACATGGTGCCTCCAACCATCCATAACTCCTGTTGGGGGGGGGCGGAATCTGACACTCCCTTCTGACTTCCAAGGGCACTAGGGGTGCACATGGTGCACAGACAAAACACAAAGAAATAAATCTAAAGACTTATTTAAAAATGTAATTAAAAATGATGTTCCTGGGGGCTGAAATGTGGCTCAGTTAGAGGGAGGGAGTACCCGGCTGCACAGGTTCTGGGTTTGATCCCACAACATATACCTGGCATGGCGAGACAGTCTATATTAGCCCCAGTCCTGGAGAGGTGGAGAAAGAACACTGCTGGCCTAGGATAGCTCACTGTAAAAAAAAAAAAGAAAAGAAAAGAAATAGCAACACACCTGGATATTTCCAGGATGGAGTTGTTACAGAAGAATGTTTGGTAACATTGTAAATCACAATGTTGTTAAGTGAAGACAAGACACAAAATTCTTGATGAATCTCTTTTTAGTGCATCCCCTCCCAGATTCCTTTCCTCCTGTGGCTGCCATAAAATACTCCCACTAAAGCAATTTAGGGGAGGAAGGATTTATTGTTAGCTTGAAATTTCAGGTTACAGTCCATCATTGCTAGGAAGTCAAGGCAGCAGCAGCAGCAGCTGGATCATGACCACAGTGAGAGAGAATGCATATGACGCCCCTCCCCCCAGGAAATGCGATGCTGCCCTTCAGGTGGGTCTTCCCCCTCCAATTTGCTCAGTTACAAAAATCCCCCAGAGACATGCCGGCAGGTCAACCTGATCTAGACAGTTCCTCATTGAGACTTTCTTTCCAAGTGACTTTATATTGTGTCATGTGGGCAAAACCAGCTGTCACAGCCCCAGTTTTGTTTAATGTAGTACAAATTTGTTTAAATAGTACATGTGTATTCAGATTTAGAAGAAAAAAAAAGACTAGCTGGCAATTTATAGAAACTCTTCCTGCTGGTGGAATTCTATATACACACTTGGAATTTTAAAAATCACATTTGAACATTTTTCTCAGAATTTCTCAACAAGCACGTGCTGTTTTGTAACAAGAGAAAAGCAAAACCTTTTTTGTCTAAAAATATTTATTTGTGTGAGTGTGTGTGTGTGTGTGTGTGTGTGTGTGTGTGTGTGTGTGTGTTTGGCACAAATGTGGAGGTCAGAGGGAAACTTGTGGGAATCAGTTCTAGATCCTTCCATCACATGGATCCTGACTCAGGTTGTTAGATTTGGCAATGAGTGCCTTTTCTCACCAGGCTGAGGAGCAAATGATTTAAAAAGCAATTGGAAATTATAGTTTATTGTTTTACAGAAGTCTTTGCAGATCTTAACATGCAATGTCATTGGCATTTTCCCTCTAGAATCACAGTTGGATTCATGTTGAAATTGATGCAGCTGGCTGCCTGAAAGATAAATTGGTCAAGGAGGCCACACTCCTCAGGTTAAAGAGGCAGCTGGCTCTCTTCCTCTGCCTGCTCTGCCCCTGCTGCCTTGAGCCCAGCGCCTGTGAGCCCTGCTCAGCTCTTACACAGGCTTGTTTTGCTCTTTTTAATTCTGGGTCTGCCACTCAGTCCCTCCTCCTACTGATAGGAGTCTGTCTGGTCTTGTCTGCTGGGTGAATCATGCCTCAGAAATGGAAAAAGACCCAGAGGCCCATTTCTGTTGACAGAGCTGGGGCCAGGTTCCAAGGGTGACATTAATGTGCATGCTAAGGATTTTGCTGCAGGTCCCAGGCTGGAAAGGCAGGTGTGAATGCTGCTCTGTTTCAGGGCTGTGGGACTCGGGCCCTGCTTCATAAATGCTGAAGTGTTGTGGCCAAACACCAGTGAGCAAAAGCCTGCTTCCCCCTCAGGGCTCTTGTGGTCCTCCCATCTCACAGGTCGCTATGCAGACCTCCCTAGATCTCCCCACTGGAGGAGTTTCCTTGCTAGCAGGGAGATCTGGAAGGCTGGATCCAGAACCCTGCTAGAGCATGCGTGGATCCCATGGAGCCCCGGTGTAGTCTTGTCTGAGAACAAGAGATGGGGCCAGTTGGACTTAGGCCCAGAGCCCAGCTTCCCTCCAGCTTGACAGTGCTACTTGATGTCGCTGAGCATGGGGCTCACCTGGAAATGATAATAAAAGTCACTTCCACACATCAAGCCTTCACATATAAGCTCTTCTTATATGTGCTCACTTGATCCATGCAATGATAGGCAACTCTGGTGATCATTATATCTGTCTTACAGATGGGGAAACTGAGGCACAAAGTAGTTAACTTGTTTCAAGGTCACAGGAAGTGTGGCTGCAGTCTAAGCTCTCTTTTTTTTTGGATAGGGTCTTGCTATGTGGCTCAAGCTATCCACCCTCCCACCTCAGCCAATCAAGTGCTGGGATTATAGGCATACATTACCATGCCTTGTGAGCCTGTGTTTTTAATGATGGGCTTGGGGAGTGCTATCGTCAGAAGCACAACAATATAACTATGGTTTATTGGCTCACTCAATGCCAGGCACTATGCTAAATGCTATTTAGAAGTTTCCTCATTTGCTCTTCCCACTGCCTGGCTGAGGCAGGGACTATTGTTATATGCTAACATTGATCTGGCAGGACTGTGGACTATACACAAGGCCCTGTGTGAAGGGCTGGGTCTTTGGAGATGGCTACGGCATAAGGAGCAAAGACGTTTCCTTAAATAACTGATTCATGGCAGGATCATAGCTGGGTAGAGCTGGAAGAGCGCCTAGAGGTCATGTGGTTTAAACTCGTTTTGGAGGATGACAAGAACTGACTTGCTCTGCTTATCCCCACAGGGTTTGGGGGAAAGGCTCAGTGAGATAATGAAAACAGCAGTATTTACTTTGCTCAGCCCTCTAGACCAACAGGCAGGTGCTACTGTTGCCCTCATTTCACACACAGGGAAACCATGAGGTTGGGAAGTTCAGCACGTAGTTTATCCAGCATCACTCAGCTAGTAAGTGGTGGGATGAGGGTTTCAGCACAGCGGATACAGCCCAGCTCTGGAGGGTGGTTAGGAAGACTGAGGTGAAGAAGCCGTACTAGGTGGGTAGGTAAGCGCTCTCCAGATGGCCAGGTGCTGTGCAGAAGACACCAACTATCATCAGAAAGGGACAAGGGACTCAGGAGGTGCTGTGGCTCTCAGGGAAAGTGTGAGAAGATCTCTAGCAGGAGACAGCAAGAGTTTGGATCTGGACCTACCTGCATTTCTGGGAAGGAGGAGTGTCTGGTGTGTGTGGTGGGTGGGTTGAGGTTTGCTTGAACCCTTCTCCAGGAGCATAAAGTGACAGATAAGTTAACTGGTGTCTTGGCCAGGTGAAGTGCCCAGGGCAACAGGAAGCCCAAGGCACCTATCCCAAGAGCTGACTTGGGTGGAGGCAAGTGAGGGGAGATAAGGCTTTCTAGCACTTTCTAGTTAGGAGGTCACAGTTCCTGCCTCAGTTCCTTAGTGGCAGATGGAAATAATAGCCCGCACTTAAGCAGCTTACGCAAACTGAACTAGCCTGCGTGAAGTGGTTGCTATGACCCCTCACACAGAGACGCATTCAATGAGAGCTTGCTATTGCCACTGTCATCATTAGCGTCTCGGACACCTGGCTGGAGTGACCTCCAGGGAAGGATGGCTGAACACAGCAGCCTCACTGTTCACTCTGCCCTCCCGATTGAACCAGGCACGGCTGGTCTTCGAAGTAACACACACTGGCTGCCATCTCTCAACGGCCTCAGCGCTGCCCAGAAGCAGATCTGGTTGCCAGGGAAAAGCCAGAACCCGGAAGCAGAGGAAGTAGAGGTTGATGAGCTGCCCATCCCGCGAACCTGGGCTAACACAGTCTGCTGAACCTGGGTTCAGCAGTAATTTCTTGGTTGTTACTCTTGTTTGAAATTTTTGAAATTTTCCTTCTGTAGCTTTGTTGGGATTTTTAATATCCTTTCTCATCATAGTAATTCTCCTGCCTCAGCTTCCTAAGTGCTGGGTTCATAAACATAAGCTGTCATGTTTAGCTCTGAACCCTTCTGAATGAACCTTCTGCCGACCCACCTCCAGCCCTGTACACCATGCTGTTATTCTTGGAGACACATTCATCCTGCAGAGAAAATGCACATGGTATGGGCATTCCTCTTTTGAGCAGGATAACGGCACAGTAGAAGGATGCATGCCAGGGTGAGAAAAAGGAAGAGGACACATACAGACAGACAACCCTCCATGGGATCAACTTGGTAATAAAGCCTGCATGTCTTCGTCACACAGTCCCGAAAGGAATGTACTAAACTCCACTGCACAAGTGAAACCTGCCTGCAGCCACGGGAGTCCCACTGGGACTCGGTTTAACACCAGAGTCAGCTCTTCTCTCATACCATATGAGGATCATGGCACTAAAATGAGTGTCTTTATTGGTGTCTGAAAATGACATAAGATCTCTCTACGAAAAGCCCATTGCTTCAAACTGGACAGCCTGGTTTGGAAAGAGGACTGGAGAGAGGACTGTCTATTCCGTGGAAGGCAGAGCCACTCTGCTTGCAGGCCACCACACTCTCTAGGAAGCCAGGGGCTGGGAAGGGCCAGCTGCCCTGTTTTTTGTCCAGGGAGAGAACGCTTCAGCTCACTGCCATCAGCGAACCCACGAGGATGCGCCTGCTTGTGTTTTTCTGTTTTCAATTGCTCAGTGGCTTTCTGTCTAGGGAGAGGGTGAGGGGTCTGAAGCACAAGGAACTATTTCTGGACTCTGGCCTTTGGCTGTGCAGCCTTATCCTGTTTACACATCCTCTCTCCAGATTTGCACAGCCTGACCACAGAAATACCAACCTCCAAGGCCAGGTAAATAGAGGCAACCAAATAGTCTCCAGTCAGCAGATGGCCATTGAGCAACCATGGGAGCCCAGAGCCCTGTAGTGAGTACTGTGTTAGTGGTTCAGGACTCTTGACCTGGGGCTGTCAGAGCAGAGGCGTGTGTGTGTGTGTGTGTGTGTGTGTGTGTGTGTGTGTGTGTGTGTGACCATGCAGTGCCTCTCAGAGGGCTCCCTTGTCTAGTTTGTTACAGTACCAAACTGAGTTGAGGAGGGTAAGTAAGAGAGGAAGAAGGAAGTCTCACACGGAGCAGTGGGTATCTGAACGAACGAGGTCTCCTCCGGTAGAAAACAAACTCGGAATAATGGGCCCATGGCCAGACTTTGAACTTATTTTCTTCAGCCAATCAGGTGGGAAAAGAATGTAAGGATGTGGCAGAGTCAAAAGGGCAGTGAAGTGGCCTTTCCTTAGGAGGCAGGCACACATTTTCATGGTTGCCAGTTTGTGTCCAGGTTGTCAGTTTGAGAGAGGGATGGAGGGATATAGAAAGAAAGGAGAGAGGGAGAGAGGGGGAGGGGAGGGGGGGGGACGACAATCCTGTGCTCCAGAGTCACAGAAGGAAGCCCAGGGACACAGTGCTAAGCCCCTCTAGATCGTCTCTCTTTGCTGTGATAATCACTGTGACCAAAAGCAAATGAGACAGAAGGTTTTGTCTGGCTTACATTTCCAGGTCACAGTCCATCCATGTTGGAAGCTAAGTCAAGAACTCAAGGAAGGAACCTGGAGGCAAGAACTGAAGCTAGATCAAAACCCCTCATCTTCAGTCCTATTTCCAAGGCTGTTTTTGTTTAATATTGTAAGGAGGGGAACAACCCCAACATTTGAACAGGGATCTGTAAATCGGTAAAGTTGTGCCATAGAATAGAAGAGAATTTGAGAAGCAGCCTGATACTCCACTAATTGTAATCC
This sequence comes from Peromyscus maniculatus bairdii, assembly GCF_049852395.1. Taxonomy (NCBI): domain Eukaryota; kingdom Metazoa; phylum Chordata; class Mammalia; order Rodentia; family Cricetidae; genus Peromyscus; species Peromyscus maniculatus. Next base: position 60,125,290 of record NC_134858.1, on the reverse strand, counting down.
CAGCCTCTCCTAACTGGCCTTTGTGCTTCTGCTCTTGCATCCTGGGGTATGCTCTCCACACATCGGGCAGCAGGCAACGTGATCTTTAAAAAAAAAAAAAAAGCGCACTACCTTGTCACTTTCCTATTTAAAACTCTTCGCAGATGCCATCAGAGTAAATGGAGCCGTTTACATAGGTCACTGGGTCCACGTGACTTGCCTCCTGCTGACTTAATTCTTTAGAACTCTTCCTACAGTCCACAGCCACATTGCTTTCTGTTCAGAGCTCAGCAGATGGTCAAGATCTTTGTACTAACTATTCTCTTTGCCCAGCCTTTGTTCCGGTCACCTGTCATGGAGGTCTTTTCTGACCACCCAAACGAAGTCTCCTAGTCCAAAACCACATCCCTGTTTCATAGCAAATAGTAACGATACGAATCCAACTACTCCACATCATTTGCTTCCTCCACACAAACCCCAGGAGAGAAAGGACTGGCCTATACCAAGAAATTCCTGATGCTAAGCAAAGCCTGGTACGTGGATGAACCATTTATCCTTGGATAAATGCTGATTTCAAATCCTAGCAATTCAGTGACGTACGTGAGAATGGAAGTTCTGCAGGCTCAGGACCAGTCTGCCTATGACTGCTGCCTCTTAGCTCTTTATCTTACACACTTAATCCCCTTTTCCTGGGAGGTCTGTTCAGTCTTTCAGTTCCTTCTCAGTGCAGCGTCTCTTACGCCCTTCCAAATTTCGGAGGCTCAGAGACATACAGACCTCTTTCAAAAGTGGATCTTTTGGGTGCTCTTACCCTTCCCTGCCCTCCCCCATCAAAGGCAGAGAGTATTAGTATCCCACACTATCAATTATAAAACTGGGTGGGCTCTCTAGCCTGTAGGTTCAGTAGCCTTCTCTCCGCCCCCAGTCTTGACTAAGGATCCTAGGGTCCCTGTGGGGGCGAGGATATGGTTCCTTGCGTCAAGGACACTAGGGACTTTGAAGCCCAGAATCAGGGCTCGGCTAGCAGCGCACAGCGGAACCTTTCTTCAGGAGTGCCTCGTTTGCCCGCCGGTCGGTTTAGGAGGCGATACCTACTTAAGCGTCCCTCCCACTCTCTCCTTCCCCCCCTCCCTTCGGCCCTGCCTGCGGAGGCTGCCTTCCTCTCGCCCCAAGTTCCGGTGCTGGTGCTGCCGGAGCGTTCCGCGAACACCCACGCGCGGCTCGCGGCGGCCCTCCTCGCACTCGTCGCTTCCGATTGCGGGTGGGCGAGTGCCCGCGGTTGTTTTCCTGCGGCGAGGGGCGAAGCGGAGGCCGTTCCAGGCCCTCCGGCCGGGCACGGGGCCGGCGCCGCACAGCGCTCGCCAATCCCGGGCGCGCGCGGGCCTCTCGAGACCCCAGCGGCGACCCGTAGCTCGGGCGCGCGCCTGTCGCAGCCCGCAGGAAGGAGGCGGCCTGAGGCCCGGGGCGGCGGCCGCCATGGAGATCCCCTCGGCCCAGGGCCGGTGCCTGGGGCCTCGGGGGCGGCCCTGACCGTCCTCCTCCCCGCCCGGGCCGGGTCACAGTTGTGCCCCCGGCGGCGCTCGGCCACCTCTGTGTCTCCGCCCTCGCTGGGTCGCGCTGCTGCCTGGGCGCGGCGGCGGCGGCGGCGCCCTGTTGAATGGGCTGTGAGGGCCCGGGTCTGAAGTGCTGGCGGACGCGGCCTCCGGGGGCGCAAGGCAGCAGCAGCGGTGGCGACCAAACGGGTGTTGGAGTTGGCGGCGGCCATGGAGGGCCTGGCTGGCTATGTGTACAAGGCGGCCAGCGAGGGCAAGGTGCTCACTCTGGCTGCCTTGCTCCTTAACCGGTCGGAAAGCGATATCCGCTACCTGCTGGGCTATGTCAGTCAGCAGGGAGGACAGCGCTCCACACCCCTCATCATCGCAGCCCGCAACGGGCACGCCAAGGTGGTGCGCTTGCTCTTAGAACACTACCGTGTGCAGACCCAGCAGACTGGCACCGTCCGCTTCGACGGGTAGGTACAGCCCAACCCCAGCCCTCCTCGGACGCGCGCGGACCTCCCAAGTCCTGGATCCTCCCCCCCGCCCCCCCCCCGTCTTCATATGTGGACTCCTATCCTTTCATATCCCCTTTCAGTCCCCATTGATGCCCACCCCATCTTCCAAGGCTATGTTTTTGCTGTCTTTTCTGATCCGCTCCTACCCCATTCCCCCTGTAGGTGGTAGCCACACCCTGGGTCTTGAGAGCTATAGTCTTCTCCATTAGTCAGCGAACACGCAGGGTCGGAGTGGTGGCTGCCTTTCTAGGTTTTTATACCATTCTGTCAGCACTGTCGTAATCGAGATAGGAAATTAACGAGATCAGCAATTAAAATAGAAGACCTTCTGGTGCTTTATTTAACCTCTCCATCCCCATCCCCATCCCCACCCCCACCCCCACCCCCAGTGTGGTCGGATCAAGCCTCAAGCAGATCTCTAGGGCTTCCTCTCAAAATAAGCCCCTGGAACGAGCAGTAGATGCAGACTCCTGGTTTCGTCATGCAGCCAGGCATCTCTAGACACGATTCTGACTCTCCCACATTGCTGGCTGGTATTTTTGGCTGCACAGGTGGCTCTGGACCTGGAGTAGAAGTTACGCCATTGCTAAATTACATGTTATAAGATGATATGGTGGGAAGGCTTCACGAACACTTAATATCGTTCACAAATTGCTATTCTAGTTAACTTTTTTCCTTTGAGGTTAATTGTACACATTTGGGGGGGGCAGGATAACAGAATCATCATGTTTGACGTTATCTTTTTCTTTTTTTTTTTTTTTTGAATGTGCTGAAGGATCGTGGAATGATTGGCACATTACAGCTGCATGCAGAGTTTGCTTTGTTGATTACGCTGGTTTTTGTTGACCTGCAAGTAAATAAGCCATTCATATTTTAGCATTTTCTTCTTTTGAAATAGATGGAATCTAAGCATAGAAATGTGCAGTTAAGTTTTGGTTAGTGAAAACTGCCTGACCAGAAACCTGTTTGAAAAGCATCTATTTATCCATCCATCCATCCATCCATCCATCCATCCATCCATCCATTTATCCATCTTTGCTATTTCTGGTTTTCAAAACCAGGTCTTGCTAAATAGCCCAGGCTGTCCTGGAATCCCCCAACCTGCTTCAGCTTCCTAAGTGCTAGCATTATAGGTGTGGGTTTTAAAACGTTTTTTTTTTTTTTTTTTTGTTTTGTTTTGTTTTGTTTTTAAGGTGATTAGAGTAATGTTAAATTTTGGTTGCTTTTTTTTTTTCCCCTTAAACAATAAAAGCTTTTGGTTCTATTTTAAATGAGAGGGAAATTATCTGGACTGTTCAAGTCTAATGAAATGCTAGCCCCTGGGTCGTGGCTTATCTTTGGTCTACTGTAGAGAGTAGCAAGGTGGTACTGAGCAAAGACGGCAGCCTGCTTCATGTTTGTTTTTCCCCTTGGGTCTCTGTGTCCTGGAAATTTCCAGCGTCTCACAGCCTTACCTACACCTGGAGGAGTGAAGCAGGCTGGCCCACTATGTAAACACCTGTGTCTATTAAGTTAGGAAGGAATCCCTGCGATAGCAGCTGCTGCTACGGACCTTGCTGAGATCTGGGTGGATAAGAGAACAGTCAGGAAAGAAATTAGTTATCTTAAGGATTTAGAAACGCTCTGGTTAATGCTCTTCTTGGATCATCAAAGAAAAGCTGTCTTGAGGTGATAATTAAAAGAACCTGATGCCAGATGTGGTGATGTACGCCTGTAATTCCAAGACTTGGGAGGCAGGAAAATCATGTAAATTTGAGGACAGCTTGGTATATAAAGTGAGTTCCAGGTCAGCCAGAGCTACATAAACCCTGTTTCCAAAACAAAACAATCCCCCAAACTAAAAACAAATAAGTACCCCTAACTCCTGAAATGATTAAAAATGCAGTTTTGAGCCTCTGTATCTGAATATCTTGTTCACCATTCTGCACGAGCTAGTGAGATTAGGGAGCTCTAAAGCAGACAATTGTCAGACACCTACTGTGTGCCAAGCTTTTGGTAGGGATCTGTCTTCAGAGACAGATGAGACTGTTCCCACTGTAGAGGCTGACAGCTTGGTGTGGGGGTGGGTGGTGGTGTCAAACATGAGTAATTGCACATGCCCTGCCATTTAGGCTTATAGGAGTCTTTGAGGCCACTGAGGGAGAACAGAGGAAGAGGAAGTGCTCAGCTTTGTGGTGGTGGAGAATAAAGGCTTTACAGAGGAGGTAGTATTTGAGCTGGACTTTAAAGAACAGTGGGGCATGAAGAGAAGACAGCAGTCTGATATCCTTCAGTGTTTCAGTGCTTATTGCAAGAAGAGATACAAGCTAGGACAATTTATAGTATGCGATACTGGGAAGATGGCAGAGATCAATTGAGAAAGAGGATTTGGGATCTTGGGAAGATGCAGAGATCATTTGAGAGAGAGTGGGGTTCTGGGAGGATGGAGAGATCAATAGAGAGTGTGGGGTACTGGGAGGATGGAGGGATCACTGGAGAGTGTGGGGTACTGGGAGGATGGAGAGATCAATAGAGAGTGTGGGGTACTGGGAGGATGGAGGGATCAATAGAGAGTGTGGGGTACTAGGAGGATGGAGGGATCAATAGAGAGTGTGGACTACTAGGAGGATGGAGGGATCAGTAGAGAGTGTGGGGTACTGGGAGGATGGAGGGATCAATAGAGAGTGTGGATGGGGGTACTGGGAGGATGGAGGGATCAATAGAGAGTGTGGATGGGGGTACTGGGAGGATGGAGGGATCAATAGAGAGTGTGGACTACTGGGAGGATGGAGGGATCAGTTGAGTGTGGGGTACTGGGAGGATGGAGGGATCAGTTGAGTGTGGGGTACTGGGAGGATGGAGGGATCAGTTGAGTGTGGGGTACTGGGAGGATGGAGGGATCAGTTGAGTGTGGGGCACTGGGAGGATGGAGGGATCAGGTTTTGATGTTCATCAAAAACTAAGGGAGAGTAGTGAAACTGCAGCCCGAAGTGTTACCACCGTTTGCAGTTTTGCCAGAGGAGACTTCTGGAATCCGTCTATTTAGCCTATGGCTTGTTATGGCTGTGAGCTGCTGTATTAAAGTATTTAAATCCCTGTCATAGGTCCAGTCCCGAGTCACATTCTGTGGAGAAAAAAAATGGAAGGTTTTGCCGGGCGGTGGTGGCGCACGCCTTTAATCCCAGCACTCGGGAGGCAGAGCCAGGCGGATCGCTGTGAGTTCGAGGCCAGCCTGGGCTACCAAGTGAGCTCCAGGAAAGGCGCAAAACTACACAGAGAAACCCTGTCTCGAAAAACAAAAAAAAAAAAAAAACAAAAAAAAAAATGGAAGGTTTTTATTTTTGACAAGTTTGCCAATTAGTAAAAGAGAAGGATTGAAGTTCATGACCACATCTCAGCTGACTCACAAGTTTCTGAGATGATTTTGTAGGTTATCTCAGATTTTGACATTTGAAAACCAGGATAAGATGGTCATTTACATGTGTAATGGTTTTCACTGACTAATTTCAGCTGTGTAGAGCCTGTTAGCCTGAGTGCTGGTAACAGTATGAAGCTCATTCATGTAGTAAAGGCCAACTTTTTTGAAGATTTATTTTTAAATATGTCTGTATGGGATACATATTTACGTGCACATGGTAGTGCCCGAGAAGTCCAGAAGAGAGCAGCAGATCCCCTGGAGCCGGAGTTGCCTTGCAGATGGTTGTGGCCTGCCCGGGGTGGGTCCTGAGACCTGAACTCTTAGGCATCTGCTCTTCCTGAGCCATTTCTCTAGTTCCTAGCCTTTTATTTTATGTATTTATTTGTTTTTTGAGACAGGATCTCACTATATAGCCTTGGCTGGCCTGGAGCTTGCTATATAGATCAAGCTGGCCTTGAACTCACAGAGATCTGCCTTCCTCTGTCTCCTGACTACTGGAATCAAAAGGGTACACCACCGTGCTCAGCCTAGTTTTTGTTTTTTAAAAACAATTTTTGTGGCACTGGGCACAGAACCTAGAGCCTCCACCCCTGTTAGGCAGGTGCTCTGCCATTTTGCTGTGTCCCCACCCTGGGGCTGAAGTTTGAAAATTAACCTCTTCCCTTAGATTTTGTTGCCACTGGATACCAATGGCCAGGTGGGAGCCAGTAAGGCTCTTGTTTACTAAAGTAGATTTAATGTTTTTAATTTGTAGCGATTTACATATCATCCTCAGAAGTTTTAGGCAAAGTTGTTCATTTATCTTGTTTACTAAATATAGTCTTTGAAGTTTCAGGTGTTTGCTTGATAACTTTGCTGTAGCATGTGTCATATTTTAGTTTCCTCTTGCACAGCAGTGTTCATGTAATGACAGGTTCAATATGCTGTGCTTTGTGTGTATATTTGTCTAAGAGAGACACAGACATTGAAATTATTTGTGGTGTTAGTTATTTTTGAGACAGGGACTTGTTATATAGCCCAAGCTGGCCTAAAACTCAAGTCCTCTCTGGTGCTGGGATTACAGGTATGTGTTGCCACACTCACTTTAGGGTTTTTGTTTGCTTGCTTTTGTTGTTTACTGTGTGCCTTAGTTTCTTTTTGTATTGCTATGATAAGATATTCTGACAAGCAACTCAAGGAAGAAAGATTTTATTTCCACTCACAGTTCAAAGGTCCAACTTGAAGTTGTCAAGGCAGCAGGAACTAGAAGCATCTGTCACATGGCATCCATAGTCAGGAAGCAGAGCGTGATGCTGGTGTTTGGCTCACCTTTTTCCTTTATACATTCCAGTACCAAACTTGGAATGGTGCCGCCTGCTTTCAGTGTGGACCATTTTACCTCAACCTACCTAAATAGGTATAATCCCTTTTAGGCATGCCCAGAGGCTCAGTAATCCCTCCCTCATAGGTGTGCCTGGAGGCCTGTCTCCTAGGTAGTTCCAGATCCGTGTAGTTGATAAACCATCACACTGTGTTTCCCCTAAAAGCTTTTATAACCTCTTAGGAAACCAAAGTGGGTTCATAGTATAGGCTCTAGAGCAGTGGTTCTCAGCCTGTAGGTCACGACCCCTTTCAAGGGGTTGCGTATCAGGTATTTGCATTATGATTCATAACAGTAGCAAAATTACAGTTATGAAGTAGCAACAAAAATACTTTTATGGTTGAGGTCACCACAATATGAGGAGCTAAAGGGTTGCAGCATTAGGAAGGTTGAGAACCACTGCTCTAGAGGGAAGGGGTCACCACCTAGATTAAGCTTCATGTCAATAATTTGATTCCGTGTTCACACTTTTTGGAATACATGTCAGGCACTGGGCGTGACATGAAAACTCATTAGACAGGCATCATCAGCACCTTAACTAAAATCCTGGAAATCATTCTCAAGGTCAGTGGAGACCACCAAGCATTATTTTGCTTGTGGCTCAGTATGTGAACACTGGAGTTGGCAGAGGTGAGTAGAGCTCCTTGAAGTAATGAAAAAGAACTTATAGTTGGTGGTGGGAAGCTACCAAAACTTTTGCAGAAAGGGAACAGAACAAAGGAAGGCTCCTGCCGCTGGGGGATAATCGTGCTGCCATAGATGCTGAAGGCTGACTCCTTTGTGCCGAGTTTGGGAACCACTTGTTCTTGAGCAGGTTTGCTGAGCCATGGGTGGAGGACACGGGAAGAATGCTGAAGTCTTCTGTAGAGTGTTCTTAGTGCTAGGAACCGATGTCCAGGGAAAGGAAAGGCGGGAGGGCCACATCCTCCACCAACTTGGCTTAGAAAAAACTGGCAGTGTGTCAGGGAGCTCCACTGACCTTGAGAATGATTTCCAGGATTTTAGTTAAGGTGCTGATGATGCCTGTCTAATGAGTTTTCATGTCACGCCCAGTGCCTGAACCAGGTGGTTTAGTTCTGTGGCAAGCAGAACCAGGAAATAGTGGTAGGAACATCCTCTCCACTGTAGACCTCCATGCCTCATGGGAGCCTTCGTTCTTGAAGACATTGGATTGATTAGGTTATTCTTTATTAAAAGATAAAATATAGTAGAGAATTTACATTAAAATTTTGGATCAAGACCTGAAAGATCAGCTTTTAAGCAGGCTTATTTATTTTATGTTCTATTTATTTTGTTTTTGAGGTAGGGGGTCTTATTTTTTCTCTTGTAGAGTTGTATTTGCAGGCTCTTGTTCCCACCTCCCGTTTTGCTTTAGCAGTGCTGAGGCTGGGATTACAGATGTGAGCCACTGGATCTTGCTTTTTAAATTATTAATAATTATTTAATAGTTAATAATTGTTTTGTTTTATTTTTGTTTTTTGAGGCAGAGTTTCACTGTGTAGCCCTGGCTGTCCTGGAACTCACTCTGTAGACCAGGCTGGCCTCGAACTCACAGAGAACTGCCTGCTTCCGACTTCCTGAGTGCTGAGATTAAAGGCGTGAGCCACCACTGCCCGACCAATAATTAATAATTAATTTAAATGTGGGATCCAGGGCTTGAACTCAGTTGAGGGTGTGTGTCAAGTGCTTTTACTGGCTGAGCCATCTTACCAGCTCCAAGATCATTGTTCTACAGCACTTCTCTCATGGGAACTTAGTAAATGGTGCGTTGTTTTTATTATGTCTTTATCATCTAAAAATCTTTATTTTTAAAAAATTTGGTATTTTTGTTTTAGGGCTATATAGGTTAGACACATGTTCATACATGCACACATGTATATATACATTTTTTTTTTGTAAGCAAATACCTGAATTTTAGTTGCTTCAGTAAAAACAAATACACATACACACCATACACACATGAACATGCAAAACAACAAACCAAAGAGTAGGTTATTGGAATTGTTCTGTAATTCCTGTCACATTTCATATGAATAAAGGAAAAATGGAAATTACCATACTATCTCAGGAAAGAGTAAAGTGACCAAGTGCTTTCCATTATAAAAAGTGAAGGACTAACAAGATGGCTTAATGAGGAAGGGTGCTTACTACCAAGCCCAAGGACTTAAGTTTAATCCTTGGACCTCACAAGGTGGAAGGAGAGAACCAGTTCTTGCAAGTTGTCCTCTGATCCCCACATTCATGTCATGATGTTCATGGGTGTGCAGATACACACTAAGTAATTAAGATGTAATAATGCTGGGTGTGCTGGTGCATGCTTTTAATTCCAGCACTCAGGATGTAGAGGCAGGAGGATCTCTCTGAGTTCGAGCCAGCTTGGTCTACATAGGGAGCTCTAGGACAGCTAGAACTACATAAAGAGACCTTGTCTCAAAGAACAAAAGATAAAATTTAATAATTAAAAAAAAAATCAAGTGAAGTACATATGTACCTGAAATTATTTTTTACATTTTCACCATAGATTATGGGAAATTTGAGGTTGGAAAACTCTTCTGGTAACTTTGTGTTTCATTTCCTCCCCCTAATGCTTAAAAGAGGGGACTGGAGAGATGGCTCAGCTGTTAAGAGCTTGTGCTGCTCTTCCAGGGAACCCGGGTTTGGTCCCCAGAATCTGTATGAAGTGGCTACACCACTTGTAACTCAGCTCCAAGGAATCCAACATCCTCTTCTGGTCTCTATGGATACCTGTACTCATATAGTACTTGGACTCAGGGAACACACACACACACACACACACTTTCTCAAAACGAAAGTAAGTACAATGTAATTAAAAACAAATACATAGTTAATATATGTTGGTATTAACATGATTAGCTACAACATGTACTGGCTTGGGGAGCTGTTGCTTTTGTGTGTGTGTGTGTACACACGAGTAGTAGGAAGCTGTTGGTGCTAGAGGTTAAACCTAGGGCCTTGCATGTGCTCTGCAAATACTCTACAGTTGAGCTGCTTCATTAGGCCCTATGTATTGGTTTTAAAAGATGAAATTGTTATATGCTAGGGATACAAATATAAGCTATTTAAATCTCAAGAAGTGTTACATTAAAATGGGTCCTTTACATAGGTTATTTTTAACTCTAGCAATTAAAATATTACCTTTTCTCACTTGGGAGGTAGAGAGAGGCCAGCTGAGTCCTAGAGCATAGTAAGTTCCAGGCCAGCCAGCAGCTACATAGTGAGACCCTGTCTCAAAAATGAAATAAAACAAAGTAATTGTCTAATTAAAATTCATTCTAATTAAAATTAGTATATCTAAATTTCACTTAATATACCGAGTTCAATTAAAATGTTTTTCATTGTCACAACATACCATTTGAAATACTATCATAAAATAATCACTCTCTAGTAGTAAACCAAAGGAAGAATGCACAGGACTTCTGCACTGAAAATTACAAAGTATCTCTGAGACAGAAGGTAACAAACAGAAAGACTCCAAGTCCGTGGCTTAGAAGTCTCAGTAGCCTCAGAGTGTGACTATTCCACCGAAGGGATCTGCAATTGCTGTTACCCCAGTCATACTCCTAGCAGGCTCTGTGCGCATGTGCACCTGTGTGAAAACTGACATGTCAGCCCTGAAAGTATGTGGAAATGTAACTAAGACAATTTTGAAGAAAAAATAAGAAACTACCGTAATTAAGTGTGTCACGGATGCAAGGTTAAAGTAATGTATCAAGAAAACATTCCAGAAATAAACTCACATAGAGTCACCTGCTAATGAAAAAGGCTCCAGTGGGACTGGGAATGTAGTTCAGTGGTAGAATACTTACCTAGGGTGTGTGATACCCTGGGTTCAAGTCCAGAAAAACAGTGAAATTCAGGTAGGAGACACACTTTCTAAATAAACAGTGCTGGAGCAATTAACAATTAGTGTGGGAGAAAGTCAGCCTTTGTTCTTACCTCACATGGTGCACAAAAATTTCAACTATCAGGGCCTGGAAAGATGGCTCAGTAGTTAAGAGCATTTACTGATCTTGCAGAGGATCTGGGTGTAATTCCCAGCACTACATAGAGGCTCACAACCACCTGTAACTCCAGTTCCAGGAGATCTCATGCCTTTGATCTCCACAGGCACTGCGTGCATGCGGTACACAGACATACATTAGACAGAATACCCATATACATAAGAATAAATCGAATATTTCAAAGTTAAAAAGCAAATATTAGAGACCCTCCCTCTTTTCCTCCTTACCCCGCCCCTTCTTTCCTTCCTTTCTTCCTCAGACTATCTTAGGGTTGACAAGATGGCTTAATGAGCAAAAGTGCTTACCTCCAAGCCTGACAGCCTGAGTCCAGTCCCATGAAACTACCCAGTGGAAGGAGAGCATTGATTCCTGAGAGGTGTCCTCCGACCTTGACACATGCCTCCCTTCCTCTCCCAAATAAATGCAAAAAATGAATTTTTAAAGATTATAGACTGCTGGGCAGTGATGGCACATGCCTTTAATTCCAGTATTCAGGAGGCAGAGGCAGGTGTATCTCTGTGAGTTGGAGGCCAACCTGGTCTACAGAGTGAGTTCTAGGACAGCCAAGACTACACAAAGGAACCCAAAAGGATCATAGACTACCTTAAGACTACCTTAATGATTTTAGGATTGGTCATGATTTCTTATAAATCAAAAATCAAAATTATGGTTATGAAAATCACAGCTATAAAAATTTCTCTTCTTCAAAAGACACTATTAAAAAGTTAATATGATGGGCTGGAGAGATGGCTCAGCGGTTAAGAGCACTGGCTACTCTTCCAGTGGTCCTGAGTTCAATTCCCGATAACTATATGGTGGCTCACAACCATCTATAACAGGATCTGATGCCCTCTTCTGGCCTGCAGGTATACATGTAGAGCACTCATACATAAAATACAAATAAATAAACTTTAAAAAAAGTTAATATGCTTCTGGGAAGTGGGATGTGTCTGTAATTTCAGCATTTGGGAGGCTGAGACAGGATTAACGTGAGTTGGAGACCAACCTGAGCTATCTACTGGCCAGGCTGGCTAGCCTACATAATGAGACTGCCTGCCCATGGTGTTGGACTCCTGTCCCTCCATCTTGCCTTGTTGTGAGGAGCTGCATTATCAAAGGACACGACCACCTGAAATCTGCCACAGTACATCTCTCTATGGAACCTGAGGAGAATGTTCATTATTTAAAACAGGGCCATAATGCAGTAAGAACAGTGTTCTTAGAAGAAGAGAAACCAGAGAAGCAGAGAAATGACCTCATGCAAGGAGGAGAAGGTTCAAAACCCAAACCTGCTGACTCCTGGTCTTGGATTTTCAGCCTTCACAATGATGAGAAACTTGAGTGATGGCACATAGCTTTCATCCCAGTACAGGAGGAGGATGGTGTGGGAGCAGAGTCAGGTGGGTCTCTGTGAGTTCCAGGATATCCAGGACTGTGTACTGAGACTGTGTCTCAAACAAACAAAACAATGTTCAGAATAACTTTATTTATAAAAGTCAACCCTTGGAAACAACCAAAAATGCCCAATAAGAGGACAATGGATAAGTAAAGTGTAGGGAACTAGGAAGTAGTTGGTGGCTTTTAATCTTAGCACTCAGGAGGCAGAGGCTGCTAGATCTCTTGAGTTCCAGGCCAACCTGGTCTACAGAGCAAGTTTCAGGACAGCCAGGGCTATAAGAGAGAAACCCTGTCTCGGAAAAACCAAAAATAAACTATAGAAAACTCATACAATAAAATGCAATAAAGCACTCAAAAAGAAATTGCTGATACATCCAGCTACATGGAAGACTCTCACAGATAGAGTTAGTGAAAAAAGCCAAATATGAAGGAGATGCTGCATGGCTTCATTAATAGGAAGTTCGTATGCAGGTAAATGATCTAGGGAGGAACTGACTAGGAAGAGGCACAAGGAGAACATTTGGGGTGACCATAATGTTTTACACCTGGATCAGAAAGAGTCCATAGATTTACACTCAAGATTCATGGCTGGTGAGATGGCTCATAGATAAGGGTACTTGCTGCCAAGTTCAGTTGCAGAATGTGCATAATGGAAGGAGAGGGAACCAACTCCCACAAATTGTCCTCTGACTTCCAACCACCTGCATGCTGTGCTACATGAACACACAAATATACATGCATATATGATAACTAAATTCAAATATAAAAAATTTGAATTTTACTAGGTTTATAGTTCTATCTAAGCTATACAGACTTACAGAGGTACAGCTGACTTTAAAGAAAAATAGCTCAAATGCATCAAATTGTTCATACAAAATACCTCACTATCTCTAGTGCTGTATTAACTACTTATTATGCAATATAGTTCAGTCTTCACAGTAACTTGCCAATAGCCCTATGTGGTAGATAGTATTACCATGCCCATCTTACAGATAAGTAGCTAATAGGTTTGCCTATGACCAAATACTCCAAAAGGTCTTTGAATATCATAAAAAGTATCAACTGCAGGGAAACATCGTATATTAACATTTGTTTCAGTTTCAAAGGGACTTTTTCCAGACTGGTTATTAATACATTGTATCAAAAACAAACACAGGGCCTGTGGGATGGCCTCAGTCAGTAGAGATCACTGTGGCCAGACCTGATCTTTTGGTTCCATCCCTGGGACTCACATGGTGGAAGGAGAGAGCCAACTCCCTCAAGTTGTCCTCTCACTTCCAGATGTGCAGTGACATCTGTGCCTGTGCATTACACATACACATGCACACATACTGGGGTGCCTTTTTTATTATTAGATTTTCTATTCATTTTACATTCCAGCCACAGATCCCCCTCTCCTCCCTCCTCCCACCCCCCATAAGTCTTTGTTTTTTGAGATAGAGTTTTTCTGTTTGCCTTGGCTGTCCTAGAATGCATTCTGTAGACCAGGCTGGCCTCAAACTCATACATCTACCTGTATCTGTGTCATTGTGTATCATTGTGTCCCGTGTCCACCCCCCACTCCCCTGCTGCCGTCCAAGGGCTGGAATTAAAGATGTGCACCACCACGCCCAGCTGCTTTTCTAAGTCACAGTGCATTTTGTGCTGCAATAGCAGAATAGCTAAGACTAGGTGAGTCTTAGAGTGGAAATTTATTTCCCATATCATGGAGGCTGGGACAGTCAAGATGAAGGGAGGTTAGGTTGTCTGGTGAGGGCCTCATCTTGCAGAGAAGAATGCTGTCTTTCCTGGTAGAAGTCAGAAAAACAGGGCAACCTGCCACAGCCAAGAGTTGAGCCTCTTTCATAAGAGCTGGAATTTGAAAGAGACAGGGAGGTGCCCCAGCTGCCGTGGTAACACCTGACTTTTGGCGAGGCATTATGGGTGTTGCACCCTCTTACTTTGTAGGGGTTATAATTTGGCCTGCCTCACAGCATAAGGTTGTGTAGTAAGAAGCTCATTAATAGATTTTTGGTGTGCCTAATTGTAGTGAATAATGATTTGGTCAGTGTTCTACCCTAATACTGTCAGGTATACTTACTGGTTCTAGCACAGTAATTCTAAATATCTTTAGCAAAATACTTTTTAGGTTCCATGAAACCATTATCAGTAGGATTACAATTAGGAAAAGGAGATTGGGGGAAAAGTGGGACAGGCTGGACTTGTCAAAAGAACCTAACTTGGTAGAGGTTGCAAACCCTGCATGTAGCTGAGGCCCTGAGTACCTGGTAACCGAAGCCTCGGTGTTCATAATGTCAAGTCAGGGAGGTACCTGGGTAATTCCAAATGCTGGTGTTTCCTGCTCTTGCTACCGCATAATGATTTGCTTCAGGAATAAATACTGACACAGTATACACACACAGCTTAACTTTTCATAGCATAACATAATAAAGAAAGCACATTTATTATATACAGCATTATATTTATATGCTGAGCATATTTGTTTACTAAGTCTCCATGTGCATCCTGCCATCCAGTACCTTTCCCAAAGGAAGGCAGTATTGTATTGACCAGTGATTGTTCATTCTTGTTGCTGTAGCTCAGGTAATCTTAGGACAGCGGTTCTCAACCTTCCTAATGCTGTGACCCTTTAATACAGTCCTCATGTTGTGATCTCCAAACCACAAAACTATTTTCATTGTTTCTTCATATTTTGCTATACTGTTATGAATCGTAATGTAAATATTTTTGGAGATAGAGGTTTGCCAAGGGGTCACAACTCATAGGTTGAGAACTGCTGTCTTAGGGCTAATCATCTGCTGCTTTTTATTTTTTTCTCCCTAAAGCAACATCTAACAGAACATTATGTAGGAATTGGAGATGTTTTCCTAAATGGGAATCCTGGTCCCTGGAGGGGTCCCTGGTCTACTGAGAGGCAGATCATGCTATGTTCTGAAAAGTCAGCATGCCTTTGGTGAAGACCATACAGACCTGCAGACATTCCCTCTCATTTGCTTGCTTTTCTTTTTTAGGGGGAGGTGGTTTAAATCTGTATGTGCCTTGGTATTTGTCCTCACCTTCCACCTTGAGACAGGTTACTTTGTTGTTAGATGCTATGTGCACCTGAGGAACTAGCCCATAGCTTTGGGGATTCTCCTGTCTACCTCCCAGCTCACAGTAGTAACGTTGGGATAATAGACACGTGCCGCTCTTGGCACTCTGTGTGTTCTGTACAGCTGAACTCAGGCCCTTGTGCTTGCATAGCAAGTCCTTTCCCCACTGCGCCATCTTCCCAGCACCCCCCCCCCCCCTGTGTGTGTGTGTGTGTGTGTGTGTGTGT
Organism: Peromyscus maniculatus bairdii; assembly: GCF_049852395.1. Lineage (NCBI taxonomy): Eukaryota > Metazoa > Chordata > Mammalia > Rodentia > Cricetidae > Peromyscus > Peromyscus maniculatus. The sequence continues at coordinate 60,109,762 of NC_134858.1, read as the reverse complement.
GTGTGTGTGTGTGTGTGTGTGTGAGAGAGAGAGAGAGAGAGAGAGAGAGAGAGAGAGAGAGAGAGATTGTGATTGTGGTTTTTCAAGATGGTTTCCCTGTGTAACAGCCTTGGCTATCCTAGAACTCACTTTGTAGACCAGGCTGGTCTTGAGCTCACAGAAATCCTCCTGCTTCTGCCTCCCAAGTGCTAGGATCAAAGGCATGCGCCACCATGCCTGGCCCCAGACCCTCTTGTGTTTTCTGAAGGGTATTGTTGCCATTAGAGAGTATTTTTTTTCTTTAAATTTATTTATTTTTATTTTGTGTGCATGTGAGGGTGTTGGATCCTGGAGTTACAGACAGTTGTGAGCTGCCATGTGGGTGTTGAGAATTGAACCTGGGTCCTCTGGAAAAACAGTCAGTGTTCTTAACCACTGAGCCATCTCTCCAACCCCTGAGAGTATTCTTTAGATTTAAAAAAACTGAAACTTTAGAAATAACAGTAACAATAATTTTATTGATTTCATATTAGAATAAAGCACTTTGCTGAAATGGTTTTTATTTCTACACAAACTGATACTCCATTAACGTTTGGGAGAGAGGTGTTTCAGTTAGTGTCTGTGAATGCACCCTTTTAAACGCGTCAGGGCCTGTGAGCCCATTGTCTGACTGACTGTTCTTTCTGTGTGTAGGTATGTCATTGATGGTGCCACTGCTCTTTGGTGTGCTGCAGGAGCCGGACATTTTGAAGTTGTTAAACTTCTAGTCAGCCATGGAGCCAATGTGAACCACACCACAGTCACTAACTCAACCCCACTGCGGGCAGCATGCTTTGATGGCAGACTGGACATTGTGAAATATTTGGTGGAAAATAATGCCAATATCAGCATTGCCAACAAGTATGACAACACCTGTCTGATGATCGCAGCTTATAAGGGGCACACGGATGTTGTCAGATACCTTTTAGAACAGTGCGCTGACCCCAACGCGAAAGCACACTGTGGGGCCACAGCGCTGCACTTCGCAGCTGAAGCTGGTCACATTGACATCGTGAAAGAGCTGATCAAATGGCGAGCTGCAATAGTGGTGAACGGCCATGGGATGACACCGTTAAAAGTGGCTGCCGAAAGCTGTAAAGCTGATGTCGTTGAACTGTTGCTCTCTCATGCCGATTGTGACCGCAGAAGTCGGATTGAAGCCTTGGAGCTTTTGGGTGCCTCCTTTGCAAATGACCGTGAGAACTATGACATCATGAAGACATACCACTATTTATATTTAGCCATGTTGGAGAGGTTTCAGGATGGTGACAACATTCTTGAAAAAGAGGTTCTCCCACCCATCCATGCTTATGGGAACAGAACTGAGTGTAGGAACCCCCAGGAACTGGAGTCCATCCGGCAAGACAGAGATGCTCTTCACATGGAGGGCCTTATAGTGCGGGAACGGATTTTAGGTGCTGACAACATTGATGTTTCCCACCCCATCATTTACAGAGGGGCTGTCTATGCTGACAACATGGAGTTCGAGCAGTGCATCAAGTTGTGGCTTCACGCGCTCCACCTCAGGCAGAAAGGTAATAGGAACACCCACAAGGATCTCCTGCGATTTGCTCAAGTCTTCTCCCAGATGATACACCTCAACGAAGCTGTGAAGGCCCCGGACATAGAATGTGTTCTGAGATGCAGTGTTTTGGAAATAGAGCAGAGTATGAACAGAGTTAAAAGTATCTCCGATGCTGACGTCCACAGTGCCATGGACAACTATGAGTGTAACCTCTATACCTTCCTGTATCTGGTGTGCATCTCCACCAAGACCCAGTGTAGTGAAGAAGACCAGTGCAGAATTAACAAGCAGATCTACAACCTGATCCACCTGGACCCCAGGACGCGGGAAGGCTTCACCTTGCTACACCTGGCTGTCAACTCGAACACACCAGTCGATGATTTCCACACCAACGACGTCTGCAGCTTTCCCAACGCACTGGTGACGAAGCTCCTGCTGGACTGTGGTGCTGAGGTGAATGCCGTCGACAACGAGGGGAACAGCGCCCTCCACATTATCGTCCAGTACAACAGGCCCATCAGTGACTTTCTGACCCTGCACTCCATCATCATCAGCCTTGTGGAGGCCGGCGCTCACACCGACATGACAAACAAGCAGAATAAGACTCCACTAGACAAAAGTACGACTGGGGTGTCTGAAATACTACTTAAAACTCAGATGAAGATGAGCCTCAAGTGCCTGGCTGCCCGAGCAGTTCGGGCTAATGATATTAACTACCAAGACCAGATCCCCCGGACTCTTGAAGAGTTTGTTGGATTTCATTAAGTGACTGGATGTGTAAAATCGTTTAATGTGGTGCTAAAAAGTAAAGAACTTTAATCACAGACAATAGAAGTATGTGTTCATAGGTTGTCCTTTTCTTTCCACCCCTTCAGCCCATCCGTCCTTGGTTCCCTTTGGCTCTTGTCTCATGTATTGATTTCAGCACTAAACAGAGCAGCACTGTTCAGGTATAACTGGAAGGTGTTTGGACAGTTCTTGGTTTCTTTTTCTTTTTTTAAAGGAATGAATGTAAGATATTTTGTGTAATAGAGGGCATTTGTGATTTGAAATTGATGATGTTTTAAACAGCTGCCTACAAAAGTATTTCTGTTAAGCTGATGTCAGCATGTCATCCGTGCAGCAGTTTTGAGGATTTCATGAAGAAAATGAACTAAAAAGGAACATTGAGAGCAATGGGAGATGCTCGTGCCCTGCGTGGATGGTTCTCACTCTCATTGTGCGTGCAGAATGATACAGCACATTTTACACCAGGAGGACTCGAAACACTTAGCTACTGATTATTAATCTGGAAATTATGTGCAGTTATTGTTGGAAAGTTGAATTCATGGAAATGATTGCATTCTGCTGGGTAGTGTCTTCTAATTGGTGATCTTAGCTCAACCTTGTGGACATTGCTAGACTCCACCCTTAGTCTTGTTTTCCGGTCTCTGTTGTAATGATGGATCTAAATTGCAGTCATGCATTTGATTTTTGGCTCACAGCCCTAAATAAGGAGCACACTGTATTATGAAACATTGGCATAGTATAGCTGGATAGTCTCTTTGCCCCCTTTTAGCCCTTTCTTCTTGTGTTGTATCTTTAAAATTGGGAAACTGCCTTTCCAGAGGACATTTATTTCTGTCTCCCTGTTAGGTGTAAGATGAACGAGGACACACTTCTGATGTCTTTACTTAGTCCATTGTAAGATGTAGGAAAACCGGGAGTAGGGTATAGGAAATGAAGTATTTGATGAGGAAAAATGATTCTCAATGCCACACAGAAGGTATATCTCAGAGCTGCAGACTTTTCTACCACGGAATGTGGTACTGAGGTCTTTTTTTGCTTTCTTATATCAGCAACATTTCAATTCTCAAGAGTATTCTGTGATTTTTCTTATAAGCATCACAGAAATTCAAGTTGAAGGAACACCTGCTTCTCCTGATGCTGGGAATGATAATGAAAGTAAAACTAGTTGTTCCTGTAATTTTTCTCTAGTGCCAAATGAATGCCTGAGCTACCCCTAGTGCATGGTACCATAAGTGGAGACCCGCAGCTTCTTGTTTTCCTTTAGTGAAAAGCGTTGTCATGATGCAACATCAGATATAAACTTTAAACAACCTGTAAGATTTCACAAACATTTTACCTGTGCTTTTTAAAATGGACAAGGAAGGTTGCAGTTGGAGCAGTATAAAAAATGACCAAGCCAAAATCAGCACCTAGGGCCTTCACAGAGATACCCCACAAAATGAACTACCTGGGAGGGCAGGAGAGACTTGACGAACTTCCTGCTCCAAGGGTCAAGACACAGTTGCTGTCATTGTGCTTCGTGTGTGTTCTTGCTTCAGTTAGGAGTGTTTGGATGGTGAATTCTTCCATGGTAATAGATTTCTGTGTTCCCAACTTGAGAGTTTACAAGGAAGGCTTCCTGATGGCTTAAAGGGAGGTGTTGGAATGACCCTAATTTGGGAACTACTGACCTTGACCCTCCTGACATGACTCAAGGAGATTCTGTCTCCACTTGCTCTGGCAGCTCTCAGCGGCCTGGAGGAGATGATGCACTGCACAGGTGAGTCAGTCCTGCCTCTGCCCAGGCTCAGGTCAGGTCTTTCCTTTTCAGACTCGAAGGCCTGAAAGGGACAGTGAGGAATAGCTGTGACACTTAGTATTCAGTTGGTTCCGTTTTTTAATGTGTATGGTTTTAAGCACCTAAACTTAAAATATCAGATAATGTTGCATGTTTTAAAAACATTTTTTCCCCTTCACTACCCAGGACCAACACTGTTCTAGATATTATATATGACGATAATGATAATATGTCCATATCAGAGATGGAATTAAGGACAGCTTTGAAGGGGGAAGACTGCTGATGATGGGGAGCAGACTGAGCCATGCTGGTGGTAAACTGGCTAGATTTATTTAGACTGTAGCTGCACATTGTGCACTCTGGCTGAGGGTCTAATTCTGTCTGTCAAGTCACTCCACATTTGTGCATTGGGGAGCACCTGTATAAAGCCATTACTGGAAGAAGTGATCTTCATGCCTGTTTTGTCCATCATTGGTTTTTGGTAGAATTCTTTAAAAATAAGCTCAGCCAAATGTTCCATAAACTTTTGTTTTTAAAGAAAAATAAGTAGGTGTGGAAGGTGGGAGCTTTGTAGCTAGTTTCCTGGGCTGTCTCCTGCAGCCTCGGCTGTCATTTGTTTGTGATTGGTAGAATCATGCTTTGAAGTCCAACTCTTTCTTGGCAATGTTAGTGATTTCCCAGAACACTTCTCTGTCATGTAAATTGTCACGTAAATTTGGATGAGCCAGGAGTGCAGGAGGGTGTCTTCCACTTCTGCAGTTAGGAAGTGAACACTTGCGTGTCAGTGACTCACCCCAGTCTGGGCAGCAAACCCATCCCCTTACTTGCTGAAGAAGGGGGTAACTGACTCGGACACCATAGCTTTTTCTAGTCCACCCTGGTTGCTCTGACAGCCCGACCACCTGAAGGTTCCCCACTGAAGGAACTTGAAACATGCAAACCCCAGAGCAGCCCACCTGCCAAGCTTTGGTTTTGCTAGTTTCTGACAGGGTTTTGATCTCATTACACCAATAGTTGATAAATGGTGATTGGGAGGACTATTTGACTGGCATCAGCTATGATTTAGGAGCAAGGCCTCCCTAAAGGCAACACGGCATTAGACGAATGTTTCTGAAAATTCAAGTTCCAGAGAGCAGTTCTGTGTTAACAGCATTTTTCTCCTCAAAATCGGGAGATCCACTTTGGATAATCCAAGCAGAAGAGCTTCCTTATTCTTGGAGTAGGGCAGCCAGAGGAGAGAGTTGTCTGCCCATTGCTGGTTGAGAAGTGGCCAGTGGCTGAACTCTGAGTAGGTGGATAAAAGTGTCTATATATACTTCATTAGGACAGTTATAAAAATCTGAAGTGTTCTTTATCAGCTGCTCAGATGTCAGTGCGCTCGGGAGCACATCCTTCTCACTGACAAGACTTCCTGCTATGTTAATAGGAGTAAAACCTTCAACTCTGTCTTTTGCTCTATGAACTGATTTCAGTCCAGATTCTAAGCTGTGCCCACTCCCACTTTGAAAGTGCACAGCTCCATTCTGAATATCGTCGGCCAGTCCCTCACTATGTACATACACAGAGGGGCTTCCTTAGACATGTCTGATAGATAGACCTGCCCAAACCTTGAGATGGGCCAGGGCATACAACATCCCCTTTCCCAACCCTGGGATCTGGAATAAATCCTACAGTGACAATGCTGATACATTGACTTTTCCAATGTAAAGTAAATGTGGTCTCTAGTCCTAGGTTTGTGGAGTGTACCTTTGTGTTAATGTATTGGGAAGGGACAGTGGCTTGATGCTTATGGGGAGGATATCTTTGGTGTGTTGCAGGGGTGACTACTGCTGAATTACTGTCAGCTTTCCTTTAGGGGTGAATCATGGGATGAGTGGCCTCACCAGAAAAATGAAGGCATGAGGATGCAAGCCTGCAAGGCGAGGAAACAGACAGGTTTTGTATCTCTTTCTTATTGGGTGTTGTAAAATGTGTGCATGGCTGTTGTTGTTGTTGTTGCTCAGTAATTGGTAGAGGAGAAAAGATGAAGGGACCCTCCCCCCAGCTTTCCTACCCAGTCTTTTCAGAGGTCCACAGCTGGGGAGTAACATCTGGCCGTAACCTGTTGGCAAGACCCTGTCCTTTGTAATGTTCACCGCATCCTGCCGTCCTCGGGGCAGAGGAGCTACATAGTTGTAGTCTAGTAATTCACCATGGTTTATTACAAGCCAGTGATGTCATTCTATCGTGCACTCTTGTCAAGCCATTTATGTGACTTTAATAAGCATAGTAACCTTGCTGACTGCACCCGAGGTCTATCAGTGATTTATATATTGCATGATGTCTTCTGTTTGAGTTTGACATGTAGAATCACTTTTGATTTCATGGCAATTGACAGTCCTAATGGCTCGGCTAATGTGAAACTAACAACTTTGCTGTGTAAAAGGAAAAATGGTGTTGTGTTCAGTAAATGTTTGAAAAAAAAAGGATCTTGAAGTTTGTGTCTTTATTGTTCAATGTGAGATCTTTTGTTGAGTTTCTTTTAAAAGGGTTGTTGAAGTTATATCTGTGTGGGGGGAAAATATCCTATATTAAAGAACAGCTCAACTAGTAAAACCAAAGTCTCCCGTGTCCCATTTGGACTCTCTAGAGCCAGTCATCACAAGACATCTTTTTAGTGGCTTCTCCTAAGTTTTCTGTGTGTGTATATATAATTTCTTTTCACTTGAAAATGCAGGTGGACTTCATGTTTAGTTAATATAATAAGCATGTTTTCATTTCCATATATGTTTTAAAAAATACATAGCATTTATTTCTGTATATGGTCTTAAAGTCTGTTTACCCAGATTTGTATTTTTTGTATTTTTTTTTTTTTGTTGTTGTTGTTGTTTTGAGACAGGATTTCTCAGTGTAGTTTTGGTGCCTGTCCTGGATCTCCCTCTGTAGACCAGGTTGGCCTCTCACTCACACTGCTTGGCTCTGCCTCCTGAGTGCTGGAATTAAAAGCGTGCGCCACCGCCGCCCAGCTACCCAGATTTTTATTGGTGGGCATTTATTTAGGTTTTCAGTTTTCTAAGTAATGTGATAGTGAACACTCACATGGTTTACAGCCACTTAAGCTCACTGCTAGCATTGGATCTTCTGCTTTAAATGTGTAAATGTATTTACAGTTCTGACAGGTGCTTCAACTGTCTGCCATCTTTCCTGGTCCTGTATTGACAGACGCTAGAGATTACCTCATTTTTTCCAGGGTGATTAATGAAGAATAGTTTCATTTGGTTTTTATGTGTGTTCCTTTAACACATTGTTTGTGTTTCCTGTGTGTTGTGGCTGTGGCTGTTTACTTAGTATTTATTAGAAATTTTGTGGAAGCTTAAAGGTTTTCTTTCTCATTTAGTACTTTTTTTTTTTTAAAGTTATATCAGAACTTTACTTTTTGTTTTGTTTTTCAAGACAGGGTTTCTCTGTGCAGCTTTGAATCCTGTCCTGGATCTCACTCTGTAGACTAGACTGGCCTCGGACTCACAGAGATCTACTTGCCTCTGCTTCCCGAGTGCTGGGATTAAAGACATGCGCCACCACCACCCAGCTAGAACTTTGCATTTTAAAAATACATTTATTTTGCATGCTTGTGTGAGTGTGTGTGTGTGTGTGTGTGTGTGTGTGTGTGTGTGTGTGTGAGAGAGAGAGAGAGAGAGAGAGAGAGAGAGAGAGAGAGAGAGAGAGAGAGAGAGAGAGAGAGGGAGAGGGGTGTGGAGGTCTTAACTGAGTTTCAGAAGTCAGTGCTCTTAACCTCTGAGCCGTCTCTCTGGTGCTTCTCTTCTGTATTTGAGATAGGGCCTTCTTACATAGCTCAGGCTAGCTTAGAACTGTAGCAGAGCTTTGCAGCTGATTTGATTCCGGAGCGTTAGCACCTGGGCTTTGGTCTGCCTTGTGTGACTGCTGCCTTTTGTGTCCACTACCTTATGTTTGAAGTATGCAAATCTTACCTGAGTTTCCTAAAGGTTCAAAGTCTATACAAAAACTTGGTTGCAGAAGAACTTGGAAAACTAAGAGATTCTGTGGCTAATTCCTTTGTGGCGCTTCAGAGAAGAGGTTTTGGTATGTGGAAACTGACTTGCTAAGGTGAAAATTGTATAACAATAAAAAAGCCTTTTGCAAAGCTACAGTCAGTTTACCAGAAGCTGAGTCTCTGCAGCCCCAAGGCTAAAAGTCATCCTAGAGTGACCTTGTTTCTTCCACTGACCTGTGTGAACCAAAAACCCGACACAACATAGAACTCTCCATCCTCCTGCCTCTGCCTTCTGAGGACGGGGATTATAGATGCATATCACCACACCTGGCCCAGTTTTGGAGTCCTCCCCACTCCAAGAAGATACAGCCTTTAGTTGAGTAATAAAAATATCTTTATATCCAGAGGTTTTTAAATTTTTTTAATTTTTTACTTTTTAAAAATTTTTTACTCTTTTGGGACCAGGTATTGAACCCAGGGTCTCATGCTTGTAGGCAAGGTTACCACTGAGCTATATTTCCAGCCTTCTTTTTACTTTACTTAATTTATTTATTACTAGGTTCCCCAGGCAGGCCTTGAACTTGGGATCTTCCTGCCTCAGCCTCCAGAGTAGCTGGAATAGCAGGTCTATGCCATTAGACCCAATTTCTTCTAGTTGTTCTCTCTCTCTCTCTCTCTCTCTCTCTCTCTCTCTCTCTCTCTCTCTCTCTCTCTCTCTCTCTCTCTCTCTCTCTCTCTCCCAACAAATATATTTCATTTATTTTAATTGTATGTACACTCTTCTAAGTGTTAATGTGTTAGAGGCTTAGATTTGGGGTGACCACCCTAACCTATAGAGATCAGGAAATATCACTTAGTGCAACCCTTTGATTTTATCATGGAGGATTCAGGCCCAGACTTGACTTTTTACTCCAGCTCAGGGTTGGAAGTGGGCTGTGTGTCTCTCAGCCCATGGTGCTGTACTTGCACTGGGACCAGGTAATGCCCCTGATGCTTCTGTGAGGCTGCTGTGGCTTTGCACTCTGTTCCTGGCCTGAAGAACCCAGATGGCTTTGAGATTTCAGAGCATGTTTTTCCTTGTTTCAGGTGACATCTGTGTACTGACATGACAGGTCTAGGGCAAACTGCAGTACCTGCTCTAGAAGACCACAATGTGACACAAAATCCGGGCCATCTAGTCTCACTTGGGGACCAGTCTGTCTGTGTGTGTTAAATTTTGGTGTGTTCATCCACCAGAGCAGATGGGCTTTTCTCCTCCATCAGTTAATAGGGACCTACTAACTACAGATGGCCCCTTTGTAGGGAGAGAGACCTGGTTGTCCCTTGTCTGGTAGATGAAATGGCAATGACTCAGGAAAGGGCATGATGAAGCCAGCTGTCTCTGTCATCCGCTGGCATCTTGGAACTTGAAGCCAGAGGGACTACTCAATTCCAGTATCTTATTCTTAGAGAACAGTGAGTGGCAGTGGAGAGAGCAGGTCCTTCCTGCACTGACTGGCCTCTGGGGAGGGAGAGGCCACCTTCTCAGCTGCACTCCCAGGTTGTCTCTCTGCATGTGTCCTGCTTATATTGGCCCCTCCTGAGAACCAACACCTTTTTTTAAAATCACAAGTGATACCCACTGTGTGTACCAGAAGGACAACTCCTGGTGCTTTTATAGACTGTTGTGTCCCAAGTTAGGCTTGGACCAAGCTGAAAGCCACAAAGGTAGGCTGTGTAGGAAACAGACCCCCGAATCAGGGAACAATGCTGACAGTTGTGACAGCTAGTGAGAGCTCAGAGTGCATAGAATCACCTCACAGACGCTGCTGCATCTGTGAGACCCAGGATGGCACTTGCGAGTTAGTACTGAGGCCACGCTGGGACCACACTTGAAACAACCTGGAGACCCCCAGCCCATAGGCCTCAGCATCTAATGCCAGGAAGATGCTTTCCTGACTGGTTTCCTCTGTTCAGCTCACAGAACAATGGAACTGAGGGGTGCTAAATGATACCCACTCTCCAGAACATTACAGAAGTTTCTCCCAAGTCTACCCAGGGCTGACCCTTAGCTTCTGCATCTTCTCTGAGGACTGTCCCCATCAGGACAGGGGAGTGGCTTTCAGGGAACACCTCAGTGTCCCCTGGCAAGTCTTGCCCCTCTGCCTCTCAGCTACTTGCAGCTGTTTGCTCTACAGGTAGCAAGCTGAGACCTCAGAAGTCCTGACAGCAGGCTGGAGAGATGGCTCAGTGGTTAAGAGCACTGACTGCTCTTCCAGAGGACCTGTGCTTAATTCCCAGCACCCACGTGGCAGCTCACAACTGTCTGTGATTCCAGTTCCAGGGGACCTGACACACAGCAAAATACCAATGCACATAAAAATAATAAAAATATTAAAAAAAAAAAGAAAGAAATCCTGGCTGCTCTACCCCTCCACCATCACCATCCCATCTCCACTACCTCCATGGTAATTTATCCAGTGACCATAGGTACTCCACACATGCTGTTTAGAGTGGTGTTAAGGTTGGACATGAAATGCTCTCCCTTCAAGGAACCATTTTTAGGTTAGTTTTATTTCCTGTTAACTTCATCTGAATTTTATTTTTTGTGGTACTGGGGATTGAAGAATTGAACCTGGGACCTTGAATGTGTTTGGTAAGTACTCTACCACTGGACTATATGACCAATGTTTCAAAGACCAATGTTTGAGATGGTCTTAGTGTATCCTTGAACTTGAGGCCTCAGCCTCCTACATGCTGAGAGTACAGCTGTGTACTACCCCTGTCTGCACATAATTGTGAATTAGCAGCTAGAACACAGTTATTAATTCCCAGGTTTTTGTTTTTTGTTTTTTGTTTTTTTCTTTGAGACAGGGTTTCTCTGTGTAGCTTTGTGCCTTTCCTGGAACTCACTTGGTAGCCCAGGCTGGCCTCGAACTCACAGAGATCCACCTGGCTCTGCCTCCTGAGTGCTGGGATTAAAGGTGTGCGCCACCACCGCGTGGCTTGTTTTGTTTTTTGTTTTTAAAGACAGGATCTTAATATGTATGTAGCCCTGGCTATCTTGGAACTCATCATGTAGACCAGGCTGGCCTTGAACTCACAGAGATCCACCTGCCTCTGCCTCTGGAGTGTTGGAATTAAAGGCGTGCTCCACTGTGCCTGGCTTCAATGTTTCATTTTAGGACAGGGTTTTATGTAACCCAGCTTACCTATCTTGACCTGACTTCACCTCATGATGCTAGCATTACAAGTGCCATGCCGCTGGAGTGGGACTTCCCTGTTGATTGGAGGTTGCACTTGAGGGAGCATCTCTCTAAAGATGGTTGTCATCAACCTGCCGTTCAGTCCTTCCAGTCATAGCAAATGTACCCACACCCTTTCAGTGTCCCTGGGGTTCTCAGGACCTTGATGGGGTGAAATCTAGCACAAACCCACCCTGAAAACTTGCTGTAGGTAACCACAAGACCTTCCAGATTAGGCTAGGGCTGGGTTAACATGACCAACCTTAAGAATAAAACAGTTTCCAGTATTCATCACAGAAAGCCGCCTGTGTGTGCTGAATCCCCCATCCCGTTTTGCTGTCTATCATGCCACTTGCTTGTGAGCTCAGCTCAGCACAAGCCACCCACAGAGGCTTTGCTCACCAGGTGATACCCTGGATCAGAATCCCCAGGGGCCGCGGCCCTTGCCTTCTAGATGAGGCTTTGTTCTCTCTAAAGGGCAGGCACTCTGTGGCCAGTCTTGGATGTTTTTGCTTAAGAATGAACAGATTCCGAAAGGTAGAATTAAGAAAAAGGAGAGAGTAAGGGCTGAAGGCTGAGTAGGTACAAGTGGGCCTGATTTATCTGCCTTTTGGTCATTTAGTTGGTCTGGGGTAGGCAGAGGACATGATGGGATAGGAGCCCTGGAGCCGTCTGCCTTGTTATGACTGGAGCAGTTTAACATCCTAGTAGTACAGGTGTCAATTTCCAAAAACAGGTCAGCCTGCTGATGTCAGACTTTCCACGGCAGCACTCTGGTGAGATCTGACGGTGTTGGAGAAAAGGCATGCTGAGTCCCGTAACACAGGTGCTGGTTTTTGTTTTGTTTTTTTTCAAAACAGGGTTTCTCTATGTATCAGCCCTGGCTTTGTTCACTAGGCTGGCCCTGAACACACGGAGATCCACCTGCCTCTGCCTCCTGAGTGCTGGGATTCAAGGTATGCGCCACCACTTCCGGCTTGATGACACGCTTTTGAGTGTAGGTTCGTTCATTTTCTTTTCCCCAGTGGCCTCACTCCTAAGGGTGGACACTGAGATTCTGTTAGAAGGAAATGGGCTTCCAAGTTCAGGGATTAGTTTCATTGTTCTGTCTTTGGCCCTCAATTTAGCTCTCCTGAAGCTGGAGAGATGGCATTCTTGGCTTAAGTTTTGATTTAGCTATGGTGAATGGTGCCACCACCCTCTTCTGGCTTCCTTGGGCACCTATGTGCACATACATATAGACACACCGTGCACACACACACACACACACACACACACACACGCACACGCGCGCACACACGCACACACACGTGCACAAACTACACCACACACGCACCTATGTGCACATACACACAAATAAAAAATCTTTAAAAAAAGCCCAACCCAAATACTTGGTAAGTTATTTGTTAGGGCTATGAGAAGTGAATAGCGTGAGACTAGAATGGAGATGCTTTGGTTTAAGTGTGGTCTCTCCCTAAAAGAGAAACATGAGTCAGCACGTGAGAGGGTCAACACTGAAGGCCCAGCCTGGAGGAACTGGGGACCAAAGATGGGTAGGTGATGATGTTGGGGGGAACAGTGCACCACTCCAAGTGAGGCCAGGTAGTCCTTGGGAGAGAGATGGCCGCACAATAGATAAGACTGCCCCCGACACTTAGCTGGAAGCAGACACCCACCTCCCTTTCCTCTTTACAGTGGAATTCGGCCTTGCTCTGTCACAGAATGGAATATCTGTTGGTTGTTTTCTTAAATATATTTCTGACAGTAAAGGTTGGACTGCACAGGGGAGCAGATGGCTTTGATGTGTCCATCTCCATCTCAACAAAAGGACTAAGGCATAAATTACTCTGCTGGGCACCCACATACATGCCCCTTGTCTTTGGGGCTTGTCCTGCGAGCTGGCAGGTGAGATACCTGTCTGCCTCTGAGGTTTAAGGTTTTGAGGGGCCTTGCATGGGCTTCGTTCAGTGCATGCCAAAGAGGGTCCCTCCACAGTGCCCCTACAGGAGCCCTTCTCCCACACATTAGTGAGTGGGAGGTGTGTGCACATGTACCTGTGTGTATGTGTGCATGTGTGTGTGTGTGCGTGCGTGCGTGCGTGCGTGCGTGCGTGCGTGCGTGCGTGTGTGTGTGTGTGTGTGTGTGTGTGTGTGTGTAGGGCTGATGTAAGGAACAGAGGCTCCCCACCTCAGTGCATCTGTGCCAGGACAAGCTGCAGCTGTAAGACAGTGGGTATGGAGAGCCATGGATTTATATCATCCACAGGCTCCCTGTGAGTTGCCTAGCAACCAAAGCAGCTGGGAGGAGCTTCAGAGGAGGCAGGCGGGCAGGAGTGTGTGGGTGGAGGTCACTGCAAGAGAGCTCCGCTGCCTTCTGATGTTTGGAGTACCCAGCATCCTGGCTCTCACCTGCCCATCTAGCACAGTCCTCGGACGGCTGCTTTCACCACTGGCCAGCAGTTGTCACATCAAGCTACACAACTCTGGTTCTGTCTGGAGAACTTTGGGGTCTGTCTGGAGAAGGGATGGCTGTGGCTTGGGAACCAAGTGCAGGGGTGGGGTTATGCTGCCGGGCTATGGAGTCCTGAAACTAGAGGTCCAGATGGAGCGTGCACAGTGGGCTTGTATTTGCCCGCTTCCCCTTGGGTTTCTTCAGAGGTGGGCATGATAACAGAGCCCTAGCACCTTCATGTTTGGGGCAGCAGATTCCCTCCACAGAGCCTGGGTCTTTGAGTGGCCCCTTTAAGTCCTTAGGGATCAGTACTGAGGCATCTCAACCTCTAGGAGAGAAGTTGCGGACACAGGCTTGAGGTCCATCCCACAGGGATCAGGTGTCATCTCTCCAGAGATGAGTTCAACACAAAGTCTACAGGCGTCCTCTTCGCTCCGGCTCTGTGGGGCCACAGGCCTGGGCCTGCACGCTCCTGGACTGGTGCCTGGCCCCGATCAACTCGAAGCCTCCAATAGATGCTCACTCCAGCTCTTTGGGGACGGGTCCCAGTCCAGGCTCCCTCTTGCGCTTGGCACTTTTAAAGAATCCAAGCTGTGGGGAGGCAGAGTTTGGAAAGTCTCAGGGTGGACAGACATGCCTGGCCATGTTTGTGCCGCCTCCTGCCGTTCCTCCACCAGCCCCCTCAGGTTCGCTCCCTAAATACCCCAGCTCATTCTAAGTACCCTTACTCCCAAACTGTGTGGATTGGAGCCAGGTGGGTGGAGTCCTGGGCAGGAGACAAGAAGTCATGCTCTGTCACCCACCCTAGTTAACATCCCTCTCTGGGTCTCCTTCACTTTATCTGTAGCAGAAGGAGACTGAGCCCAGAGTTCTTAACCAGAGCTTCAGAGGAGGAAATTTTGTGCAGTTTTATTGCTTTTTTTTTTTTTTTAAATTTGGTTTTTTTGAGACAAGGTTTCTCTGTGTAGTTTTGGTGCCTGTCCTGGATCTCGCTCTGTAGACCAGGCTGGCCTCGAACTCACAGAGATCCGCCTGGCTCTGCCTCCCGAGTGCCGGATTAAAGGCATGTGCCACTACCTCTTGGCCATGTTTTATTGCTTTTCTTATTTATTTGTTTTCTGGGAAGAGGAACCCCACAGGCCTGCAACTGTAGTTTAAGTGGCCTCTGTGGGCCCTGACTAGTCTCCCTGCCGTGGAAAGGGCTTGGAGTTAGGGGAACAGGCAAGCAGTTGGAGGAGGCTGGGCAGTGCCAGCTTCCAGGGATAAGCACAGGGCCTAGAACTTTGAGGTCAGACAGGGATGCTGTCCCTGTCCCTACCTGTAGGAGGGGCCTCACCTTCCACAGTGCCAGGACTAGCAGGGCCAGCAGCAAGAGGCCTCCCAGAGAACTGCCCACGATGATCCAGATGGGGACCTGCCAGTCTTCTTGCTTGGAAATCTCAAACGTGACCTGCAAGGGGAGGGGGCCAGGCAATACTGTCACAACTGCAGGGCTTGGGCAGGCCAGGGCAGGAGGTGGCACGCCTGCAGAAGGGAGCTGTGTCAGTTCCTTTGGGAGATGTAGGGAGGGACAGGTGGGGGAGCTGGCCAAGGTCTGGGAACAGCCAGCTCTGCACAGCGGACGGCTAACCAGGTGACCGGTCACCATGACCCATGCTCCCTTTGGTGCTAGCTGTCTGCTCCCTGGGTTCTACACACGAGCTAGCCCTCCTGGCTGCTCCTCATTTCCCAGTGTTGGTCTGTTGATGTGCGCTTTCTGAGCCCCAGGGTCACTTGGGGAACTCAGGGCTGTGTACAGGAAGCCTGGGAAGCTAATCGAATTGCCCTTCCTTCCTTCCTTCTTCCCTCCCTCCTTCCCTCCCTTTCTTTCTTCCTCCTTCCTTCCCTACTTCTCTTCTTCTTTTTTTTTTTTTTTTTTTTTTTTTTTTTTTTTTTTTTTTTTTTTTTTTTTTGAGGCAGGGTCAAACTGACCTTAAACTTGCTATGTAGCCAAGGATGACCTCGAACTACCTTTTAAAATAAAAATATTTAAGACATTTTGAATTAAAATTACATTGTCTCCTCCCTTCCTCCATCTCCTTCCTCTGTACCTATCTTGCTGTCTTTTGAAGTCATGGGCCCTTTTTCTTTAGTTTCATTGTTGAGGTGCTGTTTAAACAGCATTTGTTGGGGGGCCCCCTCAGCACCTCGCAGCTTCTCATCTCATTTAGAGGGAAGTGGTCCTCATCCTATTTTGCTGACCTCATCAGCTGCCCTTCACTCTGTGCCAGCCCTCTACCCATGGCCTCCTTCCTCCTGCTTGTACATGCTGCCATGGCGCTCGCTCTTCCCTCTGCCCTTGAGTGACTGGCTCCCCCAGATATCAACGCATGTTTCCATCTCTCCGTGCCTGGAAGGCTGCATGCACCTGACTGAAACTGAGTCTGGTGGTGTCCCTTTGCCAAGGCCATTCCCCTCCCCCCCCCCCCCCTTTAATCTTGCCTGTCTGTTAGCTAGCATCTCCTGAGGTGTAGGTTAGGGGGCACTAGCCTTCAGCTTAGAGCGGCATTTCTCAGATATGGCCAGTGGAGGGCAGCAGAGGCCTATGCCCGGCTGCTCCAGTTCCTGGTTTTTCTCAAGAATCAACTTGTTTAGAACAGCAGCTGTCTCCCACAGTCTCACCTCTTTTTCTCTACCTTGAAGTCAAGGTCATCCAGGCTCCTGTGGTTTTGCCTTCTTAAAAAGGAGCTCGGAAACCTCCACCTCAGCCTCCACCCCCACCACACACCCTTCCTTAGAGCTGAGGCTCCAGGCTAGGGGAGGCAAAGGTGGGATGCTAGTCTTGACTTCACCATGCCCAAGACAGCCTCATTAGGGGGCCACCCTTAGGCACACGGGTGTGGGTGTCCAGTCTCAGTGTCCTCTCTGTTCGAGACACACAGGTTCCTTTCATCCTTCCCCACGGCACAAGGCACAGAGCCTGGTGCATCAAGACACTGTGAGGATGCCTGTGTCTGCCCTCTGCCAGTGTGTGTGTGAGTGTGTGTGTGTGTGTGTGAGAGAGAGAGAGTGTGTGTGTGTGTGTGAGAGAGAGAGAGTGTGTGTGTGTGAGAGAGAGAGAGAGAGTGTGTGTGTGTGTGAGAGAGAGAGAGAGAGTGTGTGTGTGTGTGTGAGAGAGAGAGAGAGTGTGTGTGTGTGTGAGAGAGAGAGGGAGGGAGGGAGGGAGGGAGGGAGGGAGAGAGAGAGAGAGAGAGGGCTTTTTGAGGCAGTCTCTCTTTGGCCTGGAGCTAGGCTAGCTGGTGACCAAGCCCAAGGGCCCGTCTTCATCTCCTGAATGCCAGGATTACAAACAGCCACGCCCGGCTTCCTTCTGTGGGTTCGGAGTGTGGAACTCAGGTCCTCACACTTGCACGGCATGCACTTTGCTGGCTGAGCCATCTCCCCAGCCCCCACCTGGGTTCCCCCCCTCTCCTCCCAGGGGAGGACTCCCTGGGGCTTACCTGGCGGCTGGGGTCCTCCTCTCGGAAGATGAAGGGGCTGTGGAACTGCCTCTGCAAGGCTGCGTTGACTGTGATCTTCATAGATCTGTACTTGAGCTGCACAAACCGGGCTTCCTCAGAGATGGCCCTGGGAGGGCAGCCCAGGTGGGAGCCTCCCCACAGCCACCTCTTCCTCCCCTCCAGCCCTGCTGAAGGGGTCTAACTTACTGTTTTCAGAGACCTCAGCCACAGGTTCCCCATCAGGTAGAAGCTGATTTCCTGGTTGGGGGCCAGCCGCACGTTGCAGATGATAGAGACCACATCGGAATTGCTGTGGTTCTGGAAGAGAATTGTTGGGGGTCAGCATGGGGCTGTGGGGACAGAGCCTGTGACCTGGAATTGGAGCAAGAGCTTGAGCCATCAGACAGACCCCAGCCTGGAACAGTGGGGGGAGAAGCAGATGGCAGGGACAAGGATAGAGGTGGATGTGGGGACAGAAGGGACACCTAGGTACCGACCGACCGAGGAGCTGTATTTGAAGTTGTGCATAATGACCAGTGAACCCTGGGGCCCACATGGTGGGAAGAGAGAAGTGACTCCTGCAAGTTATCCTCTGACCTCCATGTGGGTACCGTGCGAAAACACACACACACACACACACACACACACACACACACATATACACACACACACATACACACATACACACAAATGAAAGAATGGAATGGATGTAAAAAAAACTTTAAGTGCTTCTTGTAAGAAAGTTGTTTGGATAAATAGATAACTCACTGAGCAAAGCTGCTGAGCACATCTAGGAATTCAGAAAGCCCCCTCCCATATTCAGGATATTCCTGTTTTGCCCAGCTGATCCCCCTGCCAGAGCCTGTCCAGTACTAATACTACAGGAAGGTGCCATCAGATACCCTGGCACACGTGGTGCTAGGGATCGAGTCCAGGGCTCCATGTATCACATTCAGCTTAATAAACTATTTAAAAATGTCTTTCACACCAGGTGTGGTGGCTCACGCCTTTAATCCAAGCACTTGGGAGGCAGAGGCAGGCAAATCTCTGTGAGTTTGAGGCCAGCCTGGTCTACATAGTGAGTTCCAGGACAGCCAGGGCTACACAGTGAGACCTTGTCTCAAAAAGAGAATGTTTTCCCACTAGCATGTATTATTACATATTATACTGACCTTTACATACATGCACACAGTGTATTTGGATCATATTCACTCCATGTTACCCTCTCTTGCTCTCTTAGCACTCCTGCCAACTCCTTCCCAACTCCAGACCAAGAAACTATTTTTTTTAAAGATTTATTTATTTATTACGTATACAGTGCTCTATCTGCATGTACACCTGCAGACCAGAAGAGGGCAACAGATCTCACTACAGGTAGTTGTGAGCCACCATGGGAATTGAACTCAGGACCTCTGGAAGAACAAGCAGTGCTTTTAACTGCTGAGCCATCCCTCTAGCCCCCAAGAAACTATTTTTAAATTACATTTTAAAGTGTGTGTGTGTGTGTGTGTGTGTGTGTGTGTGTGTGTGTAGTTGTCAGCTTGGCCGCATGGTCCTTTACCCCCGGGCCATATCACTGATGACTACTCACTCCTCAGTAACTCTCACTGACACACAGTTGGCCAAGAGAGAAGCACCTGGAATGGTGGGGGCACTCTAACCACACTCGTTGGCTCCTCGTGTGGAGACACTCACCCTCTGTGGGGCACGGCTCAGGTCTTCCTCCATTGGGGCACTCCGGTACTCCGTGCTGTTCCCCCAGATGTTACAGGACGTGTTGACCTGTGACACACACACAGTTCTGAACCTCACCCAAGCTCCGCTTTTTCTCCCTCCACCCAGAGAGGCCCAGTGCCCCGGGAGCACCTAGATGATGGGGGAGTTGCTTAGGCGCGCGTGTGTTTCCTTCTCTCTCTCTCAAGCTACCTGGTCGGTGAAGAATTCCCTCAGCATCAGCAGGCGGTTGCCACCCCTGGTGGCGATGGGCACAGTGATCTTCATCATCACCCCATGGATGGGGAAAAAGCCCAGGTTCTGCACCTGCAGCCGGAGGAGAGTCAGCACATGAGCAGTTGAGGGATAGGGACCAGTCAGCCCTGAGGACATGCCTCAGCAGGCTCTGGGTATTAGTACCATAGAAGCAAGACAGTACGGATAGGATGGGTTCTGGGACCCTGGAATATGCTTAGTGGGCCCTGAGCCTGGAGATCAAGGAAGGACCTCTGCTGCCACAGAGTCCTCTTGGCCAGAGGGGACTTGGTGAATACTAAGAATGGAGACGATGTGGTCACTAATCAGGGGAGGATGTCAAACTGAGTGTGTGTTGTCTACCTGGCGGGAACACATTCAGGGGACTTCAAGCTGGGCTTTGGGGACTGAGAGGCTGGTAGATGGCTCTGGGCTTCCCCTGGATCAGCTCTCTGACCTTGAGCAAGATAAGCCATGTGGGTGTTGGGGTGCAGCCCAGTTTTCAGTCATCAACCTATTCCACCCCTCACACAACTTCAGAGAAGCTGACACTCATTTGCGGGGTGAGGGAACCCCGGGTCTTCTGAGGCAGATGCTCTTCCGTGGCTCCCTAACTCTCTGTGACAGAGGCAAGATCAAAAGCCACCCTTCCCAGCTTGCCTCACAGCTAAACACCGTGTTGTGGACGTAAGAGGTAACTGCAGATATGGGATGAAGCTGCTGCTTTTTTGTTTTTTCAAAACAGGGTTTCTCTGTGTAGTCCTGGCTGTCCTAGAACTTGCTCTGTAGACCAGGCTGTCCTCAAACTCAGAAATCTGCCTGCCTCTGATTCCCCAGTGCTGGGCTTAAAGGTGTGTGCCACCACCGCTCTGCTCAAGGAAGCTTTTTACCAAGAAGGGACGTGCTTCTCTCCCTTCCTTACAGCCTGGGCCTAAAGTGTGACGGATGAAGCTGCAGCCATCTTGGGCTGGGAGGTGAGGCTGGCCTTCTCATGTCTGGGATGTTCTTAGATCCTGAATGACCCTGGAAAGCCATCAACTCTTTGTGGAGGGAAGTAAGCCCTGGCATGTTTAAACTGCTGTTCTTGATATTTAGAATCTTTTCGGTACACCCTAATCTCTCCCCCCAGGCCAGCCTGGATATCTTTCACATGAGCGTGAAGCCCAGAGACGGGAAGTAACCTTCTACAAGCTGTGCAGTAGGCCAGTGGCAGAGCTGAGGCTGAGCCCCAGGACCTGCAATGATTCTAGGTTCTTCCCCTCCAACTGGGGTGCGGGGTGTGTGTGTGCTCAGTCCTGCCCTTCACTCCCAGGTGCCCTCCAGCCTTACCTTGAAAACACAGGTGAAGGAAGGCCCAATGCCATCATATCTCTCCAGGGAGCTGTTGGCCTTGACCTCATAGTGGCTCAAGCTGCTGCTCCTGCAGAGACAAAGGAAAAACCACCGTGTGTGGGTAGTCAGTGCTGACCAGATGAACAGGTAGCAGGAGAGAGAGGCAGGCAAGTGGCCACTTCCTGGGACCTCGTGTCTTAGGTGGCCGCTAGGGGCGCTGTGTTGAGAAGAGTTCATAGGCTTTGGTGGAAAGGAGTACTCAGGGCAGACAGCTGTCTGCCGTGTGGGTGGGCATGAGTCTGAGGGTCCCAGGTTGGGCACCCTGGCCTGGCCTCTCTGTCCATGGCAGGGCTTCTTTGCAACCTTACCCCCCCCCCAGTGCCCTCCCACCCCGTGTTTCTGTTATGCCCTCTTTTCTCTGTTGGTGGTGGCGGAGGACTTCCCGGTGGACAGGGGCTGCTTAGGGGGTACAGACTCTTCCTGGTACCCTCTAAGAGGGGAGGAAGATCGGGCACCGTATGGTCTGGGGCCCCGGGTTCCTCCTCAGTGACAAGTGATGTTGAGAATTGCTGGTGCAGTGGTAACAAGAACAGATTGACTCCCTTTCTCCTTCCTCCCCCTCTCCCTTCCTTTCTTTTTTTGTTAGAGACAGAGTCTCATGTAGCACAGGCTGGCTCACTATAGGATACCCTGAACTTCTGATCTTCCTGCCTCTACCTCTGGTATGCTGGGATCCAAGTGCTGGGACTATGGGTATATCTGACTTATGTGGTGCTGTAGGTGGAATGGGGGACTATGGGTATATCTGACTTATGTGGTGCTGTAGGTGGAATGGGGGACTATGGGTATATCTGACTTATGTGGTGCTGTAGGTGGAATGGGGATTTATGCACACTTGGCCAGCACTCTACTAGCTGAGCTACAACCCTAGACTGACTCTACATGTCTCTGGTTTCCAATGCTGTGCTATATCCTCCAGGCTAACTAGCCCTCGGGTTTCTAGATGATTCTCCTGTCTCTGCCCCTAGGAATTGAGCTCGGGTTCCTAAGCTGTCGCAGTGCTTTCACCCAATGAGCCATTTCACTGGCCCCACGTAGACTGACTTCAAAAGAAGATTCACTTTGAATTAGGTGTACATATGTGTCTGTGTGTGGGTCCGTGAATGCAGGGCCTACAGAATTCAGAAGGGGTGTCACATAGCCTGGGACCAGAGTTACCAGTGTGCTTGGGAGCCATCCTGATGTGGGTGCTGGAAACTGAACCCGGGTCCCCTGGAAGCCATCTCTCCAGCCTGCCACACGGACTTTGAAGAGTTCTGTCTTTCACCTCTCCCCCAGCCTTGTGTGCTGGAGGACCTCCTCTCGCCCCCCTCCATGCTTGTTCCGGCTAGCTCAGGCCCCTCCCTCCCTCCCTCCCCCAGAGGCGGCACATCTAACTCACCTGGTAAAGAGGACGTCTGCTTCATATTTGAGGTGGAAGTGAAGGAGGGCCATGTTGTCATCACTGGTGCTGTCCTGTTCATGACTGTCACTATAAGGGGGGTGGGGATCAGAGAGGACCCTGGCACAGGGACTCTAGAAACTGACGGGAGGAAGTGCTGGCTTCTCAGGCTGCTGAGTTATGATTAGGCCGTCAAGGGAAGCCGAGGTGTCTCCTAGAGCGTGGGCCAGTAGGCAGGAATGGGTGCCAGCCCTCTCTGGTAGTTCCTGGTCACCCCCTGGCTGTGCCACCTTCTTGGTGCGCCTCCCCAGCTGCTGTGCTAAAGATGACGAGGGACTTGGGACCGGGAGAGAGATGAGCCTTGAGGAGAGCCACCTACTCTGCCCTGGGAAGAACAGTGGGGTTTACTTCGGGGAGCTCACAGATCCCTGATGGCACAGGGCACAGCTCCCTCAGGACAATGGGTGACTATGCCAGAAGAACCTAAAGGGTGCTGCTCAGAGGCCCCTGGAGGGAGCATGGTCCAAGGTACTTCCACCTAACAGTGAGTGCTCAAATACCAGGGAAGGAACCCACAGAGGTTAAACCCCAGGATTTCGGCTTGTACACGAGATAAGTTCTACTCTCCAGTTCTTCTGGGGCTAGAAAAGGGGTCCTCAGAAATACACTGACATCTATTCCCTTCTTGTCCATTCCTGGTTCACAAATGCCCAGGAACATTGCTGTGTAAGTGTGCTCACTCTTGGTGAGAAGAGGCGCCAACATACGAAAACACTTCACAAACTCTGTCGGGTGTTGGTGAGGAGTCTGTGGACACATGGGCTTTGGTTAAGCATAGCCAGTGGGCAGCATAGGCTGGGGAGGGATGTCCCCAGCCTGCCTGTGATGGGGCAAAGCCACTGATGTTTGCTTTGCCTCAAGGTCTGTCTTTCTTTCTTCCTTCTTTCCTTCCTTTATGTTTTTATTTTTATATTTATTTATTTATTTATTTTGGTTTTTTTCAAGACAGGGTTTCTCTGTGTAGTTTTGGTGCCTGTCCTGGATCTCGCTCTGTAGACCAGGCTGGCCTCGAACTCACAGAGATCTACCTGGCTCTGTCTCCCGAGTGCTGGGATTAAAGATGTGCACCACCACCGCCTGGCTCAAGGTTTTACTTAGCTGAGGATTTTGGCTGCTCGAGGCTTCCAACCACCTAGAAGCCAGCCTGTCCTCACTTCTTTCCTCCCTCCTCACAGAGGTGACTCATGAGAAAGGAATCAGTTTCCCTGGTGGGTGAATCAGGTTCACCCACCAACTTGGAACAAGCCACTTCCAGGAAACCTGAGGGACAGACAGACAGACCCACATAGAGGAAGAAAAGTTCTCTTAAAAATGGAGAAATGCCCAAGGAGAGTGTGATGGTTTGTACTGAAAGTCAATCAGTCAGGGTGGAGAATCACCTCTGGTCCTGGCTGTGAAGGGTTGTCTAGATTGGCTTAACTGAGGTGGGACACCCACCCTGAATGTGGGCAGCACCATCCCCTGGGCTGGGCTTTCTGACTGAATCAAAAGGAGAATTCGATCTGAGTCCAGGATTCACCTCTCTCTGCTTCCCGGATGCAGATGCACAGAGCACCGGCTGCCTCAAGCCCCAGCCGGGATGCCTTCCCCACCATGATGGACTGTGTCTTCAAACTGGGAACCCAGACAAACCCCTCTTCCCTGTAATTGCTGTGTCATGTTTTGTTACAGTGATGGGAAAAGTAACTTAAACTGAGAGAGGGAAGCACTGAAACCAAGAGAGGGACCACAGGGGCACGAGGCGAGGGGTGGGGCTAAGTGTCCAGCTCCCAGTTGTGCTGTTTACACTCTGTGTTGTTGGAAGTCCACGCAACCTCTGCTGACTATGGAGGACTGCTGTGTGGACTGACTGATGGACCCGAGGGGGTTCTAACTGACTGCTGCCTAAATCTCTCTACAGGTTAAGGAACAGCCAGTGCGTCACTTGTGGTGAGCTGCAGGATAGTAGGGGGGTACCCCCCCCCCCCCCCGCCCCCGGGCTCAGCTTGGGTCAGGGAACAGGTTTGACAGTGGGATGCTGTGGGCACAGTGAGGTAGGGCAGCTGACCTGCCGGCACCCAGCCGGATCTGAAGATGGTGCAGGAACACGGACTTGCTGAACTCGAAGTCCAGACGGAAAGCCACCTGTGGAGAAGCGGGCCTGAGTGGAGGGCACTGGAGGTGTGCTGGCTCTGGCCTGCCTCTGACTACCTCAGAACCCTGCAGAGAATGGCTGGAGCGGGGATGGGGCTGCAGAATAAGTGAACTGGGGCCACCACAGGTGCTAAGACAGCAGCTCCCCCATAGAGGTGTCCCTCCCCCCACTTTTTTTTGGGGGGGCAGAGGGTTATGTAGCCCAGGCTGGCCTCAAACCTGCTGAGTAACCAAAGATAGACGTTAACCCCTAATCGTCTGTCTCCACCTCACGAGTGTTGGGGTTACAGGCATGCCCCAGGGCTTTGGCATGCTAGGCCAGCACTCTCCCAACTGAGCCCCAGCCCCAGCAAGGAACTCTACTTAGAACTCCCCACAAGCCTCCCCCTGCTCCCTGGGCCTCTGTGTGTTCCCCCGCTCTAGGTCCCAGTCCTGCCCCTCCCTCCGGCCCCCGGTCCCCACCTTGGCCTTGGCCCTGAAGAACGGGTAGCTGACGTTGCAGACTTTCTTGTGCGGCCGCCTCTCCTCGTTCACACACTCGATGCTGTTGTCTGACTCATCCTGGGACGGGCAAGGCAGCGAGAACCAGTCAGGGCCAGTCCTGGGGCTCACTGCATGCCCTCTGCAGCCAGCCCCTCACCCCACCCCAGAGATCACCCAGCCACTGGCCACCCACACCTGGAATGCTACTGACTGCCTGAACCACGGAGGGCCTGAGGCTGAGGCCAGGTGTAGGTGGTTCAGAAGGCACGAGGTGACACAGGGAGGGTCTCACTGAATGTTCAGGTGTATGCCGCGTGTCCCCTGTGTCTGGGGAACGCGCTAGCTTCACTCGGGCTGTGGACAGTGGCTGGGCTAGGATTCTAGGATTGGCACTTAGTCCAAAAGGTTGGAAGCCACTCCCCAGGCTCCGACCTCTCTGCCTCCTCAGGCTCTGAGGCTCTCTGAGTGGCCATGCAGCTTTTTTTTTTTTTTTTTTTTTTAATGGAAGAGAGGTCCTGGAGCCACACAATTATATTGCCTGGACTCCAGCGACTTTGTGTGGACAGCACTATTCCATATCTGGGGTCCTGGGCTGGATAACGGAGGAAACAAGCTGAACACTAACATTCATTTCCCTGCTTCCTTGTGGACACAGTAAAATCAGCTGCCCCACCATCCTGCCATGATGGACTGTTTTCCCCCGACCATGCTACCACGTCCTCCCAAGGAGTCTGTGTTGAACGTGCATTGAGTGTCAACATGAAGCAGGGGGTTGTGAGGGAGCAGGACACAAGTAGAGGTAATCCCAGGAAGGCCCACAGTAAACAGAGGACCCAGGTGGGAATGGACAGGGCATCCTGGGAGGCAGTGGTGACTTGCGCAGGTGTGTGTGTGTGTGTGTGTGTGTGTGTGTGTGTGTGTGTGTGTGACATCAGGGTATCAGGGTAAGAGAAAAAGCAGGTGGAGACCTTGAATGTGACAATTAGAGATTTGTCATGAAGGAGAGAGGAATAATGGGGGTCTGATCTTTGTGGGTATGTACACATTGGTGGCACATGCATGTGTGCGTGTGTGTGTGTGTGTGTGTGTGTGTGTGTGTGTGTGTGTGTGTGTGTGTGTGCTCCCAAGTAGGGGGCCAGGGTGGCATCCTCAGGTGTTCCTCCCACAGTCTGAAAAGATGCAGGTGTGTGTATGTATGTGTGTGTGTGTGTGTGTGTGTGTGCTCCCAAGTAGGGCCAGGGTGGCATCCTCAGGTGTTCCTCCCACAGTCTGAAAAGATGCAGGTGTGTGTGTGTGTGTATGTGTGCTCCCAAGCAGGGCCAGGGTGGCATCCTCAGGTGTTCCTCCCACAGTCTGAAAAGATGCAGACTCCCTGGTTACCACAGTTCCCAGCTCTGGATGCATGCTGAAGCCCAGAGGGAGCTCTCAGAGCTACCTACATACAGACCACTACTGAGGACCCCCAGAGGAGGGACAGGACCCAGCTCTGTCAATACCACCTTTACTCCTCGGCCCTTGGCCTTGGCCGGCTGGCCAAGCAGCCGGGGTCCTACCTTCTGGATCAGGCTGGCAAACTGCAGGTTTTCTGACTGTGAGATGTTGAGGACAGTGCTGTAGGCATTCTCCCCTCTGTTCTCCAGAGTGGCCTCCACTGCCACCCGGCGACGCGTGCTCTCTATGATGAAGACGGTGGTGTCGAAGGACAGCGTGTAGGTGGAGCAGTCCTGTGCACTCTTCCTCAGCACTCGCTGGCAGTACTCCCTGTGGGAAGAGGCCGCCGGCTATCAGGCAGGCAAGATGGAGGATGAGGGCTGGAGCTGAACCTCAGGACTGGCACGGAGATAGGGGAATGGGGCACCTGGCCAGCCTCTGCCCATGGGAACAGCCACGGAGAGAAGGAGGCGGATGGCGGGCCTGCAGAGAGCTGATGCTTGCAGCCTACGACCTGCACCAAAGCCCCCTGCCCTCCAGTCACAGGCTGTACCTGCCTCAGCTCTCTCATTTGATGGCACTAGTCACACATGATCATCTCACTTCCCTTTTGGTTTTGGCTACCAGGAAGCTCAGTGCTAAATCTTGATTACTTACCTAGACAGGTAGCATATTCCTTTATCCTTCTATCCTGTTTGGATGTGCATACCCTGACATTTACATTTTTATCTCATTACATGAAAGTTAAACAAAAATTACTGTAAGTTTTGTTTTGAAAGTTAAAAATGAGCTTATAAGCTGGGCGGTGGTGGCTCATACCTTTGATCTCAGCACTCGGGAGGCAGAGCCAGGTGGATCTCTGTGAATTTGAGGCCAGCTTGGTCTACAGAGCAAGTTCCCTATTTTACCCGTGTGCAAGTCTGTTTCCCCCAGGGGATTGTGGGTACTGTGTTTGGCCATGCCACGTGGAGGGCAGAGGACAATTTGAGAGTTGGTTCTCTTCTTTTACCATGTAGGTCCAGGGGTCAAACTCAGACCACCAGAGGCAAGCGCATTTACCCATGAGCCATCTCGCCAGCACCCCCTTAGAATCTTTCCCTTAGAGGGACTAGAAAGCCCTGGTGGTCGGTCAGCTGGGGAACTCCATACCTTACCAGGGTCAGGGGTTAGAGGACAAGACCAGAACTCGGGTTCATCTGTCTCCGCTTTCTCTATCTTGTGTCATTGTTCTTTGCTTGTTTGTTTTTAAATTTACTTAATACATGTGCACATGTATTTCTCCTGCATGTATATCTGCATACCGTGTGTAAGCCTGATGCCCATGGAGGCCAGAAGATGGCATCATAGGCCTTGGAACTGGAGTCACAGATGTTTGAACTGGGTCCTCTGAAAGACCCAGTTCTTAACCACTGAGCCATCTGTCCAGTCCTGTTTGTTTGTTTGTTTTTGACAAGGTCTCTTCTCATTCTGGCTGGCCTGGAACTCACAGGTACCTGCTTGTCTCTGCCTCTCCAGTAGTGGGGTTAAAGGTGTGAGCTCTCCTCTCCACTTGCTGAGCGGGTCTCAGGTAGCCCAGAGTGAACCTGAGATCACTAGGTAGCCAAGAATGCCTTGGATTTCTGACCACTCCCCCAAGTGCTGTCCCTAGGCACGGGCCGTCACGTGTACTTGATGCTCTGCTCGGGCTTGAACCCAGGGCTTTGTGCATGCTAAGCAAGCACTCTTCTCCACTGTGCTCCAGCCCTAGCGCCCTGGCTTCACTTCCTGTCTGTTTAGCAGCTTGGGCTCCAGTGGAGGAGGTTCCATCCTCGAAGAAGCTGGAGAGGTTAGCGTAGACTAGCGATGCTCATTTCAACAGAGCAGCTGAGGCCCGCAGAGAGGGAGGGGACTTGCTCTATCTATCTAAAAGCAGTTGCACTGGGACAATCCAGCCCTGAGGAGCTCCAGGCCACCAGCAGAGAGGGGTCAAGGCGTGTGAGGCAGGGAGCCACTCACATGGCGGTGGGCAGGTCACTCCGAGCATCCAGGACAAGGTCGGGGACACAGTGCTCATCCTCATTACAGCCGTTCCAGAAGGGCACCTGCAGAGAGAGCCATGCGGGTGACTGGAGAGGGAACCGTGGCCTCCAACCCTGGAATCTAGAGCCCCAGCCTTTGTCTCCCCACACCAGACGGGGCTCTGCCTGCCTTGCCATCCCCCCAACACACCTCCTTGCTGACTCCTTCACCCCTGCATAGACCCTCCCTGCTCTAAGAGCGAGCACTCAGCCAGGCTGGCAGCACAGGCTCCCTCTCCCAGCAGCACAGTTAGTTCCAGTCAACAGAAACTGCCCATCTGTTGTGGGTAAGGCGCTGGAGAGGTAGGCTGAGAACCACACGGCATCTGCTCTTGCGTGGTGGGGATGACGGACGTGAACTGGCAGCTGTAGTGTGCAATGTGCAAAAAAGGGCAGAAACATGAGGACCAGAAGCGGCAGAGGGAGCACTGGCTCTCTGGGCCTGTCTCCGTTCAGGGAAATTTTCAAGGTGGTGACAAGGGGTCAGAGTTCCGAAGCGCAGCCAGGAAAGCTGGATGCACCAGGGGGCTGGGAAGTACAGAGGTCCTGAGGCTGAATGCAGGGAATGACTCCACAGTTCAGCCCTGTGTAGAGAGAGGCCAGGCGGAGGGGAGGCAGAAATAAGCAGCCATCCGTTCCCACGAGGCTTTGGGTCACTCATCCCTTTGTACCTGAAGAGTCAGAGAGCACTCTGGCGAGGGAGGGCCCTGCTGGACAAGCATGCTAAGGGAGGTAGGTGGATGGACTGGGAGGGGCCAGGCTGGAGGCAGAGAGACCTGGGGGACTGGCTGTGACACTCAGGAGGGATGAGGATGGCATAGGCTTGCCTAAGGTCTCAGAGGTGGGGTTACTAGGACCTAGAAGCTCTTGGGGCTGAGGGAGGGCCCCGGAGTGTTACCCGATTCTTTTTCACATTCTGCAAGGTAGACAGCACCATCCATTCAGAACCCTAAGATAGGGTTCAGGAGCTTGGCTTTGGGGGGGGGGTGCCCTGTGGCTCATCTGCAGCACAGCTCAGTAGAAGCTGGGTGCCGAATCCCAGCTCAGTGACAGTCACGGCCATCGTCAGGGATGCAGTCTTGACCGGGAAGGGGTCAGAGGTGGGGTGGGGTGGGGGACAGGAGATCTGGTCTCATTCTCAAAAGACAGACTGGGCCCTCGTTTTGGACACACTGTTAGAGGGACCCAGTCTATACGAAGACACTGTATACTCTTCACTAAGCCTGGGCTGGGGTCCTGGTGGTTCAAGTCTCCAGCCAGCCATTCAAGGGGCTGGCAGAAGACAGCCAGTCCTCAGAAGTTCCAGCCAGGTGGTGGAGAGGGATGGCTACTGCACTCAGTGTTACAAACTGGCTGGACCCAGGGTCTTGTGTAGTCTAGGCTGGCCTGGAATTTGCTATGTAGCTGACAATGACCTTGAACTTCTGATCTTTCACCTCCTGAGTGCTGGGATTGCAGGCCTGTGCTGGAGAGGGAACCTAGGGCACTGAGCATGCTAAGCAAGCCCCCTGACAACTAAGCCACACTCCCCAGCCCCCAGCTCCCCATGAACCGAGTGTGGAGGTGTACACCTGTAACTCTAGAACTCAGGTGGTGCCGACACGACACACTCACGACTCTGGCTCTACCTACCCTTCACCTTGACCCTACTGTATCTCCCTCCCTCCCTGGAGACACAGCCAGCTTTCCTGCCTTTAAAGCAGGTCCTCCCCAGCTCTGAACTCTGAGTCCTGACTCCTCTAAAGTCAAGCCCAAAGCTGCCTCCTGCAGGAAGTTCCCTGTCCACTATCTGGGGTGGCTCAGGTCCTCCATCTCGACCTGGGATCAGGATCCTGGGGGCATCAGGGTCCTGGCCTGGGTGACTGCACACGACTCTGCCTCACGGGCTTCACGAGTGAGCTCTGTGCACTCATTCATTCTCTTGAAAGCAGGCTTTGTAATTATGGTGTTAGGAAAGTCAGTGACTGGAAACAGCTTCCCCTACCAGTGACTCACTCGGGAAAGAGGGACAAGGAGAGCAGACAGGCTTGGTGGGAGGCTGGGAGGGGCTGTGGGAGTGTGGGCAGGACAGAGGGACACTCTGCCTCTGACCCGACAGTCCTATCCCAGTGCTGGAGAAATAATCCTAGCAAGCACTTCGAGGCTGCGGGCTGGACTTCGCTTGAGTGCCTGGACTTCAGAAGCTCCAGGTTTCTGAGTGCTGAGATGTGATTATCTTCTTCCTAACTCTTAGGGCCCAATGTCGCCTTCTGTAAATCCTGCCTGCTCTCCTAGTCCACTTAGACAGAAATGAGGAGACCTTCTTGGGTGGACTTTCCAGGGAGCAAGCACCCCAAGTTATTAACAGGGGATCCAGGTGCTCCTAGAGCTGGAGGCTAGAGGGTGCTGAGGGGCGGGGTCTCTGCCACTGGCAAAGAGGAAGCTTTCCTTTGAGATATTTAGTAGCAGGTAGGGAGAGTCCATCACTGTTAGTCACTCAACAAACACAGAAGCTAGCTCACAGTGGCCGAGTCCTCTTCTGCAAATGAGGGAGCGAGAGCCAGAGATCACAGGTCTCTTCTGGGGCTCTGAATTTCCCCAGGAGCCTCAGAGCTTCCCTGTGCAGAGGACATGGGAACCCCGCAAAGGAGGCGCGGCCTGCCTTTACTAGCTGTGGTTCTCTGAGGACAGGAGACAGGAGGGTGAGGGAAGGACCCCTCTGTACTCATCACACTACGGGTGTGGAGGCGGGTGTGTTTGGCGGAGGCGCGGACGCACCGACACTCTGAGCGTGGTGGGCCAGCCATGATCTAGCATGGGGCCGCGGTCGGGGTCCTCTAGGGAGTACTCCACAGAGAAGGCCACTGGCTTCACGTAGTCGGCCGTGTCCTGTGGGGAGAGGAGGGCAGAGTTCAGAGAGGGGAGCGTACCACTTCCTGGACCACAGCTCCAGACACAGAACTTCCACCCCTCCAGGCTGGGAGGAACGCAGCCTGTGGCCCTCAGGGTAAGCCACTTGGTGGACAGTGGTTCCTGTCAAGGTCTGCAGATGGAAAGTGCGTGCCAGGTAGGAAAGCGTATGCCACTTCAGTGTTTTGAAGTTTCACCACACTCCTGTCCACCCTTCAAAGACCCAACTCTCCATGGCTCAAATACGTTGGTCCTTGAGGAAGCCTGGCAGGCACCTTCCTCCCCGCTCCAGATCTGTTCCTGTGGCTTCTCCCATGGCACTGAAGCCAGATTTTGCTTCACTCTATAGCCCAGGCTGGCCCCAAACACAATCTTCCTGCCTCAGGCTCCCGAGAACTGGCATCACAGGCATGTACTACCATGCCCAGCTAAAAATACACCTGTGTGCTGACTTTCTTCCCTAGCAAGGAATAGTCTAAAAACTTCTTAGCATGGCCCAACCATTATGATATGGCCTTATAATGCTGAATGAATGAATGAATGAATGAATGAATGAATGAACGAACGAACATGAGCGAACATGTGAACAAGGCAAGGAGATTCGGTTTGTCCTGACTATGGATGACAAATGACAGGTGCACTCCAAGATGTCTAAAAGCACCTGTGCCCTGGAGCTGTGGTCAGCCCACTTGGTATTTCTGTATGGAGGGTTTCTCATTCGGTGATGGGCACCAGGCTGCCACCTCTCTTGGGATGTCACTGGCCCAGGTGCCCATGCCTCTGCCTGCCTTACCCGGTCTTCATCTCCAGCCTACCCTGTTGTTCTGACTTTCTAGCCCTGGGTGGTAGTCCACTCTTTCCCTCATCTCCGCAGATGACCTCACCTCCCTGATTTCATCCCTTCTAGATGTGACCGTCGGGAAGGCAAGGATTTGTGGTACAGTGGGCAGTATAGCCATGAGGGCTTTTATCTGGGTCCTGAGGAGGGGTACTGGCCAAGGCTGGCCACACTGCTCTCCGGCTGTCCACTGAGGGCACGGACCTGGCCTAGCGCCAAGGGGGCTCTCACTTCCTACAGCTGTTCCTCCACCCTGTACCCTTCTTGTAGGGCTTAGGGTCTGCTCACAGGCTGCTGGGCTCACCAGGACGTGGAAGTTGATCCTTTGGCAGTGTTCCTGGCCAGAGGAGAGTAAGACAGCCCTGTTGGTGAACTGGTCTCCACCCTCGTCCAGATGTGCCCGTGGCATGTACCGCCTCTCGTCCATGGTGGCATTGTACCTGATGCCTGGGAGAGAGGAGGACAAGACCAAGCCAGGGCTTCATCCCCATCCCAGACTGTTCACCGTTTAACCTCTGGGCTGGCCTCATCCCTCACAGGCAGCTGGAAGCTACAAGCTTCCATATTGGGAGCAAGAGGTATGGTATGGAGGAAGGAGCTGAAGAGGAGGAGGAAAAGTATAAGACCAGTGGGAGGGAGGGAGGGAGGGAGGGAGGGAGGGAGGGAGGGAGGGAGGGGGAGGGGGAGGGGGAAAGGGGTAGGGAGGGAGGGAGGGAGGGAGGGAGGGAAGTGAGCCTGGCAAAGAGGAAAGGGATGGGGCAAGGCTGATGTTGCTCAGGACTGCTGACCAGTGTCCTCAGCCCTCCCTCCAACACCCTGCCTCACACCACCGGCCTGGGCCTTTAGGAGCGTCTCCCAGGGGCTGCTCATGCTAGGGGTGCTCCTCAGACCCATGTCTGTGTTCTGTGGCCTGAGGCCCACAGCCTCTCTCCTTTTAGCCCACAGAAATCTGGCAGTCAGGAAGGGCACAGTGTCTCCTGTCCCCCAAGCAGCCCTCTGATGGCTGTAGTCCTGAATCTCCGTCATAGATGGAACTTCCGAGAAGAGTGCCCGGCCACCAGACCGGGATGTGTCCTCACCCTCCCCCCTTTTTCTTCTTCATCTGGTTTTGTGCCTCATCACTGGAAGGGATGCTACCCGTGGTCTCTATCGCACCTGTCACTTCCAGGGCTGTGTGGTCCAAGAAGCAGGGACCTAAATCTAACCTGAGGTAAAAGGAGAGGACCCTTCCCAGGTCCATGCTCCTGTTGGTCCCCAGCTCCCCACTGCTGGCTCCAGGTTGGCTCCCCAAGTCTACCTGACTGACTCCCGGCCTCCTCTCTGTAGTCTACTGCCTGCCTTTTGTATCCCATTCAAAACATGCCCAAGCAATGTTCTTCTGTCCCTGTTCATCAGCTCTGCCCACTACCACTCCTGCTCTGCCAGGAATCCCTTGAAAGGAGAGCATCAGAGGAGAATCCAGCGGGCACTGAAGGTGCCCCAGGGTGGTGGCCTGGCACTTAGAACCCATTTCAGGAAAGCCCCAGTCTGTGAACCAGAACAATCACAAAGCCCACAGAGAGACTGGAGTGGCTGGTGGCCCAAGGAGGCTGGTTTACCGACGGTCGCTGTTTGGAAGTGGGGTGCCAGGAAGATGGGCACGAAGCAGAGGAAAGCAGCCAGACAGGTGGCATCCCTGCCATTGCGCTTGCAGTCCTTGTGGAAGATGTTGATCTTGGACGGCTCGAAGTGGAGGCTGGCGTTGATCTGAACCACCGGGCGGGCCCTGGAGAAGACAGGCAGGTGAGCTCGGAAGGGCTGGAGTTCTCACTGCCTCGCTGGGACCCAGGGACAGAGGTACAGACTCAGATGGGAGTGGAGTCTGTAAGACCTCCCTAGAGGACATGGTGTGGTGGGTGGGGCAGAGAGACCTCAGGAAGCTACAGGATGGATTGGCCAAAGAGAGAGGGTGGATTTCCCTTCATCCTTCATGTCTGGTCCAGCATGTATTGGAAAACACTGGAGAGAGAGGGGCTGGGGAGACGGCTCAGGGGTTAAGAGTACTGGCTGCATTTCCAGAGGACCCGTGTTTGATTCCCAGCCCCCACACGTGTGTCAGCCCACAACCATGTGTAATTACGGTTCCGGGGGTCTGACACCTGCTTCTGGCCTGCATGGACACCAGTGTACGCATGCTGCACAGCCATACATACAGACCAAACACTTATGAAACATAAATTAAAAAGAAGAAAGGAAGTACTGTGAGCTGGACCGGCCCAAGGCTTTCTCAGAGGCTCTTACCAAAGGACAGAAGGAACCAGCTCTGTGTCCTGGCCCAGGAACAGACTTGACAAGGCCAGTCTGGGGCTGAGGCCAGAGCGTTGAAGGAGTTTCCGGTACTGGGAATTTGGCTTTCCCCCGGAAGAGGCTGTGTGCTCTAATGCTCTTGAGGTACCGCGGGCTCCTTTTGTGCAACATTGCTTGACTAGCTTCCCACACAGACTTCATCCCATTATGTGATAATTTCTGCTGACTTCGCCCCCCCCCACCCCCCCGGAAAATAGGGTAGAAAACACTATGCTTCTAAATAAGCTTGCTCGGCATAAGCCACAGCTTGTGAAAGACCTCCCGATCCCAAACGTATCGGTCCCTTCATCTTCTGATCCCCTGGTCCTCTCTCTCAGCACTGAAGAGCAATCTGTTGGTCCAGATCAGGAAGGAACAGTGGAGCAAAGCAAAGAAAAAAGGAAAAGAAACCCCACATCTGGTGCAGAGCATGGAGCTCAGCTGGCAGTGCACTTGCCCAGCATGCGTGGAGCTTGGGGTTAGACTCCCAGGGTCATGTAGGCCAGGTGTGATGATGAGATGGAGTCAGGAGACTCAGGAGCTCGAAGCCACCCTCGACTTCACAGTGAGTTTACAAAGCAACCAACAAACGAGGAATCCCATGCCAAGGCTGCACCCCAGGTCGCACGAACTGAGTGAGACACGAGTGTGTTTTAAAGCTGTCTCTCAAGTTTAATCTGCACACAGCACTACCTCCTACAGATACCTTGTTACAGCACAGGTCCAATGCTGTCAGTTGGCATGGACTCCGCAAATCTAATGGGCTCTGGAGTGAGGTTGAGTGCATGGTGCATGGAGCACACTGAGAGGGAAAGACTGGAAGTACAGCCAGACGCGGAGAGTGTCAGCGTTTAGAGGATGGAAAGCTGACTGACTTCTTTTTCCTTCAGATTTTAAGTTAGTGCGGAAAACCCTAAATAATGAAATTGATCTTATCAGTGTATATTTAAAAAGCTCCAATCAGCCTGGCATGGTGGTATAATGCCTTTAACCTCAGCAGAGACAGATAAATAGGTGAATCTCTGTGAGCTCGAGGCCAGCCTGGTCTATATATTGAGTTCCAGGCTAACCACAGCTACATTCTAAAAGCAGTAGTACACAAGAAAATGCAAGGGCTTTTCTAAAACAGTGATGTGGAAACACACACACACACACACACAGGAAATGAAGTCAGAGGGGTTGGAAGAAAGAAACCCCTGCATTCCACATCCATTCTGTGTTGGAGGAGGAAAATGCCTTCTAGAGGAGGAGGCTCAGTGCTCCCTCTAAGTAGCTTGGGAGGCAGCCGTGAGAGAGATGCTGTAGGGGCCAGAGTGTAGGAAAAGTTCTGGGGGGTTGGGGAGGGACAGAATTTGGACCTGAAAGTGGTCAGAAGTCCTCGAACTCTATTGAGAACAGAGATTAGGACTCCGAGATCACACGGGATGGGAGAGGTTCAGGATTAATTTGGACGACAGTGGTTAAAGTCAAGAGGCAAGGTCCCTGAAGCAGATTTTTGAAAGTCTCTACTCAAGCAACCCTCAGGGAAGCCCTCTAGTTGTAGAAAGGAGAGGAACGAACCACAAAACCACAGCATTGCCCAGGGCGCCCACTGCTAGGTCCACAAGCCCATCCTCATTGAGGTCCAGTTGTCCGTGGATGCTGCAGCCGAAATGCTGCAGCCCGGGAGCCAGCTCTGAGGCTGCGATTCTCTGCAGGGAGAGGAGAGAAAGGCTGTGTGTGCTGTGAGCCCAGGTTAGCTCTAGAGGGGACAG
This sequence comes from Peromyscus maniculatus bairdii, assembly GCF_049852395.1. Lineage (NCBI taxonomy): Eukaryota > Metazoa > Chordata > Mammalia > Rodentia > Cricetidae > Peromyscus > Peromyscus maniculatus. The sequence continues at coordinate 60,073,797 of NC_134858.1, read as the reverse complement.
ACACAGTTCTGAGCTCTGAGAACCTGACGGTTGTCTCATGAGAGAAACCCCCACCTTTAAAGTCACTGCTTTGGATGAAAATATTATGTCTCAGAATATTCCCCAGCAAGGTTTGGTGGCTCACACTTACAATCCCAGTGCTTGAGAAGTGGAAGTAGGATCATGAATTCAAGATGAACACAGGCTACACAGCAAGACCTTGGCTTGAAAATCCAAGGGCTGAAGGTGTAACAGAGTGGTTAAGTGCTTAGCTGGAAGGTGCGAGGCCATAAGTTTGATCCTCAGCACCACAAAAAAGAAAGTATTTGGTGAATGTCAATGTATATCACCTGGCAGATTACAAATCCACTGGAGTTTCTACCTTGGTGTATTTATTTGACAGTCTTACTAGTAAAATGTGTAGGCAAATTCTCTAGACTGGATACAACTATTTGGATCATCAGTTCACAACTGTAGTTACTTGCACTGGGCTCTGTCAGCAGTCAGGGAAGGCAGAGGGGCTCCCGGGGCCCCACCATTTACTGCTGAACCATGATCTATTGATAGATTCTGGGAGAGGGACTCGTTGTCTTTTGTTGTGTACCTACTGGTGAGCCATGGTGAGCCACCAGGCTCCAGCACACAGCTCCCATGTCACAGAGATGGCCCTGGTAAATCTTAGCTGGGGTTCCCAAAACAAAAGGAATAGATATGTATGAGTGAGAGGAGTGTGTGTGTGTGTGTGTGTGTGTGTGTGTGTGTGTGTGTCTCGGGGGGGGGGGGTGGACAGAGGTTGTAGGGAGGTAAGAATGGTTAATATGCATGGTGCACATATGTGAAATTATAAATAAAATGGATGGACCAGATGTAGTAGCACACACCTTTAACACCAGCTTGGGAGGCAGAGGTAAGTGGATCTCTGTGAGTTTGAGGCCAGCCAGGGCCACATAGGTCAACCCTTTTTCTAAAACATAAAAAAAAAAGAAAAGAAAAAGAAAGAAAGAAAGAAAAATAAAATTGGGGTTGGAGAGATGGCCTAGTGGTTAAGAGTACTTGTTGCTCTTACAAAGGACCCAGGTTCGATTCCCAGCACCCATATGTTACCTCACAGCCATCCCCTATATGTCAATTCACAGTCATTTGTAACTCCAGTCCCAGGGAATCAGACATCCTCTTCTGACCTCCATGGGCACCAGGCATGCATGTGGTGCACATACATACATGTGGGCATCATTCACACACAAAATAAATAAATATTTTTAAAAAGCCCTGGCTACCCTTGCAGAGGACCTGGAATTTGTTCCTAGCACCCAAATGCCAGCTCATGATGGTCTGTAACTCTAGTTCCAGGGGATCCAATGCTCTCTTATGGCCTCCTTGGGCACTGCAAACACATACATGTAGGCAAAACATCCATACACATAAAATAAAAAGCCAATTCTTTTAAAAAAGAGAAAGAGTATGGGCAAAATTATGATGGCTTCGAGGCTGAGCCAAGTCAGATTTGAGCTGGGGTGGGTCTGTTTGTAGCAAAAATGGAGCCCAGGTGGAAGTGTCCCAGTCACAGGGGTTCCTGTTGGGGTAGCGATGTTTGGTGCCTGGGATTTTAGTTGGACTGATGTCAAGGATAAAGGTGTGTATGGGGATAGGTTGGGGAACACCCTGAACATCAGTGTACCCATGTCAATCTTTTCACTTGAGGCAGGCACAGCTAGGACAGACAGGACCCTTCCTGCAGGAGGGCATGCATGGAAACTCAGCCCCAGGAGTACATGGGCGCCGCCCGCATCCCCCACTTTCTGCTCTACCCAGTCTCCGCAGAGCCCCACCTGTATGGGCTTCTTCAGGATGCTGCTTTGGAAGCCATGGAAGATGTAGATGGCCCCTCTGTGGCTGTCCTCTAGAGGGGCACCCACCACCACATCATTGTAGGAATCTTGGTTGAGGTCTTGAACAGAGGCGATGCATGACCCAAACCGGGCGTTCTGGTAGCTGTGGGAATCCTTCAGAGTGCCGTTATAAACAAACCGGTTCTGCAAAACCCAGGCGGAGGAGAGGCTCAGGGAACTGGGCACAGGCTCGGATCCTGACTCCCTCTGCCTGTGCCAAGCGGCTTCTCTTCACTCCATTCCCCACACCCTTCCCGATGACAGGAGCCCAGAGAGTGGAGCCCAGGGCAGAGAGGCTCCTGTCCTTCCCGGCTGGGTCCTGCAGGTGGTACCGGCCCTCCTGGGAACCCGGGTTCCCTCGAGGTGGACCAAGTCAGAGTAGGACTCCGATGCCCTACAGAACTGCCTGGTCCCTTCTGGCCACAGTACCTGTCTCAGGTTGTAGACATACACCTTGCCTCGCTCTCGGCCCTCGCTGAAGTACATGGGGGCTCCCACCAGCAGAACATCGGTCACTCTGTCGTCATCGATGTCCACTGAGGTGATCTCACTCCCAAAGTAGGAGCCTATCTGCGGCACATGGATGGGAGAAGGATCGAGCTGGGTCCCCAGGTCTCACACTGACAGCCCTGGCCAGGAACCTGGGTTGTCTTTTGACCTGGAATGTTTGGGGTCCTGGTGAGCCCTCCCTTCTCATGCCCACCTTCCCCTTCTCTCCTCTGGGCAGACTTACCTGCTTTCAGGGTACCCTTGTCTCTTTCCCTGTCTCAGTTGGCAGCTCCTTCCTACCCTCCTATATTTCTATTACTTAACTTTAATTATGGTTACGTATTCTTCTGAGCAGTGACATATTATAATGACAAAAACAGAACTATTATAATGGCAAAAAGGGAAACTACAAAAAAATTACGAAGACAAAAATGAGTTACCCATAGTGTCAACATTCAGACACAGCCAGCATGAGTGTTCTACTGTGTTCTCCTCTCCTCTGCTCTGCAGTCTTTACATGGCCAGTCCTTATATATAAAGGTGTTCTGATTGTTACAACGAGACTGCTCTTCATCTGTCCTGATTATTAGATATAACAATATTCCCAGAGCCTTTCTCCATGACATATTTTTCCTCGTTAAGGTCCCATTTAAAAAATTATTCTTTGAGAATTTTCAGACATGTATGTAACAAAACATAATCCTATCTGCTCTCCAGTTCTCCCCTCCAACTCCCCCCAGATCCCCCTCCATCATCTCCCCTCAACATCATCTCTTCTTTCTTTAAAAAGCAACCCACTAAGCCGGGAGGTGGTGGTGCACGCCTTTAATCCCAGCACTCGGGAGGCAGAGGCAGGTGGATCTCTGTGAGTTCGAGGCCAGCCTTGTCTACAAAGTGAGATCCAGGACAGCCAGGGCTGTTACAACCTACTAAATCCACTTAGCATTGCCCATGTGTGTACTAGTGGCCACACCCCTAAAGAATGGACTCTCCTTCATTCAGCAGCTATCAATGGCTAATAACTCATCAGTTAGGGGTGGGGCCTCATGAGCTCCTCCCCTACCTGTTCTGGAATTGGTGTGTGTGTGTGTGTGTGTGTGAGCTTGATCTTGTGCAGGTAACCTTAGAGGCTGTGAGTTCATGGTTGCAATAGCCAACCGTGATGGATCGTTGTTTTGTAATGTGATTGCTGATGATTCGGAGTAAGCTATGCCCCCTGATGGGTTTAATCAAGTCACAATAGTTAGTTCATTTCCAATGTCGTGGAGCACACTGGCACTCCCATTGCCAATGGTGACTGATGCTTTCTCTTGCCCATCTGAGTGCTCACTCTCTTCGTCTCTGTCCTTCAGTGTAGCACTTTCCATGTGGGCGAGGGCATCCTCCTCCATTCATTAGAGACTGAGGAACCCCCTGGCTCTACTTCCACCTCTACCATATGCAGCCTGGTATTGGCCACAACACCTCATTTGTTCCCTGACTGCTCCTCCCCTGCGCTGGGCTCCCAACCCACCTTGTGGTGGCAGCCTGGCCTTTAACCCCTGGCTATATACAACCTGGTGTTTGGGATAAAGCTGAAATTCTTTAGCAAGTCACTATAGGATCTGCCTCCCTTCCCAGCCTCTGCTCTGCTGCCCTGGCTCCCAACATTGAGCCTCCCCCACCTGCCTCTTTCCTGCCATTCATCAGCTATCTCTCTTCCCTAAGGCTCACTTCCCTCTCTCTGTTTTCCCCTTTCTTACATCCCCCCTGCCCTGCAGACACGCAGGCTTCAGCTGATGCTTCACTTCCTAGTGGAAGGCGTCTCTGACCTCTCCACCCCACTGCCTGTGACAAGTGTGTGCCTTCTCCCCCTAGGGGTTGCTCCCTCCATGGGAGCCTCCTGAGGGTAGGCCCTTGTAGGCTTGGGGATCATGCCTGGCACACAGGATGGGCTCAGTAAATGCTTAGAAGAGGGACAGCATCCCGCCTGTGGTAGGGCCCTGTGTGAGACATTCTACAGCCTTGGGTTAGCTCACGGGTGCACCATACTGTGAGGAGGCAGTGTTAAACCCAAGGCTTGGTATGCTAGGCAAATGTCTTCCACTGAGCTTACATCTCAGCCTGGTTTGTTTGTTTGCTTGTTTTTTCATTTTACATGGGTTACTTGAAACCCAGAGAATTCGGTTTGCCTGGGCAGGGTCAGAAGCCTGACAATTGCTGGGCCTGGCTGCTCTGACACCAGAAGTCTAATGCTTCTTCTGCCACAACCTCCAGGCATAAAACCATGTAGCCCTGGCTGTCTTGGAGCTTGCTATGTAGACCAGACTGGCCTTGAACTCACGGAGATCTGTCTTCTTCTCCCTCCCAAGTGCTGGGACTAAAGGAGTGCACCATGGTGCTCAGCTCAGAAGCCTATTCTTAAGTCTCAAGACTTCAGCATGGGTTGGTGATGTGGCTTTGTTGGTAGAGTGCTTGCCTAGAATGATGAAGTCCTGGGGCTGAGCCACAGCACCACATAAACCAGATGTGGTGGTGCTTGCCTATAATCCTAACACAGGAGGCTGAGGCAGGAGGATTAGGAGTCCAAGGCAGTCCCTCAGCTATGTAGTGAGTTTAAGGCCATCCTGGCTACATTAGACCCTGTCTCAAAAACAAAACAAAAAACCTTTATGAGAATACAAACAGAAGAAAAAGGAAATAATGAGCCTGGGCCGGGGTAGGGAGGGGAGAGAGGTGTCTCCATAAAGTAATTATAAGGCAGACAGGAAAAGTCAACTGAATCTGTGGCTTCGGCTGTGTGGGTCACACTAATCTGGGATCTACATAATTTCGCTGCCTTCAGCACTATGGGTTCTTGTTTAGGTGTTGGAGGTGGAGCCCGTCAGGAAAGTCTTGAGTTATCAGCGTATTCCCGGCAGTTCCCAGGTCTAGCCTTTCTTCCTGAAGGATAAGCCCGGAGTGGACTGGATAGGGCTGAATCAGGGTGGATGGGGTGGAGTGGGATGGGGCAGAGTTTGCCAGTCTGAACAAGAGGGCATACCAGTGCCCCATTGGCCTGGGAGAAGGGTAGGAGAACCCTGACCCTCTGTAGCTAGGGCTCCAGTTGATAGGAGAGGAGTGTGTCCTGGTGACAGGTCAGGACAGGAGACACTGTAGGATGGGGCTATGCTCAGGCTTCAAGTCATTCGAGAAGGCCGGCCAGGGCCTGGGTGGGGCTTAGCTGGGGGCCAGGGTACCGAGGGATGCTGTCAGTCAGGAGATGCCAAGGCCTGGTCTGGGGGCTGTTGGGAGTTAGGAGGTGACGTAATGCAATAGCCTGGGTTCTTAATGTAGCCTGGTCAGGAACCTGCTGTAGGATCCGGAAGAAGCTGTGCTGCTTCCCAGGACCACGGCTTCCTTGGCTGCTGCAGTGATTCATTTTGCTCCCTACCACCAGTGCTCACTCTCCAGAGCCTTCTAATTGGTACCGGAACCATCTGACACAGCCTGACACACAGCCTGGCTGTCAGCTACATCCCAAGTGGGACAGTGGCACTAGCAGTGAGCTTTACTTCCAGGGAAAAGGAAGAAGCCGGTGTCCCTGTGGGTCTTGCTGTGGGGTGAAGGGATGGCACAAGGCAGCCCAAGGAGGGTGACTGTCCTTTCAGGATACCCCAGGGCCAGGAGAAGCCCAGGCCAGGTCGCTCTACCCTGACGCTGCCTGGAGCTGCTATTCCTGAGCCCACGAGGCAGGGACTGACCCGGCAGGCTAGCAGCAGAGCTCATCCAGCACTGTAGAGACAAGAGGTCCATAAGATGGAGGGAGGAAGTTGCCACAGGCTCCCTTCAGGAGCTGGCCTGGCATTGAGGTGCAGGTTCTGTGGCTGTTTAGGGTGGTAACTTTTTGCAGGCACCTTCAATCATAGAGAGAATTGGACCTGTGCCTTCTACACAGCGGGTGTGGGACCTTCTTGTTGCGAGGGAAAAGCCCCTTTACCCACTCTGCCCAGGTCAGACCCTAGCCCTTGCCCAGAGCCCCCCCCCCCCCCCCGCAGCCAGTCCCCCATTACCTGCTCGCCCCGAAGAGCCTGGTGGATGGTGAGGCTGCGATTGTTATGCATGGTGAACAGAATGACTTTGCCCGTATGGTTGAACCTGGGGGCTCCGGCCACATACACCCGCCCCTGCTTGGAGGACACGACCGATGTCACTGTGTACCCTGCCAAAGGAAGGAACAGACTGGTCTCTGGGGCTGGGTGCTCAGGACACATTGCCATGTTTTGGCATGGGGCATCACCAGGCCCGAGGAGGAATAGTGAGTTCTCTTTCCTTTGAGCTCGTGGGTTAATAAAAAGGGCCTGGAGATGTAGCTCAGTGGAGAGCATATGATTGGCCTATGCAAGGCCCAGTGCTTGATCCCCGGCCCACAAACCAAACAGAATTATTTAATAAAAGGGAGACAAGACTTGCACTTTGTCGTAGGGGAGGCAGGCCCGGTGGGATGCAGCTACAGTCTGGACCTGAAGCTTTAAGGACCCTGACAACTGACAGAGTCTAGAAGCTTCCACCGAAGCCTGCTTATGTTATAGGGGACTTCCCGTCATTTATTCTGTGTGTTTAGAAGCTGGCGTGGAGTGTGTGATGCAGCTAGGGAGAAGTTGGCCTTGTAGATAGGCCTGGAGTCACCTACAGGTACAGATGGGCCCCTCAGTCTGGGGCTCTCCTCACCCTCTGTCACCAGCCACCCTCCCACGGGCCTCACCTAGGTATGCGCCGTGGTTCTTCAGCTCCTCCGGGAACTCCTTAAGGTAGGACTCTCGGTGAGGGATCACCTTGCCTGCACTTGTCTCTTTCAGTACCGCCCCATTCCAGTCGTAGGCTCCCACGGCTCCCAGGAGGATCCCATCCTGGCACCAGGGAAGAACATAGCATCAGACCCTGTTTCTAGGGACCTCTTGCTTGAAAGCACCCAGGTCTTGCAATCTCTGAGGCACCACTAGTCACCTGGGGTACCTTTGCCAGGGTGACATAGAAACCCAGCTTCCATCTGGGCCTCTGGACTTACAGACAAGCTCCAGAGACCATCATGCTCTGTCTCATCCTTAGCAAAATGGGTCATGCTGATCTCAAGGGCGTGAATTTAAAAACAGATAAAGGAACATTCTAGAAATAAACTCCAAACCCAGGACAAACCTTCCACATTTCCTTGGGCTTTTAAACCACTCTGACCTCTTGTTACCTACCCACCCCAACACTCCTTCAAGCCTTGCTGTCCACAGGTGATTGTGGAGGCCCACAAAGGTTCCTAGTGAGATCTGAGCTTGCTTTATCCAGCAGAGCTGCATTAGAGGATTACTTGACCACGTGTGTGGTTACCAGGTGATTGGAAGGGTCTGCACTTGGCTGTGCTAGGGGGAGGTCTTTTGCTCCACCCCTTGGCGTTCTTATAAAAAGTCCTTTAGAAGAGACAGAAGGGGCCGGTGGATAAAGATCCAGGACCTCCTGAGGTTATCCTGTGTTTCTGTCTTTTTCTCTCCCCTCTATCCTTCTATCTAAATCTCTTATCCCTCTCTCCAGAGCACCCTGGGGGGAAAAGTGGGAGCCGGTCTCCCACAGGTGACCTGAGTTCCAGGGAAGGCAGAGTTCTGCTTTCTAGGAGCCGAGAGCTGTGGAACAGAAGCAGAGTGGACTGAGACAGGTTGGGCAGATAAACCAGGGCCATGGAGTTTGTTTCTTCACTGGTTTGGAAGGTGTCTCTTGACCTACCCATTAGCTGCAGGACAAGCGCATGCTGCCATGCCTAGGTATGAAGGCAGCAAGTGTCTATATTCCTGTCTATCTGGTCATTTGCTGAGAACTGGGTCCCTGTACCCTCCCCACCTCAATGTGAGCAACCCACATGACTAGTGGGCACAGGAAGGCAAAGAGCAAGCTCTGAAGGCGGGGGAATAGTACCTGGACAGCAGTACAGGAAGAGGGTGGAGAGAATAGTACCCCCCCAACCCCGGAGATTCAGGGGAGGGGCGGCTACCCTGTATCTTAGCTTTGGGCTTTCCTTTTCTTTTATGAAAAGGGTTTGTCTTTGTTTAAGGGGCCGGAAAGTGGGCTCAGTCAGTAAAGCGCTTGCTTTGGAAGCACAAGGACCTGCATTCTGTCCTTGGGACTCCCGTGACAAACGGCTGAGCATGGCGCCATGTGCCGCAGACTCGGTGCTGGGGAGGCAGGAGCAGGTGCTCAAGGCTTGCTGGTCAACCAGCCTAGCCTACTTGGTGATCTTAAGGCTAGTGGCAGACTCCTCCTCCATACAAACAACAACAACAACAACAACAACCACAAAAATGTGGAAACCTGGAGTTATTCCCTGGCTTCAGTGTTCCTGGGATGTGGCTCAGTGGTAGAGTGGTTGCCTGGCATGGGCAAGGCCCTGGGTTCCATTCTCCGCACCACATAAACTGGGCATGATGGTGTACACCTATAATCCCAGCACTCGGGTGGTGGAAGCAGAGAGATCTAAAATCAAGGTTATCCTTGGCTACATAGTGACTTTGAGGCTAGCCTAGTGTGTGTGTGTGTGTGTGTGTGTGTGTGTGTGTGTGTGTGTGTGTGGTTGTGAGATAGAACCCAGGGCCTGACCTGTGCTTTGGGCTTTTGCAGTACGGGCAGGTTAAGGTCACCTCCCCGCTAACCCTCCATGAGCCCAGCTTGGCTGGCCGGGTTCAAAGATCCCCTGCCATTTTAAAGAGGCAAGTTGATCTTATCCAACAGTTGAAAAGGCCAGTTCTCCAGAGGGAGAGGTTCCCCTGTGGAATGCCTTTGCAACTATAAATAAGCTGTCCCGGGGAGCGCCTGATGCTTTGTCACACTCAAAGTCCACTGCTCTCATTAGCTCCTGCTCCACTCAGCTGGGAAGCACTGCCGGTGGGCCGCGCCAAGACTGAGGTCCGGACCTCAAATTCCTGTTGTCCATCATCACGGCCAACATTCCTTGCTGTTGGAGTGTGCTGCTCCTTGGTGGAGTACTTTCTCATCCAGTCCCAAACTCCCTCTCCCATGGGAGCCCATAGGGGCCCCGGGAGGGGCAGACTGCCCTTGAGGTTCAGAGAGAGGGAGAAGCTTTCCTGAAGTCACACAGCAAATCAGAGGCAGGGCTGGGTCTTTGGCCAGGGTGAGTGGGGCAGAAAGCAAAGCCCCCACTGATTCTCCAAAGCCCCTCGTGGCCCCTGCTTCTGCTTTTCCACCTGAGCCGCTCTGGGAGGAGGGCCATTCTTCCTTCCTATCTGCTTGCCTGAGTCCAAGTTTGTGGCTGCATGCTGGACTTGTTGGCTTCTGGAGAGGGTTTTGAAGAGGTGGTGTGGCTTTGCTGACAGCAGGGACCTCTGGTGTGCTGAGGGGGCCCTTTCCACCCTCCCCGTGTGGAGTTTGAGAACCACCCTGGACTTCAGTGAGAAGCAGGAGAGCTCCTGTCTCCCTGTGCCTTTGGACCTTGGGTCCATCTCTGAGAGACTTTTCCCCAAATGGCTTTGTTGGGGACAGGTGTACTAGGAAGTGTGTACACGAAAGCCATCAAAACAAACCCCCCCATGCCACAGTCTTTTCCCAGCTGAGGGGCCCCCAGGCATCCAGAGTCTGGAGGGGAAAATCTAGAATATCCATGGGGAAAAGGCCAGACGTGTGGCCCAGCTGGGAAATGACAGTGACTCATGGGGGGGGGGGATGGCATCTGGCATCCCATGTTTCTTCATGGGTCTGTCTGGATTCCCTGACTTATGGCCTCTAGGCCACCCTAGATTTATGGGGCCACTGGGCTTCCATGACACAGCTCCAGGGTGTCTCTACCTGGGTGGCCTTAACTGCAGGGACAGTTCCAGAGAATGTCTAGGACTCTGGCTTTTGATTGGGGTAGTTCTGTCCCCCAGGTGGCACCTGGCAATATCTGGAGACATTTGGGCAGAGGTATGGTGTTACTGCAGAGGGTCAAAGTGGTGTTCCTCCCATGGAACCCTGTGTAGGAAGAGTACCCTAGGACCTCGCACAAGTGGGCATTGACTGTTTAAATTTTCCTCCAAGGCCTTGGAGCCCTAGACTTGAGTCTATTCTCCATTTGAAAGTTGGGGTTCCTTCCAGAAGTTTTCTTATGCAGTTTGAGTCCCTGGTTGTCAGGGAGTTCACCACCCACTAGAGTTACTCCAGCTCCTGGTGGGTGACCTCTGCATTCATTCCTAAATGTCAGTGAAACTATCAACTTTAAACTCTGGTCTAAAGTTTGACCATGAATCCATAGCTACTTTTCCTGATAGTTGTTTTTTGGAATGTTCTGTCTACTTTCTGCAAACTAGAGTTTCTGGTTATGTGGGGATTTTCCTGTGGCCTTAAGTCTTCTGTCCTTTACCTGGGACTGTGGGACTCTATGAATGTCCAGTGATGTCTTGGGGGCTTGTCTGTGTGATGGGCTTAGATCCTGTTTTCACAACTCAAACTCTGGTTTCCAAAGTAAAGTAGGGGGATGAGGAGTGGGGCTTTTCTTCTGCTATTAGAATACTCCATAGGGCTAGGAACCTTTCTTTCTCACGGAACTGAACAGGCCCAGGGAACTTGGGGCTCCGTTAGCATGTATTCAGACGGCAGCTTTCGCAGTTCATTTGTGCCCACTTTGGGAGGAGGAGTCTGGGTGTGATGTGATGGTTGATATTGATTGACAGCTGGACAGATCTAGAACTACCTAGAAGATAATCTCTGGTTGTATCTGTGAAGGTGTTTCTAGACTGAGTGAACTGAGCTGAGAAGGCACACCCTAAATCATTCCATGGGTGGGGCTGAACAAAAAGAAGAAAGCAAGCCTGAGCACCAGTGTGCATCTTCTGCTTCCTGACTGTGGACGCAGTGTGAGTAGTGGCCGTGAGCTCCAGTCACGGATGGGCTGTAGTTTTGAAGTATGAGCAAAGTCCTTCCTGTGGTTCAGGACTTAGACTCAAGCTGAACGGCTGAGCCCACTGCCTCAATGTCCAGAGCAGCCTGGCTGACCCTGAGGACCTGGTGACCCAGTCCCTATAGCAAGCTGACTGACTCTGAGAGCAGAGGCACTGGGTTCCTGGGACAGGATGGCTGTTGTCAGTTATGACGTCAGCAGCCTGGCTCTGGAATATGCTGTGCTCTAAAATAGTAACCCAGTGGCTGGGCCAGGGCCTTGCAGCCTACCACTGTGCCATCCTTTTATATTTGGAAGGATTTTTTTGTTTTTGTTTTTTTAATTTGAGAGTCTCAGATTCATATGTAATGATCTCTTTAAATATCTGGTGGGTGATTGACATGTAAGAACAAGACCCAGGCAGTCAGAAGGGATCGAAGACATGGGGTTCCATTTGAATGGGGGAACAGAAACTTGGGGAGCATATGTAGATGCTCCATAGAGCAGTCTCGACTTTGACTCCCTAAAGTACAAGCTGGAGGTCTAGGTTCCTGGCTTTCCCTGCCCACCTCCTCCCCTCCATATAGCTGGGACACCAATTGGTCCTGCAAGTATTGACCATGCAGCAGGGCCTTTGCTAGGGCTCAGTCCAAGCTCCCTGAGTCTTCAAGACACATCTCGGCCTTCCCTTCTCTTTGGGGCCCCTGGTTCTTGGACAAATATAGACACAGTACTAGAGAGGCTTTCTCCCCAGTCAGGACTAACTACTGTCACCTGAAATGGTACCTTAACTTTTACCCACAGTGCCTGGCAACACAGGATGATGCATTGCGGTGTTTGGCACTGGATGTACACGCCTGGCACATACACATAGTCTTAATAGGGGCTCCTGGCATGGTCCCCTGGGGCTGTACATGGTTTCCTGGGAGACAGCTATAGTTCTCTTCATCCTGCTTTCAAAGCCAAGGACTGCTTTTTTTTGATGGTTTGTAGGTTGATTTTGGGTGGGAAGAGTCATTTCTGATTCCCTTTGGTATTTTGGCTGCATTTTAATCAATGCTCCCTGCATTGCAGGAAGTTGCATCTTCTTGCTGTGTTTGGTCCCCCCTCCCTGCTGCCCTTTCTGTGTGGTGGGTGCATGCATGTGAGTATGCAGGAGTGCATGCCCATGCAAGTGCCTGTGCATGTGCATTTGAGGGCCAGAGCAGAATATCAGATGTCACTGTTGACCTTACTGCCTTGAGACAGCGGTCTCTCACAGAACTGGAAGCCTATCACTTTGGCTAGGAACGCGCTAGTCAGTGAGCTCTCATGACCCCCCCTCCCCATCTCTCTCTCCCAATGCTGGAGTTATGGGCATATGCAGCTGTGCCTGACTTTTTAAATGGTGCTGGGTATTTAAAGTCAGATCCTCATTCTTGCCCTTTCCACAGAGACAGTACAGCAGGGACAGTACTGGGCAGGGACTGGCTGGCTGCCTGACCTCACGCAGATGTAAGCTCCTGCCTCCTGGCGGCCCAGCTCCACTTCTGCGCCTCCGGTATCCCAGCAATAAGAAGACACCAAAAAGACCAGTGGACCCAGCCCCCTAAATCAGGATCACTGTCACCACTTGCAGACATCACAGGTCTCTTTTGAGCATGAAAAGAGGTACAGGGACCCCTGGGGAAAGTTTACGGTGCTGTGCATCTGGCCAGTGGCTGCTGGGATGATGGGACAACCATAATCACATCTTGCTGCATTCACTGCAGTGGACTTGATACTGTACAGATGCAGCCTGGAAAAATCAGCATGAGCCACATTTCCAAACATCTGCCTGCTGCTTGGCGTGCATGAGCCCCTCTCTTCAATCTGGGATCTCTGACGCAGAGCTCCTGGGAGCCCCTCTTGGAGCAGCTGCTGGCTGCAGAGGGAAGAGCTCACATAGTCCTTGTTCACATCACTTTAGCCCCCACTCACCTAACCTCATAGTGAACCCTTTCTTTACCTGCAGGATGGGAACCAGGAGTCCTGCCCTGCCCACATCACAGAAGGGTTCAGAGGATGTGGTGGGGTGACAGAGGGATTGGTGTGTAATCATTGTGAGCCTGCAGACCTTCTCTGGAAAATCATATAGTGCTAGTCTGGACAGTGTACACACACACACACACACACACACACACACACACACACACACAGAGCAACACACATACATACCAACACATATACACACCAACATACACATCAATACATACACACCAACACACACACACACCAACACACACACACATACACACACACACATACACACACGCACAAGACCAAAACGCCTGTCTGAAGCATAGCTGTGAGAGCATGCACTGATAAACTCTCGGGGCTGGCATGCTTCCCTGGAACTCCCAGGACTTGATAATCCATTAGTGTTTCCCCAAACACTGACTCTGTCCCTCTGTGAGGTTCCATGGCTCCTAACACCACATGCTGTTAGGGACACCTGTAGCCATTCCTCTGTGGGCAAGGTACACCTGGGACAGTTAGACTCCAATGCAGAGTCTGAACAGAGATGGGTTTTGTAAGCCACCTGCTGGAGCTGCAACCTACAGACACCTCCCCGACATGGACACAGGCCCTGCCCCAGCTTGCATAGGTCACCCCGGACACCGATGCTATCACGTTCTATCTGTTGGCTTTGTCATTTGACCTGACTGCATAGGTTTCTGTGGACTGAGTGAGACTTTGGGCCCTGGGAGGTCCGCCCCGCCCCACTCTGCTTCCTGCCTGTGGGTCGGTGGGTGGGTGTGAAACATGTGTAGTGAGCTGGCTTCTGAAGCAGGCAGAAAACAATAGAATTATTTGAAGACAGTTTCCCCATTCCAGTCCTCAGAAGAGTGTAGGAGACAAAGAGACATTGAGAAAGACAGAGAGAACCATAAAAGGTACCCATGCCCGACAGACCTGCATGAGTGAGAAGAGAGGGAGTGGGGAGGGAGCAGGAGAGGGTCCCGTACCTCTACCACATGTGAGGAAAAGCCCGTCTGTGACATCTCCAGCCCAAAAGAGGTTTCGTTCTTGTTGGTGCCTAAAACAGGAAAGAGAAGATCTCAGCTCTGGGCATCACTGGTTTGTCCACGGGTCCTGGTTCCTGAGGCATCTTGGGAACTGGGGTTCTTTTCTGAGGGGGCACTGAGGTGAGGCCTGTGCTACCTCATTGTCCCCCTGTTATTGGGTATTAACAATGACTATCAGAGTGTGTGGGTGTATGCGTGCGTGCGTGCGTGTGCATGTGTGTGTGTGTACACATGCCTGTGTGCACCTTCAGAGTTACTCAGTTCTGCAGAGACCCTGGGATAAGCCACACCACAGAACATGTGCACTACAAACGACTGTTAAAGTGTACATGCAGTGGGGGGGGCATCAAACAAAAACATGTGCAGTTCATGTATGTTTTGGGAGAGAAGTGTTATTCCCTCTGCTCATTCCCTTTGGTCACAGGATTTGGTGGCTGGTTCTGAAACATTAACGGAGGCTTGTCACCACTGTGGAGTCACACCAGAAAGGCCATGTGTGCTGAAAGTCCACTCCACAGAGGGGCCCTTGAACAAGCCATCAAAGCCCGAGCTTGAGAGAGCCATCACGGTCTCTTTGCTCACATCTGTTGTGTCATTTCAACACATTGCCGACTTCCCAAGTTCTGGGACACTCATTACCTCTTATTTCTTTCCATATACCTGCCCCCTTCCCAGATGCCGAGAGCCCCATGTGAGAACGGTGCATCCCAGAAATACATGGCAAGAATGAGATCTCTGCAAATGGGATTCTTTGCAGGGTTCTCCCACATGCTGCTCTCCTGGGGGAATTAAATCATCTTCTTGTTTTTTGAAACAGGGTTTGTTCTAGCCCAGGCTCACTATGTAGCTGAGGGTGACCCGATTCTGCATCCCCTGCCACCACCTCCTGAGTACTGGGGTCACAGGCAAGCACTCCATGCCTGGTTTTATGCAGCAGTGCTGGAGATCGAAGCCAGGGCTTCAGCATGCTAGGTAAGTGCTCTCCCGACTGAGGTGCATTCCCAGCCTCAAACTATGGTTTTGACTTTCACAAAAGTGGTAGAGTGTGAACCTGTAGGTTCTGGGAAAACATGTAGGGCCTGCCTCAGGAAATGGAGCCAGACCTGCTGGGTTCAAACTGGAGTTACCAGATAAAATATAGAGTAGCCAGGGAAATCTGAACTTAGGGAAGCAATATATAATTTTTTAGTGTATGCCTGTCATAAGCACTTCTGTTATATGTTTGCTAAGTCTGGCAACCCTAGTTCAAACGTACCCTCCCTCCGAAATGTCCTCAGTAGTCAAACAACAGAGTCTCACAAAATACTCAGCCCAGTTAGATTCTACAGAGAGTGGTGCCTGCAGTGGGCAGTTTGGGTCAGACAATGGTTTTTGCTAAGCCACTGTGCTCTGTGAAATTAGAGTCCTTGGATGGAAGTGTAAGCCCAAGAGCTGGTCACCTTCCAAGCTGAAGATCCTGTCCCCGAGGGCATCGACAATGTCCTTCAGGGCCGCCTCATCTGTGACGTTGAAGAAGTGCTTGTCATCCGGGTCACTGGCGATGTATTTGATTTCATTTAGAAAAGTTTCTGGATTGATCCCCCTGCGGTTGTAGTAGCCCAAGACCTGCCAGGGAACAGGGGCAGGGACGACCAGGACATAGTACTGACTTCTTTCTCCACACACCCACAATCCTGAACCCCAAGGACCTGGAGGTGGGCTACAGCCATGAGCCTTTCTCAGGCGCCACTGGCATTTTGAAACAGATATTCTTTGGGGTTCCCAGGTAAGATCCTTAAGATTATCTGGGGTTCTGGAATCTGGGAGGATTGGGGGTCCTTTCTATTTTTTGAAACTCCCTGGAAAAAGAAGGAAAATGCAATCTCATACATTTCTGCGTACACATAGAAACAAAAGTAGCCCCGGCTGGCTCAGAACTTGCCATGAAGCCAAGGGCGACTAAGATTGCAAGTGTGAACCACCATCTCTGATTTTATACATTGCTGGTGATGGAACCTAGGGCCTCCTGCACACTCAACTTGTTCTTTAGAGGAGGATGCAGCTTGCTGTGCCTTTGCTAGGGAGGCAGCTCCCTGGAATCCCTGGGGGTTTGAGGGTAGAGCTCTGAGCAGGGGCAGGACTTACGGCCACAGCGTATCTGGTCACATTGTCCTTCTCGCTTTGCCGAATCACCTTCTCGAGGTCTGGGCTGTCATGGGATTCCCCATCCGTGATGACAATCATCACTTTCTTGGCTCCTTTCCTTCCGCCCTTCTGGAAAGCCTCTGAGCTGGAACCAGATGTGGAAAGGGGGGGTTGGGAGGAGGGGCAGCTGAGTCTCTGTGGGGCATCCATTGGACCTGGCCATTCCTCTATCAAGAGGCAGAATCACACCTTTGGTTAGGGCCTGGCCTTTGGTAACTTGCTTGGGTAATGGAATGTATTGGAAGTCACATCCTGGCACCCACTGGCTAGGTCCTAGGCAGTCTCCCAGTTCCTCCTGGGTCTCTTGTGAACTCCTCAATGCCATGATATTAGGACCCAGTAGGCAAAGGAGTTAGTTTTGAAGTAACTGAGGAAGACTGCAGCTGGATTCAGGCAGCTGTGTCTACTGATGGTCAGAAGACCCCTTTATGGGCAAACATCCTTGAAGCTGCAGTTAGGTTGTTCCCAATATTCCAGAAACTAAGGGTCAGGTCATCTATCCACACATGTGCACCACTGAAGGGCCCCCATTATAATACCACTTGCATGGTGGTTTTGACACCTATCCCCTTTCTGTGAGGCTCATGGGAAGAACTACCCTAATAGGGAGATCTGATCTGAGGGGGGTTTGAATACGAATGGCCCCCATAGGTTCATATATTTGAGTGTTTAGAGAATGGCACTATTTGAAAGGACTAGGAGGTGTGTCCTTGTTAGAGAAAGTGGGGCACTCGGTGTGGGCTTTGAGGTTTCAAAAGCCCAAGCCAGTGACTCTCTCTTCCTGCTGCCTATGGATCCAGATGTGAAACTCTCAATCACCTCTCCAGCACCGTGTCTGCCGGGGTACCACCATGCTTCCCTGCCATGATGATCATGGACTGAACCTCTGAAACTGTAAGACAGCCTCAATTAAATGCTTTCCTTAGTAAGAGTGGCTGTGGTCCCGGTGTCTCATCACAGCCCTAGAACACTGATTAAGATGTGATCCATCCCAAATATAAACACTTAAACATACCCACAAAGCAGGACCCACAGGGCTGCTCCCAGTGTTACAGCCCACTCTGGCCTCTCTCTGGGGTGCTCGCTTTGCTAAGTAAACCCCTGTCTAAACTGTGCATGTCTCTTGATCAAATTCTCTCCTTCAAGAAAACGAGAGTCGAGGGACCACTGTAAGAATGTTGGGAAACCAAGCCAGATGGCCACAGCTGGGTGCTTAGATCACCAGTCTGTGCTCGTGTGGACGGCAACATGAATGTGCTGTCTTACATTTCTAGCCTAGGTGAACTTCCAGGTGACAACCACTCTAGCTGACACCAGATCATAACCAGGCGAGAGGACCCAAGAGAGGACCCAGGCAACTAAGCCCAGTCCACCGTCAGAACTTTGAGGAATTAACAAGTCACTGTTTGGAAGCACTGAAATGGTAGGAACACAACAAGAATAGCCAAAAGAGTATCTGAGATATATGTATATATAAATACATAAAAATAAATATATATACACACATATATGCACATACACACATATATATACCTATACAAACACACACACACACACACACACACACACACACACACACACACTTTCACATTTTTTTTTTACCGTGCAAATTCAATGCCAAATGCTGTGCGGGTCTCTGTCCCCCCTCTCTGCTCAATGTGGCTGGCGGCTTCCACCACGTCTTTTACAGATCTGTAGTCATTGAGGTGGAACTCATGGACTGCATCTTCTCCGTACTGAACTATTCCGACCTGCAAACCAAAGCAGAGGGGAGCAGAACCCTGAAGCTAAGACCTCCATTTGTGAGGGTCTCCTCTCCAGGGAGTCCTTCCCAGAGGAAGCCACGGGCCAAGGGAGACAGGCTGTTTAGGGGAATGGACAGATGGCTTGATGTGAAAAATCAGGGGCACAGAGAGGGAAGCCCATCAGGTTGAATATCTTCCTTAAGAAGATGGAGAATGAACACAGACTAGAAGTCTAAACCACCAGGAGCCGGGGCTGGGGAGAGCTCCAGCTGGAACAGTGCTCGCTGTGCGAGGAGAGTTCAGATCCTCAGCACCCGTTTAAAAGCTGTGTGTGGTGGTATCTGCAGGGCAGAAACTGGTGGATCCTTAGAGCTCTCTGGCCAGTCAGCCCAGCCAGACCAGTAAGCTTCAGATTCAATGAGACACTCAGCCTCAAAAGATGCATAGAACAGGAAGACACCCAGCATCAGTCTCTGGCTGCCGCACACACATGTACACATATCTGCGTGCATATATGTACATATACACATGAACACATGCACATACACCCCTACACCCCAGGCCACACTTCCAACCCCAACTCAAATCCCCACTCCCCATAATTTATCAGGAGCAGTATGTGGGTTTATCAGAATTTACTAGGACCATAGGATTGTTGACCAAACTGTATGACAAAGAATCCCTGAAACTTGGATAAGAAGGGGTCTGACATTTTCAAGGTGGATAATGCTTCCGCACTATTAATAGCTTCAAAATAAACACCAAGCCATAGAGACTAGTTTCAGGGACTTAGTGATAATGCTGCTGTCGGATGGGCTCACCGAGTTTACTGGGTCCAAGAACCCTTCGAATGCTGGGTACTTACCCCAGTGCACCAAAGACTGTCTTTGAGTGGGGGTGGGGGTGGCGGGGAGGCTTGTCACTGCAGGACTTGGCTCCCTTTTAACAACCCTACTAGTTAGAAGGTTTCTTAAAAAAACCTTTGTGTGTGTTGTATGCAGGGTGTGTGTGTGTGTGTGTGTGTGTGTGTGTGTGTGTGTATTGTGTATAGGTGTGTGGAGTACATGCCTGTGTGTTTGTGTTTGTGTGTAGGGTATGTGCATATGTGTGTGTGTGTGTGTGTGTGTGTGTGTGTGGTGTATATGGTATGTATGTATAGGTGTGTGGTATATGTGTATGGAGTACATGCGTGTGTGTTTGTGTTTGTGTGTGGGATATGTGCATATGTGTGTGTGGTGTATATGGTGTGTATGTATGGGTGTGTGGTATATGTATGTGGGATATGTGCATGTGTGTGTTTATGTGGTATGTGTATGTGTGTATATGTATATGTGTGATATTGGGGAGACTGGAGAAAACTCTCAGGTATCACCATCATGGATGCCATCCGCCTCCTTTGACACAGGGTATCTCATTGACTTGGAGCTCACCAATTAGGCCAGACTGACTGACTTCTACCCTCCCTGCACTGGGGTTACAAACACACACCACCATGCCTGGCATTCTGGCATGGATTCTTTCTGGATGCCGGGTCACTTCTCTGGCACAGAAAGAATTTTGTAGAGCTGGCACCTGCCACTTTGTCACTTTGGTCTCCTGGTCCTCACCCAGCCAGAATACTAGGAAATAACTGTAGCCCTTATCCACCAGGGTCTCACGGATGCACTGGCAACAAGGGCCTCCTCCAAGTCATTTCTCCCAGGGTTCACATGCCTGACTCTTCCCAGCCTCCACACCCCAGCTGTCCCCCAGCCTTTCTGCCCACCCTTTCCATGCCTTCCCGATTTCCCTGACTTCTGACTCTCTAGCTGGTCATCTTCATAGGTGAAGTCATCCCCTGGAGGCATCCTTGGTGTGCCCACCAGAAACGGGCACCTGCGGCAGCAGGTCCTAGGGCTGGCTGGCCCGACCAGTGCCTACCCTTCCATGGGAAGATGCTGCCCTGTGCTGTGGCCCCTCAGGCCATGGCTTCTTGGGGATCCTGCTCAGCAGAGGCAGGCCCTGGAGTCACTCACCTGGATCTGGCCAGGGCCAATGTAGAACTTTTTCAGGATATTGATGAGGAAATGTTGGACCTCCACCCAGGGGTAGATGCTGTTGGAGCCATCCAGGACAATGACGATGTCCATGTAGGTCTGGCACCCTGGAAGCAGGGATACAAGTCAGGGCCATCAAGGAACGAGTGTCCATAAATCTCCAACATTCTTACTCAAAGAAACCTTTCTTTTGTCTGTGTTGGTGTATGTGTGCGTGCGTGCGTGCGTGCGTGCGTGCGTGCGTGCGTGTGTGTGTGTGTGTTTGTTGTGTATAGAAGTCAGAGGTCAGTCTCGAGTCTCATTTCTCAGGAGCCATCTGCCTTATTTCTTTTTTACAGGGTCTGTAGAATACCTTCCTTTTTTTATTATTGTAAGCTAGTTGGGCTGGCAGTACGCCCCAGGTGTCTGTCCTGTCCTGTCCAGTGCTGGGATTATGAGTATACATTGCCATGTCTGGCTTTCTACATGGTGCTGGAGATCAAGACCTCATGCTCGCATGGTAAGCACTTCTCCAGCTGAGCTATGTCCCCACTCCCAAGTCTCTCATGTTCTGGATGATCTTTAAAGACCAGTGGAAGAATGATTGCTGATGTCTGTCATCCCCTGCATGGAGAGCTGTCCTCAGGCTAGGCATTCATTTGAGCCACATAAGCAAGGCAGCTAGAATGTCCTGGTTCCAAAGCACTACCCAGTGAGCTGTTTGGACAGAGCTGCAATTGAACCTGATCCCTTTGCTCCCCATCAGAGACTGATGGCTGTCGACTGATCATTGCTTCCTTGGCCCCGCCCGAATCAGAACCTTAGGACCATTTCCTTTACTGCCATGGGCGGGTAGTGTCTTCCACTAATGGGTTTCATGTTTTACGAAGGAGTCATCAAGGAAAGGCTGGGAATGTGCACCCTGGCATCAGCCTGTAGCTCTTGGCCTTGCTGCTCACTGGCTGTGTGGCCTGAGGGCGGTCACTCTCAGTTTTCGGTGCTGAAAGAAGGGCATAATAACTAAGAGTCACCATCAAGGGTTAATGGGAAGACATGTCTAAAGGCAAGAGCTCAATAAGTCTTAGCTGATCCTATTTTTACTCCCCCACGCCCCCTTTTTCTTAAGACAAGATATCATGTACTGCAGGCTGGCCTGGAACTAGCTCTTTAGCTGAGGATGACCCTAAACTCCTGATCCTCTTGTCCCTACTTTCCCAGTGCTGGGATTACAGATTGTGATGCTGTGCTCAGTCTTGCCTCCTCTCTCTCCCCTCCCCTCCCCTCCTTTCTTTCTCCCCTCCACAGATGTCAGCCTGAGGTGTCCTTCCTTCTCAACAGCCATCCACTTGGTGTTTTGAAATAGTCTCTCACTGAGACATGAGATTTATTATTTTGATTCTCCTTTAATTTCATTGTTTTTAAAAAGACACCTTGTGCAGAGGAGGCTGGAGAGATGCTCAGTGCTTAAAAACACTTTTTGCTGTTTGCAGAGGATTCAGGTTCAGTTCTAAGTACCCACATACTGGCTTACGCCATCTGTAACTCCAATTCCAGGGGATTCGATGCCATCTTCTGGCCTCTGTGGGCACCAGGCATGCTTGTGGTACACATACCTGCATGCAGGCCAAAGATTCATACATATAGAATAAAAACAAGTAAATCTTGCTGGGTGTGGTGGCACAAACCTTTAATCCCAGCACTTGGGAGGCAGAGGCAGGTGGATCTCTATGGATTCAAGACTAGCCTGGTCTACAGAGTGAGTTCTAGGACAGCCAGGGGTATGTAGAGAGACCTTGTCTCAAAAAACCAAAACCAAAACCAAAACTAAAACCAACCAACCAAACTCAAACAAGCAAAATCACTCGATCAATCAATTGATTAATTTAATAAATAAATTAAACAAATAGACCTTGGGAAGAACCTGTTTATGAATCTGTGGGCTTTTGATGTGTGCATATGTGTTTGTGTGTGTGTGTGTGTGTGCGCGCGCGTGCGCACATGTATGGGTGTGTGTCGACATCAGGTGTCTTTCTCAATCTCTCCCCACCATATCTTTTGAGGCAGGGTCTCTCACTGAACTGGAAGTTCTCTTGTTTTGCTAGACTGACTTGGACAGTCGGCCCCAGGAAGCCTCCTGTCTCTGCCTCCCCAGTGCTGGGGTGACAGGCACATGCCACCAGTTCAGCTTTGGATGCAGATGCTGGGGATGGACCTCAGGTCTTCATGTTACCACAGCAAGCACTCTGCTGGCTCAGCCATCTCCCCAGCCTTATTTAGGTCTGCAGTTCTTAAACATGGCAGACCCCTCCTCAGCCTTCCCCAAGGCCCCCTTAGTTAGAAAGTACATGAAGGTTACCTTGGCATCTGTGTTTGCCAAGTCCTAGGGGACTGATGCCCTGGGCCAGGGCAGGAGGGCTCTACCACAGCCAGCAGCAGCCAGCAACATCAGGGCTGTGATGCCCTACCCCCGAGGAAATCCTTGGTGCGCTGACCTTCCTCTGTGCCCTGGAGCTGCCTGGGACACCGTGTGCGTGGACCCCATGCCTCCCCACCCCACAGCTGACAGCTGACTAGATAATGTTTCCCCTTTCCCCTCCTCCAGGAGCGGGTGTTGAGGGGAGGCTGCCTGAGCCAGAGGTGCTAATCCCCTCGCCCTCCATAAACAGGCAACAGCTGCTTGTTGAGGGTGTTTAGCCCAGAGGAAATGGTGAGGCTCAGAGCCAAGAAGTCTAGGCTTCTAGCTCCCCAAGTTTGCTTGGGAAGGAGGGGGAGGTTCCGTGTCCACGAGGCTCTGGGCAAGCTGCCCGGGAACGCTGACTTGGTGTAACCATCACCCAGGTTATTTCTGTTCTCCTTGGCTCTCCGCTGCAGGATGTCAAGGAACATCATTCACACTCTAGTCTAAATGAGTGACGCCCCAGCCTGGGCTGTTATACATGGTGGCCTGGCAACCTCCTCCGTGCTCAAGAGGAGGAGTTGAGGATTCTACAGGAAGCTTCCATAGATGCCAAGATGGTTTTCATAAATTTAGCTGATTTGTTACCAACTGTCACACTGTGGTGGTAGGGCGGGGGGGGGGGGCAGCCTGGGATGAGGACCATACAGGGGCCCAGCTAGAAGACTCCCCTGCCCAGCCAGCACAAGTGATCCTCTCAGATCATGCAGAGGTCTGAAGCAGTCACAGAGCCCATGTGCTGCTCTCTGTAGGTACAAGGTAGCCATAGCAGAGCCCATGCCTCCTCCCTGGACTGCCCCGGTGCATCCGGAGCCTTCCGGTTTGAAGGTACTCACTCTGTAGTGCTGGAGCCACTGTCTTGGAGAACCGGAAGTTGGAGTTGACTCGGGAGCACATGCCGGTGGTGTAGTAGGAGCTTCCACACTCATGGGACCAGAGAGGGCTGCAGGCCTGTGAAGGAGCACAGCACAGAGCCCCGTCATGGGGCTCCCGACAGGGCCCAGTCTCAACCTCCAGAACCCAAGACAAACGTCTTCGTGAGCACTGGCATTCCTAGCGTGAGAGGTCTCCGAGTCTCACTGACATCTCTCTTGCTGCAGTGCCCTTGACTTCAGGTGTATTGGGGAACATGGGAACCTGGACCCCTGTCCCATTCTCCATCCTGTAATCTGGGGTGGTGGCTCTTCCTCCTTGTACTTGACCATATACTCCACGGGGTCTGAGGAAGCCTTCCTCAGGAGTGGACCTTCCAAGAGTCGTTAGGCTGGCTCTTGTCTGCAAGGGCCCTCACTGTGCAAATTCCAGGGCTGAGCCAGGAGAAGAAGAAAAAGAATGCTTCTGCTCTGTGGAATTTGCTGCCGAAACCACTGTGTCAGGCTCTTGGCCAAGGAAGGGCCAAAGATGAGTTTCTCAGGGACGGCAAGGCCACTGAGAAGGGGAGCCCAGCTCCTGTGCCATTCCCCAGGTATGGGCACAAAAAGGCTCAATCTTTTACCTCCCTGGACTGTCCACTGGAACAAAGGGCCCAGTCATCCGTGCAGGAAGACCCACACCCATGCAGGGTCTCTCCCTGTTGGTCTGTAGGAATGGGCCATCTGGAGGGTGGAAGGGACATGCATGCAAGGGTGTGCAGAAGCATGGGTGAGGGTATGCTTGGCTGGGCCTCTCCACACCTGTGCAGAGGTCTGCGCAGGGGTGAATGCTGGGGACAGCAGTGGGGCTGATGATCTTACCAGGAAGCTGTTGTCCTTGGGGTTGGTGGCAAGGCTCAGGCCGAGGCGCATGTTGTCCTTCCGCTCAGACACATTGGACAGAGTGACCCTGCCTGGAGCAGAGGAGAGACGCTTAGCCTGCACCCACTACACCCACTGCTGCTGCGGGTCCTCTGCCCAGAGTCTGCTGTATCGGGTCCCTCGGGGTGAGCCCACGGCCCTCGCTCGCCTGGAGGGCAGGACAGGTCTTCCCTAGAGGTATCCTTATCCCTTCCTCACTTTCTGGGGAGATGGACGCACTGAAGCTCATAGAGTCCTAGCGACTACACGAGGCCACACAGCAGGCCCACGGCACAGCCTTCACCTCCTTGTCCAGAGCCCTGCCTTCCCTAGCCAGCTAACTGCACCCTGGACACACCACAGGGCCCCGCAGAGGTGGCTTTCTCTGTACGGGGATCCACCCAGCAACACGTACCATCTGAGGTTCAGTTATCCAACACCCCTCTTATACCCACCTGCCCACCTGCCATGGGCTGAGGGTCCCTCACAGGGAGCAGCCCCCTGCAGCTGGTGACCTCAGCCAGCTGTGATGGGATAGGTGGTTCTGTGGCCGTCCAGAAACCACAGGACAAGGACACAGTCAAAGTTCTCTAGATCATCCTGTCGGGATGCTGAAGGCATAGAAAAGAGCTTGGAATCCCCAGAAGCAAAGCGTGTGTGCACGTGTATACGTGCGCGTGTGTGCTTGTGCATGTGCGTGGGGGTGTGTGCACACATACTTAGGAGACCAGGAATGGGAGAGGCTGGATCATGCCAGTCCTAAGCTGCTGTAGGGAGACCCGTGTCCCCTGCCGGGGGCTTTGAGAGTCTGCACTGCGCTGTGTTGGAGACTGCTGTGTGAAAAGTGGCCTGGCTTCCAGAGGACAACGGGTCAGCAGGGCTGGGGACAGGCCAGGGCCAGAACAACAGAGGTGACCGTGACAGCTGTACCACAGCACAGCACAGACTGCCCCGGGGAGGAGGCGGAGCAGCTGTCCGGTCCTTTGTTCCCTCCTGCTTCTCTTGGGTGTTTGTGTTTTTTTGGATAGGGTCTTGTATAGCCCAGGTTGGCCTAGAATTCAGTGTGTAGCCAAGGATGGCCCTGCACCTCTGGTCCTTCTGACTGTCTCACGAAGGCTAGGATTACAAATGCACCACCAGCTGTTAGATGCTGGGGATGGAAGGGCTTTGTGCACACTCTGCAGACGGCCATGTTCCCTGCCGGCTCCTCAGTGCTCTTCAGAGTGCAGAGCAGATCCAGAGCAGATTCCAGGGGCCATCCAGTCTACCTCTTTCCACCTGAGGTAGAAAGCGCCATAGCTGAGGTGCAGAGACAGATGGAAGCGTCCCCAGGACACACATTGGAACTGACAGCGGGGAGGGGAAGCCCCCTGCGACCTGCTTTGGTAGCCTGTGCCTCGGGAAGGGGAGCACTTAAGCCACCAACCAGACTCCCTTCTGCTGTGTTTTCACTGAAGCGCGGGCCCCAGAAGTGCTCGGGTTTGAATTCTTCACCCAGGTGGTTCCTGGGAGCCTCCAGCATCGTGTGACAGACAACTGGTGACCCCGGGAATCCAACTCCTTTGGGCTTTCTCTTGGATGGTGGCCTCTCCCTCCATCTGTTTATCTCTAGAACTACAGTCAACTCCTCTTGTGGGCTGACTGCCCTGCTGGGTCCCTTCTCCTTGGATCTTCATGTGAGTTTCTAGGGCAGGGGCACCCTGTTGGAGAAGGAGAAAAAGGCCTGGGAAGGCCAATCTTCTTCTAGGAAAAGCCCTAGAATTGTGGCTTTGTGGCCCATGTAAGATTTTTGAGCAGAACAAGGTCAACCACTATCTGTCTGTCCTTTGGGACAAGACGGAAGTGTTTAGAGGAGTGGTGTGTGTGTGTGTGTGTGTGTGTGTGTGTGTGTGTGTGTGTGTGTGTGTGTGTGTATGTGTGTCTGTCTGTCCGGTGTCTCCCCACCTCTAGCAGAGGAAAAAAACCCTTCATTTGGGCATGGTGGTTGCAGGGTGGCCATGCCGAATAACTTGGAATCCTAGTAAACACACTGCTTACTAGCCAGGTGGTCCTGAGCATGTCCTCTTGTCTCCTCATTCTGTCACTTTCTCATCTGTTGGATGGTCCAGTCTCTCTCTGTGTGGTGGGAATTGAGTGAGCAGAAATGCCTGGCAGGATGTGGCCAGGCCTAGCCCCTGGTGGACGCTACTGCCGACGACACACAGACACAGACCTAGCTACCGAGACTTCTGTTTCAAGATCAGAAACAAGAACACATTCGTTCTGCAGAGACTGAAAGCCCTGAGTACATGGGCAGTGGATGACACTGGAGGCCTGTGTCCTGCACAGCGCTTGCAGGGTGGCCATAAATCCGGGTCAGTCCCTGTAGAAGGGTGAGCTACGTGACTAAGTGAAAGATGCCTCATCTCTTAGGCCTCAGGTTCCTCCTCTGTCTCTGTCTGTCTCCATCTCCCTAATTCCCTGTGTGTGTGTATGTGAAGGTCAGGGCACAGCCTTGGGTGTCTTCCCTCCAGCACTGCCTATCTTTCTGTTTGAGACAGGTCTTTTACTGGCTTGGAACTCGCCAAATATGCCAGGCTGGCTAGCCAGCGCTCCAAGCATATGCCTATCCCAGTGCCCCATCACTGGGACATCGAACGGCACTACCGCACCTGGCTTTTTCTTTACACGTAGGTTCTAGAGTTTGAACTCAGACCCTCATGCTTCCGGGCAGAGGCTTTACTGGCCGGGCTGTCTCCTCAGCCTAGCTTCCTCATTTGCAGTGTGAGCAGAGTGGTGCACCTCACAGGACAGCTAGAAACAGGCGGCTGTAAATGTAGACATTTGTCAGAGTCTGCTCTGTATGTAACACGGGCTGAGAGGAAGCCTGTGACGACGAACACGGGTGGGTGCCAGACCCTGCTCTGTACCCGACTGGCAGTCAAGAAGAGGCCAGTGGCTACTTACCCAGGTTGAGCTTGGTGCAGTTGCCCTGGGTTACCGGACACTTGTACACGTCTCCTGTCTTCTGATGGCCATTGGTTTCCAGTGGGGCACCCACAACCAACCTGTGAAGGAAAAGAAGAGGGGCCAGGTGGTTGGGGGAGGCACCCCTTCCCTCAGAGTCTGGCCTTGGTGGAGGTAGGGAAGGTGGGACAGTGTGGAGGACTTCCCTCATGAGGGAAGCTGGGCTTTCAGTATCAAGTTGGGTGTGGGGGGGACTGGTGCCAGGTCTGGGGATACAGAGGTGGAGACCTGCAGCATCCATAGGAGGGGCGGTGCATGAGAGAAGCCGGGGAGAGAGGCCGAGGGAGTGAAGCCGAGGGAGAGATGGCGGTTGCAGCGAGGAGGAGCCGTGGGAGCCTCATTCCATCTCATGAGGAAATCCTTTGGTTTGCTCAGTGTGGGTGAGGGGTGTTGCTCAGGGGTCATTCCGTCTGCTTTAGGTGGTCAAGGCAGCCAGAGGAGGAGGGGCCGAGGGAAGCCACTGCCTGCCTATGCCTGTGCCCGTGCGGATGGACATAAGGCAAAGCTCCAGCTTGAGATAATCTTGAATGATCCCCGTGGGCTTTGGCCAATGAAGGTGCTTTATGAGGGACACACAGAGAAGAGACACGGGAGAAGAAGACGCCAGGCCTTCAAAGACGCTATTGCCACACCTGGGGGACACTAGGTGCTCCTGGCATCTAGAAGGATCAAGGAAAAAGTCTGCCCCAGAGCCAGGAGAGAGGCAGACCTGCCTCCATGTCTGTGGGAAAACCTGTTCCTGCTGTTTAAGCCACCTCATTTGTGAGTCTCGGCAGCCTTCTACCCACAGGAAGAGCGCACAAACACACATTCCCAGGGACGTGAGCCATGCACAATGCAGAGAGGCAAAGTTTGTGACGTTGGGGACACACAAACTGTTGGAATAGCATCCCCTGTGGTTGGTGGATTCCACCTGGACATGATGGCCCTAAGGGCATCTAGAGGTGCCTTCTTGGCCTGTGTGTCTCGTTCCCAACCTCCAGGGGGCAGTATTATCCCAGGAGGCCACAGGAACCTGTGACCTGCGGTGAAGCCTAGATGGCCACCTGCCATCAGTGTGTGGCATTCTAGTACCTGGAGCCCTCTGGGGCTTGGGCACTTGTATAACTCTCTGCTCAAAGGTTTACAGCTAATAGTAAGCTAAGAATGGTGACCTCTGAGCTGGCCCGGTCGGTAAAGCAATTACTGTGCAAGGATGAGGACCCAAGTTCGAGTCCCAGGACCTACATTTAAAAGTCAGGTATGGCAGTGTATTCTTGTACCCTCAGCACTGGGGTGGGGTGGTGGAGATGAGTGGATCTCAGGGGCTCAGTCAGTCTAGCCTTATTGGCACGGTCCAGGCTGTCTCCAGAAAGCAATGTGGATGGTGCCTGGAAACAGCACCAGGGTTGATCTCTGGCCTCTACACATATGCACGGTGCTTGAGTACCCATACATAGGAGTGCGTACACACACACACACACACACACACACACACACACACACACACACACACACACGCACACACACACACACACCCCAACCCTTCCTGGGGAGAGTGTGTTGTCATGGGATGGGTACCCCCGCTCACTACAGTGAAGCTGCCAGACCCTGAGAGCCGCAGAACAGAATGGGATAGAGGAGACAGGCAGGAGCTCTCCTAACCCCCGCTGCCCGCCACACTGCCTCTGGGGCTCTGACTACACAGGGCAGCAGCGGCTCCTCGTGGCCACATGGTCCACGTCCAGGCTGTCAGAAAAGGATGCCAGGCTGAAGGGAGATTGTCAGAGCTTCGTTAGAAATGAAATGTCTGTGAAATAAGAGTGGAGGTTTGTCCCCAGGGAGCCAGATAATGACAGCCTCTAAATATAGCCCCTTATTAGGTGTGCCTGTGCCTGACTGGCAGGGGTTAATTGGGCCTATAAAATCTCTTTGTCTAGACAACTCTTGGCTACTTAATTCTGGGACAGATTGCGTAGGCAATGCTGCTCCGTTCCTCAGAGGGAGGAGGGCGAGGGCTTTCAGATGAGTGCTGAAACTTCAAGGAGCACTCGGTGTAGCATGTTCTGGATTAGGATGACCACCGCCATCTTCCAGGACATCCCTCTCCACGTGTCTTCTAGAACTCACTCCCGTTCTGCCCCGGGTGGGCTCCTCCTGCACTTCCCACTTCCAAGTGGAACACTCAGGTCCGGGGCTACTTGGAGGGTCCTGGTAGTAGATGGAGATTTAGTTGAGAATCCCAGAGCTGAGTCTCCATCCTGTTACCAGCTTACTGCTTGGTCTAGAGAAATTTAACCAGCCAAACCTCGGTTTTCCTAGCTGTGAAATGGGGCTAACCCTTGCTACACCGCCAACCTTTCACTGTCTCACCAATGCTAAGAAACACTGAGGTACAGAAGGGGGACTGGGTAAGCCACACATAAAGATTGGTGGCCACTCGCAGTTGGCCGTGTGTCCTGGCAGTGGCGAAGATGGAGCAAAATGTCAGTCAATTCTTAAGTCCTCATGAACAAATCTCGCAGCAAGACTGGCTTTGTGCTTCTCAAAGAACAAGCGTGATCCCTATGTCCCCTCTCCATTCTCCCTGAACTCATCTCTCTGGGGGTTCTTGGCACTTTCTGGGGAGCAGGGCAGGCTTTACTGTCCCCATAATACAGATGCAGAAATGGAGGCCTTGGGAGGGAAGCTGACTGGGTGCTCCGTTTGTGGCAGGATTGGGACTAGAGGGCTCATGGCATAAGCCACCTCTGTGGTGCTCCAAATGTCTCTGCCAGAGCGGGAGACTGGCTGCCTCCTCTCCCTCTGGAGTCTGGGCATGACGTGTGCCTGGTGGGGCTGAGGTTTGGAGGGAATGATTCAGGCTTGCTTTGAGGGGCTAACTGCTGAAGCCTGGGGAAAGGTCCACGTCATCGCCGAGAGCAGCCAAATTGCTCCTGGGGTCTGGCAGCCCCGCCACCCCCTGTGGCCTCCGTTTTTATATAGCTATATGCAGCCTCAGAGCCTGAGGGGCCCTTTGGGCTGGATATTCAATATCTTCTGGTATGGGCATCAGACAGCACGGGAAACCAAAAGGTTGTGGCAAACGTGGGCCGTCCGTGGCTGAGGGCTGTGCGTCACCGGCTGCGGGCTCCCGGCATTCTTCCTAGGGAAGGGATGGCGGGAGTGTGTGTGTGTGTGTATGTGTGTGTGTGTGTATGTGTGTGTGTGTGTGTGTGGATGTGTGTGTGTGAGTATGTGTGTGGTGTGTGTGTGAGTGAGTGTGAGTGTGTGTGAGTGTGTGAGTGTGTGTGAGTGAGTGTGTGTGAGTGTGAGTGTGTGTGAGTGTGTGTGAGTGTGTGTGAGTGTGTGTGTGTGTGTGTGTGGCTTGCAGCCCTCCCTCCTGACATCCCACCTCATAGCCTGTACTGCGAGACTCCACAGGACGAATCCTCACATCCATTTAGCTCCGGCTGCAGACATAGCTTATCTGTCATAGCGCTTTGCCTCTGACAGAGACCTGATCAGCGGGAGACCTGATCATGATCCCTAGAAACCCTCAAACACACCCCACCCTCACCCTGTCAGAAAGCAAGGCGTGGTGGCGTGTGTTTGTTACCCCAGTACTTGGGAGGCAGACAGGAGGTCTTGGGGCTCACTGGTCAGCCCACCCTATCCTGTTTGGCGAGCTCCAGGCCAGTGAGAGACCCTGCCTTAAAGCAAACAAGCCGGATGGTAGCTGAGGAACCCAAGCTGAGGTTGTCCTCTGGCTTTCACATGCATGAGCACCTGCATGCATGCGTGTGTGCACACCTTCCACCACATTACCATGCTATGAGATACATGGCACTGAGGAGCAGATTCCTGTTCCCAGCTCAGGTGGTGGATAGATCGTTAACATCATATACATTCTTTCTTTCTTTTTTGTTAAATTACGTGTGTGTGTGTGTGTGTGTGTGTGCGCGCGCGCCCCAGCTCATGTGTGGAGCTCAGAGGACAGCTTGCAGACTTGGTGTTCTCCTTTTATCACTCTTACCTACTGAGCCACCTCATCTGCCCTCTTCTGTTGTTTGCCTGAACACCTGGAACTGTCCCCCAGCTAGTCTCAGGAGAACAGAAATTCTTTTGTCCTACTTACAACAGCCCACCCCCACCCCCCAGAGGGAACCCTGAACTCCAGGTGTTTCTGGGTACCTGGTAACGGGTGTTAAGACCAGAAGAGCTGGAGGAAAACTTCCCTGCAGTCTTGGAGGAGGCATCCAGAACCCAGAGCAAGGATAGACTGGATGCCAGATACAAGGGCAGGGGACAGACTGGATGCCTGGTACAAGGACAGGCAGGGACAAAGCTATATTGGGACCCAGTGTCCTGCCTCTGGGCTTCACTCAAGGCGAGGAGGGTAGAAAGCTGGCAGGAGGGGCCAGGCTCTAAACGCAGCCAGGTCTTTTATTGCCTGTGTCTGCCAAGGCAGGTGTGAGCAGCTCAGCTCCCACACAGATGGTGGAAACCAGAGCCCGTGAGCACTAGTGGCTGTTGGATGTCCAGGAAGTCAGAGGAGAAATTCCAATAGAGGGGCCAGCCTCTGCAGGGGATCCCGAGTCCGGGGCTGGTAGGAACTGCTCGAGAAGGGCAGACTGTAGTAGGGTAGACTCAGTTTCCTCCCTGACCATGGTAGCACCTCACAGCAATGCTTGCACGTCATATCCCAGGAACCTTAAAAATGACCCAGTCTGTTGTAACGAGCCACGTGTACGCAATGTACAGACACATGGTTTGGGTTACAAAGTCAGTTGTATGCATTGGAATCCTATGCAGGGGCAGATCTAGATTCAGGACTCCAGGTTTGGTGCTCCGTCCCCACTGTGAAAACTTTAAAGACTAGGCGCGGGGATGGGGTTGCCCTCCGCAAAGCCGATGAACCCCTGGCTCCAAGGGCCCTGGCTTCTCTCCTCTCTGGACCCTTCCCTTCAGCATTTAGTCCCTTCTGCACTGCCTTGGGCCTCAGAACCACACCTGGCCATCTGTCCCTCCTTTCTTCCTTGCCTTTCTTCCCCTGCTGACATCAGACAAAGTCACAGTGTGTGTGGGAGCGCTCCCCCATCTACAGAATGAAAGAGAGAGAGAGTCCTCCTTCAGGGAGGCGCTCCCCACTCCACCCCCTTCATGGAAAATGCAATCTCCTCCAGCCAGTGTGAGCCCGGTGGCTAATGTGTTCAAGATGGGGCTGGGGAAGTGCTGAGCACAGCAGGCGGAGTGCCTGTGGCCTGGGGGCTCAGGGCTGCAGGGCCCTCGTGTGTGTGTGTGTGTGTGTGTGTGTGTGTGTGTGCAGGGCCCACCCTGGGCTGCCGGAAGAGCACAGTCAGCGCTGTGGTCCTCCTGGGCCAGCAGCAGGGGGTTGTGCCCATCTTGGCCCACCCAGACATCTGGCAGAGCCTGGACTCCTCCTAGCAGCTGGGAAAATGAATGAGTCTACTCTTTGCTAGCATTTCCCTTACTCTCCTTGACTTCAAAAATCTCTCGCGAGAGTTCAGAATCTGCAGTGCGTGTCTTAAACACATCCGCCGTGGGAGTTAATGTTACGTGTCAATGTGACAGGCACCGGGAGCCGATATATTTGGTCAAGCACTATCCAGGTGTTTCCGTGAAGGTGTTCTTGTACATGATAAACAATTACATCTGTAGGCCGAGTAGAGCAGACTGTCTTCTATGACATGGGTGGGCCGTGCTCAGTCTGGTGACGGTCTGATAAGAGGGAAAAGGCCCAAGGGAAAGAACTCTTCCTGCTGGACTGCCTTTGAACTTGGACACCAGAGTCCCCTGTCCTCAGCTATGAGCAGAAATACCAGCTCTCTTTGGCTCTCGGGTTTGCGAGCCTCTGGGTTGGAAGGCTGCCATCTGCTCCACTGCTTTCTAGTCTGCCCATTCTCCTCCCTGGTCTTAGAAACAACTAGCCTCCATACTACACAAGCCAATTCCTCTCTCTCTCTCTCTCTCTCTCTCTCTCTCTCTCTCTCTCTCTCTCTCTCTCTCTCTCTCTCTCTCTCTCTCTCTCTCTGTGTGTGTGTGTGTGTGTCTGTTTCCCACTGTTCTGTTTCTAGGGACTACTAAAAGGCTAAGAAATACACATAGGATGAAGTAAGATGGCCCAGAGGGTAAAGGTGCCTGCTTCTGAACTTGACATCCTTAGTTCAATACCAGGCCCCACATGGGGAAAGGAGAGAAGCCACTCTGGCAGGTTGTCCTCTGACCTACACACACACACACACACACACACACACACACACACACACACACACACCAACAAAATTGTACTAGGAATAACAGACTGTCTGGGATGTTCTGAGGGCTTTACATACCTATTTCCCTATGACTAACAGTTCATTCCCTCATTCATTCGGCAGCATTGACTGACCTCCCACAGATGCACCAAATCCAAGGTGCCTTCAAGAGGCCTCTGGTTTGAATGAAGGGATGGGCCGGAGAGCAGGCAGTGACCACTCAGTAGCGACTGTCAAACTGGGTCCCAGACCCACAGTAGGATGAGTCCCCTCAGGGACTCTTGGGGACATGAAGTGTCTTGGGTCCAAGCCCAGACAGCTGCAGAGTGAGGTACTCGAGATGAGGCCCAGCCCTTGAGTTTTCCCAGCCTTCTGGGGGTGCTGATGTACCCTTGAATCTGAGGACTGTGAGATGCTTACATGGGATAGCAGAGTTCATGGCTTCGCTGGGTGCAAAGGGCTGAGTCCCTGCCCGCCTCCGTCCTCTGCCCTAGCTCCTGAGGCTCACTGTACTGCTGCTGGCTTGTGTCTCGTTCCCTTGGTCATCATTTAGGGTCTTCTCCAAGGTCACCTTCCCTGCCACCTGTCTCGACCCGCCTTCTCCTCCTCCTCCTTGCACTTTGTACGCACTGGCACATTTCATTTCCTTTGACATGGAATCATTATGTAGGCCAGGCTGGCCTGGAACTTGTGATCCTCTGGTCTCAGCTTGGATTACACCTGTGCTGTTTTCTTTCTATACTTCGTCGCTGTCTTTATCACCCTGTAGATGATGTCCTTAATTGTCCAACAGGCTTGACAGTTTGCAAGGGAGGTCAGAAGATGGCTGGGAGGCAGTTCTCTCCTCCACCGCGTGGGTTCCAGGGATGGAGCTCAGGTCGTCAGGATTGGTACCCACTGAGCCATCTCACTCCCGTACCCAAATCCTCCTTTAGCTTACAAAGGGAGTCCATGTTTGTTGAGCAGAGTTCACACCTCAGATTCTGTGGGCAATGAAACCAGAAAGGCCCTGGCTTCCTTTTGAACCCTGTCTGTTCTAGAAGGCAGCACCTGCAGAGACTGCCGGGGGAGGAGGGTATGAAGAGGGGAAAACGGGAATCCGTTCACCTGTGTGGCTCTTCTTCCACTTGATGCTTCACATACGGACACCTTTCCAACTCGTTTATGTCAAGGTGTCTGGACCTCACTCCAGCCCTTCCTGGGTATGCTCTTTCCTGCGGAGCAAGGAGTCCTAGGGTGATGGGGATGGGTCCAGAGAGCCCGTGTCTCCTGTCAGCATTCTGAGAGCTAACATTCTGAGAGGTCTCCTCTCTGGGTCTCTCTCTCTCTGTGCACAGAAACCAGAGGTCAACTTCCAGGTGTGATCCACTTCATTTTTTTGAAATAGGGTCTCTCACTGGAACCCCGAGTCTTGCCAATCAGGCTAGGCTGGCTGGCCAAGGAACCCCTGGTGTCCACTTGTCTTGCCCCCCCCCCCCCCCCCCAGCATTGAAATTGCAAACATGTATCACTAGATCCAGACCTCAGGGTCAAACACAGGTCCTCATGGCGAGCACCTTATCAACCAATTCTCTCCACCCCCACCCCCCGGATTTTCTGATGAAGTACTGCATCACTGAAGTTGGTAGCTAAGCAGTTTGCCGGGGGACGGAGGGTGTGTGTGGCCCCTGGAAGCCCATGGAGAGGGAGGGTGGGTGGGGAGAAACAGTGTTAGCTGAGGCCAAAATCTGCCTTTTCTGCCCTGCTAGTGGTCTCTCAGCCTTCAGGGGGCATCTGATATGGATGGAGAATACGGTCCAGCCCCGATAGTCATGGTGATAAACCGCTGTTACATTTTCATATTGGTGGCGCATCTGCTGATAGATGCTCAGGGAAATTTTTTATTGTACAAACCGTTGCCAACACTAATCAGTGAAGGAGCTTTGATGCCCCAGTGGTATGAGTAGACGTGACCCATGTGATATGGCTGTGGCGGTGGCCCCTTTGCATTTTGGTGCCTGGCCTGAGCACCATGCAGGTACACCTCCTCTTCCGCTGACCTCAAGGGC
The DNA here is from genome assembly GCF_049852395.1 of Peromyscus maniculatus bairdii. NCBI lineage: Eukaryota > Metazoa > Chordata > Mammalia > Rodentia > Cricetidae > Peromyscus > Peromyscus maniculatus. The sequence continues at coordinate 60,038,066 of NC_134858.1, read as the reverse complement.
CTGGCTCCCTGCCTATACCTCTGCATGCCCATTTTGTTTTTCTCCTTAAATCACAGAAGCACTTAGAACAGAAGAGGGAATGAGTGAGGGAAGGCAACTGGAAGGGAGGCTCTCAACCCAGCTGAAGGGAAAACGGGAATGGGGCCGGCTGGCTGCCTGCTTCGTGCCACAGCGGAAGGGCATCAGGCTCTCGGCACCTCTCCCTCTCACACCCATGGTGGGCACGTGTCCATTGCTCAACATGTCACACTCCCCCCTGCGTGTGCAGTCTCCCACCCCAAGCCCTCTGACTGTCTCCATTTCATCCACTCCAGTGCCCCTTCCTCAGGAAGCCTTCCATGATCTCTCAGCCAAAAGGCGTCTTAATTCCCATGATGCTTTGCTCGCGCCTCTACTGTGTCTTTTCTCTCCTATAGGTAACTGGCCTCCAGGAGGCAGAGACTTCCATCCCCTTTTAAACCAGAGTTGGTCAAGGCCCTTTGAGTACTCCAAGCTTGGTGACTACCGAATAAACGGATAGACAGGTGGAGGAGGCACACACACTGCTGTGCCAAGCTGAGTGTTAGTTGGGATAAAGCTTCCTGATGAGCTTGGCTGAACTCTCCTGAGCTTTGCACAGACTCCTGCCCTGAGCATCCTGTGTGTGCCCCAGGTCCTGTTTTTCCCCTACAGAAAGGCTGAGCGCCACATGTAAAAACCCTCCCTTCTCTTTCCAGAAGGCTTGATAAGCCCTGGCTTATTTGTCCAAGCCACACTTGGGAGAATTTTTTTTCCCCTTTCCATTTTGTAACAACTCTTTTCCTTTGAAATGAAACCTAAGCACTGAGGCCGTTTAGACAGATGTTTCTCAGTGGGACGTGCGGCTCTAATTTCTTGATGTGTGCAGGTCCGGCGGCTCCCCAAGAAGCCACTGCCTGATTTGCAGGGCCGGGTCCTCTGGAAGTTCCTGCTGCCCTCCATGCAGGGGCTCACTGTTAAGACCAGTGCACGGTGCACCCCAACAGCCCTTTTTAGGGTGTCCCTGGCCCGGGAGATGGCCAGACAAGGAAAGAAGCAAGCTCACAAACGTCAGACCTCCCCCGCACCACGCAGCTGGCAGAGACTGAGCACTATGGGACACTCAGTGTCCCAGCACACAGATCTGGGAAAGGGGGAAAAACTTGGAGGTTAAAGGACAAATATGCTATTGCTCCTGGACCCAGCAGAGCGCTTACAGTTAGTGCTGGTCTATCCCACTCGGGCTAAACAACTTGGGGTGAATCACCTTCCCTCTCGCGGCCTCCCTTCCTCATCTGTAAAATGAGGGCCTTGGATAGGCTTTGGTCTGAGCAGTGGCCAGTGAGCAGGTCCTGTGTGTGGGGTACCGTGAGCTTCAACAGAGGGGAGCGGAGGATCATGCAGGGACAGGGCCCAGGCAGGGGCACAGAGGGACAGCTCTTGTTCGGCCACTTGAGAATCTGTCCCTGAACAGTGGTGCCTGGTAGATAGAGGCTTGCATCATGAATAGTGCTACCTGGGGGTGGAGGTCTGGGCCCACGGGGAAGAGCGGAGTGATTCCCAGGTCAGGGACAAGTGCCTATCAGTGTGACTTCTAAGGTATCTCTCCTGGTGAAGGCTGTGTCGGCATGAACCAGAGAGCCAGAGACATCCCTGCCTTCCACAGAGCTGAGACCCTCACACGGATTCTTCCCGACCCTTCTCCCCCTACCTCCCTGACAGTCCAGCCCATCCCTCCTCCTTTCACAAGTCCAAAGAACTCCAGTTAGAGCGCTTCTACACATCCAGCCTTTAGATATTGCAAAACCATGCTGTCATCTAGGAAGTTGGCTTTCAGGGACAATGTAACCAAATCACAAAACAAAACCAAAACTCTTGGTGTTTTAATCAAGCTTATGATTCTATGTTGGGTCTCATTCATAGCTGTCCTCTGCCTCCATGGCAAGTGCCACACTGCCCCTGATTGGGTTGTCCCCTTGTGCTTTCAGGGGGCCTATGTTCTTACCATTAGTCACATACTTGGATTCAGACACTAAGGGTGCCTACCAGGTTAGCCTAATCTCTGATACCATAGACCTCTCACCAAGGAGGGTCTCGGCAGCCCTAGACTCACCCTGGCATGGTTAAAAGCAGAAATTCCAGGCACCCCCCTCTAGCAAGTCTGCCCTGGTGATTGGCTGAGAAACCCAAGTATTAGTTCTGTTCAGCAACCAGCTCTGGGAGTCCTTGGCCTGTATTAACTCACTAGACTTGGAAATGATGCAAATCATGTCACCTGGGCATAGAGGGTAGGTAGCCAATCAAGAAATCATTGATATGGTGGGGGTGCCCAGTTGTGGATCACTCACTTAGCATAAGCAAGACTCAGGGTTCATCTCCAGCACTATCTCTATCTCCAAATTAACAAAAACCAGGGCACGTGTTCATCTGTTTTCACCTAAGACCAATGTGCCAACTGATTGGGCCATTGGAGCTCCCATCCATCCGTCCATCCATCCATCCATCTTCAAAGTCCTCCATAGGAAGTGGTTGTATGAGTGGGTCCTTTGTGGGAGTTAATTTTCTAGTAGGTATGAGGCTAAGGGATTTCACTTAGTCCTCACAAAGTCCCATGACTTTTTTTTTTTTTTTTGAGACTGAGTCTCATGTAGCTCAGGCTAGCTGATTAGTCTTTTTGCACCCTGATAGGCCTCTCCACCGACGCAACAAGGGGTGGGGGCGGCAGATCGGAAGAACCACATGTCTATTTTCTGGGATGCAGCTTATACACCCTGTGAGAGTGGTCTTGAGCCTCTCTGGGGAAGGAGCTGGGTTTGGCAGGCTTGGAAGGGACAGGTTTGGGGAAAGAGATGGGGGAGGAGAGTTGAGGTGGATCTTCCACCAGATCATTCCAGACTCTTTGGGTATGGGGGTGCCAGGGTGCCAGGGGCTGAGGTGGAGCTCCCACCCAAGCACTAGCCTTGAACTGCCTGTGTAGCTGAAGCTAATCCCGATCTTTAATCCCCCTGTCTCAATCCCCAAATGCTGGAATTATAGGTATGTACTACCACACGCAATTTATGTGGTTCTGGGGATCAAACTTAGCATTTCCTGTATGCTAGACAAGAGCTCTACTCACTGAGATTCATCCCTAGCTCATAATGACCCCACGGGGGGGGGGAGAGAGAGAGAGAGAGAGAGAGAGAGAGAGAGAGAGAGAGAGAGAGAGAGAGAGAACTCCAATTTTGAAGTTTCAGAATTTCTAGTGATGCTAAGGCACTCAGCTGGAAGCTGGTAAAGACTCAACTCCTAGATCTCCCCCTTTTTTCTTGGTTCCTCCTTGAGGGGCAGAGGGGGGGTACAGGACAGCTGCCAGCCCAGTATAGTGTCATGGCATCCTTTCAAACACTTTCTGTTTGGCTCAAAGCTCAGATTGTCTTCATTTTCTCCCTCTAGATCGTGATGAATAAATATTCTTTTTGAAAATTTATTTATTTTATGTCTAGGAGTGTTTTTGCTTGCATGTGTGTCTTCCCACTTGAGTGCTTGGTGCCCATGGAGGACAGAGATGGGTCTTGGATCCCCTGGGACTGGAGTTATAGATGGTTGTGAGCTGTCATCTGGGTCCTAGGAAACAAACCCAGATCTGCAAGAACAAGTGCTCTTAACCACTGAGCCATCTCTTCAGCCCCCATCCCCCAAAGTGGCCATTCTTACAGAATTGTTCTTGTTTGGAGAAGTCCTAAAGAAACAAAATGGCTGCAGACTCACTTGAGGTACTGGCGAGTAAAGTCTGTCATTACATTTTGTTTTTGTTTTTTTTTTTCGAGACAGGGTTTCTCTGTGTAGCTTTGTGCCTTTCCTGGAACTCACTTACTCACTTGGTAGATCAGGCTGGCCTAGAACTCACAGAGATCCACCTGGCTCTGCCTCCCGAGTGCTGGGATTAAAGGCGTGTGCCACCACTGCCCGGCTCTGTCATTACATTTTTGAAGATGCCCCCATTTTGCATTCCAGAATCATGAGCGCTGCAGTTGGGAAGGGTAGAGGATAGAAAGGGGGAGCTTCAGCCACAGGCTGTGCCGTCAGGTGTGGCCAGGCTGCTGCCCTTCCTTACCTACCTGCTTGCCTGGCTCCACTGTGGCTGACCCTTCCCTATTTGGCAGGGAAAAGGGGTCTCAGCATCTCCTTACACAAGGGCCGTGGTCCGAGGACCCCATCTAACAAGATGTCTAGCTTTGTGCTTCCCTGGGATTCAGTATGGATCTCACTTGAGTTCTAGAACTTTCTTCTCCCTTCATACTCCTTTCTGTGGACCCGAGTCTAGCACTGAAGCTGCAAAGACTAGTGTGAAGTGAGCTCTACTCTTGGGGCTCACGGATGCCCTTCTATACCTCCTAACTTTCCATCTCATCCCCCCTTCCTTTTTCCATTTCTCCTAATTGGTTTTTCTCACAATGTTCTTTCCAGGTGGCTTCAGACTGACTCACAGCAGCTGAACCAGGAGGGAAACATTCTAGAGGTTAGGCGTAGATATAAGAACTCAAGAGAAAACCACAGAGACATCACCACAACCAGCTCAGTTCAGAAACAAACATGGCACCACCAAGCAGGCGTTGGGGGGCAGGGTGCATCTGAAAGCGTTTGAAATCCCAAGGTCTTGGTTGTGTTGCAGTCAGGGATAGTTAGAAGGAAGCATTCTCTCTAAGCCTGGGGAAAACTCTGGTTAGGTTAATGGGGATCGATCACAGCTAAAATGATTGAGAAAGACATTTATAGCACACTGTTGTGTTTTTCTAACAGTATACAACCACTGAAAATGTGGCTGCACTCTGATTGTCAATGAAAGGCCAAGTTTTGTTTGTTTGTTTTCTTTTGGTGCAGTCTGCTGGTGGGAGAAGTTCATGCTGCTGGGCTGCCACACTTATGGCAAACGGGTAGTTCGGTAGAGGAACCATGAGTGGGCCAACCTGCGCCCTCTAGTGCCAGTTTGGATAAATGCAGCTAACGTTGTTTGGTGACATAAAACTGACTGCATAATATGGCATGATGGGACACACCTTTAATCCCAGTACTTGGGAGGCAGAGGCAGGTGGAACTCTATGAGTTCCAGGCCAGCCAGGGCAACATAGTGAGACCCTGTCTCAAAAACAACCCCTTCCCCAAACTGAGATAGTCATTCCTTAGTGTCCATGGGAAATTGGCTCCAGGAACTCCATAGACACCCAAAATCTGCAGCTGCTCAAATTCCTACATAAAAGAGCTCAAGTTGGGGCCTGGCAAGATGCAGTGGTAAGAGTGCTGCACAAGCGTTGGGACCTGGGTAAAACACTGGGCATGGCCATGTGTCCCCGTAACCCTGGTGATGTGCGGGCTGGGAGCAGAGACAGGAGAGTTGCCCAAGCTTGCTGGCTGCTAGCCTAGCTCCAGGTGCAATGAGAAGCTCCGTGTCAACAGAATAAGGTAGAGAGTGAAAGAGCAGGAACCTGATGTCTTCTGTCTTTTCCAGGCATGCACGGGGGCATGCACATCCATAATACATACGCATGTATTCAACGCATTCCCACCCTCACACATGCAAAATGGCTTAGCATTTGCGTAGAACCTATACACATCACCTCATATACTTTAAGTCACCTCTAGGTTACATTAAATTTTATAATTCAATGCAAACAGCTATTTAAATGGTTACTGTAATGTATTATTTAGAGAATATGATAAGAAAATAAACTGGCCGGGCGGTGGTGGCGCATGCCTTTAATCCCAGCACTCGGGAGGCAGAGCCAGGTGGATCTCTGTGAGTTTGAGGCCAGCCTGGGCTACCAAGTGAGTTCCAGGAAAGGCGCAAAGCTACACAGAGAAACCCTGTCTCGAAAAAAACCAAAAAAAAAAAAAAAAAAAAAAGAAAAAAAAGAAAAAAAAAGAAAAAGAAAAAGAAAATAAACATGTTCAGTACAGATACATTTTTATATAATATGTTCAGTCTATAATTTATTGAGATCTGTGGATTCAGAACTCACAGACATGGAGGACCGAGTGTACCAGCCTTGAAATCGTAGGAATCTGCTTTGAAGATGGTGTGGGTTTTATCTGAGTTTATTTGCTCCCTCACATGAGACACTCTCCTTGCCTCTCTTGCCCTGGACTTGGGAAGGATGTAGGGAGTCACAGAATGGATGGTGTTGGCTTTGGAGAAGGGGGCAGGGTGAGGAGGCTGCAGGCCACTGTGCAGGGGTGGAGAGAGAGGGCAGAGGATGGGAAGAGGCAGGCCGAGAAGATGCTGAATTGGCAGTTCCCCCTGGCTTCCCTGAACTGGCCAAATCCAGTTTATTTTCTTTCTTGGGGGTTAGTAACCAGGAGACCTTCTTTCAGCATTTCCACTCCCATGACTCTGTGCCTCTTTACCCATAAAGCATACTGTTTGGCCCCCTGCCTTTCGGAGTTGAGCACCGAGCATATTCTCTGGCTGTAAGGCATGCTCTTGGCTCCAGCCCTGCTGTTGTCTGTGTGCGAGGAGTCACCTGGGCCATCACTCACACACGCTGCCAGTCCTGGCACCTTCCTGCATTGATTCAGAATTAAAAACATAAACAAATAAAAGGAGAGCAGGGAAAAAAGTGACTTGGGAGCCTTAAGGAGCCTTGAGAACTGCGTCTCACATCTGGCTGCGTCTCACATCTGGCTGTATCTCACATCTGGCTGCGGCTCACATCTACACACTGCTCCTGACTCTGCACCAGGTTCTGGCAGCCCCTCTCCCACCTCCCCATGGCTCCTCTTGGGCTGTTCTGTGCCACTTGGGGGCATGAGGTGCTCCCAGCCCCATCGATGAGGACAACTGCCTGGCTTTCTACTCCCCTCTCTGAGCCTCCCACAATCCCCTCTCGCCTGCCTGCCTGCCGTGCCAGAGCCTGCCCAGCGGCTTGGCCTGGGGCCTAAGCCAGCATTTCCCTAGACTATGGTTTCCCCCCTTCTCTCTGGCCCCTCCCTCATGCAGTGGGTGTCATCCTACCCACCGGTTTGCTTCTGTCGTGATTTACCCTCTAACCAGAATGAGTCAGGGTGTGGATTTTTTTATTTGTTCCAAGGGAAAATAGCAGAAGGCATTTCTGTGCTGTGGGGTTGGGAGCCTGCTCTGGGGGCCTGAGTCGGGAACAAAGCAGAGCATATTCCTCAGTGACTTCTACAGTACTAAAGGTCAAGGCTGCCCCCGGCCTGTCACCGAGGAAGGGGGACCAGACTGAAGACTGCAGCCATTCAAGCATCTTTCCCTTGGGGCCTCCCTCTCTTTCCCCAGGGAAGGCCTGTGATAGACCCTCTATGTCACCTCCTCCTTCCTCATCAGGATGCTCGGGGGTTTGCATCCCTGGGCCCTTTTGTTGGATGAAGAGACTGTGGTACAGAAGAGGGCTGTGATGTGTTCGAGTCTCGTGGCTGGGAAGGCAGAGCATTTCATATAGCCTGAGCTGTCCTTGAACTCGCTGTGTAGCCAAGAACGATCTTTTGATCCTTCTGCCTCCACTTCCCGAGTGCAGGGGTTACAGGAGTGAGCCACCATGCCGGGGTTATGCAGGGCTGGGAATTGAACCCGGGGCCTTGTGCATGCTAGGCAAACACCCTGTCCATTGAGCCTGCATCCCCAGCCCCGCTGTGTGACTTTGGAGACTAGATTTTGCTGGCAGGGAGGCAGGCATCCCCAGCTGTCCACCCTCAGCGAGCCCTTGGGTGTAGATGTGGAGAACCCTAGAGCAATACAAGCTTTCTAGTAAAGGGGGGCTGGTGCAGAAAGCCCCAGGAAAGAGACAGTGCCTCGTTCTGAGTGGGCATCAGCCAGGGCATCTTGTGGTCTGGGATCCAGGATGACAGGTGAACTGCCTCTTTGGTACCTCTCACCTAAGTGCTCATTAATTCAGGTGGAGCTGTCCTAGAGGTAGAAGCTGCCTCGAGTTGGCAGCTGGAGATGCGTTTCATCCCTGGCTCTCCCACTACTTGTCATGGGACTCACTTTAGTATCGATCTGCCTCCGGGCCTTGGCTTCCTCGTCTGTGAAGTAACGGGGGTTGGGAGAACCTCTCAGACCAACCTCCGGGTAAGGTGGAGTTGGTACATGGGCACAGCGGCCCTGAAGGCCCCACCCATGGTACTGTGTGGTCCACCTGGGCTTCCTGGGGCTGCTCACAGCCCTGGACCACCCCTACCCCACCTCTGCCTCTGAGGGCTGTGTTCCATGGAAGGCTTCGGCAATGGTGGTCCTGCTTTCAGGATGAGGAGCTGTCTGTCCTGCCTGGTGTCTCCATAGCCCAGATACCATGCCTGATAGGACTCTGGGAGAGAATGGGGAGCGTTCTACCTTTTCCCCTGTCACAGTGATAAAACCCTCTGACCAAAAGCAATTTGGTGAGCAAAGGGTTTATTTGGCTTACACTTCCAGGTCCCAATCCTTTATTGGGGGAAGTCAGGGCAGAGACGTGAAACAGGCACTTGACTGTGCACGGACTAGCTCCTTGTCTGCCTTGCTCTGCTGGCTTTCTTACACAGCCCAGGATCACATGCCTAGGGATGCTGCTGCTCACAGTGGTCTGAGCACTCCCAAATCAATAGTCATCAAGACAGTGCCCCACGGACATGCCCCCAGGCAAATCTGATCCAGGCAATTCTTCAGTTAAGGCTCCCTCTTCCCAGGCGACTCTAGGTTGGGTCAAATTTGTTTGTTTGTTTAGATTTATTATTTTGGTTTATGTAAAGGCTGTATGAGTTTATGTGTACCACACAAGGCAAGTGCCAGTGGGGGTTAGAGGGTGGCAGATCCCCTGGAACTGTGGTTACAGTTGGTTGTGAGCTGCCTGATGTGGGTGCCGGGAACCTGGGTCCTCTGCGAGAGCAGGAAGCGCTCTTAACCACCGAGCCGTCCCTACAGCCCTGCTTGTGCCAAGTTGACAATAAAAACTAAGCAGAAGAGGTTAGTGACCCGTGCCAGACACGTGTCACCTTGTCCTCTCAGGACCACCACATGATGCCATGTTCTGGTGGAGGTGCTGCCGAGAACTGTGGCCATCTGCACCTCGCCATGGGGGAACATTTGCTTCCTAACTTTGCTGGTGTCTGGGTCCCTCTCCTCCCCACCCAATCCCCCTGTAAGACACACAGTCACAGGGCTCTGGAAGCCTCTAACCACACAGCCCAGTTAAACGGTTGCCAGAGCACCCTGATCAGAAGGTGGGCACTTGAGACTGGGTGAGTGAAGCCATCCCACCTGACCCCATTCCCAGAAGCAACCACAGCCATGCCCCAGATGTTCTTTCTCCCAGAGGGAAGTTTCTACTCCCCTAGGGCAGCCTGGACTTAGGAGCCCAAGGCAGCTCCTACAGGGACAGCACCTCACCCGTGTCTCCACCCTCTCGCTGCATGCTGCCCCTCTCTCCATCTTCTTTCTGCCCGGGATCTCCCTTACTTCGACCTTCACCCCTCCTCTGTGTGCACACACACTCCTTCCCACCAGGGCATCTTGGGTGCTTGTTCACCCAGGAGATGTACCAGGCTCTGGGAAGCCCCACCTAGGCACCTGACCTCTCTGTCCTTAAGGGTACAAGTTGAGCCACTGAGCCATTGATGGCTTCCTAGGAAAGGAGGGGGAGAGGTAGCCTCCTCTTGCAGGGTAGCCAGCAACCTCTATCCCATCGCCAGTAGAGATTCGGGTGACGGAGAAGAGAAGAGGGGAGGGGTGGTGGGGGAGGATGAGGGGAAGTGAGGAAGGGGAGAGGAGACTGAGATGGAGGGGGAGAGGAGGAGAGGAGAAGAAGGAAGAGGAGGAAGAAGAGAAGGGATTTGCAGTCGCAATGGAAACAGATCTCTCGATGTGTCTATGAGGATGCTTCCAGAAGGGTTTACCTGAGGAGGGAAGACCTGCCCTGAATGTGGCCTGCACCAGTTCATAGGCTGGCGTTCCAGACTGAATATGAAGTAGAGGGTGAGCTGAGCACCAGCGTTCATCTCTGTCTGCTCCCTGGCTGCAGATGCCATGTGACCGGCTGCCTTCCGTTCCTGCCACCATCCTGCTGGACCATGACGGACTCCCCCTCTCACTGGGAGCCAGAATAATCCCTTCCTCCCTTCGATTGCTTCGCCAGGCATTTTGTCCTAGCACTGAAAATGTAACTAATACACACACCCGGGCAGTTGACTACGGCCTTGTGTCATCAAAGTCCACATAGCCCCAAAAGTGTCTCCTTTAGCAGACTGTTCCGCCTTGCAGAGAGCTGAGGTTTCTCCAGCCAGGGGCAGAGCTTTAAGGACAAGCTGGGACCTTATGGGGCCCAGCTCTCTTTCTTCCCAGCATCAGGAGGCTTCCTGCTCCAAAGGATGCAGGCAGGGACTTCTGCGGGCCGCCACTGGAGCATGGGGACATCAAATGGCCTTAATCACTTCAATGTAAACGCGCTCAAGTCATGTGGATTGAATTTCTCTGAGAATACACAAGGGCTTAGGGAGCAGGGGCAGAGAACACTCAGTCCCGGAGGAATTTGTTTGCGCTTTCTTTTTCGTGTGCCTGTGAGTGTTGTTATTGTTGCTGGGACTGAAGCATGTCAGAAACGGTTCAAGATGCCCACCGCATCCCTGGATGTTCTGCAGAGCCCACTGAGGGTTCTAAGTCAGGCATGGTCGGCAGAGGTGAAGGACTAAGAATAAATAGCACTGGCTACCCCACCCGGCCTGCTCCCCGGGGTCCTCTTAGGCTACGGATGCTCCCTCCACGAGGCTTCAGCGTGATGGCCAGGGCCTCCCTGTGGGTGCCTGCGGTGGGTGGCAGTAGACCCGTTCTTCCCTGGGACACACTGGGCTCTGGGAGTGACATTTTCCACTCTGGTGGTGTCCTCTTGTCTCAGATTCACGGTGTGGTGTAGACAGTGAGCTTTGGAGGTCCATCTCCCTGCTGGAGACTCCCAGGGAGCAAGTTGAGTGACACAGACCCACTGCGTCTGAGCCAGGAGACACAGCCTGCGGGTGTGAGCTCTGTCCAGGGCTGGGTGCGCAGGGGCCCCTCTGCCCTCAGCCACTGTCTTGATTTCAGGCTTCCCTGCCTCCAGCTGCAAGCCACTCGCCTGTCACTTCCCGCTTTGCGGATGATGAAACACATGTACACTTAGAGTACTCGTTAACCTTGCCCAACACGCCATGATGGAGTGGGTGAGTGGGGGGGGGCGTGGTCAGGTCCCTTTTGACACTTCAGTAAACAGAGGTTCGGAAAGGCGGAGTCTCTCCGGGTCTGTCTTGAGCTTAGGGCTTCAAGTCCTCTCTCTTGTCCCTCCTTTGAGGCACCTGCTGGCATATAGCTACCTCCACTCCTGCCACAGAGGCCGTGCATCAGCCGGTGTCCCCTGAGTGACACTGCCACCAGCCTTTGACCCCAAGGTCAACACCCACAGGTCCTGTCTGTCACTAAAACTCCCAAAAAGGTACTGGCGGGAAAAGCGGGGTGAAAGGAAGAGGCAGAGAAGGGACTGTGAGGCTCAGTCATGATGGCCACCTTGCTAAGGTTGAGAATCACCATGGAAACAGCTCCGGGCATGTCTAGGAGGGATTATCTAGATCAGGCAAGGCTCACCCTAAATGTGGGTGGCACCACTCCATAGGCTGCCCTCCCCGCCCCACCCCACCCCTGCCTGCTTTAAATGCATAAAGTGAGCTAACTGCAGCCTCCGTCATCCTGCTTCCTGACTAGATGTGACGGACCAGCGGCCTCTGCTGCCATGGCTCCCCTGCTACGCTGGATTGTGCCTTCAAACCGTGAGCCAAGATAAATGCTTTATTCCTTCCTTAAGGTGCTTTCCTCAGGCATTTTGTCACAGTAACAAGTAACTAATACGGGGAATAATTAAATATGATAACGGATAAGGTTCCTGTCACTGGGGATAGGACCCCCTGAAACGCCCAGGTAGCTATAGTCCACCTCACATGTAACGCAGCTCCCTGAGTCCCCAAGGCTGCTCTCTCTCTCTGTTTCTCTCAGTCAGTAGTGGCTGTAAATAAACTCGGGTCCAGGGGCTCCAGTGGGTGTGGCCATGCCCATTCACCCAGGGCATACAGTCCTTCCCACAAGGCTCTGGGCCATCTTGGATCAGCAAAAGCTCCTATGAAGTCAAGTCCTTCACCTCCTCAGACACATCTCCTTTTCAAAGGCCTCCCAGAGATCCTGGCCAAGGCTCCCTGCCTTTAGAATCTGTCTAAACTCACTCCCTGAGCAAGGTGCTGGGCTCTTTGTTCTCAGGTTGGAGGGATGCGACACTGGTGTCTCATGGGGAACGGGAGTGAGAGATCCCCTTGTTACCCTGGGAGTGATATGTCAAAGGGAAGGCCTAGGGGAGGGAAGGGTCATTCCAGGATAGGAAAGGGCTCCAGAGAGCCATCATGGAAAAATGGAGAAAGTAACCCCACAAAGATGGGTATAAACACTACCAGGTCATTTTTTTTCTTGCATTATTTTTTAAAAAATGATTTGAGTCATTGCCTCCTCAATGGATCTAAGATGTATTCCTGAGTGAAACCATGCTTTTAGCATTCCAACAATGTGCAGAGCATGTGAGCTTATTAACAGATGTTTAGCAAATACTGGTCAAAGTAAGTTCTATCTTAAAAAGGCCATCCAACCTATTTTTTTTTTTTGAGACATGGTTTTATGTACCCCAGGCCTCATTATATAGCCAAGTACAACCTTGAACTTCTGATCCCCCTGCTTCTGCCTCTGTGCTGAGATCACAGGCGTGTGCCACTATAGACTGTTGATGTAGTGCTGGGGGTTGAACCCAGGGTTTTGTGCTTCATCAACTAGCTACATTCCCAGCTCCTCAGCCTAATCCTGTGTGTGTGTGTGTGTGTGTGTGTGTGTGTGTGTGTGTAGAGGCCAGAGGTTGGTGTGTGGTGCTTACCCCTGTTAGTTTCCTGCTGCCTGCTGTTTTCTTTACTCTTTGGAGGCCCGCCATCTGCCTCCCAAATAAATCACATGGAAGTTTATTATTACTTATGAATGCCCGGCCTTAGCTTGACTGGTTTCTAGCCAACTTTCCTTAACTTAAATGATCCCATCTACCTTTTGCCTGTGGGATTTTATCTTTATCCTATATACCTTTCTTTACATCTTACTTCATGGCTGGCCCCCAGCATCCTCCTCTTTCTCTAGCTCCTAGATCTTCTCCTCCCAGATTTCTCCTCCCGTTTATTCTCTCTGTCTGCCAGCCCTGCCTATCCCTAGCTATTGGCCGTTCAGCTCTTTATTAGACCAATCAGGCGTTTTAGACAGGCACAGGAACACAGCTTCACAGAGCTAAACAAATGCAACATAAAAAATGCAACACATCTTTGCATCATAAAACAAATATTCCACAGCACGAACAAATGTAACACATCTTAAAGTAATATTCTACAACAGTGTCTACCTTATTTTTTGAGACAAAGTGTCTCTCTGAACCTGGAGCTCACTGGCTAGGCAAGACCGGCTGACCAATGAGCTCCAGTGATCCTCCTGTCTCCACCTCCCTAGCACTAGGGTTAGGGGTATTTGCCATCATACCCAGTTTTTATGTGGGTGCACTCCACTCTGAGCACCTAGTGAGTGCCAGCCATTAAGACCCGAAGAGTTATGACCCTGCTTGAGAAGAGAAGGTGCCATGAAAAGGGAAACACAGACTTCTGTGAGGACAGCTAATCTAGGGAAAGGGGAAGTGACAGATAAGGTCACACCGCACAGTGTGAAAGAGGGCTTTTGATTTCAGCCGTAAATACTAGGAAGACAGCCATTTTCAGGCACCAGGCAGCAACCAAAGCAGAGCCTGGAAGCTAAAGAATGCCACCACAGCACCCAGCCCGCATCGGCACCCAGCCCGCATTGGCACCTAGCCAGCTTCGGCATCTAGCCCACAGCCACTCCAGTTTCCCCTTTGAGACACTTTCCTATGGAAGCCCAGCGCAAACAAACAGCAAGGCCTTACTGAAGGCAGAGGTTTTGCAAATCTGATGTAAATTACCTTGGACAAGGAGCTTGGACAAACCCTAGGCGGAGAAAATAAAAAGAGAAGCGCCCCGAGACACACTAGGTTCAGACTCCTGACACTAGATACAGGCAGAAGAGTAGCCACAGGAAGCGACACCGTATTCAGAAGACAAATGGCATCTCCTTGGGTGCTGTGAAGTCAGAAGGCCGTGGGATGCCATTTCAAATGGTAGGGCCATCAAAATGGCTCAGTGGGTAAAGGTGCTTGCCGCTAAGCCTGTTGACCGAGGTTCAATCCCGAGAGTCCACACAATGGAAGGAGAGAACCAACTCGTGCAAGTTGTCTTCTGACCTCCACACACTCACCGTGGCACACGGGCACCCACCCCCACACATGCACAATAAAAATAATATAAAATAAATATTAAGATGGTAGAAAAAAACCTACCAAAAAAAAGATACACTTAAAAAAAATCAGAATGAAATAAAGTTATTTCAGACAGATGAACAACCAGCAAGTCCAGCTCCCAAAGTTAAAGACAAGAAACACTAAAGTTGTTGTTTTCTAAAAGAAAATTATCCAAACACAGGCGCAGAATTATATGAGGATTACGAAGAGCCACAGAAGGGTAATTAAGTGAGTAAGGAGATGGGAATACTGGCAGTTTAAAGGCCTTGTGGAGTTTATAAATGTGCAAAGGTAAAAACCTATGACAAAAATGGCGCACGGCATGGGACAGATGGCTGGAATCAATGTTCTTTAGGCAGTGGTGAAAGCATTAATCTAAGGTGGCTCTTGAGCCAGCAAGATGGCTCAGCAGGAAAGGTGACTGCCTGATGTTCTGAGTTCCACCCCTGAAATCCTCATGGTGGAAGGCGAGAACTAACCCCCAATTAAAATCATATCTACGTCCTCCTACAAAGGCGGGTTTTTGGTTCCTTGTCCTCAGACACGTAAGAATCGGAGGCAAAGATGTATGGATTTGCCAAGATCTGGGGTCAGCTTGCTCCTCACAGGCTCTCGATCAACTATCCCACAGAGAAGAAAAAGAAAAAAAAAAGAAAAAGAAAGAAAAAACATATCTAGTTACATAATTATGATATAAAATATTAAGATATAATGATATAGTAGATGCCCTAGGTGACCTGTGATCTTCACATGCATGCCTCAGTGCCCCTCCAAAATAAACAAAGAAAGGAAGGAAGAAATGAAGAAAGAAAGGAATGTAACTGTTAAAATAGACCATAGTAAATCAAGAATGCACATTTTAATCTCTAGGTTGAACCATAAAAGTGAACGAAGGTGTGTGTAAGGCTAGGGAGCAGCTCAGTGGTCCAGAGACCCTGGACCAAGTCTCCTGCACCAGAAACAACAGAACAATATATAACAGGAACAATAGAAAGCAAAAAAGAAAAAGAAGGCCTTGAGACAAGCAGGCATGTCACGTGAAGAGACTATGTTATTAGCTCAACTATGTTATTATGTTAAAAAGCAAAGCTCATCAGGACTATCCAATTAAAAGGTAAGGCTTATCAGAATGGATTAAAAACTCGTGTGTCATTTAGAAGAGGAATGATTGAAATATAAGGACATGGGGCTGGGAACATGGCTCAGTGGTGAAGAGCATGTACTGCTCTTGCAGAGGACCTGAGTTCTGTTCCCAGAATCCATACTGGGTATTTCACAACTGTCTGTAACTGCAGTTGCAGGGGACCCTATACCCTCTTCTGGCCTCTGCAGAAAATTATACTCAAGTGTATATACTCCCACACAGACACACATGCATATACATAATTAAAGATAAAAATAACTCTTCAAAAAAAAAAGTAAGGCTATAGAAAGGCTGAAAGCAAGGGCATGAAAAAGGGCACACCGGAATTTACTAAAAGATGGCCATTGTGCCCACAGTAGTCCAGACAATTACATATCCATACACATAAAAACTGCAATGATTATAATATAAGATATTAAGATAGAACATAAGGTGTATTAGGTGCCATAGTCATCTTTTTTTAATTGATTTTTATTTTATTTTATGTGCATTGGTGTTTTGCCTGTGTGTATGTCTGTATGAGGACCCCCTGGAACTGGAGTTACAGACAGTTGTGAGCTGCCATGTGGGTGCTGGGGATTGAACCCGGGTCCTCTGGAAGAGCAGTCAGTGCTCCTAACTGATAAGCCATCTCTCCAGCCCTGCCATAGTTATCTTTAACTGTCAGTTTGGCACCATCTAAAATCCCCTGGGAGGGGAGTCTCAACAGAAGCATTGCCAGATCACACTGACCGACCTGTGGCCACAACTTGGGACTTGTCTTGATTGTTAATTGATGTAGGAGGGCCCAGTTCACTGTGAGCGGCACCATTCCCTAGGCTGGTGGTTCTCAGCTGTATGAGGAAGCTAACTTTAAGCCTAAGATAGTCGCCAAGCATCATTGAAGCAGGATTACCCCATGGTTTCTGCTGTACTTGCTTGGCTGTGACTGAGTTCCAGTTGGAGGTGGTGCTGTATGGACTAGTAAGCAGTCCTGCCTTCTGGTTCCTGCCCTGACTCCTCTGAGCGACCGTGACCCGGAAGCATAGCTGATAAACTCTTTCCTCCCCAGGTTGCTTCTGGTTAGAGTATTTTATCACAGCAACAGAGTGGAAATAGAATATTAGGCTATAATGCTAAATTGGTACACCTAATAACAATTTATATAATTAACAATTATATTATTAACACCTAATTAACAATTACAAGATATATAAAGCAAAGGTGATGGAACTAAATGATGAATTCCAAATGATCTCTGGAGACTTTATTACATCTCTTTCAGAAACTGATAGAACAAGCAGACTAAAATACTCTCCCACCCTCCAAAAAACCCTCCAGACTGAAAACAGTGAAGTTGTAGACATTTGAACAGCCACGTTGATATAACTGACATGCAGAAAAACACCTAATAAAAAACAGAACAGACTGATTAAGAATTAAGAACCTGGGAATTTACTAAAATAGACCATATCTTGATTTATACAATGTGAGGCTAGAAAGATGACTCAGTCGTTAAGAGTACTAGCTGTTCTCCCAGAAGACCTGGGTTCAATTCCCAGCACCTACATGGCAGCTCACAACTGTCTATAACTCCAGTGCCAGGCAAAACATCAATATACATGAAAAATAAATAAATCTTAAAAAACCCTCAAAACCCCAAATTGATCCTTATAAAATTTTAATGAATTTGGTACACCTATAGCAAGACACATTGTAACTAAGGGAGACAGCATTAATTACCATGGAGAAGCATGAAAATGAGAACATGCTATAGGACTTAAAGACATTGAAAATATAAGCAGGAGGCCTGTGGTTCATATTTTGTCAGTGACACTTGAATGAAATGGGCAGATCTCTGGAGAAACACTGTCAACACTAACACCAGCAAATGGGAATCTGCAGGGCCTATTATCTCCAGAAAGTTGGATCTCAACTTAAAATCTGGCCCCAGTAATGTGCAGAGAGACTTTGGAGCACTCAGTCCTGAATGGGATGTCTTCATCAAACCCTGCCCCACAAGCCGGAGTGGGGGGTCCTACTCAGAAAGAGAAGGTGAAAAGATTGTAAGAGGCAGAGGTGGCAGATGACTCCAGGCAAAGTCTTCCAGGTATAACCAGACTGAGCACACATGCTCTCACAGAAACTGTGACAGCACCCACGGGACCCACACAGGCTCACACTGGACAGAATCCCAGCACGGAAGAGGGGAAGTGGACGCAAAGCCCCATCTCTAATCAAGGAGTTATTTACACTTGACACCAGCTGGGAAAGGGAAAGTCAGTTTTCTCCAATGGAGTATCTCTGGGTTTATTAACAACACTCCAGGGTAGGCTCCACACCCAGAAATACTTGGCCAATATGAAACAAATTTTGTGGGTTTTGTGTGTGTGCTTTTTGTTTTGGCATTTTTTTTTGTCTTATTGGCTTTTTGTTTGTTTTGATTTTTTTAAGAGAGAGAGAAAGAGAGAGAGAATGAATGAATGAATGAATGAATGAACGAACATGAATTTAGGTGGGTAGGAAGGTGGAGAGGGTCTGGGAAGAGTTGGGGGAGGGGAAATCATGACTAAAATGTATTATATGAAAAAAAAATTTTATTAAAAAGAATGGAAGTCTATCCACAAAGAAAACCCCAAATGTCACCCTGGAGGACTTCTGAGTATCCATGGGGCAGAAGTGAGGACATTTTCATCATAGTTCTGGAGCCGGAATAACGGAGATGGCGTATAATATATGATGGACAGTACAGACAAGAAAGTGAACAAGCCAATCTACTTCACGAGACAGAGCAGAAACAAACTTTCTAAAGACAGCTGGGAAGTCTTGGAGTGAACAAATTGAGTGTTAGCCCAACAGTGCAAGTTTTAATTCAAATTACAAAAAAAGAAAAGAATAAAAAGGAAAAAAAGAAGGAAAAGACAAAGACCAAATCAAAAAACCCCAAGTTAAAAAACCTCAGCCCATCAGCAAAATACTAACAGAATATGGAAAAATTGTCTCAATTCTTACAAGGAAAGTGCCTGATCAAATTGAATACTTACTTGCTGAAAATGTTTTAAAAACAAAAACAAAAAAGCAACCAGTGTCAGGGAGCTAGGAATACAGCTTCAGTTGGTAGAGTGCTTGCCTAGCACACATGAAATCCTAGGTTTGATTTCCAGCACCACATAAACCAGGCCTGGTGGGATGTGCCTGTAATCCCAGCACTCAAGAAGTGGAGGCAGGAGGACCAGGCCATCCTTGCGTATAACCAGTTTGAGGCCAGCCTGGGCTACATGAGACCCTGTCTAAAAAACAAGCAAACTGGGACTAGATGAACATTTCTTTAACCTGGTGGTATCTACAATCAACAAACAAATAAACCACAGCCACCAACTTAGTTCCTTATACGATATTCAAAACTTCCTCCACGAAAAACAAACTAGGAATGTTCGGTGTCACCTCTTCTAATCAACCTTGAACTGACGGCTCCAGCCACCACGACAAGACAGAAAATAAACAGAGGAGTAAGGATTGGAAAGAAGAAACAAAGTGTGAGATGATGGGACCAAATGCTTAGAAAACCCAAAAGAGCCACAGGCGAGGACAGGGTGAGATGCTAGGTGGGTGAAGATGCTTGCTGAGCAAGCCTGGCAGCTCGAGTTAGACTTGACCAGAAACTTCATTAAGTACGATGTCAGGGTGTCCACCAACTTTATGAACAGTTGTTCAATACTGCTAGTAAACAGAAAAGCTAACTACTCAATCTACAACGCACCAGCACTATGTGCAGTTGGAATGCCTAAAATTCAGATAATAATACCCATGGTAGTGAGGATGTGGGATGACTGGGACGCTCTTATTTTACTAGAGAGTTTGAATAGTAAACCACTTGGGTGGGGGCGAGAAAATGCTTGGCAGATCCCCCTGACGTCAACCATATACCTACCCTTTATCTCTAACCATGTGTGCCCGGCAAAAAGGATGACAGATGTTCACCAAAGGACGTGCCTAGCAGCAAAAGGACCGAAGCAATGGCCCCACTAGAGCAGCGCAAATCAGAAACAGTTCCAGTATCCATCAGTATCAAAATAAACCAAGAGTGACATAGTGATACAATGGAATTCCACAAGCAATGAAAAGGCACGAGGTGAAATACTCAGGACGATGTGGTAAACCTCAAAGACGGTGCTGAATTTAAAAGACCAGGTAGAAACGAGTGCCTGTAGAATCACACACACACACACACACACACACACACACACACACACACACACACACACAACCTGGCTTAATAAGCCTATGGTGACAGGAGTCAGATCATGGCTATCTGGAGCGGCGCTGACTGGGGAGGGGTGCAAAAGAGCCTTTGGGTACTTGTGTGGTCTACGTCTGTATTGGAAGCTGATTGTTTATGCAGATGTATGGGAAAGTTCAATGGGCTGGTACACCCAAGATAATCACACCAGTATGAAAGCTAGACCTAAACGGAAAGATAAAAAATAAGACAAAGAAAAAGAAATGAGGATGTAGGGAGTGAGAAGAGGGGGAGGAAGAAGAGGAGGAGGAAGGGAGGACTGGGAGGAGGAAGAGGAAGGAGTAGGAAGAAATGGTGGAGGAGAAAGAGGAGGAAGAGAAGGAGGGAAATGAGAAGAGGAGGAGGAAGAGGCAGCAGTGGAGGGGGAGGAGGGAAGAGGGAGAGGAGGGTTGTCTGGTTGGGAGGCGGGGTGCAGGAGAGGGCATCACAGGAGGGTGGAGGGTCTACAGGAAGGTCTAGAGAACTGACCAGTGAATGGTGCCATTTGGAGAGAGTGCTGAGCAGAAGGGGAGGGGAGGGGAAAGGTCAGAGGTGGGAGGCCAGGCAGGGGTCAGAGTGGGAAGAGGAAGGTGTGAGGCATCTGTGGCCAGCATTCACTGGGGAGGTCTGAGAGTACTGAAAAGTGTTAAGTGTTCCCCTTCTATCTGCCGAGTGCCTGCCAGGGAGAGGAACGGAGTTGAACTGTGAAGGGGACCCCCCCCCCCATTTCACATATGAGATGATGAAGAGCCCATAACATTGGATGGTCAAGGTCTCAGGTGCACAGCCTACCAGATTTCGACCTGCTGGGATGAAGAGTCAATTCACAGAATCGGGGAGCCTGGGAGAGTCAGGGGTAGGAAGGAGAGCACTGGCTATCAACAGCCCTGGGTTGGGGGGGGGTGTCCCCAGCTCTCACTCACCACTTCTTGCCACTGATGTCATGCTGCTGGACTGTGTAGCCAAAGAAGGCAGCACTGGGACCGGCAATAACCCGGGGATTCCTGGTATCCATGTTGAAGGTGTCTGTGAATCCTGAGTGGGAGCAGAGAAGAGAAACGGGTGAGTCTGGGGGGTGCAGGCATTGCCCAGGGGTGTGTCTGGGCCTTCTGGCTGCTCTGTCTGTCTCGGAGAGACTGGGCTGTGAAGCCTCTGTCTTTGAGGAGCCCCTGTGTGCGGTGATTGACCATTCTACACGGAAGGATCCAGAGTCTGATGGGAAATGGCCTCAATGCAGGAGGCCAAGTTTAAATGGAGGACCAGTTCTTTCATGGCGGTAGGTGCCTTAGAGCTTGGAGTCAAGGTCTTGCTTGTGCATAGTGGTGGACTGAACAGTAGAGACCAGGATGCTAGCAACACCCATGACGTTTACGCTGAGCACCTAGATTTCACACCAGTCCTGTGAGATAGAAGTCATACACCTCTGTGAGGTTAACCTGTGGGAATCTGCTCAGCAGGTGAGCTGGGATGAGATCAGAGAGCTTGGGAGCTGAGACAGGGTCACCCTTTTTAGGGGCCAGACTTGGAGGGCTGAGGAATGAGGTTATTCGCAGAGAAGGGGGTCTCCCTCTCCCTCAGGTCTCACCCTAGGGTCAGAGCACAGTGTCCTTCGTGGAGTTCTATCTAGAACTGGCTGGGCCTCCCTCTTACCCTCCAGTCTCCCAGGGGAAGAGGAATAAAGTCTGGCCACAGAACAGAGACATTTGCGTTACCAGAATCCAGTTACTGCATGCTTCTACTCAACCAAACTAACCAGAGGGTGGATTTCCTAAAGACAGTGTTGAGCCTGTCCCTCTGACCTTGGCTCTCACCAATCTCTGGTTTTTCTGAAATCCATGGCTTTCTCTGTTGGTGATGGGGGTGGGGTGGGTATAACCCTTCTCAGGGATTGTTGACCTCAGATATAAACAAAACCAAAACAAAACAGAAAAGTTGTTTTTGATGGGAATCAGTAGGCTGGCTGCAGAGATGCCAGGAGGCTGGCTGAGCCATGTGCCACTCTTCTGCCCCAATTCGGGTGACAGAGGGTGAATCCACAGTTCCTTGACAGCTCTCACTCTGTGGCTGATGGCAGCCCTGCTCTGTCTCAGATTCTTATTTGGCTTTTGAAAATGACCAGTTGGTCCCACGAGACCAGAGCTGCAGACCTGAACATCAGCGGGAGCTCAGTTCTCAAACTCAGCTGGTGAAGGCTCCCGTGGAGTCACTGCTTACCACCAGGTCTCCAGGGCTGAGGGATATGGCCCAGTGTGACCGTGGCTACTGTCAACCCAGTGTTCCATGGTAGCTTACGGCATGTGTGTTGAGTGTCCACACTGTGATGGTCTATCCCCACCATCTCCCCTCACTCTCCCAAAGAGCTTCCCAGGGATCTTAGGGGAGAGCAACCACCATCTCCTGTAAGAGCCAAGGGACTGGCTCAGTAAAGCGCTTGCTTCACTAAGGTTCAACAGCAGAGGCTGATGTTGACAGTGAGGGCAAGGGGCGGTTCCTACTCCTCATGGCAGACCTAAGCCTCTTCGGCAGAACACAGGGATTCTTGGGAAGCACTTTGTGGGCTGTTCTTACCAGGTTTAAGACCCTGGTTCCAAGTGAGCAAAGTCAGCACAGAGAGGGTGAGACTTCCCCCAAGTTACCAGCCTTTCTGCATGCCCCTCTTTATTCTTTATGTATGTGTGTGTGAATGTGCATATACATGTGTGTCTCAGTGCATACATGTACATAGGTGTGAGTGCATGTGGGGGCCATATGTTGTTTCTCAGTTGCCTTCTACCTTTGAGGCAGAGTCTCTTCTTGGCTTGAAATGTCACCAGGGAGGTTAGGGAAGCTGGCCAGTGAGCTCTGTGCATCACCCTGTCTCTATCTCCCGTACTCACTATTGCTGGGATTACAAACACACACCACTGCCACATCTGGCTCTTTACATGGCTTCTGGGGATTCGAGCTCAGGTCCTCATGCTTGTGAGGCAAATACTTTACCCATGGAGCCAGCTCCCCAGTTTATTCTCTGCCACTTCCTCAGGGTGACTTTCTCTGCAGATCTTCACTCTGGAAGAATGTCTGCTTGGTGTCTATTCTGGGGAGTAGGAATTCTTGCCTAGATAAGACGCAAGGTCGTCAGGGTCCTCAGCCATGCTGAGTGGGCCAACAAAGTTGTTTGTAAGTCAGTGGAGTCTGACGTGTGGATAGGGTGGGGCGGGCCATCTGAGTTCTAATCTCAGCTTTGTCATAATTTGGCTGTGTGTCCGTGGAGACTATTTCTGCTGCTCTGTGCCCCAGGTTCCCCGGCATGAGAAGATTCAATCCCACATCGTAGGTATGCTCCCACACATGTTAGTGGTTCTCTGGGGGCACACACACAGCTGACTTCCAGCTGTCAGCGAGCGGGCATCTGCCTCGGATCTCTGCAAACAATTGGAGACCAGACAGCGGGAAGAATGCAAGCTCATCTGAGTGTTGGCTGAACACAACTGGGAAGGGAAATCTCCAGGCAAAAATGATAATATTTTGCATTCCCAAGCCAAGGGGAAGAATTAAGGAGAACCGTCAGTTCATATTTTGCACTATTCAGGCTTGGCTCTCCCTCCGCTTGTTGGTGCCGCGGAGACTTGGCGACAGGCTGGAGCTTCTGGACACATTAGACATCAGAAAGATGGAGGCCTTGGTGGGTGACCAGGACGTGTGGTCATCCTTCTGTGTAAAACCCAGCCTCACCCCCAGAGCTGGGTGGTGCTACTAAAACCTCAATGAGTTCTAGAGCAAGAGAACATGCGTGGCATCACTGTCATGGTCCATACTGAAGGCCACCCAGAGAGGACCTCGGATCACCTTGGAGACAAATCTCTGGACGTAAGGGATTATCTAGGTTACGATAATTGAGGTGGGAAGAGCCACTCTAACTATGGGCGGCACCATCCCCTAGGCTGGCATTCTGAACCACGGGGGAAGGAGAAAGTGAGATGAGGGCCAGCGTTCCTTGCACTCTGCCTCCCGACTGTGGGTGTAACATGACAGGCTGCTTCAGGCTCCCGCCACCATGATGGGGCTGTACCCTCACACTGTTGAGCTAGAATAAATCCTCCCTTTCTCAAGGTGCTTTCCTTGAGTATTTCATTGTAGCAACACCATCAATATTACACAATCCCCACCCAAGAACTCTCAACATTCCAGCGCTGCCCACTACGACCCCTCGGGGCACAGGGGTGTGGTGCCGGAGTGGCCAAGGAGTCCCTTCCCTGGCATCTCCTAGGCCTGTGAGCACCTCCCGAGGGCAGGGCACAGTGATGACTGTAGAGCAAGAGCCGAGGTCAAAGGCCCAGGAGTGGGCTGCTCCCTGTGAGCCAGCTCGTGACAGGGCTCTGAGAAGGGAGCATGGGCACCGAATGGGTCCTTCTTCAGAGCTGACGCGGCGATGGACAAACCTAGGCTGGGTGTTAGGAGACCTGGTCTCTTCCTGCTTCCACTGCTTCTTGGCTGTGTGGTCTTGAAGAAGGTATTAGCTCTCTCTGGGCACCGGTCTCCCGGCAGACTAACCATGACCAGTCCCGATGTCCTGAGTCTGTGTGCTCCTCAGAGAGGAGGAGCTTTCAGACCAGCCCTGGGAGCACTCCATGACAGACAGGTGGCTTTTCCCCGGGGTCTCCAAACGTGTTCCTTTCCTTCATGCTAGCGCAAGTGTCCCTCAGCTTTAGGGTTCCTGTGAAGGTGAACTGCACCCCCATCTCTCTGAGTGGCTCGGCACCTAGCCTAGCCTACCTGCTGTTATAGTCGGGGGTACAAGGGGATGAGGTAGGGAGGGTGATGGCTTCGTGACAGCGGGTCCCATCTTACCACAGGCCTTCTGCCCTCGAGAGTAAACTTGCCCCCACCCGAGTCTTCTCAGAGAGAGACTTAGCCCGTTTCTTCTTAGAAAGCCCACTTCAGCCAACTCAGCAGCATCACTTCTGTAGCCAAGAATGCCCTTCAGGACCCCTGCCTCTGCTAAGCTGTAAATTAGCCTGGCCTTCTCCTTTGAAGGCGACACCATGGGGTCCATCTAACTTTATATTTATTCTTCCATCCATTGGTATCAGTGGCCAACCATCACACATCTTTCTTCCTCCCCTGCTTGTCCCCTCCATTCTCCTCTTCCTCCTCTTCCCCCTCCTCCCCGTTCTCCTCCTCCTCTCCCCCTTTCTCCCGCTGAGAAGCAGGGCAGAGCTGTTTCTATGGGCAGGGCTTGCATAGGCTTCCCTTCCCCGGGCAGGTACGGAATATCATGCTCTAATAGATAGCGGGCTATGTGCGCTTGTGTGAGCACAGTCAAGGGACCGGAACAAGATGGGGACATGCTACACAGAGGAAGAAATGACTTCTTTCTGGGAAAGGGGTGGAGCTTCAGGGAGGGGGTGTCTGAGTGGGTGTTGGGGGTGGTCAGGGAAGGGAGGAAGAGGGGGTTAATCTGAGGGGGGAGGCTTCCTCGGAAAGGCGTCGCCTCTCTACACCTTGTGTGAGCACACCCCTGGCTCTAGAGGAGCCTCACAGGGACATTATCTCATTTGGGAAGCAGCAGGTCCCCAGGCTACACCCTCCGCCATTTCTGGCAGACAGCAGCTCCGAGCGTGCCAGCCGGGAGAAGCAAAGCCTGGTCCCTGGAAGACTGAGGCCGCAGTGGCATCTCCCCT
The DNA here is from genome assembly GCF_049852395.1 of Peromyscus maniculatus bairdii. Classification (NCBI taxonomy): domain Eukaryota; kingdom Metazoa; phylum Chordata; class Mammalia; order Rodentia; family Cricetidae; genus Peromyscus; species Peromyscus maniculatus. The sequence goes on along the minus strand of NC_134858.1, from coordinate 60,012,632 downwards.
GGCTCTCTATGGACCTGTCGATATATGAGATCCAACATGTGGAAAAAGACACAGTGCTTGAACATTCCCTCTCAGGAACAGTGAGAGGGCCGGGCATCCTCACTCCGGAGTTGATAGGGCCCACTTTGAGGTCTGGAACACTCTGAGGGCCTGACAAGCACCGGAAGTAGTGAAGTGTGAGCACACCCAGAGGGCCTCACCCGGCCCATCCACTTCAGGAAGTTTCTGAGAAGCATCACAAGAGGGTTCCTTTCTCTGTCATCCCCCCGACCCTAACCCCCAGCCAATGAGGCCCCCCATCTTGGGCTAAGCCTGCTGTGGCTAGCCCACCTCTCTCCTTCCTCAGTTTCCCACCTGAGCAAAGGTTTACCTCCAGTCTGTCCATTCTCTTAGGGACAGAGTCTGTGCTAGAGCAACTGCTTGCTATCGTTAGCATGCTCTGCCTCAGCTCTCCAAAGCGCTTGCAGATCTTCTCGAGGAAGAACTTTCTGGATGGGAAACAGCCAGGTGGGGGCTGGGCAGCCCGTGTGGTACTGGGGTATCTTCACCCGGGCTATCGAGAAGGGGTGTTTGCAGGCCAGGTGGTACACCCACTGAAACAGAGATGCAGGGAGGAGCATGCAGAGAGACAGAAGAGAGGAAGGAGGAAGCACCAGGGAGAATCACGGTGGCCTTTTCCGTTTCGGGTAAATCGGGAGTTTGCCAACGTGCTAGTTAAGCAGATGTCAGATCCAGAGAAAACAGGCCTGGAGACCGAACGCAGCAAATAACACACTGAAGTTGGCTGTAATTAACATAGTTTCCCTCCCAGCCCCAGAGAACTGTCGGATGTCTGCAGAGGACACGCGAACGCCTCCCTTCAAGAGTAAGAGCCGTAGCTGGACGAAGTCCAGGGCATCTTTCTTAATACCATGCCTCCTCTTCTCTAGGTAGGGAGATTGATCAAAACAGAACTCCATCTTCAAGATTTCAATAGCACCTTGGTAGTTCCAGGCTGTGCTCACCACACAGTCGGAGTGACTTAAAGCAAAACAAAACAAAAGCCCTGTTTGGATCTGGAACTTTCTTGTTCAAAACCTCCTGGAGTCCCCACCACTACCCTACCCTACCCTATCCTACCCTACACACACACACACAAGTCATTGCAGACGGTTTAAGTCACAGGGGAATGCTGGAGCCTGCTCACGAGAGTTGATAGTGTTCAAACTCAAACTGACCAGGGTGGGAAGATCCACACCAGGGTGACTGGCAGAAGAAGGATTCGCTCCCCTCCAGGGCTGGGGAGATGGGTCAGTCGGCAAAGCATTTGCGTCATAAGCCTGAGTGCCTGAATTCAGGTCCACAAAACTCATGTAAAAATCCAGGTATGTGCTGCTCACCTGCTGTGATGGAAGGCAGAGACCGGAGGAGCCCTACAAGCTTGTAGGCCAGCTAGCCAGGCTCCAGGCAATGAGAGATTCTGTCTCAAACCAAGTGGAGGGTGCCTGAGGACTGACATCCAAGGATATCCTCCACACGACTCCACACATCATGTACCGCGCATGCATGCACCCCATTTACACCCACATCTGTACACACACACACACACACACACACACACACACACACACACACACACATGAATTCTCTCCACTTCGTCCTAAGAGACACAATCAGTTGATAAACATCTCACAGCACAGCACTGGAAGGGACTTTTGTCTTTTCTTCTATCTCCTTAGCACCTGGGACAATGCTTAGCACACGCCAGGTCACCATGGTACATTTGTGGAAGATGGAAAGAAAGGATACAAGTGTGAGACACTGACCTGCAACAGAGGTTAAAGGGACTATGCGCACTGTAGTCCCAGGGAAGGGAGAAGCTTAGTAAGCAGATTTGGCCCCAGAAGTCTTAGCTCCACCCTCCGTGGGGCTTCTAGCTTGTGTTGCAATTGTCGGTCAGTCCCTTCTTCTTCCCAGCCCTCAGTTTCCTTTTCTGGAAAAGGTACGTGCTGGAGTAGGTGCCTCAGCTCTAAGTCCTAGCACAGGGTTAACGAAATCCATGCACGCTCACTTCATCCATTCACTCCTGGGGTCACTGTACAGCACCGATGCCGGGTGCTGTTGGCCCAGATGTAATGGCACAGCATCCAGCTTCAACAGCTGTCCTGTGCGCCCCCCTTCCCTGACATACTAACCAGCTCAAAGAGTTTGGTTTGGTGTCCAGGGCCTGGGCTTGGGTCTTGTTTGCCTTGGGTGTGTAAATAAAGAGATCTGTGCATCCAAGATTAGCCTCGGCCGGGGAAGTGGGCAAAGCCGGGCAAACAGCAGGGCAAAGCTGGAGATGGGCACTTTGTGGCAGGGCTTTCCCTTAGACGAGAGGAAGGAGGATAATGAGGGCCCAGAGAACTGCCGGACCACCCTGTTCTGGCTCTTTGAATGTCAACTAAAAAAAGGAGCTGCGGGGCCCTTCCCTTTCAAGCCAGCAGGCTCGCCCAGAAGTGGATGCCCACACCCATCTAGAAAGTTCTCTGGCTGCATAGGGCTCGACATAGATCCACTAGATGCCACTGGCTTGGGTTTCTGGGAGACTTTGAGGAGGGGAAGTTTTGGCTCCCTGAGGCTCGTGTGGAAGTCCTTCTGGGTTTGGGTATGGGTCAGGGTTTTTTGCTTGTTTTTGTTTTTCTCTGTATAACAGCTCTGGCTGTCCTGGAATTTGCTTTGTAGACCTGGCTGGCCTCAAACTCACAACTGGGTATCTGTTAGCCTCTGCAGACCCCGTGACCCCCAAGAGGACAGCTGTCTCCTGAGGGAGCTTCAACAAACCTTCATGGGACAGTCACAGCAGGCAAGAAGTCTCACTGCAGCAATGGAGAACATCTAGGTCCATCTCATAAGAAGTTCCCCAGGCAAACTGGGCGCCTCACAGCTTCTAAGTTCTAGGGAGCAGAGGCTGAGGGAGATCTGTCCTTCCTGGGGACCGCGTGGCTACACCTGGTGTATCTATGTTGTGGTGGACGAGATGAGTCTAGGTAAAACACGCAGAGATTAGCCAAAGTTTTGTGACTGAAAAAGCAAGAAGGAGGGGCTGGAGGCATGGCTCAGTCTACAGAGCACTTGCTTAGCAAGCGTGAGTCCTGGGTTTGATCGTGGTGTGGTGTAAACTGGGTGTGGTGACCACACCTGTGGCCCCAGTATTTGGGAGGTAGAGGCAGGAGGGTCAGAAGCGCAAGGTTGTCTCTGGCTACATAGTGAATTCAACACTAGCCTCTGCTATATGAGACCCTGGAAAGGGAGGAAAGGGAAGGAGAAATAACAGAAGGGATGCAAAGAAACAAAAGGAAGAGAAAAACCAAGAAGAAGGGTTCCCAACTTGGTCAAACTGTGCTGAGCTTGAGGTCTGTTTCTCTTGATTGACAGCAGTGCTCTGGCCTTGGGAAAGCCCCTCCTAAGCCCCCTTAGAATCAGTCTAGAGTTTGGCCGCATGAGTTCAAACCCCAGGCTGTAGTTTTATCACCTGGGGGATCTTGACTTTGTGACTTCACATCTACATTAGCAAATATTGCCATTGCTACAAGACCTTGAAAGATGGCATTCAGGGTCTCCTAGGGGCGAAAGCAGGGAAGGGGTAGGAGGGCATCTGTCTTTGGGTTGTCTGTAGAGGAGGGTGCAATTTTAGTGAGTGGTAACTAAAATTGGGGCCTTGGTGAGATGGGGACCAGAAAAGAAGTGATAGAGGGTCCCCAGGGAGCGTTCAAGGTGTGGTGGTTTGAGTGAGTAATGTCCCCCACAGGGTCGGGCATGTGAATACTTGGTTTCCAGTTGGTGGTGCTTTGTGGAGAGGTGCAGCCTGGGAGGAAGTATGGAGCCTCTCTTAAAGCCTCACCCTGCTCTCTCTCTCTCTCTCTCTCTCTCTCTCTCTCTCTCTCTCTCTCTCTCTCTCTCTCTCTCCTCTCCCTCTCCCTCTCCCTCTCCCTCTCCCTCTCCCTCTCCCTCTCTCCCCCCTTGGTGCTTGCTGTTAAAGATGTGATCTCTCAGCTTCCTGTGTCTGCTGCCGTGCCTGCCAATTGTCGCCATGCCTTGGCCCAGCCATGATGGACTCTGATCCCTCTGGAGCATGAGCCAGAGTAAACACTCTTCCTTAAGTTGTCCTTGCTCACAGTGTTCTTACCACAGCATCAGAGTAACCAGCACGAAGTAACTAATACAGGCCGTGTCTGGGGCTGTGGGGCCCTAGGGTGAGCTGAAGACAGGGTCAGAAAAGCAGGGGGTCTTCTCAGGTCAGAAAGGAGGGGAGCCCTGGAAGGTTTGCAGCATGACCCAAGCTGACTTATCAGTATCCTTCTGGTTGTGAGGCAGAACAGCCTTCAGAGACAAGGGAAAAGTCGGGGAGACCCGCTAGACACCTACAACACAAGCTTTGGGGACCGCTCCAAGACCTCCTTGTGGTAGCTCCTCGGGCTCTGTCTGCCTCCTGGTCTTAGTCCTCTGGATTGACCAAGGGATGAAAACTTGAAGGGAGGCTTCAGGTCCAGGGTGACATGGGACCAGTCTCCAGTGCAGACGTGGGGTGAGGGGCTAGGTTTAAGATGTGCAAGATAGAGCTCAGGCAGATCCAGACTGAAAAGACATCTGGGTGACAATTGGTCCCATTTGGGATAACGGGCAGGGCCTGTTTCGGGGCCTGCCAGTGCCTCTGCTCCTGGCTGGCTTCACCGTCAGCAGCAGGCACATTCCATGGCTGATGGCTGGCTTGCGGTCTGGCCTGGCTCTTTCCATGGTTCCTTCTGCTCTTTAAAAACCAGAATTGGAGTTCTCTTTAAGTTTAGGGCATGAATCATTGCTTGTGGCCTGGAAGGGGGATGGGGACAGAGTCCCTGTGCTCTTGGGTGCTAGCACTCACTTAAGTGTGTAGGTCCCTGGGGCCAGCTGAGTTCAAACACTGGCCCTACTGGCTTCTGAGCGTTTAGCCAACATGGTCCTGAGTGCCCCTCCACCTACCTCACAAGCCCACCAAGTTCAGAACCAACTCAAGGCCCCCTGTTTGAACCTCCTCACCTCTCTTACTCTCCTCAGGCCGGCAGCCCTGACCCTTTGCCTCTCTTAGGACCCAGCCCTGTGAGACTTCATCTCCTCGCCTCCCTTCTCTTTCATTTGGACCCACACTCATCTCAGGCTCTGCGTCCTCCTGCCTAGGTCACTGCAGCTGTCACTCTCTCCTTCTACCTACTTGTCATTGTCCTGTGGCATTGGCTTCCACCCAGTCCCCTCAAGAAGCTTCTTCCAGCACAGGTTAGAGCATCTCTCTACCCTCCCTCAGATACCTTCAATGGCTCCCATCTACCAAACCCAAATGTTCCAGTCGGCATTTAGGTCCTTTCTCAGTGGCCTAAGCTGGCTGTCCCATTCCCATTGTCTCCCACATCACATTCCCCAGCATCTTGCTGATGGAGCATCAGAGTTGGCCCAGGTCTGCTCTCTAGTACCCGCCTTTCCTGCCGTCAGATTGGTCCTCATCCACAGTCTGCCTCTTGCCTCTGAAACCTGAGTCCTTCATCGGAAGCTCCCTTATAGCCTTTCTTACAGCTTCCCCTGTACCATAGTTATTTATCCCAAATTCTGCCCACTCCTACAAAACCATAATGCTCCTCCAATAAGAGCATTTTTATCTGCACCAGAACATCCAATACAGCATCTAGCTCCCACAGGCTATTGTGTTAGGCTGTCCAGAAGTGATGTGCAAAGCCAGTCAGTCACCCGTCCCATCTTGCCCTCAGATGTCTTTCAGTTTTTCGTGGATGTATAGATTGCTCTTTCCTGAACTCTGCATGCATTGGATGCTGCTGTGGTAGCACCGTGTAAAGGCTGGGGATGCAGGTGATCAGAGATGTACTCTCTGCACTTGTGGTGCTCCCGTGGCAGAAGATGGTCTGACAATCGGAACACTATGAGGTGAGGAAGGACCGGCCTTGGGATCACACAAGTGGGGCCCCCAGACAGTATCTTCAGGGGTCAGTGAGGCTTTCAAGAGGCCTGAGAGTAAGCAGGAGGCAGCCAGGGGGAAGGAGGGAAGGTACAGGGAATGATAGCATGGAGGCTGGAGGCAGTTGGTGTACTGGGGGGGTATGGGGCACCCATGCATATGTTCCTGTGTGCAGGCCATAGCTGGCCATGCAGCATCTGACTGGCTTTGATAGTCTGGGTGCAAACTAATAATAGCAGTAGAGAGCAGAGGAAGGCTTAAAGCTCAGAACAGACAGGCTCAGTTTGTATTTCGATTCCCCCCCCCCCCCCCCCCCCCCCCCCCCGGTATTCGGAGAGGTCTGGATGGATAGGGGCCAAAGGGACAATGACACCTGAAATTGAGGCACTGGACAGATGGCTCAGTTGGCAAAGTGCAGGAGGATCCCTGGAGCTTGCTGGCTAGCCAGTCTAGCCAAATTGGTGAGCCCCAGGCTCAGTGAGAAACTGGTCTAAAAAATAAAAAAGGTACATGGGCCATGGAAATGGCTCAGTGGATAGAGCACTATGCAAGCGTGAGGATCTATAGGTCAGATCTCTAGAAGCAAGGTAAAAGCCAGGAAGGTATAGCAGCTGCTCAGGGGCCAGAGACAGGATCCCTAGGGCAAGCTGGAGAGCTAGACTAGGTAGAGTGGTGAGCTCCAGATTCAGTGAGAGACTCCGCTTGATAAATAAAGCTGGAGAGCAATCAAAGAAGACACCTATGTAAACTTTGAGCCTCCACACACATGCACATACATGTGCATCTGCACACAGTGTGCCACATGCATGTGAGCATGCATAAATACACACATGCATACCACACACTTCAAATAAGGTGGAGAGATTGAGCCGGGCGGTGGTGGCGCACGCCTTTAATCCCAGCACTCGGGAGGCAGAGCCAGGCGGATCTCTGTGAGTTCGAGGCCAGCCTGGGCTACCAAGTGAGCTCCAGGAAAGGCGCAAAGCTACACAGAGAAACCCTGTCTCGAAAAAACCAAAAAAAAAAAAAAAAAAAAAAAAAAAAAAAAAAAAAAAAAAAAAAAAAAAAAGGTGGAGAGATTGAGGAAGACATCTGACATTTAACTTTGACCTCCCCCTCCCCTGCCATGAGCACACAAATACACACAAAGAAAGCTGAAGATGGCCTGGGACTTCAGGGTCCTGGGGCTCCTCTGCTCTACCCACTAGAACACTGCCTCTTCTTGAGGGAGCACTCTTTCCCCAGCCAGTCTGACCTTGGCTTTGCCAGTGCCAAACCCCAGTCAGGGTTTCCTCACTGGGACACTTAGTCCCAGCAGTGCCTGCAACCAGAGTGGGAATGGCCCTCACCAGCTTTGTCCCCCATCTCAACTCCTGCCGGCCACCTCCTGGTGCCCCACCCCGGTGCTACTCATCTGTCTACAGCATCTCTGCCTGGGACCTTCGGCAAAATCAGTCTTCCCAAGGCCCCCTTTGAATTCGCTGGTTTTCCCACCTAGTAGCTGTCTAGCAATCAAATAGTTTATGGCCTCACCAGGGGACACAGGTAGCATGCCATCATTGTATAGTTATTCAGCCATCATTGTATAGCTCTTCAGCCATCATTGTATAGTTCTTCAGCGTCCACCCCAAATTCCAAGCTGCTGTGTCAAGTAGGAGCATGGTTGTATTTCTTGCCAGAGGACTGGCCTGTGGGGGAGACCCGTGTAAGCAAGACTGGCCTGCTGGGTATGTGATTTCAGTGGCTTAGAGAATTCCATACTTGGGTTTGTGCCCTATTTCTTGAAAATGTCCATAGTTTTGAAACAGGCAGCCTTGAGTTTGATTTTGCACGAAGCCCCACAGTTTGTAGAAAGCAAGTCCTGCCGGTATGGTGAATAGAGTGACCCAACTGACAATAGCTTTATCCACATATTATTTATGAGTTTTATCATTTCCACCAAGGACTATGAGAGGCTGTGATTTCCAGGAAAAGAGCAATTCCAAAAGGAGGAGAGAAAATAAAGATGATTTTGTGGCTCCTTTTCTGGAAGGAAGAAGGAATGAGGGGCCTGGAATGTGGCAGACAGAGAAGAGGGGGTGGTAAAGACTGAGAGAGATCTATAGAGAACCCCTTGTGGTCTACAGAGAACCCTCCTGTGGTCTACAGAGAACCCCCAATAGTCCGTAGAGAGCCCCTTGTGGTCTACAGAGAACCCTCCTGTGGGCTACAGAGAACTCCCAGAGATCTACAGAGAATCCCCAATAGTCTACAGAGACCCTCCAGCAGTTTACAGAGAACCCCCAGTGGTCTACAGAAAACCTCCAGTGATCTATACAGAACCCCCCCAGATTCTATAGAGATCCCCCAGCAGTCTACAGAGAACCCTCAGTGGTCTATAGAGAACCCCCACAGTGGTCTGCAGAAAACCCCCGAGCAGTCTACAGAGACTCCCTCAACTCTTTGCAGAGAGCCATTTGAATGGCCTTATCCTACCTGCCTGCCACAAGTGTAGAAAACCTACCAAGCATCACTCCTTAAGATGAAGTATTATTCTTTGTTAATTTCCCCTGATGGGTGTAGCTAATTAGGTTTTAAATCTCAGCCCTGGCTAGAAGACCTGGCCCTGGTCCCCATGTGATCCTGGGAAAATCATGGGAATCACTCAACTATTGCATCTCAGTTCCCCCATCCATCTGAGATACATCACATCTCTGGCCTCTCCTGACACACTACAGAAACATACGGAATGTTCCTTTCAGATTGTTGAGAATGGTACTCGCTAGTCCACTTGTGGCCTTCCTGCAAAGAGCAGGTGGGCCCTGAAAATCACTGTCAGTCATCCTGGAAGTCTGGCTCAGCTGGGTGATGCTGGGAAGAGAGCTAGCTGTCAGCCTCTAATACCTTCCCTGTGTCACTCTGGCATCCTGGAGTGTGTTGCTATGGCAACTCATGTAACTTGCCCCACATGCCACAGGGAAAAATCTCTCTGCCTACTTTTGAGCAGCATCACCCAAGCCCCAGGCTAGGTTTTTCCTCCCAGTAGCATCAGTCTGTCCATCAGAAACAGTAGCTAGGGAAGGGCCTGTCAGACAAGGGGGCTGAGGGGCTGGGCCATGCCCAGCAGACTCCCTGCTTCACCTGAGGTCCACCACTAGCCCTTAGTTCCTTTGGCTCAAGGCACCACTCGGTGGTTAAAATGCAAATGCCTTTGGGTAGGACAGATTGAATTGTCCTCGCTCATTAGCTATGTTCAGCATCAATTAGCTTATTAGGCCTGGAACTCTGAGCAGGTCTTGACTGGGGCAATGGGAGAGACAGTGGGTTATGGGACCACCTGGGCATTCAGTGTTTTGAGTACTTGGAGGCAGGTGATAAAAAGCCCTGGGGAGGGGGGACTGACTCTGATGAACCACCACCTGGGGTGCCTGGAGGATTCTTTATACAGCTGAGAATGGAGGGGAGACTGCCCCATTCCTGGTACCTGCATACTGACCCCACGTCCCCCAAACGGTTCCTTCATAAGAGCATCATACTGTTTCTCTAGGACCCCAAGGCTCCCTTTCTAAAGAGAACACCATGCATGAGTTAAGAGCAGCGGCTTGTGGAGATCCAGCTCAGTGCTTGCTTAGGCTACATGAGGTCCTGAGTTCAATACCACCCCCATACTGGAAAAGAAGAACAGGGGTCCTGGGGATCAGAGAGATCCTGGCACCGCCTTTGGCTCTATGGCTGTGACCTTGGGCTAGCTTTTTGCCTTCTCTCATGGAACCTGGCAATCAAAGCTGACTCCATGAGGACTCCGTGCAGTGTGAGAGGGCTTGCCGTAAACCAAGTGAGAAACGATAAAGTGCTGTGGAGAAAGCTCAGCAGTTAAGAGCGCTGCGGCTCTCCCAGAGGTCCTGGGTTTGGTTCATGTTCACAAGGCTCACAGACAGTTGTAAGATCGGCTCCAAGGAATCTGATGCCCTCTTCTGGCATTTACAGGCACCTCCCACACACATGGCATGGGAGTGCGCGCACGCACGCACGCACGCACGCACACACACACACACACACACACACACACACACACACACACACCGCACGCACGCACGCACGCACGCACGCACACAGAAAAAATAAATGATGAAAATGACCTTACCAGCTCCCGGTGGACAGAGGCTTACACTCTGCCAGGGACCATTTGGTACAGAGAGCACCTATGGATTGCATATGGGCCATTAACCAGAGCATCAGCCTGAGAAGTGGTTATTCTCCTCATTTTACAGTTCAGGAAATGAGCCCCTGGGGGTCCTGCCCATGCTCACCCACCTAGAAGGGATCTGAACCTCGGCAGTCTGGTTCCCCAGCCAGTGTACATGCCGGCTATTGCTGTTCAGTAAGTGGTAAGCAGTAAAGGTTCCAGTGAAAGAGATGGGAGAGAGCAGGGAGGGGCTGGGTCACGTAGACTGCTTCCTCCAGGTGAGATTTCACACATTTTATAACCTAGGTATTGAGGACGTTTTCCTGTGGAAGTTTAATTTATACATGACTCCGGTCTCTATTTTTGTTAACAAATTGCTGGGCATTAGACTGAGACTTGGGTCAATGACGATGGACATCGGGGCTGGGACTGTCCTCACTGTAACCACTGCTCCCCACAGCAGCCACTCCATTCTGAGAGTGTGTAGATGGGATGTCGCTGGAGTTCACAATCTCTTTGGAGGAAGGTCATTTCACAAGGCTGGGGCTCCTTGGGGACACTCAGGTGCAGGGGGAGAAAGGGTAGGAATGGACTGGACATTAAATGGGGTGGAGATATATCTTGTTTGGGATGTGATATGTGTGTTGTTGTGTGTACATGTTCATGAATGTGGGTCTATGTACATGTGTATGTGCAGATGTGTGTAAGATCAGAGGTCGAGGTCAGATGCCACTTTATCTCATTTTACCTTGCTTACTTTTTGAGGCTGAGTCTCACTGAGGGTGGAGCTCTCTGATTCAGCTCACCCCAGCAATTTTCTACCTCTGCCTCCCCAGTGCTCAGATAACAGGCATGGTGGTCCATGGTTTTTTGTTTGTTTGTTTTTAACATGAGTTCTGGGGTATTGAACTCAGGTCCTCAGACTTGCATGGCAAGCATTTACTGATGGAGCCTCTTCCCAGTTCTCAGATGTGATTTTTGACGGTGACGATCCCTTCTCTTTACAGCTACCCTGCAATGATCAACTCTGACTCCAAAAAGAACTTGAAGCTTGCGGAGACACAGCAATACCCCAAATTGGTCATTGTGGAGAGGAAAGAGAGTTCCTCAAATTCCCCAAGTGAACTCCCGTCCACACAGCAAGAGCCAAGCCAATCAGCCCAGAACATAGTTTTAGTCTAAGCAACAGGGACAGGACACTGGGGCAGTGTATGGGGATGGGGGGTGGGGTGGGGGAAATGAATGCAGGGCAGGAGGAGCAAGTTTCTACTCCTGGAGGGGAGAGAGCATGATTCAGAGAGGGCAAGTGGGAGGGGGAGCTGAGTGAGCTCCTTGAGGGCCCCCAGTCCTGTGTGGCTGGAACCCATGAGAAGGCCATGGTTTGCATCTCCTCTTTGAGGGGTGGGGGGACACAGGTATGGTTTCTAAGCAGAAAGAGAGGGAAACTCAGCCTTATTTCCTTGGGAACTCAAGACTCAGCTTGTGGTGACTGAGGGGCTTGGACAAGGGCAGGCAATGTGATCATCATCAGCAGCAGCTCAGTCTCAGCTTTCCGAGCTAACTAGCAGCTAGCATTCCAGCTAGTTTTCCTGTTGAGGGGGACCACCACCCTCAAGGACACCCCAGAGGGGTGCTGGTCCTTCCCCTGCCAACACTGAAGAACTACCTGCACCAAGATCAAATTGATTTTAGGACAGCTTCAGTGCCAAAATATTAAGTCGTTCAGATTGTTCTGGGACCAAGACTTAGGACCAGGTCCTTGCCCGGAGGAGTGGGGAGTCTTGGTTTCTTTAGCGTCCTGGCACATAAGTCTCTGAGTCTCCCGTATACCTCCCTAGACTCCTCCTGTGGACTTGAGCTTGAGAGGGATGTTTCTGAGCAACTTTAGATCCTCAATGATTAGACCCTTGACCTATGATGCGGCTGCTGGAGAGGAAGATGGCTTAGTATGGCGGCACTCACCAAACTCTGGGTAAACTGCTTATTCTGTCTTTGCAACAACTTTACAAATTCTGGTACTATGCCTGCCTTGTAGAAGAGGAAGCCGAGGCACAGGTAGTAATTTGGCAGGGGCAGTAAGGCCTAACTGCAGAATCCAGGTCAATTCCAGACAGCAAGACTCTGGGGCTTTCATTCCCACACTGCCTGATCTTGCCTGATCCGGGGGCCCTCCCATCGGACCCATGTGACTCACTGATAAGGGGTCAAAGTTGATTCTGCCCTAGGGCCACGGAGATGCCCAATGACCCCTCAAACCCTTCCAGTACGCAGAGTCCAGACTAGTCAGGCACTTTTATGGTTTTAAAATGGAAACTGGTGTTGTGGCGTGCATTTGCAAACCCAGGGCTGGGGGTGTGGAGATGGGCAGACGTCTGGGCCTCATCAACCAGCTAGCTCAGCCAGGTTGGCAAGTCCCAGGTCAGTGAGGGACAGTCTCAGGTGGGTAGTACTGGATGATGCCAGGGACAACATCTGACGTTGTTCTAAGGCCTCTACACTTAACTGTACATACGTATAAGCACCCATACACCCTAACACACACACACACACACACACACACACACACACACACACACACACCTGAGCGCACACACACACACACACACACTTGAGCACCCACACACACACTTGAGCACCCACACACACACTTGAGCACCCACACACACACTTGAGCACCCACACACAAATTGTCACCCTTTTGTTCTTTAGTGCCTAGAAATATAAACGGTGTCATTTTAAGTCCCATTCACTCTATGCTTTGTGGGGACCCATTCCTTTTCCAGGAAGCCTCCCTTTACTTATCTGGTGGACACGGAATCTTTCCTGCCTGAACACACATGCAGACCCTAGTTCCTCTGCTCTGTTCACTCCCTCACACCTCTGCTTGCTCTCTTAGTTCTTGCTTTACCCTTCGCCACAGCAGGGCCCAGCCCGCAGGGGCACGTGAGCTCTACTTTCTTCTTGCAAGCAAATGCCCTTCTAGCATTGACTGATATGTTTAATGAATTCCATATTCCCAAACCCAAACTGACCAGACATAACACAGAAGCGGGTTTCTCCATATAAAGGGAGCAATGAGTCACAAATCCTGTCTTGAGAGGTCTCTTAACACCCCCATCCCTCACTGCCCCGCCCCCTTCTGTTGCGCCAATATTAACAGCTACTGATGGAGCCCCACTGTGCGCCCAGCCTCAATCCACCAGACAGCTTCCACAACTCAGAACTCTACCTCCATTGTCCCCACAAGAAACACTTCCAAGAGGTCACAAAGTCTGTGTAGAGTTAGATTCCAGACTCATGCTCTTAGCTTTGGGGTGTTTGTACGTCCCTATTTACTGGGGACACCTGTCTGGAGCCACCCAGAAGCTTTCGCGTCCTTCCTGTGGCTGGATCACTAGTGACTGCAGACAGTTCTTCTCCTAAGTGCACCCCCAGTGGGCTTCTATCCCTGGAGCTTTCTAGAAGCTGCTGCTCTGGCAGCAACACTTTCCCCGCCCCTCCCCCAACCCCCAACCATGTAGGAATGTTTGTTTCCAACTGTGTCCCTGGGATCAGAAGGAAACCCAGCTTGTTTCAAGGGGCTTTTCATCTGCAGGCGCTCCCAGAAGCAGCAAAGGACAGGAGGACACACTTGGATCCCCAGACTGGGATAACCGACCGCAGCTTAGAGAGAGCCACCCGACTGGGTGGGGGTGGGTCTCCACTTGTACTCCCCCCAGGGCACCTGTCCAGCTCCACCACCTCCGTTCCCTCCTATAGGTTTTAGCTAGGACCAGAGCCACTCAGAAAGAACACCAAGGCCGGCAGCCAGTACCCGGCCGGTCGGTTCCTTAGGCTCTGGCTCTGGCCGGATTCTGCCACGCTGTGAAGAGGCCAGGAAAACTTTCGCTAACGGCAGGCTGGCTGAAGCTGCGCTGGGCACCGGCAGTGCGGAGGCCTGAGCCGGGGTACCCCAGGCTTCCAGCCCAAAGGCTTGCCTTTCTTCCCTTCCCGCGGGTGCCGAGGTTCCCGCTGCGCCCCCACACCTGGAGCACATTAAGTGGTGGCGGGCGTTTCAGTGACAGCGGCTTCCCCCCGAATTGCTGAATAATTGCATAATTCCGAGCGCGAGCTGGGGACACTGCTCTTGTCGAGGATCTTTCCCACCGGTCCTGGGCTGAGGGATTGTGCCCGCTGCCTGAGATCCGGCTGAAGAGGGCTTGCCAACGCCTAGCGGCTGAACTGGAGGGACTCAAGGTCTTTCAGGGTTCCTAGTTCTCCGGGCCGCCACAGTCTGGCTCTCCAGACTTCGGGATGCTCCGCCTCGGGTGGCAGGAGAGCTGTCGGGTCACACTCGCTCGGCGCGATCTGTCCCCTTCCCCAGCTGGGGCCTTGGACCCTGGCAATGGAGGGATGCCCGAGTGGCCCGGTGGACACGTGGGAACTTGTTCCCACAGCTGCATCGGGGGGCACCTAAGGTGCTCAGTTGTTCCAGCAGCTAAAGTCGCTTCTTCTTGTCCCAAACACACCAAAGTCCTAGAAAGACTTTCCTCGGCACACCTCCCTCCTTTGCTATCTTGGCGGGACAGTTTAACTGCAGCGGGTTCGTCAGACCTGTGTCCCCAAGTAGTGCCAGGGGAGGCGCGTCTCATCTTTCTCCTCACAGCTGGAGCAGAGGTCCTGGAGGACCAGGGAGCTCCCGGAAGCAAAGGGAGGCGAGGGGGGAAACGTACCTGGCCAGAGGCTGAGTGTCCAGGCCACCAGGAGGCCCCTAGGCAGGTTCATGGCCCGCGACGCGGCGGCGGGTGTCGCGATGGTCGCGGGGCTGCGAGCCAGAGCGACAAGCCACGGTCGGTGCGCGGCCGTCCGGAGCCTGCACTGCTCCCGGGCTCCTGCTCCCTGACAGCGGGCGCAGAGGAAGTGGGAGGGCTCTGGCGGCGGGGAGGGGCGCAGACACGCGGCGGCCCTGGCTCCAGGCCAGTCTGGGCCCCTCTGCCACCTGGGCCAGCAGCAGGCTGCTGCCCCGACGCCCTCCATGTCCCCCCACCCAGCCCCATCTAGGCTCAGGATCATAGTAGATGATGATGGTTCCTGGGAGCCAGCCACCTTGCCGGTGCCGCACCTGCCCGTCCTTCATCCCCAACCAAATCAGGGTCTGCCAGGAAAAGTGAGTTATGGTGTCCATTTTCTAGGCAAAGAGCTGCATAAAGACCATAGGGAACCTGAGATGACCCGGGGCCACTCTGTGACAGGTCTCTTTTGGACAAGTTGGATGGATTCCCCCTCCTCAAACCATTTTGACACACTCCTTTGTCTCCCTGTTTCCTGGGCTTAAAATGTCAAGGCCCCCTGGGCGGTGGTGGCTCACCGCATACTAGAGGCAGAGGCAGGCGGATCTCTGTGAGTTCGAGGTCAGCCTGGTTTATATCGCGAGATCCAAGACAGGCACCAAAACGACACAGAGAAACCCTGTCTCGAAAAAACAAAAACAAACTAACAAACAAAAATGTCAAGGCCACAGTGCTTCTTGGGACCCTGGAACAAATGCAGACTGCCTCCAACTTCCACTGTCCCAGCCTCACACCTAAACAATTCCAAAGTGGCCAGGAGGACCAGGGACCACGTTTGGTGGTCCACAAAGCATCTCTTTGGGACCCTGACACTACTCCCTAGTCACTGTAATCATGGACAGTCAACTTCAATGCACATTTATTGCCTGAGCTTCTAATCAGGTTTTGGGTCACAGTCTGCGCATGTGGAGGCTGGTCTTCTCAGCAAGGAGGACTCGAGGAAGCCAGCAGGGTAGCCAGTATGGGCAGAAGCTAGAGTAGAGAGAACCTTCCCAAGGCCTCAAGTGGATCTGCAGACACGGCACATGAAATACACTTGTCTTCACTGTATTTCACACACACACACACACACACACACACACACACACACACACACCACCACCAACAACAACAACAACAACAAACCCTAAATGACAATTAATGTATTTGTTTGCTCTCTCTCTCTCTCTCTCTCTCTCTCTCTCTCTCTCTCTCTCTCTCTTCTCTCTCTCTCTCTCTCTCTCTCTCTCTCTCTCTCTCTCTCATATCTTGATTTGTGAGGGCACTTAGCCACCCCCCACCCCCACCCCCTCACACCCCCATACCTCCACATCTCTACACCCTGCCTTCATGGGCAGAAGAGGTTAGTGGATGGATGGACAGATGATGAGTGCAAAGGATGTGGAGGAGCAGAGAGGGAGGGTGCCAGGGAGAGATGAGAAGGGTTCCCCAGAAGAGTGGGACGTTCAGGGAGGGTCCTCGAGGAAAAGTTGCATATTGAGAAAGTCCACCATTTGCAAAGGCTGTTTTCATCCTGGGGGAGGGGAGAGAGAGAGAAGAAGAAGAAGGAGGAGGAGGAGGAGGAGGAGGAGGAGGAGGAGGAGGAGGAGGAGGAGGAGGAGGAGGAGGAGAAGAAGAAGAAGAAGAAGAAGAAGAAGAAGAAGAAGAAGAAGAAGAAGAAGAAGAAGAAGAAGAAGAAGAAAGGAGAGGAAGGAGGGGAGAGGAGGAGGCACAGTCTTAGGGCAGAACCAGAATCAGTGTTCTCAGCCTCAGAGCCAAGTTTCAGAAAAGGATGCTATGATAAAGGGATAGGCTTTCTTGTTGTTCTAAAAGAGCCTACAGATCAAAAGAACCAACTTTTAGCCGGGCGGTGGTGGCGCACGCCTTTAATCCCAGCACTCGGGAGGCAGAGTCAGGTGGATCTCTGTGAGTTCGAGGCCAGCCTGGGCTACCAAGTGAGCTCCAGGAAAGGCGCAAAGCTACACAGAGAAACCCTGTCTCGAAAAACCAAAAAAAAAAAAAAAAAAAAAAAAGAACCTACTTTTCTCTCTGCCCTTTCCTCCCTCTATGTCCTCTGTCAGGAGAGGAGAGGAGCTGGGGCAGGCGTGGCCTGCAGGAAGGAGGCTCAGCCTTGGGATGAGGCTGACATGGGATGGCCTGACAGGGAAACACTGGGTGCCTGCTGGTAACAGTCTGACCCTTGAAGCGTCTGGTTTAATGTTTAGGCAATCATTATTAAATGTCCTTCAACAGTCTTTTCAGTTTGCTCTGTGGTACTGGAACTGAACCCAGGGTCTCAGGCATGCTAAACAAATGGTCTGCCACAGAGCAGCATCTCCAACCCTTCACTATGAAACTTTATTTTTGTATATGTGTGTGCACATTTGTGTGTGTGTGTGTGTGTGTACACACACATGTGCAGGCCAAAAGGTAACTTCGGGGGAATCTTCCTTGATCTAGCTCCACTTTTATTTAAGAAATTATGTGTATGTGTGTCTATGTGGGTATGGGTAGGCAAGTTCAGGTGCCCATGGAGGCCAGAGGCATTGGAGCCCTGAAGCTGTGATGGTTGTGAATCACTTGATATGGATGCTGGGAACTGAACTCATGTCCTCCAGAAGAGCAGTAGGTACTCTTAACTGCTGAGGGACCATCTCTCCAGCCCCTCTCCACTATATTTCTTGAGATAGGCTCTCTCATTGAACCTGGAACTCACCAATTAGGCTAGACTGGCCAGCCAGCCAGCTCCCAGGATCTTCCTATCTCTGCCTTTCAGGTGCTGAGATCACAGATGTGCTCTGCCGTGCCAGCTTTTATGTTCATGCCGGGGATCTGAACTAAGTCAGATTGTGTGGCAGACTCTTCACAGACTGGGCCATCTCCACAGCCCATTAAGCGGGATGAAGGGCTTTATGGGAGCTGGGCTTTGAGCTGATTAACCAACTCTTTACACGGACAGCGCTCATTTCCATCTGTAGTTGTGATGGAAACGCATGCCATGCAGTCTACCATGTAGTTCAACTATATTTGAATAGTCACAGGATTGTGTCACCATGACCACTAATTTCACAATGCTGTCATCATCCCCCAAAGAAACCCTGCACCCATGAACCACTAATTCCTTCACCCCAGGCCTGGCAACCGCTAACCTTTCTGACTCTGTGGATCTGCATGTTCTGGACATTTCATGTAAACGGACTCATCCAGAATGCGGCCTCTCTGCCTGCCTTCTCCCATTTCGTAATGTCTCTGACATTCACGCGTGACGTCGCGGTGCCCACATTTCATTTCTTTTTGCCATAAATGGCATTCCATTGGATGGTGGTACCACGGTGTTTATCCATTCTGCAGGTGATGCTTTGGGGTGCTTTCCACTTTGGGTTAGCGTGAGTAATGCTGCTACAGACATCTGGGGACAAGTTTTCATCTGAACGTACATCCCCACTTCTCTGGGTAACATATAGCCACACTCGGTGTGACAACGGGGCCAGGCTTAGGTGGTCCCGTGAAGCCTGGCTGTGTAATAGACCATGCCGTCTGGGTTTGTGTAAGGATGCCCTGTGATGCTGGCACAGAAGAGACAAGGCCCAGCAGTGCATTTCCGCCACTGTGGCCCTGTCCTTAAGTGATGCATGGCTGCGCTTAGGAGTAGCATTGCTGAGTCACAGAGTAACTTTATATACGATCACTCGAGGAACTCCCAAACTGTTTCCACAGTCTCTGTGCTGTTTTGTGTCCCCACCAGCCACCGATAACTGCTGTAGGTGGTGTTTTCCTCTTTTGAAATCCACCTCACAACAGTGACCTTATTTTTGTAAAGACATTACTACATAGGTGAAGGTTATTCCAGTTGCAAGGGATAGAAACTCAATACCCACTGAAAGAAGCAGAAAAGCAGTGTGAAAATCCTCGTGCAAGAAAGTAAAACACTGGACTAGCTGCAGGCACTGCCTAGCTGCAGGCACTGGGCTAGCTGCAGACACTGGACTAGCTGCAGGCACCTGGCTAGCTGCAGGCACTGTCTAGCTGCAGGCACTGACTAGCTGCAGGCACTGACTAGCTGCAGGCACTGGCTAGCTGCAGGCACTGGCTGGCTGCAGGCACCGGGCTAGCTGCAGGCACCGGGCTGGCTGCAGGCACTGGCTGGCTGCAGGCACTGGACTAGCTGCAGGCACTGGCTGGCTGCAGGCACTGGACTAGCTGCAGACACTGGGCTGGCTGCAGGCACTGGGCTAGCTGCAGGCACTGGCTAGCTGCAGGCACCGGACTAGCTGCAGGCACTGGGCTGGCTGCAGGCACTGACTAGCTGCAGGCACTGGGCTAGCTGCAGGCACTGACTAGCTGCAGGCACTGACTAGCTGCAGGCACCTGGCTAGCTGCAGGCACTGGGCTAGCTCCAGGCATTGGGCTAGCTGCAGGCACCAGGCTAGCTGCAGGCACCAGGCTAGCTGCAGGCACTGGCTGGCTGCAGGCACTGGACTAGCTCCAGGTATTGGGCTAACTGCAGGCACTGGGCTAGCTGCAGGCACTGGCTGGCTGCAGGCACTGGACTAGCTGCAGGCACTGGCTAGCGGGAGGATGGCAGGATCAAGAGATGAAACAAAGGCCCCACTTCCTTCTCTTAGTTTTGTTTCATCCTGGTCTCCTTTCCCACGGTGACGTTTTCTCCACCCTTCTACAAAGATGGCAGGCAGTTTTCCCAAACTTTGTCTTCATCGGTTCTAAAGAGTCAGAAGCAATCCTCCATCCTAGACCCAGCAGAGAAGCCCAGGGCTTGGACTCACACCCTCCAGTGCACAAATCACAGTGTCTGGAGGACATGGTATTATGGCTAGCCCAGTCTGGGACACACACCCATCCCTGGGGACTTGGGAGGAGAGGGTACAATGAATGACAGACAGTTCTGCTAAGACCACGTATTATGGGACAGGAGTTCCCTAAGGAACCAGGAAAAGGGGGTGGGGGGTTCTAAGGCCTGCTGGACACACAGCCCATAATTGCCAAAGCCACTGCAAAGATCTCTGCTCCAAGCAGCAGCAGGACTCAAGTCCCCACAGCACCCACCAGCAGCTCTGAGAAGGGAGCTCAGGGATGCCGTCAGCAGATTCAGAACTTGTCACATCTCCTCCAGAGGGAGGAGGTAGGCATTCCACACCAGGACTGCAGGAGCCTGGGCAGCCTGCAGGGAGGTCCCATGGGTGGTGTCTCTAAGGAAGAATCTGTAGTGGGCAGGGACCTACGGTGGGGGCTTGGGTTCTCTAGGACTGTTAAGTTCTTCTTCCAGGGAAGTCCTTGGGGTAGCCTGGTCTGCCTTTGCTTTGGTGAGGTGCCTGACACCTTTCTACTCTTTGTCTGCCTTGTCACCTCTGGGGCAGTGATCAGCTGTCCTGGTTTGCTTTGGACTGAGGGATTTCCCAGGTTGCTGGGCGTTCAGAGTCAAAATTGGGAAGATGGCAGGGCGTGATGGTTGGGAGCCAGAGGCAAGGGAGTTGTCAATTTGAAGTCAGAGACCCTGTTATCTCTCTCTCTCTCTCTCTCTCTCTCTCTCTCTCTCTCTCTCTCTCTCTCTCTCTCTCTCTCACACACACACACACACACACACATACACACACACACACACACACACACACACACACACACACCGTCACTCATCTACTTCACTTGCTCCAGAACTTTCTCTGGCTCTGGCTCTTCTCCAAGTCTCTGTCCCAAACCCTCCCGGTTACTTTTCTCCAGCCCCCCCCTCAGTTCCAGGGCCCCCCAGTACAGCCAGTCTCCATATAGGCTGGGAGACCCCTTGGAGGCCCTTCCTGGCTTCCAGACCTCTTTCTGTAATCCAGTCACCTTTAGCAGATGGTGCTCCTGTCCCTGGACCATCAGTTTGTGTTTGTGTTTAGGGAAGGCAGCGTCTGTTTTGTTTTTAAAAAATAAACTTGAACAAACTTACAGTTCCTGGAATACTCATCTTAGTTAAAAAAAAAAAAAAAAAAAAAAAAAAAAAAAAAGAAAGAAAAGAAAAAAAAAAAAAAACCCGATAAATTCTGAAGCCCTCCACACCCAGAAAGAAGAAAAAAAAAAAAAAAGCCACACTACATTTGCTAGCTGCAGTGACATGCCACTACTCTGGGCTAATATTTGTACAGTGAGAGTTGACTACATTTCTTAGGCACAATAGTCCTAGGGGGCTCCCCCTGCTTTCTGTTCCTCTCCCCAGGTCTCATCACTAACAACAAAGTGAGCAGGACTAACGTGGAAGATAGACACGTGCCCCGGCAGAGCATGTCACCCAGCCGCTTGCTGCTTCAAAGTCTATTCGGAGCTGTCGGGCCAGGTGGGCGCCAGCACCCTCCATAAACCTGCCCTCGAGCCCAGTGGTACTTCCCTGGCTGAGAGCAATGGCTAAGCCCTGTACACAGTCTATACTGAACCAGGGAGTTATTCCGAGATCTCCGTTTCTCAAGCCACAAATATGTTCAGCATTTGCAGAAAAGATATCAAAGGCAGGAGTTATGTCCCAAGCACAAACAAGACACGCAGGGCAGAGGAGGCAAGGCGAAGGCCATGGAGAACACAGATGGCCTGAAAACCCTCAGGTGAAGATCTGCATCCCAAGACATCGCTTTTCTCTCTCATTCTTATGAACGTTTAAAATGTATTCTTTGTCTCTTCCCTACACATAACCCAATATACCTTGTTCATAGACACTCCAAACCCTCCTTCCATTCACCTTAGACTCTCCCCCAAACTTCCCCTCTCACCTTCATGTCCTCGTATTTTGTTAATAATCCGCAGAGTGAGTCCTATCAGTAATACCTGTGTGTACACGGTGTGTGGGTCTCTCACCACTGGAGCATGGACGACCTATCAGTGGCCACACCCCCAAAGGAAAGACTCTCCTTTCTCCAGAAACCGTCAATTTTCAATATCTCTCCAGCTAGGCATGGGGCCTCGTGAGCACCCTCACCCCCGTCTAGAATGCTGACTGGCTTGATATTTTTTTTTTCCAGGGGTTAGGGGGACGAGTTCAAGACATTGTTCCTCTGTCCAGCCCAGGCTGTCCTAGAACTCTCTCTGTAGATCAGGCTGGTTTCAAACTCAGAGATCCATCTGCCTCTGCCTCCCGAGTGCTGGGATTAAAGGTGTGCGCACCAGCACACATGGCCAGACTGGCTTGATCAGGTTTGTTGCAGGTAACCATAGCTGCTGTGACTGCATGAGTGAAATAGCCATGTCATGTCCAGAAGACAGCATTAGACAGCGCCCTCCCCATCCTCTGGCTCTTACCTTCTTTCTGCCTCCTTTTCTATAATGTTCCCAGAGCCTTGGAAGAGGGTCGATACAGATGTCCTGTTTAGGGCAGAGCACTGATGAGACTTCCATGAACAAAAACTTTGATGTGCATTATGGTGGTGCATGCCTGTCAGCCTAGCACTTGGGAGGTAGAGGCAGGAGGACCCCGGCATATTCTTCAGCTACTTAGAGAGTTTGCGGCCATCCCAGGGTACATGAAAACCTGTCTCAAAAATAAACAAGGAGAAAGAATCACTTCAGAAAGACCACCATGGCAACACTAACACGGTGTAGAGCTAACCTCCACAGACAGCTTACCATGGACTAAATACTGTTCATACCCCATGTTCATTTTCTTAGGGAGGTCTTCAAGACTTCCACACTGGAGGTGGATGAACTGAGGTGTCTCTCAGGAAGCAGCCGTGAAAGATAGGGTCTGTCTGAGCATGCAAAGACAAAGATGGACTTAGCAAGGACATTCAGAAAGCAGCAGGGCATCAATATGATGTGGGCAGAGAAAAGAATTCCCATGATGCACAGGGTTCATGGCCAGGGCACAGTATGGCTAGAGATTAGCAGCTGAGCCATCCTCTAAATGTATTTACTGAGCACCATGCTGAGATGCAGCAGCAAACCAGATGTGGTTTCCGGCTCCCTCAAAGTCCCAAATCCAGGAAAAGAGACAAATGTGGACAGTAATGGCCAAAACAACAGCCACGTTGACTGGCTACTTGTTGATCTAGGTAGGCACTTCCCTCCTCTCAGTTCCCTTTGTCATGGTTCTTCTATGAAGTTTCTAGTGTCACTTCTACATAGGAAGATCTTGAGACCGATTAGTACAGGCACAGAACTTGGAACAGGCAGGGCCAGGATTTGAACCTGGTCCCGCCTGACTCCAGCTTCTGAGCTCCCAACTTCTAAGCTTTATTGCTTTCCTGGCACAGGATGGGCAGTGGGACTTCGATGAGGACTGTGCCAGGAGTGTAAATATAGAGCTGGGAGTGTGTGGAGAAGTCAGGGAGGGTAGTCACAGGGAGTGGGCCTTGCAGTTGGGAGGAGTGGACATTCCAAGCAGGAGAAACTATACTAGTGTATACAACATACTAGAGTTTGCAAAACCACAAAGACCTAGCGTGCTAGGGTGGGGAGATGGGGAGGCTGGGGATGTGGCTCCGTTGGTAGAGCGATTGCCTAGCGTGCACAAGGCCCAGAGTTCAATCTGTAGCACTGCGTAAAGCCAGTTGTTTTATTTTACTGGGGGGGTGGGGGGTGGGGGGTAAGAGTGGGAGTGGGGGGTGGGGTGGGGGGAGGGGGTGGAGTGGGGGGAGGGGGTGCGCACAGACCTGTGATCCCAGCACTTGGGAGGTGGAGGCAGGAGGATCAGGAGTTCAAGGGTGTCCTCAACTATAAGTAAAGGATGAGCACTGTCTGAGCTATTTGAGACCCTGTCTCAAAACAAAACAAATACAATGCGTGCCATATGGGATAAAAGCAGTTAAGGGTGGCAGATGTGTGGGAACAGGACAAAGCCCTCCGGGGTCAGTTCCCTCTTGCCTCCTGATGGAGTCCCTTGTGAGTGGCTTCTTCAGTCTCAAGCCTCTGTCTTAGCAGAGAAGGACTATTCAGGTGTGCCTCATGTGTGGGTCTCAGGAGGCACGATCAGAACACACACACATACACGTGAATGTGTGCGTTCACACACACAGACAGACAGACACACACCACACCACACTAGGAATTACACTGCTTGTGTCCAGTACAGTTCAAAGCCACATCACAGCTGAGAAGTCACTCCTAAGGGAGTCTTTCAGGCATCTTCACATCAGCTTCGTGTATTCCTCAGGATGGCACTGAGGCATGTGGTTCTTTCTCCCACGTTCAGCTGCTGCCTGGTGGTTATGAGTCGTGGGAACCGTGTCTAAAGTGCCAGGGACAGAGCCTCTAAAGGACATTATTGGGCTACACAAAAGGTCGCAAAAAAACTTTTACAGTTTCACAATTTAAAACCAAATTCAAAGTAGGCAAATCTTAGACTTTTGAGGAAGGGTTACTAAAGAGATAAGCACAGTGACATCACTCCAGGCCAAGTTACAGGGGACTTTCGGTGCAATGGTGACAAATGTGGTCTTTATTTCATGGACAGTGAAAAAGTTTAGAGGCCTGGAGAGACGGCTCAGCAGCTAAGAGTCTTTACTGCTCTTACAGAAGACCTGAGCTTGGTTCCCAGCACCCAAGACGAACAGCTCACAACCACCCATAACTCCAGCTCTAAGGGATCTGATGCCCTCTTCTGGCCTCCGAGGACACCAGCACGCATGGCCACACACAATTTTTAAACATAGCATTTTAAAAGGCTTTCAAAAGTGAGCAGGGAGGAGACGGGAGATCAATGCACCTTTGTTGTTATTTATTTTTGCTCTTTTGGAGGGTCTGACACCCAGCTCACAAATAAATTACACACGGAGGCTTATTTTTACTTATAAATGCCTGGCCTTAGCTTGGCTTGTTTCTCTCCAACTTTCCTTAACTTAAATTATCCCATCTACCTTTTGCCTCTGGGCTTTTCCTCTTCTCTTACTTCTGTAAATCTTACTCTTACTCTGTGGTTTGCTGGGTAGCTGGGTGGCTGGCCCCTGGAGTCCTCCTCCTTCTCTGGTACTTCGTCCTTTCCTCTCACATTTCTCCCTCTATATATTTTCTCTGCCTGCCAGCCCCACCTATCCTTTCTCCTGCCTTGCTATTAGCTGTCCAGTTCTTTATTAGACCATTAGGTGTTTTGGACAGGCACAGTAACACAGCTTCACAGAGTTAAACAAAGGCAACATAAACAAAAGTAACACACATTAAAATAAGATTCTACAAGATACCCTTGATGAGTCAGGAGGAGATTCACTGCTAATGGGATATCTCAGGCACTGCTCTCACTTCTGGGTTGTTGAGTGCTTTGTGGACGTTGCTCAAACTTTTGTAAAGATGGCATCTTCCTCCTACCTGGGCTCTACTTACTATAAGGTCCTGCACCCCTGCATGCAGACCTGAGTTCTACCTTCAAGGCCCTGAGAAACCAGGCTTCCTCTTGTTTTTCTTTGATTTCCTACCTCACTCTCAAATAAACCCTGGGAAGCACACCCTGGCACACCCCAGAATGTGAACAGCGGGACCAACAGCCATGGCTGACGCTCACTGACCGTGGACCAGGGGCTGCATGGAGTGCTTTGCAGGACTTCATTCATCCCCTCTGCCTGAAAGGAATGCATGTCCCCTCTCAGAACTCTGCTCCCATGAGTACTGGATCCTGTGATCTTTATCTCCAGTTTGGAGCTCTGTCTGCCAGCTGTGAATGACGGGTAATTAATGGGAGCAAACTTCAGTCAATGACCAAGGGGAATTGCAGGATGAGAGGCCCAGACTCACACTCTCCTAAAAGATGACTCCGAGGAGTGCTTTGCGGCGTCTTCCAGGGGAGCCAGTGTGTCATGCCCTACAGTCCAACAGTGGCATCCTCCTGTGGTCACACCCTGGGTTGCCTTCCTTCCCTATTCCGACATTACCTTGCTGTTCCCAGAGAAAACTATGAACACTCAACCTTTGACTTGCAGGATAACTCAGCCTAAGGCCAGTGGTTTATAGAGGTGAAGCAGCTTGTCTCAGGTGTCACAGATATGAAAGTGGCAGAGGCAAGATTTGAACCCAGGGATGAGTGCAGCATTGATGGTGTCTCCCATCCATTCCTATCTCACTGCCTTCGGACCCACTCACATCTGGGCAAATGCCTAGAATGTTGAGGAATGCTGGACATCCTACCCTTTGAGAGTCCAGCTCTGGACCCTGAAGATCACACACACACACACACACACACACACACACACACACACACACACACACACTCTGAAACCATTATCAGCCACTTAACTCACAGTGTGAACATACTTGTTACATCCTTTTCTTCTCCAAGATCCCTGAGCAGAGTAGAGACAACTTAACAGGGATTTGGGAGGTATTAAGATGCAGGAGCCCCTGGCCAGGAAGAAAAGCAGATCCATGCAGGTACAACTGAAAATGTCATAAAAGTCAGCAGGTCCTGCCTGTCCATTAGCTGAGAGCCAGCCTGGCCACTCTCTGAACTGGTGCTGTCAACCTGGGAGGATGTCAAGAGGTCATTCAACCTCCTCAGCTGCATAGCTAATCTTGGAAGAGGAGACTCAAGGTAAATACAGACACAGACAAACCACGAAAAACATTCGTGACTGCAGGCCCAGTAACAAAAGCTACTATCTGATTTCCACCGCCAGCCAGACTTCCTGGCTAACTTCCCTAAACTCAGCCTCCAGAAGAGAAGAAAAAGGCTGCTCCTCATCTACCTGTATTTCTGCCACAGGATTGCCTAATCCCTGAGGAGCCAGTGCCTGTCAGTCTGGGGTAGCTACCCATCGGAGCCTACTTAAAGCTAGCTGGTTCTCCGTTTGCTTCTGCAAGGGTGGCGTCCAACTGTCCTGTGAAGGTCGATCCAGATTGCTCCAGCTGCTGCTGCTCATCTCAAGCATGCAGCAGAAATAAACATCCCCCAAGCAATCTGCAGCTGGGACCAGAGGCCAAGCGGTGGTGGCTGGAGGTTTGCTGAATGGGATGTTACAGTTGATATTGGAGTAACAAATGCTTCTGTGAATATTCTTTCTCCCTTTTGGGTGTTAGTGAGAAAAAGATGGGGGCCAATGTTGGGCCATAGGTCCCTAGAGAATGTCCCCTTCAGTAAAGGCTGAATCCTAAGCATGTCAAGGAAGATTGCTATAAGGGAAATGGAAACAGTTACCCTTGGTCTCGATGGAGCCTTTGAAACAGGCTCAGCCGGTGACTGGAGCTTCTGCAGTTGCTGTGGGGTGATACCGTAGGAATCTATTGATGGTCAGCCTTACAGGGTCTAGAATAGCTTCTGGGCATGTCCATGAGGGGGCTCTTGATTGGGTTAACCGAGATGGAAAACCCATCCTAAATGTTGGTGGCACCATTCCATGACTGGGGACCATAGTTTCCTTTTTGCTGCTTTGACAAAAACACCTTGACAAAAAGCAACTTAGGGGAGAAAAGGTTCATTTTAGCTCACGATTCCAAGTTGCAGTCCACCATAGCAGGGAAGCCAAGGTGGTAGAAACTTAAGATAGCAAGTCACAACTCATCCAAAACCAGGAACAGAGAGAAATGAATGCATACATATCTCACGCTTCAGCTCACTCTCTCCACTGTTATATAGTGCAGCACCCAGATCTAGGGAATGGTGCTGCTCACAGTGGGCTGGGTCTGCCTACAACATTTAATATAACACAGACAATCTCCCACAGACTAACCTGATCCAGACAATCCTTCATTGAGACTTTCTTCCCAGGGTCTAGACCAGTGGTTCTCAACCTATAGGTAGTAACCCCTTTAGGGGTCAGACAACCCTTTCACAAGGATTGCATATCAGATATCCTGCAATCAGATGTTTACATTACAATTCACAATAGTAGCAAAATTCCAGTTATGAATTAGCAACGAAAATAATTTTATGGTTGGGGGTCCCCACAACATGAGGAGTTGTATTAACGGGTCACAGCGTGAGGACGGTTGAGAACCACTGGTCTAGGTTCTACCAAGTTGACATAACCATCACTGCTGAGGTCCTGGGGTGCATTAAAAAAGAGAAGGCAAGCCGAGCAGCAGCCCATACGGGTCTCCGCTTCCTGACCGTGGGTGCCATGTGACCAGCTGCCTCACACTCCTGCTTTGAAGGACGGTGCCCTCAAACTGTGATCCAGGATAAACTCCTTCCTGAAGCGGCCTCTGTCAGAAAGTTTGCACCAGCAAGTTGTAAAGCAACTAATGCGGGGTCTCCAGGAGCTTGGGCCCTGGGGTCAGAGAGACCCCCTCAACAGCTGGAGGACTTCTTGTTTATAAGCAGCGGTCCACCGTCTGTCCAGTGAAAAGGACTCAGCACCAAGTTCTTACAGAGTGCTGCCCAGGTATCAGACAGAGTGCTAAACTGAGCATTTGACCCATTTTAGTTTTTATTGATAGCAATAAAATAACAATGCCATTTCCCAAAATATTATTTTCAAATGATTATTGATAATATTTTACTATTATAAGCACAGCTCTGTGAAGCTGGCACTATCTTCAACTCCCATCTTATAGATGAGAAACTGAGGCTCAAATGGTCCTTGCCTGGGATTCCTGGCTGGTGCTAGGTGGAGCCTGGAGGTACTCTTAGGCAAACTGGCTGTTAGCCTTTTATTCCCCCCTTTTCTTTAGATTTATTTACTTGTTTATTTTACGTATGTGGGCACTTTGTCTACATGTACATAAGCACACCAGAAGATGGCATCAGGTAAGTGTGAGCTGCCGTGTGGATGCCGGGAGTTGAACTCAGTGAGTGCTCTTAACCACTGAGCCATCTCTCCAGCCCATGGCTGGGTTACTCTTGACTACTCTACTACGGCCTCTCTGCAACTGCCATGAGCAACACACGAAATGTGGCCTAGCCAGGGCTGGGCTTGGTGCCCACTCCGTGGCAAACCCTCAATAAATGTTAGCTTTTATTATTAACAGCACACGAAGCAACATAAAGCAGACTAGTCAAGCTTCCCGCCTCGTTTGAGATTCTTAATGACGCCTGACGTTTGTTTAGTTGTATCTGGGATTCAAAAGGCTCTCCCAAGTATGTGCCCTGTAATCCTCCCTGAAGTCCATGAAGGCAGCAGATGGCTTCGAAGGCAGGAGAAGGTCAGTGGCCGGCAGAAGGTCATTCCACCATCCAGCAAGTCTTTATTGACATCCCAGAGCCTGTGTGGGCTGAAAAGATGCTCAAGGCCCACCAGCATGTGACTTACAGTATGGCTAACTCAGAGTGTATTTACACAAACGTTTCAACACTCAGCTGTCTAGACTGTGATACAACTCAGTAACTGTTCAGACTACTTGCATGCAGAAGCGATTGGCAGGGACCACCACAAAGGCACACATCACATTCTCACAAAGTCACCCACATATAAAGAATAAAACTCACTAATCAGGTGTCAGATAATAAAACCTAACATTTGAACAGCTGTTTCTAGCTCTAACAGCTGCAATTTCACTTCAACCTTGTGATACCCAAAATTTTTAACGTTACTAAGAGATTAATACTAATGACACCTACCATATTTTAGCCAGAATTTCTGACTTCCTTTTTTTTTTTTTTTCAAGCTCCACATCTGGACCCCTCTTACACTCTCCTCTATACATCTGTGATGGTTGATTTTAGGTGTCAACTTGACTGAGTCAAAGGATTCTCAGATAGTTTGTAAATAATTATTCCTGGGAAGAATGCCTGGTCTCAAGTCTCAGCCCCTGTTGCTTACCAGGTCTGTGACTTTGGGCAAGTTAATGAAGCTCTTAGTATTTCAGAAGCCGTATCTAGTAAGTGGGAGCAGCTGCTTCCTGTGCCTCCTGCGAAGATGAAAGGCGCTAACATATGTACAGTGTTTGGAAGAGTGCCTTGCATGAAGTAACCAATGCTTGTTTATAGGAACTGCAAATACTGTATAGTTGTAGCCTACACACATTGCGGAAATGTATCTCTCCTTAGAGTTTGCTTTATAGATTTATTTTTAAGGCTAAATTGTCAGGTGCATACAAAGTTAATATTGTCCTACTTTCTCGGTGACTAGAATTTTAAATTAATCCCTTAGCAATGCTTTTTGTCTTGAAATGTATTTATCCCATATAGTTTTACTGCTTTTCCCAGGTTAGTGCTTGCATGGACTTTCATTTTCCATCCTTTGCTCTCAGTCTTTTTTAGCTTTGTGTTTTAGACATCCTCGTGTAAGTGTACAGAGTTGTTTTAAAATTCAATCTGTTGAACTTGCTTTTAAATTGATGTGTGTATTAGTTACTTTTCTGTTACTGTGATAAAATACCATAACCAAAAGCAACTGAAACATGAAAGTGTTTATTTTGGATTACAGTTACAGAAGGCTAAGGGTTCATCCTGTTGGGAAGGTCCAGCAGCAAGCCCCGGAAACAGGGAGCTGAGGGATAACACCCCGACTGCAAAGAGGAAGAATGGAGGAAGGGACAGGGCAGGGAGTGGGAAGGTGAGGCTCTAAACCTCAAAGCCCACCCCTTAATGATGTACTTCCTCCAGCAGGGTTCCTCCATAAACAGCTGGGGACCAAGTGTTCCGATACATGAACCTGTAGGGAACGTTCCTCAATCAAACCACCTCAATGTACTGAGTTATTCGCGTTTAAACCCAACCATGGCAACAATGAAATTGAATCTACTGCGTTAGTATTATCCCCTTTCTCACCTCCTTGTTTCTTTTGGAGTGGATACTTTGTGATCGTTCTGTTTCCTCTTCTGTTAGGTTAGAAGCAGTAAACTCATTTGCTATTCTTTAATGGTCCCTAGAGATCCCGCCATGTATATTTGCTCTGTGAAACTCCAATAATGAGAAGCACTTTTAGCTTTTTCTCAGACAATTCTTCAAGACATCTGTGTTGCATTTATTACACTTACTGTGTGATGCAAGTGAGAAGGATGTGTTTTATTTTGAAGTGTGTGTGTGTGTGTGTGTGTGTGTGTGTGTGTGTGTGTGTGTTTGTCTGTGGAGGGTATAGGAACACAAGTGCAGGTGTCTATAGGGGCAGAAGAGGGCACCAGATCCCCCGGAGTCATAGGAGGTTGTGAACTGTTATGTGGGGGTGCAGGGGATCACACCTCAGCCCCCCGCAAGAGCAGCACAGACTCTTGATCGCTTAGCTCTCATTCGACTTTTTATTTGCAGCCGGTCAGTTTTTAAACTCATCCCCATAGTCCCCCCTTTTAATGGCTTCTCCAACTCTTTTGATTTTCCAGATGGGGTCACATTACATTTGTCGGGAGAGTGCCATTCAAGCCAGGCCTACTGTTGCATGCCTGTAAGACCAATGACTTAGGACACCGAGGCAGGGGAATCACAAATTCAAGATCTGCTTGGGTTTACAAGTGAGTTCAAGGTTAGCCTGGGCAACTTAGTACTACCCTCTCTCAAAATGAAAAATGAAGGGGGGGAATGGGTAGAAGGGCCTGGGCATAGAACTCAATGGTAGGGCATTGCTTAGAATGGGAAAGCTTTAGTGTTTCTAAGTACTGGAAGAGACAAAAGAGAGAGAAAACCATTTGATATTTCCTTTAGGATTGGATTTTTTTTTTTTTTTTCCGAGAAAGGGTTTCTCCGTGTAGTTTTGGTGCCTGTACTAGATCTCACTCTGTAACCCAGGCTGGCCTTGAACTCACAGACATCCTCCTTCCTCTGCCTCCCGAGTGTTGGGATTAAAGGTGTACACCACTGCCGCCCAGCTTGGATAGGTGCTTTACCTGCATCTGTGTATATGCACCGCTTGCATGTCTGGTGACACAGAGGCCAGTAGAAGATGTTGGATTTCCTGGAACTGAGTCACAGGCATTTGTGAGCTGTTATGTGGGTGCTGGGAATCAAATCTGGGTCGTCTGCAAGAGCAGCCAGTGCTCTTTAACCACTGAGCCACCTCTCCATCCTCTCGCTTTCCTTCTGAAAGGCTGTTTTCTGTGGCATAGAATCCTAGGTTGGCACTGTTCTTTTCCCTCTGAGTGCACTGAAGCTACTCACCAGCTCCTGATTCTTGTTATTTCTGGTAGGAGCCTCCCTTCTGTCTGTCTGTCTGTCTGTCTGTCTGTCTGTCTGTCTGTCTCTCTCTCTCTCTCTCTCTCTCTCTCTCTCTCTCTCTCTCTCTCTCTCTCATCTGTCTCTTGAAACTACTCACCAGCTCCTGATTCTTGTTATTTCTGGTAGGAGCCCCCCTTTTGTCTGTCTGTCTGTCTGTCTCTGTCTCTCTCTCTCACGTACATGCACATTTGTATGTCAGAGGACAATCTTGGGTGTCAGTCCTTGCCTCCTATCTTGTTTGAAGCAGGAGCACTTGTTCAAAGCTACAAATACCAGGCTAGCTGGCCCACGAGCTTTTGGGGACTCTCCTATGGTGAGCTGGGATCACAGACACACTATTGCCTCCAGCTTTACTTGGGTTCAGGACTCTGAGCTCAGATCTCTCCACACTTGCATGGCAAGCACTTTGCCAGCTGAGCCATCTCCCTAGTCTCCAAAAACACTCTTTAAATTCTAAATTTTTTGACATTTCATTTTTTTTTTAGTTTTTTTAATTTCTATTGATTTTTTTATTTCTTTGCTAAAATTGTAATTCTGATTCTTTTCCATCACAGCAAACCTCTTAAAGTCCAAGTCGATAAACTGGAATCTTAGGGTCTTTTTCTATTGTATGTTGTTTCTTCTAGTCTTCGTACACATAAGTCATTATAACCAAAAACTGTGAGAATAGATTGAAGACTTGAACTTAACTCAGTGGAGAGGATTGTCTGTTACTGGATTCCAGAGGTCATTCGGATCACTTGGCATGTTAATTATGTAACAGGGCCTGGAAGTCTCTTGGGTACCTAAGTGTCTTCTAGGTAGGCCAGGGCCAGGGTCTATGTGAGACCTGGCTTTCCAACAGTTCTGTTTTTTGTGTGTGTGCTTGGAATAGCCTTCAGGGCTTGGAAGATCTTCATCACAAACCACAAACCATGACATTTTCCTCTATACAAACATCACAGAATGTTTCCTAGTCTCTCAGCCACCTCTTTGGACATGCAAGTTTCTCTGGGGCCAGGGCAGGCACCCATGCTCCTCCAGGCTGGCTTCCTGGAGGTTCTTTCCTCTTTCAAATCTCAGCCAACCAAGTTTTTTATTTTCCTACCTTGACAGTTTTCCACACTTTCAAACTGGCTTTTTGGGAAAGTATTTTGCCCAGTTTTTCAAATTCTCCTCAGAGGGAGAATTCATCTAGATCACTCAAATTGTCAAAACTGGAAACATGATCCAAAATATGATCATGTTGTTTCCTCATGGTGACCCTTTATAGCTCATAAAACTTACCAAGAATCTACTAGAATTTCCTATTTCAGTTAAACCACTTCTGGGACAGCCATTCTGTTCATTCATATCTAAATAATAATTTGAGGAATAGAATATTTTCTTATCTATTCAAGAAATACTTATCGACACGTGCTGTGTCTTAGGAACTGGTGTAGGCAAAGTGGGTATCCTCACTTCTTTCACAAAGAGTAGAACAATAGGCTGGGTGTGGTGGTGCACACCTTCAATCCCAGCACTTGGGAGGCAAGGGCAGGCAGAGTTCTGTGAGTTCGAGGCCAGCCTGGTCTGCACAGTAAGTTTCAGGTCAGCCGGGGCTACATACTGAAACCTTTTCTCAAGAGGAGAGAACAGGGATGGAGACACAAAGTGTCTTACTTTTTAAAAACCTGCTCTCAAGTGTGATGAGAGACGGAGAGGAAAATTGTTTGAGAACAATCGATTGCGACAGGAAGGTGAGGGGGGATGCCAAGCACTGCATTCACCACACTGCTTTGTCTGCAAGAACCAGAAAATTAAGCCTAAATGGATTTCAATAATGACTGAATGCATCATCCATCACACAACAAGAAGCCCAGAGGCCTCTCACAGGGGCCATCACGTCTCTTGCTTCTCATTGTTCTTGGGTTGATTCAAGATGGCAGCTGAAGTCCTATTTGTTCCGTGTAACCATGCCACCTTGGGATGGAAAAGGCTGCCCAGAACCCCCAACACACCTTTCCACTCTTTTCTCTGGTCAGCACTGGGATCGATGCTCCCTTCGGCTCCAGTCACAACTGAGGAAACACAATTGCTGTGAGGAAGGCTCAGCAGTTAAGTGCACACATTGCTCATACTGTTCCAGAGGACCTAGGTTTGGTTCCCAGTACCCACATCAGGGGTCTCACACCCACCTACAACCACAGCTCCAGGAGATCTGACACCTTCTGACTGCCATGGGCGACTGCACTCATGTGCACAAATCTATACACATATGTAATTAAAAATAAGACAAATCTTTAAAAGAAAGAATCCCCCAATCGTCAGGATGGGTTAGGCTGATTGTGACCTGATCCTGTGGGATGCTTCCTCCTCAAAAATGGGGGGCTTGGGCAAAGGGGTGGGGGAGGAAGAGGAGGAGGAAGAAGCTGAACTGGGTTCAGGAAGACAGTAGTGTCCACTGGTGGAAGAGGAGAGACAGCACCAAAGGGCAGCCTTCAGGCCCACGATCCCCAGAGTTTTCACATCGGCGTTCTCCACTCCGGCCCTGAGAACCGGCAGGAAAAAGCCAGCATGACGGTACACATGCTAACCATGCAGACTTTAAGAGAGCCTGGTGATGCAGATCCTGGTGCTCTCCTTTCGCAGACAAAACGGGGTCATAGAGTGTTCAGGAGCCCATGGAGGAGCACGCGGTTGCTGGAGCCTGAAGTTAACCCAAAGTTGATTTTGATTTCTGTGATACGCTGTTTTGGGGGAGGCTGCCATTATTCTGATCTTTTGGAAGAGGAAATTGAAGTTCAGAAACATGATGTTTATTCACCTGTTTATTAATTTCCCAGAAAACTCACCTTTCTAACCCAGGGGCCACACTAGAGTCCAGGAAGATGTGGCCTTTGACCTTATGGTGTAAGCAGACAAGTAGGATGGAAGGAAAGACAGCAGGTTCTGCCATTGGGTGTTTGAATGAGCAGCAGCCCAGACGCTCACAGCTGTGTGACATTAGGTGAGTCCCTGTCTTATCAGCCCCTCTTTATCCTTTGGGTATGGGGAGAGCTGAGCATGGCACACCCAGATGACATCAGGTCATGGTTTCACAGCCTGGAGGAGGAAGCTCCTACTTTGCAAGAGCATATAGATGCATTTGGAACAGGGAGAGTGTTGGATTGAAAGAAAGTGGCCCCCAAAGGGAGTGGCACTATTAGGAGGTGTGGCCTTGTTGGGGGAAGTGTGTCACTGTGGAGGCGGGCTTTGAGGTCTCTTTTCCTCAAGCTTCACTCAGTTCGACAACCAATCAAATTCCTGCCACCTGCTTATCAAGATGTAAGGACCCTCAGCTCCAGCGCCATGTCTGCCTGCACACTGCCATGATTCCTGCCATGATGATAATGGACTGAACTTCTGAACTAACTGTAAGCGAGCCACCCCAATTAAATGTTTTCTTTGTAAGAGTTGCCATGGTCATGGAGTCTCGTCACAGCAATAAAAACCCTAAGACAGTGAGCGGGGCTGTGTGATTTGTAGTACCGAGGGGATGCGGTCTTTCTAGGATGAGGTGCCACAGGAGGGTGGGAATGACTTGTTTGAATACTTCTGTGGCTGAGCATTGAACTGATTGTTGCTATTCTGGGATAAACAGAAACTTGAGCTAACCTGTCTGACTTAGGGGACTCTGCCTCAGGAACAGAATGGGAGGGCAGTTTGCAGTGAGGCCATTTAGCAACTTCCTGATGTCACCCATGTTAAGGCAGCATATAGCACCGAGCTTGAACTTCAGGTCTGATACTAAATCACTGGTTCCTTTTTATAAACATTATTAGGGACCTGGGGAGACATCTTAGTGATTAAGAGTGCTTGTTCTTACAGAAGACCTGGGTTTAGTTCCCAGCACCCACACCAAGGTCTCACAACTACCCATAACTCCAGTTCTAGGCGATTCAATGATGTCCTCTTCTGGCTTCCCTGAGCACTTATATATGTGGTGCACAGTCAAAGCAAATCTTCAAAAATCACACACACACACACACACACACACACACACACACACACGCACACGCACACGCACACTCACAATCTTGCTTTGGTATGCAGCCTTGGCCAGCCTGGAACTTGCTATGTAGACTAGCCTGGCCTCAATTCACAGAGATCTGTCCCACTCTGCCTCCTGTAAACTGGGATTATAGGCAGATGCCACTATGCCTGGCCCCTTATGTTTCTTGAGATAAGATCTCATATAGTAAGCTGGAGAGTTGTGGAAAATACTTTTAATCCCAGCACTTGGGAGGCAGAGGCAGGCAGATCTCTGTGACTTTGAGGCCAGTCTGATCTACAAAGCAAGTTCCAGGACAGCCAGGACTGTTACACAGAGAAACCATGCCTCAAAAAAAAAAAAAAAAAATCTCATATGGCCTAGGTTGGCCCCACATTCACTATGAAGCAGAAAATGATCTTGAATTTCCCAGCCTCCAGTCTCCACCTCCCAAGTGCTGGGATCACGGGTGTGTATCACCACACGGGTTTACACAGTGCTGGGGTTGGAACCCAGGGCTTTGTGCATGCTGAGTAAGCACTTTGCCAACTGAGCTACAGCCTCAGACTCACCGAGGGTTCTGCACCTTAGTACATCTGTAAAATGGGAACAGCGGTACCTGATTCATTGGTTGTTTGTGAGTTTTAAAGGATGTGATGTGAGTTAATAGTTTATCATGAGGTTACCAACTGCCAAGCACAGGGCTGTGTGACTTGTATAGTGTTACGTTGCTGCAAGCAGAGAGCTCAAATGGCGTTCATCCTTTATTCCGGGTACAGGAAGCTGCCCGAAACCTTAAACAGGTCTTTTACGTGATAAGTACTGGTCTGGTCATCTGTCGGTCTAATGCGATTGCATCCACCCCCTTAGTTGTTCACACATTCAACGTGTTTTGAGGGCCCACTGTGAGATTGGCGCTGGCACAGTGAAATGGTCTTTTAGAAGCTCATAGTCTGGCTTGGAGGCGTGGCTTGAGTACTGTGTGCGCTACATCTTTGGAAGTCAGTGTCTTGGGTGACACGTGGGACAGCCTGGAGGTAAGAGATGGATTGCAAAGGACTGAGCATGTTCTCCGATGAAGCCCACTGGACTAGCTTCAGTTCCACCACCACACTTTGGGCTGATGATCCCTCTGCCCCGCAGTGGAAGGAGCTCTTCCATTAAGATCCCTAACAAATGTCAGGCTTTGAGCTGACATAAAATATGTCTTGAGCACAAGGAACTCTGGGCCCTACGCTGTGGCTGTCCCTTGCTGGTGTGTGACCTCAGGCATGTCACCTTCCCTCCTTGTGCCTCAGCCTCTTAGGGTAACGAAGGATGGGCTCTGTGGTCCTGAAGGTTCCTTTTACCCAGGGCTGGAGGCCGTGACTCCAAGGATCCACAGCCGTTCCTTGTACGGGGTTTCCCTTCCCTTCCCTCCGCTCCATGAAACGGCTGCACAGTGCTTGCTTTGGCAGCACACGCAAAAAATTAGAATAATACAGAGTAGATGAGGATGGCCCCGGTGCAAGATAACACGCAAGCTCTTGAACTGTTCCATATTTTAAAAATAATATATAAAAGAAAC
Source organism: Peromyscus maniculatus bairdii (assembly GCF_049852395.1). Taxonomy (NCBI): domain Eukaryota; kingdom Metazoa; phylum Chordata; class Mammalia; order Rodentia; family Cricetidae; genus Peromyscus; species Peromyscus maniculatus. The sequence goes on along the minus strand of NC_134858.1, from coordinate 59,975,152 downwards.
CTCCTCCCTACACAGCCGCGCGTCCTCTCTAATACACAGTGCGCTTCTGGGCAGGGACCGACTCTCTCAGAAAATTGCTCCCAGGAGGAAAATGAAGAGAGACAACAGCAACCAAAACACAAAAGCAGTCAAAACAGAAGGGCCGCTGCTTGCCGCTCCTCTGTGGCTGAAGCAGGCGCATTGGGCCAGCTTGGCTTTTTCCTGGGGAAGACTCATCTTTCAGTTAGCTGTGCCATGGCCTGGAGGTTCCATATTTCCCAATTCTGTGTTTGGAATACTCTTTCTCTCCACAATATTTCAGAAAGAAGAGCCAACTTTGCAGTTTTCTCCAAATCTGCTTATTGCCCGGGGATCTGGGAGGGGCCGAGGCGGGATGAGAAGATGGAAACCCAGCTGGACCCCATACTTTCCATGCTGGGCAGCTTCCCAACCACAGCGGCAGAGGGAGGATGGAGAGGAGGACCCGGGGCACCTGCCTCCAGTGACAGGCTGTGTAACAGGATAGAAGAGTGGAGGGCACCTTCCCACAGGCTCTCGTTCCCTTGTGTCTGGAGTCTGGCTGCAGTCAGAATGTCAAAGGGGCAATGGTGTGTGGCTGCCACCTCACCTTCCCAGCCTGGGCTCTTTCTTCTTTCTGTGGGGAAAACCGGTTCTTTCTTTCTTTTGTATATTTTTTTTATTCTTCTCTCATATATTATATCCTGATTACAGTTTTCCCCTCCCTCCTCTCCCCCCAGCCTCTCCTCCCCACCTCCTCTCTCTCCAAGATCTACCCCGCCCCCACCCCATCTCCCTTTAGAAAATAGCAAGCCTCCCAGGGACACCAACCAAGCATGGTATAATATGCTACCATAACACCAGGCACATGCCATCCTATCAAGGCTGGAAGAGGCGACCCAGTAGGAGGAAAGGGCCCCACAAGCAGACAAAAGAGAAGCCCTCACCCCCACTGTTAGGAGTCCCACAAAAACACCAAGCTACTCAGCCATAACATATATGGACAGGACCTAGGTCAGACACCTACAGGTTCCCTGATCTCCGTGAGACCTCATGAGTCCCAGTCAGTGGATTCTGTGGGCTGTGTTCTCGTGATGCCACTGACTCCTCTGGCTCCTCTGGCTCCTCCAATCCTTCCTCCCCCTCCTCTGCAGGACTCCCTGAGCTCTGCCTAATGTTCAGCTGTGGGACTCAGCATCTGCTCCCACGAGTCGCTGGATGAAAACCCTGAAGTTCCTGGAAAGTTGATGATGTCACAAGAGGGGACGGGGAGCACTTCCTCCTCCCTCACTTCCACTTCCTCACAAGATGAAAAAAAACTTGAGGCAAAGCAGGGCAAGGTGCTCTGGTTTTATTTCTGTTTCTGTGATAAAGTGTCCTGACCAAGCTTAGTCGAGAAGAGGTATATTCAGCTTACAGTCCCAAGACACAGTCCACCACAGCCGAGAAGTCGCAGTGGCCGGGGCTTGAAGCAGACAGCTGCATTGAGCAGAGAGAAATCCATGCATGAGGGTCTGTTTCTTATTGGCTGACTTTCTTCTCTTTTATTCAGTTCAGGAACCCCTGCCTAGGGGATGGTGCTGACCATGGTGAGCCGAGTCTTCCCACATCAGTTAGCAATCAAGACAACCCCCACCCAATCATACCCACAGGCCAGGTTGATCCAGACCAACGGTTCTCAACCTGTGGGTCTCTACCCCTTTGGGGTCAAGTGACCCTTTCACAGGGTTTGCCTAAGACCATCAGAAAATACATATTTATATAATAATTCTTAACAGTAGCAAAATTACAGTTATGAAGTAGCAACGGAATAATTTTATGGTTGGGGGGTCACCACAACATGAGGAGCTGTATTAAAAGGGTCACAGCATTAGGAAGGGTGAGAACCACTGATCTAGACAGGTCCTCAATTAAGGCTCTCTTTCCAGGTGACAGTTAAAAGCTAATGGTCACACGAAGCCACTGGGAGCAAGGCTCAGTTGTTCGGCCTTTCTTAGATCGTCCAAGTGTTTGGATTATAAGGAGCTGTGAGTGGGTCAAACTTATGTGCTCTGGAATCAGATAAACCGACCCTGAATCTCAGTGCCATCCCTATTCGTGGGACCTTGAGTCAGTGACTTAACATCTCTTAGCTGCGTGGTTGGTGTGGGAATAGGCGAGCTGCCTATTGTATTGAGTAGCATGGGCCAAGTGTACAGCCAGCGTCTACTGAGTGACTGATGAGCTCTCCCAATGGTGGAAGGAAGGATCCTGGGCTTCATTTCCTCTTCATCAGGCATAGAGAGAAAAGTGAGTGCAGTGGATGTCCAGGAGCCAAAGGGTAATTCTTCACCCGTAGGAACTGTCCCCACCTCCCCAGGCATGAAGGCTGATCCCCTTCTAGCCACAAGACCACAATAGGTGGCTGTTGCTGAGCCTAAGACAGGGAGCCTAGGATGCCAGGGGAAACCCAGAGAGTAACGATGGATGGGGGCGTGGGAGGAAATAGACATTTGATGGAACTGATTCCAAGTAGGAAGCCCATGGTTCTATCTCCAACTGAACAGTCCTTGTCATCCCGCTGTGCTCCCTAGTGCTGGGAAGCAGAAGGTGGTGGCAGGCGCAGACCAGCCATATGAGTGGGCCTAACACACATTTCAAAAACCCACCTAAGGGTGGGGCATCCGACTCAATGGGTAGAGTGCTTGGATGGCACACACGGAGCCCTGGATTCCAGCTTCAGCACTGCGTAAAACCTGGTCTAGTGGGACACGCCTGTCATCCCAGCAACGGGGAGGCGGAGGCAGGAGGATCTTAGAAGTTCAAGGTTACAAGCCGGTGAACAGGATGGGCTCATAGTTAAAGACTTTGATGGGAATGTAAATCTGCAGTCCCTTTGGGACACTGTCAGGTAGCGTCTCTCAAGCTTAACCTTGCAGGGGCCCTGTGATGTGGCAATTCCACCCCAAGATGTGGTACCAAAGGACTTCTAGTAAAATGTCTTTAACTCTATGGTGTGTGGTAACTCCAAATTAGAAACTGCTGGACGCTCATGAACAATGGAGAAAGAATCACAAAACTGTGGTATCTTCACACAGTGTCGCCATGAGAATGAGGACTCTTATTTCGCATGTAGCAATACAAGTATATCTCCCCAAAATAATGCAGGGCAGTTTTTTGGGGGTGTTATTTCATTTAAAGGCAGTTCAGAAAAACAGGTGGGGCTAACTGGGACCTGAGTAAGAGGAAGCTGAGGTCTTACCTTGGAGGGTGATGAGTGGCAGATGCATGAGCGGACCTGGGTTTGTTCAACTCCTCATCTGGTGCCATATAAATGGGTGTGTTCAGTTTGTAATGATTAATGTGTGTTTAACTTTATATATATATATATATATATATATATATATATATATATATATATATATATATATATATGCCTATGTGTATATATATAATATATATATATATATGTACGCATATACTTTCCTATTGGACACCAATAAACATTTTTAAAATATCAAATACAAAAATAGCAAAAACTATAGAGAATCTTGGAATAAAACCATGAAACCTTACTAAAAGCTAGAACATAAGACTGAACTAAGTGAGCTAGACCATGTTCTTGGACAAGAAAATGAAATGTAACATGATATCAACTTCCCTAAGCTCACATATAAATTTCATGCAATTGCAATGAAGATCCCAACCTTTTTTTTTTTTTAACAAGCTGATTCTTAAATGTATATGAAAGAGTGAGATGGTCAAAAAGAGCCATGATACTCTGATTTTTAAAAAAGTCAAGCAAAAGGGCTGTAGAACTGGCTCGGCGGTTAAGAGCACTGGCTGCACTTCCAGAGGACCCAGGTTCAATTCCCAGCACCCACAAGGTAGCTCACAGCTGTCTGTAACTCCAATTCCAGTGGATCTGACACCCTCTTCTGGTCTCCGTGGGGCACTGCATACATGTAGTGCACCGAACAGACAGACAGACAAAATACCCATACACATAAAATAAATAATCATAAATTTTTAAAAGGTAAACACAGTCCACAAATCAGATGGTGTATTTGTCATATTGGGCAGCAGGATTTATCATAATCATTCAGTGATTAAGACAGTGTGCCATCGGCATGGGGATGAAACAAGAGAGAGCACCCAGAAATGAACCCTCCCACGTGTGGAAGCTTGTGCCAGATCCTCCAGGTCTGTCACGCCAGGACTATTGCTTATCCATATGGGGGAAAGTGAAATTAGTTTTCTATCCTAAGTGATTCACAAAAACCAACTCCAGATGGAACAAGGGCTTAAGTATAGAAGGAAAACTATGACACCATTGGAAGATAATATAAGAGAATATATCTATGACCTCAGGCTAGGGAAAGATCTCTTAAACAAAACACAGTAAGTACTAACCATAAGGACAACATTGAGCATTTTAATTACATTAAAATTAAGATTTTTTTTTCTTGTAGAACTACCATATGACCCAGCATGGGTCCACTCCCGGGCATATACCTAAAGGACTCTACATCCTACCACAGGGACATTTGCTCACACATACTCAGTGCTGCTCTCTTCACAATAGCCAGGAAATGAAAGCAGCCTAGATGTCCATCAGCCGATGGATGGATAATGAAAATGTGGTGCAGATGCACAGTGGAATTTTATTCAGCTATAAAGAAGAATGGAATTATGAACGTTGTAGGGGAGTGGATGGGTCTGGAAATGATTACATTAAGTGAGGTGACCCAGGCTCAGAAAGACAAATACCACATGCTCTCGTTCATATGTGGATCCCAGCGTTTAATGTTTATGTATGGGTCTGTGTGGGTGAGAGTGGGTACAGGTCATGGAACTAGAAAGGGGACCAAGAGAAGGGACAAGGAGGTGTGGAGGGAAGGAGGGGGGCAATAGAACACAGGTGACGTGAAAGCAGAGAAGACATTGTAGGGGTGGAGAGGAAGACCAACAGAAATGAATCACATTAGAAAACGCCATAATGAAACCTAATACTTTACGTATTAATATTAAAATATTTTTACATTATGATTTTTTTTGTTCTTCAAAAGACAGTCTTTAAGAAATGTCATAAATGGGAGAAAGAAGGTGATTACATACAAATAACTAAGAGGACTGGGTAGCCAGCCAGTTGGGGAAGTCAAGATCTTCATGGTCTGTCTACAGATAAAAATGTCTTGCATCTTGCTCCTTACAGGGATGACACAGCCTTCATTTAATCAACAGCTCTTTGTCAAGTGCTGTTGTGGAGAAAGCCCCAGGGTGGGTGCTGGGGGCCACAGCACTGGAAAGAGAAGGCAAGACCTCGCTGGTAATCACAGTGGTAAATGGAGGTTGCAAGCTGTGGTGGATGAATGGGTGAGTAGATACTGAATACCACGGTTGCTGTGTAAATGAAACCAGGGCTCCCACAGGCCAGGGAGGGCCCTTACCCCTGCGCTCCCCATCAGTGCCAGCATCGCTCTGGTCAAGTTGCCTTTCTCCACTCTCCTGTGATTGGCCAGCACCTTTCCCATCTGACTTGCACTTCCTTTGTTTGGATCATTCAATCAGGATGTGACTCAGTCTTGTTGACTTGGGGACCAGCTAGTCTTTGCTTATTCTTGCCCTTATTGAAGCTGTTAGGGCCACTTGAGGCAGCCGGGGCCCACAGTACTTCTGTAGCTGTGGCAGTGTGAGGGTGTCTGATGGTAAGATGGGGGTTCATAACCTAACAGGGGGCACATCATCCTGTATGGACGGCAAGATGCTCAGGGAAGATGGGCCACTGGCTTTGTTTGCAGATCAAGGTCTGAGCCTCCCCAGGGAGCAGAGGGCTCTCTCTCTCTCTCTCTCTCTCTCTCTCTCTCTCTCTCTCTCTCTCTCTCTCTCTCTCTCTCTCTTGCATGCATGATGTATGTGGGTGCCCTCTCACATGTATGCATGTGTGGAGGTGAAAAGTCAATACCCAGTGTATGTTTCTATTGCTTTCTAACTTACTTTTTTTTTTGTTTTGTTTTTCAAGACAGAGTTTCTCTGTGTAGCCCTGACTGTCCTGGAACTCACTCTATAGACCAGGCTGGCCTTGAACTGAGAGACCCACCTGTCTCTGCCTCCTGAATGCTGGGATTAAAGGTGTGTAGCCTGCCCCTACCCTGGCTCTATCTTACTGTTTTGAGATAGGGTCTCTTCCTGAACCTGGAACCTGGTGTCTGGCTAGATGGTTGGCCAGTGATCACCTGGAATCTGTCTCTGCATCTCCCTCCTCTTGGTGCTGGGGTTATGGGCATATACAGCCACATCTGGTTTTTATGTGGGTGCTGGGGACTCGAACTCAGGTCCTCATGCTCAGAGTGAACACTGGCCTACTTCTCCAGTGCCTACCTATCTTGTTTGGTTTCTTTGTTTTGTTTTGTTTTGTTTTTCCTACCCTGTTTTTCGAGACAAGGTCTCTCTTTGGTCTGGAACTCACCAAGTAAGTCAGGCTGGCTTGCCTGGGTGCCCTGGGGACCTGCCTGTCTTCACCTCCCCAGGGCTGGGGTTACACATGCATGCTACCATGTGTATCACAGTGTGGACCCTAGCGGGTCAGACTGAGGTCCTCAGGCTTGCAAGCCCCAGAACTGTCTCTTCAGCTAACGTGGTCATTTCTGAGAGTAACTCTGCCTGATTGACCTGGAACTGGGGAGAAAGGATATTATTCATGGTCTTACATGAGAGGTCACCCTGTGAGCTGGTCAGGGAAGATTAACCCTGGTAAGAGGACGCTAGTGAGGCCGGTGTCGGAAGCTGCCAGGATGAACAATCAAAAAAGACTGAACCTGCTGTAGGTCCTGGGGCAATGTACCAGAGGGTTTTCCCGTGAGGCTTGTGACTCACAACTAGCCAGGGACTTCAGTCCCAGCTCTGCCATTGGGAGACTCCTTAACCTCTTGAGAATATGCAAATGCACTCCGGAGTGATGATGCACCCAGGGTTTACCTTGCGATGACCTCTGAACAACGCCTCCTGATTGTCCCGAGCCTCAGTAGCTGTCCGTTGCTATCAGTGTCGTTGCTCTTGTTACTGGTCCAGAGGGTGGGTGTGTCCTCTGCAAACAGGCAGGGCAATGCCCTAGGAAGTGGAGTAACAGCCAGCAGAGCTGGAGCCCAGGCTGGAGTCTGCCCTCCAGTCCCGGCACTAGGAAAATTACATTTTTGCTAGGCGTGGCAGTACCACCTGTAATCCCAGCACTCAAGAGGTCGAAGCAGGAAGATTGCAAGTTCAAAGCCAGTCTGGGCTACATCAAGAGACCACATCTCAATAAACACAAAGACCCGGGTTGTCAGCAGCTCAACCTGTGCAAAGTGCCAGGCTGGATCCCAAGTACCCCAAACAAACAAAATATAGAACAATTAGCATGGCATTGGTGGGGGAAACTGAGGCATGAGTAGGGAGGAGTGTGTGGCAGCTGGTTGCTGGGGGATCTTCCAAGTTCAAGCACAAAGCTGAGCTGGGAGGCTGTGGTAGGACTGGGCGAGAGTGAGGATGAACTTCCCCTGAAGAGCTCTGAGCACGTTTGCAGAGGCCAGAGAGACTCCCTGTGACCTGCTGAAGGGTTTCCGAGGATAGCCCCATCACTTCCTGAGATCACCTGTTCGTCTGTCCACGATGAAGACAAGGAGGCTGCTGCCTTTTTGAAGCAGGCACCCTGTGGAGAAGAGGGAGACTCGAGGTCTCAGCCAGCTGCGCTTCTGGCAGGCTGGACATGTGACTCCGAGCTTTTCATCCTGTCTAGAGAGCTCAGGTCCCTTATCTGAGGAACTGTGGAGGTAGGGCTGTTGGTGAAGTCCTTGCCAGACAAGCATGAGGACCTGAGTTTGGATCCCCAGCATCCACATTTAAAAAAAAAAAAAAAAAAAAGCATGTCACAGCTGTGTGTGCCTGGAATCCCAGCACCAAAGAGGCAGAGGCAGTCTGGGGTTCACTGGCCTGCCTGTGTAGATGACTTGGTAAGCTCTGGGTTCTGTGAGAGACCGTGTCTCAGAAATTAAGGTGGAGAGTTTATAGAGGAAGACACTTGATATCAACCTCTGGTCTCCACATGTGTGCACACTCAAATTCCTATTGTACACATGCATCAACACACACACACACACACACACACACACACACACACACACACTATACATACTCACACCCCCAAAATAAGCAAATCAAATAAATAAAAACTGGGGTGGGCAAGTACTTGATGTCTGAAATCTTTGATCTTTCGTGATCTCTGTAAACAAACCCCACCCAGTCTGACCCTGCTATTCAGGTTCCAAAGATGTTGGTGGCAACGTTCCAGGTATTTTATTTGGTTGGAGCTCACCCCCACAGTCTCGCCTACTTTAAGGCCTGAAAATTAACAAGGCAGCTCTTGTCTCTGGTTCTCAATTTCAGAACTAATATGCTTTTTTAAAACCTCTTTAAATATAAATCGACTCCAGACTAACCCACAGGCAGCCATATAGGTCGGGCAGGGGGGCACCTTGGCCTGAATGGGTAGATGGGGATAGAGTTCTGGCTCAGCCCATCACTATCCACTAGATCTCACTCAAAACACTTAACTTTGTAGCCTTAGCTTTATCATGAGTGCAGCGGGGTGGCTGGCTCCTGACAAGGCAGAAGGCCGGAAGTGCCGTCCTGGTGGACGTGAGCTCGTCAAAATCATAGAGTCATCCTGCTTTTGCTTGGTGTTGACCTTGGCCATCACAAACCTTCATTTCCAGGGCTGGGACCCCAAGGCTCAATGTGGGGCAACCCATTTTCCAAAGCTAGGAAATCCACCTCCCAGCTCCTTGAAACCATTCATGACACCTCTCAGACCAAGGACAATTGGACGGGCTGCGATGGGTCTCTTAGAAGACCCGGTGAAGCTCATTTTTGCCCTGGGGACCCCTTCTTTGACATCTCAGCAGCTCTGCCTTCCTGACACAAAGGGGGGGCCCCTCCCCCGTCAGAGGTGACCATGGCCCCAGAAAGGCAAGACAGGGCTGTGTGGCTGCTGACCACACTCACCATCAGGCCCTGATTCCAGTAGCTGCTCCAGAAGCAGCAACCTAGACCTATAATTTGCAGGCTGGGTCTGGACCAAAAGCAATTCTGCCACTGGATCAGCCACCCCACGGGCCCTGGCCTATTAATTCTTGGCTCCCTGCACGGCAGATCTGCCCCAGGCAGCAGGACCCAGGAGCCTTGCTGTACAGGGGGCCCCAAGTCTCCCCTCTGCCTCATGATGCTCTCCAGAGCTTCTCTGACCAGAACTCGGACACCTCACTGCTTCCTCTTTGTCCCCAGCCTCGCCTTGGCCTTCGCCATCAATCACTAACCTTCCTGGCTCCCTCCTGGCAGCTGAATCATGCATTTCTTCTCCCCCAAAGGGCCTGGGCTGGGCTTTCTGCCACACAATCTGACAATCTATGCAGATAACTGCAGGGCACTTTCCCACAAAAAAAAAAAAAAAAAAAAAAAAAAAAATGGGAAAATGGCCCAGAAATTGGAGAACTTGCCTCCTATTCATCTACCATTTTCCATAAAGCCCGAGCAGAGCCAAACAGAAGACGACTCTGAGAAGGAGACAGAGCTGTCTCCCTACCTCCAGGGACTGCTTTGCTCTTGCACAGGCCAAGAAGTTGGGCATCTCTTCTTGGACTGACCCCAGCGATCTCCAGAGATGCTAAGGACTTGGGGACTAAGGGAAGGCTGCTTTTAAAAGTCTTGGCCTCTCTCATCATCTAGATGTCCATGGCTATGTGCCATGCAGGTGTCTCCCTCTAGGGATCTCAGCATCCTCCCCTAATTCACCTGAAAGCCAGATTTCCTTTTAGAAATACAAATCCATCACAGTTCCTCTGTATGTGATCTTTGGCTCCGAGAGACAGTTCCTATGCTTCTTGGCTACCTGGTAGGGCCATGTCACCATCTTCTCTTGGGCCTCACCACAGCCCTGGATGCTCCAGTTGCATCCTTCCCGCCACAGGGCCCCTGCACACTGCTATTCCCTCTGCCCCAAATGCTCTTCCCGTTAGTGACCTGGGTGCCATCTGCTCATCTCAAGCCTTCAGCCTGTGGAACCCAGTCTCAGTCACGGTCCCTTGAGTCCTCCTTATCACAGCACAGTCACAGTGCAATTGAGTGCTTGCTGGGGAGCTGACTGAAGTCTGTCTCCTCCATGAGAGCAGGGAGCTCACTGGCTCTGCGTGCTCCTGGGTCCTCTGCACCTAGCACCCTGCATGGCTCCAGCCAGGTCACCAGGCAACATCAATAGACCAGAAGAAGCAAACACAATATTCCCTTTACCAAACTCCTATGGCCCTGAGTCCCCCACTGGAAATTTCCAGAGTTCCCAGTGGAAGACGGGGCAGAACGGGGGTGCAGGTGCTTCATTTCCTGTACAAGTGTGTAAAAGACGTGTGTGTGTGTGTGTGTGTGTGTGTGTGTGTGTGTGTGTGTGTGTGTCTTCATAAGGCAATCTGCTACACTGACTGTATCTGTATGTATGTGTCATCCATAGCCCAAACTCCTCTCCCCACCCCCACCCACCACCCCACTCCCGCCCCATCCCACAGCCCTGGCTGCCAGTCATCAGCCTCAGAGTGTTCATTCCAATGCAAGCCACCTCTGGGATAGAAAGTTTTTAAAACCCAGGTGCTGAGGTCACAGGCCTAGGGGGGACTCCTGGGCTGTTCAGGTTCATCACTAATTGAGTTTAACTTAGAGTCTCAGTTTTCCCTTCTTTAAAAAAGAAGGCTGGTGGTTTCCACCATGTAGGATTGTGGGTAATTGGATGTAAAGTACATGTAATGCATTTTGCACTGTGCACGTACAAGTTCAACTGCCAATGGCTATTAGCGTGGCTAAAACCCAGGTTTGGCTCTCCCGTGAGCAGCCCTCTGGGTTATGTCTCAGACCCAGGACAAGACTTCCGCATGTTCCTGAAAAGCAAGCTCACTCCTCAAAGCCATCTGGAAACCCATACAGCTTAAGGAAGGTTTATTTTTAAATGTGTGTGTGTATGTATTTGTGCAGATCTGTGTTCCTGTGTGTGTGTGCCTGTGTGCCCGTGTGTGCACTGTGTGCGTGTAGGCCGGAGGGCAATCTCTCACACTCATCTTGTTGTTTTTGAGGTGGCATCTCGCACTGGCCTGGAGCCTGCTGCCTGGGCTAGGCTGGCTGGTTAGCGAGCCCCAGGGATCCACCTGTGCTGAGATTAGGAGCACACACAACCATGGGAAGCTTTGAAAAATATTGTTTCTGGGGCTCATATTCTGGTCCTCATGCTTACATGGCAAGTAATTTATTAACTGTGCCCACCCCACCCCCCACTAGATCAACATAATGATTGTGGGATCACGTGAAAGCAAGGTTGCATATTCTACTACTTCCCCAGGTAACAAGAAGAGCCCCAGACACCCTTCCGAGTATGTTTCCTCTCTGCACGCCACCTCTGGGGGACTGTCACTCCCCCCTCTCCCCAGATGGTCTTAACTGTTTCCCCAGGGTCTGGCCCAAATGTGTGTGAGAGAAGAAGCTGGTGCACACCAGTCCTCAGCAGTCATATAGGAGTTGTGACCATGTGTATGGTGTGTGTACGAATGTGTAGATGCATGTTCACATGTGTGTGTGTGTCCAGGAGCAGATGCACATGTGTGAGCCTGCATGTGGAGACAGAGACTGGCATGGGGTCTTCTTTGAGCACTTCCCCCCTTATTTACTGGGACCATGTCTCCTGCCCAAAGCTCACCAGTTCTGCTAGTCTTACCAGGCAGCTCGCCAGGGACGTTTCTACCTCCTGAGTGCTGGGATTGCAGACAGCCTGCTACACCCACTTGGTTTTGATGTGGGCTCTGGGTGGTCATGTGTGAGCATAAATGCCTTATTTATAGAGCCACCTCCCTATCTCCAGGGGTCCACATCTTTTTTATTATAATTATTAAAAGATTATTATTTATTTTATGTAGCTAGGCATTTTGTGTGCATGTATGTCTGTGCATGGTGCTCGCAGAGGTCTAAGAAGGGATTGGATCCTCTGGAATTGGAGTTACAGACAGCTGTGAACTGCCATGTGGGTGCTGGGTGGGAATGGAACCCTGGGTCCTAAGGAAGAGCAGCCAGTGCTCTTAACCACGGAGCCGCTTCTCCAGCCCCAGGTGGCCACACCTTAATGGCTGTTTTCCTTCTGAGGCTCCTCTGCTCCCTAAGCCAGCTGCTGGCCATAGCTTTTCTTTCTAGCTACACAGGGTGCTGACACTGAGGAGGAAAGATGGGAATAAAACTTTCTCCAATTTTAAAGCAAATCCAAAGCCTGTTCTCCTGCAGGGAAAGTGGAAGATGTGTTTCTTCCAAATGCTGAGCTGAATTCAGCAGCTCTGGAGAAAGGTTCCCCATGTCCTCCTCCTCAGAAGAGTCCTGAAATGCCCACCCACTTCCTTTACAAAACACCCCTGAGTTTACTCTGGGCTTCAGCCTTCTCAATAACTCCACACCATGCTTTTTGTCTCTGTTCTTGGCTGTCTGTCCGTCTGTGATTTCATTTTCATAGGTCTCTTTCCAACTACAGCTCATGAGGTTACCCAAAGCCACCAATCATCTCTGCCATCCCCTCTTAACCTCCTTCAGGCCAGGTCACAGCTGGCCACGCTCACTGTCATTTGCAGTTATGAGCTCTGACATCATGGCTCTTGGAGTGATATGTGAGAGCCTCTTGCTTCTCACTCACCACTAGAGCTGTTAAAAGTGCACATTGTAGCCGGGTGGTGATGGCCCATGGCTTTAATCCAGCACTCGGGAGGCAGAGGCAGGCGGATCTCTGTGAGTTCGAGGCCACTCTTGGCTACAGAGTGAGTTCCAGGAAAGGCTCCAAAGCTGCACAGAAAAACCTGTCTAAAAAAAAAAAAAAGTGCACATCATGGGCTTCCTCCCAGGATTTGACACCTAGCCTCTGGAGATAGGGAAATAGCAGCGCATAGTTTATAGTGGGTAACTGTTCTGCCTATGACCTTAAAGTACATGCCCCTGGGTCATGGCTTTGTGGACCCTTAAGAACTGGGATGCAGGTAGGCAGCGCTCTCTCCTCATGGTTTTGGATGCTTAGACGGACCATGCGGAAGAACAGCGTGGACCATAGCTTGGTTTTCCAGGACCCTATGATAAATCTCTAGTGCTGTAGTGAGCTTTTAGCCCCTAGTAAGTCCCTTGCCCTTCACACAGACTCTGTGGATTTCTTAAATCACACAGTTGGCATCTCAAAACTGGGGTGCACCTTGTGAGCTCAGGGACCATGTCTACCCTACTGTTCTGACTCCTCTGATGGATGCAGCTAACAAGAGCAGACTCGTGTGGAGCTGGCGGTAGGGAGAAGTAGGTTTGGTTTTGGTTTCTTTGGTGAGAGGAAGCTGTTTACCAGGTAATAAATGTTAGGCCAGTTATTCAGCCATATGGTAGCCCTCTTTGCAGGGAGTGGGTTGGATGCAAAATGCAACGTAATAGGGTATTGATATTAACAGAGAGAGGGCCCGTGAGAAGCTCTTGGGGAACCCTGAAGGGGAGGGCAGGTGAGGGGTGTGGACAATCATGGGGACTGTGCCAGAGACAGGCTAGATCTTGTGGCAGGCTGGAGGGGACAAGGACTTAATGCAGTAACTCATTAGCCTATAGACTGGAAATGGCAAAAGTCAGGGTGTATGGACATACCAGAGGAAGTGAATGTCAGAGTGAGGAGGGGGGTCGGGTGCCTGGTAAAGTGTGCTATACAGCTGGGTATAGCCCAGAAAACTGAGGGGTGCTAGGAAGTCTCTGAGAAAAAAAAATGTAGGCTCATTTTCCTCTTTTAGCTCTGGCTGGCCCTGGAACTCACTTTGTAGATCAGGCTGGCCTCGAACTCATAGAGATCTGCCTACCTCTGCCTCTCAAGTGCTGGCATGAAAGGCATGGGCCATCTCACACCCAGAATGATTTTTTTTTTTTTTTTGGTTTTTCGAGACAGGGTTTCTCTGTGTAGCTTTGCGCCTTTTCCTGGAACTCACTTGGTAGTCCAGGCTGGCCTTGAACTCATAGAGATCCGCCTGGCTCTGCCTCCCAAGTGCTGGGATTAAAGGCGTGCGCCACCACCGCCCGGCCCCCAGAATGATTTAATTTTTAAAATTCTATGTGTATATGTGTATGAGTATGGGTATGTACACATGACTGCAGGTTCTGAGGAGGCCAGAAGAGGGCGCTAGACTCCCTGAAGCCAGACAGTTGTGAGTGGCTCTTGGTGGGTGCTGGGAACCAAATATGGGTCCTCTGCAAGAGCGGTAAGCACTTTTAACTGCTGAACCGTCCCTCCAGATCCTTGGATCATCTTCATGTGGTTAAAATCTACTGTGCATGGATACTGGCCCCCGTCCTGATAAATGGGACAAATCAGGGTGCAACATCTGGATCCAAGGCTCATGGGAGGAACAAATGAGTGAGTCACAGGATCCGAAGATCATATGGGGGAAAGGAATGCCGCACACTCTCACTCACACATGTGCAGACACAGGTCCACATGTGCATCCCACCACCCACACATACACACACACACACGCACACGAACACGCACACGTGCGCACACGCACACACTGGTGCATACATGGTCACCTCTTTCCTGTGGGGCACTGATACTGCCAGGCATGAGGCAAGGAGCAGGGTAACAGTAGCCATAGTGTCTGCCGGGGACGTCTGCAGCCTGGGAGCCAGAGGAGAGATGAGCAGGCAGACACCTGAGCTATCACAGACCTCCTTCTAGTCCAGCTGGTGGCTTCCAGTTACGAATGGAATTTGTCACAGTACCTGAGCCACGGAGCAGAGAGCTTGTCCAGAGGCATAGAAATGGCCTTTGGCCTCCTCAAGACTACAAAACACATTTTTGAGGTTAGATTTTTTTTTTTTATTCCAGGAAGTCATTTTTAACCAAAGCAACCGAGTTTGGTGATGTGTCATTTCGGACAATCATGGTTTCTGCACTTTACATTTTTGCAGTCAAACCCTCTTCTCCTTGAGTAAACATTTACCTTGCATTCTCCCCATGCCAGGCACTGCTCTGGCTGCTGAGAATCCAGTGGGAATCAAGATGAGCCCGGCCTCCCTGGGGCTTACACCCAACGTGGGCTCGGGTCCAGGGAGCAGAGGCATGCCCAATAGGGCTGTGACCCCTGAACGGAGCCTCCTGAGGGGTTTTCCAGATGTGCAGCCCTCCCCACTGTCCTTCACCACAGAGAGTGACGTGGTGACTGTATGGCTCCGGCAGACCCCTGCGGCACTGAGTTATATAGCAGAGAACTGAATCCAGCACTCTTCGCCGCCTTTGCTTACCTTGCCTCCCCGGGACAGAGGCAGTTGATCAGAGCCCTGGCTCTCCAGACAATAAGCTGGGGAGGAAACAGATGTGGCCACCTTCAGCTCTCACGCTGGCCCATGTCATCGCTAAAGTCCCCATTCTGTCCTCACACTATGGCCCCCAGTCTTCCCCCTTGGGCTTGTCTGCTTGCACAGCTCCATTGGACAAACATGCTCTACCAGCTGTATGCAGGGCAGCATTCCGGGCACTAGGTCAACGAACAGCCTCGGAGCTGCTGACGGGGCTGCTGACGAGGAGAAACAGAGGGCTGGCCTGGGGTGGGACAGATGGGGTGGTTGGGTGGAGTCAGAGCAGGGCCCGAGGAAGAGGAAGGTTGGTACTTCACATTGATGGGGAGGTGTGCCCAGGGAGCTCCCCAAGACAGGGACCATGGTGCCTACTGTGGTCCTAGAACATAGTAGACATGCACTAAACGGGAGCTGAACTGCAGACTATGTAAAGCGAGGCTGAGTTGTTGGCCTGTGTGGCAAGTACTTTATTCCCTGAGCCATCACTCCAGCCTGTGGTTTTTTTTTGTTTTTGTTTTTGTGTTCTTAAAGGATGTGCTCTCCAAATCACTTGCTTTAGGAGCCTTTCACTAGCGTGTGTCCAAGTGGTTTATGGCTCATACTCAGCGTGGCTGTGTGCTTGGCCTACCATTTTATCAGTGTATATATCACCTTTGAACCCAATGCTTGTCTCGTAGGAAGAGAACTCTGATA
Organism: Peromyscus maniculatus bairdii; assembly: GCF_049852395.1. Lineage (NCBI taxonomy): Eukaryota > Metazoa > Chordata > Mammalia > Rodentia > Cricetidae > Peromyscus > Peromyscus maniculatus. The sequence goes on along the minus strand of NC_134858.1, from coordinate 59,959,072 downwards.
CTCGCCTTTCCCCATCCCATCATTCTGCATGGATAGCTCTAGCACAGGGCCCCCACACACCTGAGTCCTGGGCTCACCCTTCCCTATTAGAATTAAGAATATAATTTGCGCCGGGCGGTGGTGGCGCACGCCTTTAATCCCAGCACTTGGGAGGCAGAGGCAGGCGGATCTCTGTGAGTTCGAGGCCAGCCTGGGCTACCAAGTGAATTCCAGGAAAGGCGCAAAGCTACACAGAGAAACCCTGTCTCGAAAAACCAAAAAAAAAAAAAAGAATATAATTTGCAGCTGGGCATGGTGGCGCATGCCTTTAATCCCTGCTCTCGGGAGGCAGAGGCAGGCGGATCTCTGTGAGTTCCAGGCCAGCCTGGTCTACATAGCAAGTTCCAGGACAGCCAGATCTACATAGTGAGAACCTGTCTTGAAAAAAAAAAACTATATGTATTTTTCCCATGTACACATGACTATATACATACATAAATACATATATATATATGAGTGCATACATGTGAGACAATTTGCTACTACACTCAAGGAACAAATTGTCTCCTCTGTATATGTTTTCATCTTTCCAAAAGTGACACTACGTTCCTTGTAAATTTCTGTAACCACAAGTAAGTGGGATTTATTCCGTTAAGAATGTAAGATATGCTCGGTGTTTAAAACTCAGTCCCCAGGACCTCCTTACCAACAAGTAAAGAAGAAATATCACATACTTACATCATTTAATAGATAAGAGGCTCCTGACAAAATTCAAGCCCGATTTGTGATAAAATGTCAGAAGAAGCTCTGAGTTGCCTCTTGAGTGTAAGAAGGAACAGCTGCAGGAAGACCACAGCCACCTCACGCTTGACGATGCAAAGTTTTCCCAGGTAAGCGTGGGAATAGAGCAAAGCTGTCCACTCTTACCACCAGCATGGCAAGCAGAAAAGGCATGCCTTGGCAAGGGGAGGCCAAGCCATCGCCATGAGATGGCGATCATGGTCATCCACACAGGAAACTTCTCAACAGCCCCACAGAGACCCGAAGAAGTAAAGCCCAGAACTTAGAAATGTCCCATAATGCAGCAGGGTGCTGGATAAACATACCAAAATGACTGCGTTTCCATGTACTAGGGACAAACACACACGGGGAAAAAGCCGGGTGTAGGGGCGCACACCTTTAATCCCAGCACTTGGGAGGCTGAGGCAGGCAGGTCTTTGTGAGTTCCAGGACAGCCAAGGCTACACAGAGAAGAAACCTGTCTCAAAAAACAAACAAACAAACAAAAACAAAAAACAAACAAAAAAAAGCATTTACTATTAGTCATCTAAGAAAAATAGGTATAAATTTACCAAAAACAGGTATAGAAAATACCATGCCCATCACCAAAATTCCTTCCGGTTTCGTAAGTATTCCTGTGCATGCCTAGCTGGAGTTAACCCATATTTAGCTTTTATGAGTGAATGGCTCTACAAAACACTTGGGAAAGGAACCAAGGAGCTGAATAGATCAAGAGACAGTTTGTGGATGGGAAGACTCAGTATCTCCTTAAATTGATGTGTAGGTTTAAACACAAAATCTATTCAAGTTCCAGGAAGATATTTTATAGGCACAGGTAAGTTTGCTTTTAAAAAAAATTTCTGTGGGCTGGAGAAAGGGCTCAGCCTGCTTTTGCAAAGGACTTGAACTTGGGTCCCAGCATCTAAGTACACAGACCTGTACAAAAACAAACACACACGTACATAATTAAAAAGAATGAAATGAACCTTTAAAAATTGCCTAGGAAGACAATGGAACTAGCATGCCTAAGCGACTGTGAAAAGAAAACTAAGTTGGGAGAGGTCAGTCCACTTACGTTCAGGATTCACTTGACTATAGCACACAACAGCCAAGACTGTGGTACAGGCAGGAGGGTCAGAGGTCACACAGCAAACAGGCAGCTCAGAAACAGACCCATACAGACAGGCCCAACCGACTTTTGAGAAAGGCACAAAATTAATTCATGGAGAAAAGACAGCCTGTTCAGTAAATGGTGCTGGGGGAAGCGTGTCCCCTGGGGGCTTTTACATAAACCTCACACCTTGTACAAAAATCACAGACTTCGGTGTGAGGCATCAGCATGTTTAGTAAGAAACGACAGGGGAAAATCTTTGTGGTCGAGGGCTGACGGGGGCTCCTGAACTCGACACCAGAAGCATGACCCATAAAAGGAAAAATGCACAAGTTTGACCTCATCCGAATTAAAAACGTTTGCACTGAAAAATACTCCGTTAAGTGGATGAAAAACAAACCAGAAGCAGAGGGAAAAACAGTGCATACCATGGGGCTGACAGGGGCTGGAATTCAGACTAGAATTTAAGATGTGACCGTAACGAGGAGAGCAACAAGCCAGTTAGGAAAGGGGGAAAACATGTGCAGACATCTCACCCAGAGGTCACCTAGGTGACAAGCCAACCCACGCAGAGATGTCCATCTCATCAACCATGATGGGAATGCACACTGCAACTACCCCGAAATGTGACTCTACACCCCACAGGACGGTGCCAGTTAAACAAAAATGACAGTGCCAAGAGACTGGACGGGGCACGTCTATCTGGTAAAAATAAAACAGGAGGGCTGGAGCCCGGGCTCAGATAGAGGGCTGAGCGGCCTGGCATGCACTGAGCCCTGGGCTCAGACAGCACCACAGTGGCTGTGGACACTCGTAATCTCAGCAACTGGGAGGTGGAGACAGGAAGATCAGAAGGGCAGGGTCATCCTGGGCTATGAGTGAATGTGAAGATGGTCTTGGTTACAGGAGATTCTGTCCGAATGTGGGAGAGGAGGGGAGAGAGAAGAGAAGGGAAGGGGAAGGGGAAAAAAAGGAAAGGGAGGGGAGGGGGAGGAGGAGAGGAAGGGAAGAGAAAGGAGAGGGAGAGAGGGAGGGAATGGGATGGAATGGGAGGTAAAGGAAGGGAAGGGAAGGGGAGGGGAGGGGAGGGGAGGGGAGGGGAGGGGAGGGGAGGGGAGGGGAGGGAAAGGGAAAGGGAAGGGAAAGGGAAAGGGAAAAAGGGAAAGGGGGAATACAGGGCACTCTGTCCTAAAATGCAGGCTGGGAGTTTCTTTGAAAACTAAACATGCAGCTAACATATGACCCAGCAGTTCATTGCACCCCCAGAGAAATGAAGCCTTTCACTCAAGAACTGTATGTGAATATTTGTAACAGTTTTATTTGTAATAGCTCCAAACTGGGAGCAGTCTAGACATCCTCTATCAGGAGCAAGGTTAAATAAACTGTGGTACATCCATGACATGGATTACTACTGAACCACGAAAAAGAAATAAGCACGAGACAAGTGGCTGAATCTCTGGAGAGTGATGTTGAATAAAAGAGGTCACATCCAGAAGGTAATACACTGAAAGATTCCATTTACAGCATTCTTCAAATGACAGTGTAAAAATGGAGGCCCCATGACTGTCCAGGAGATAATGAGGACAGGAAAAAGATGATGTGTCTATAAAGGACACCATGTGAGACTCTTGGTAGATGGACATGTCCTGTATCTTAACTATACAATGCCAGAATCCTGCTTGTGATGCCCTACTGTGACTGTACAGGATGCTAGCTGGGATGCCCTACTGTGATTGTACAGGATGCTAGCTGGGATGCCCTACTGTGATTGTACAGGATGCTAGCTGGGATGTCCTACTGTGATTGTACAGGATGCTAGCTGGGATGTCCCACTGTGATTGCACAGGATGCTAGCTGGGATGTCCTACTGTGATTGTACAGGATGCTAGCTGGGATGCCCTACTGTGATTGTACAGGATGCTAGCTGGGATGTCCTACTGTGATTGTACAGGATGCTAGCTGGGATGTCCTACTATGATTGTACAAGATGCTAGCTGGGATGTCCTACTGTGACTGTACAGGATGCTAGCTGGGATGTCCTACTATGATTGTACAGGATGCTAGCTGGGATGTCCTACTGTGACTGTACAGGATGCTAGCTGGGATGTCCTACTATGATTGTACAGGATGCTAGCTGGGATGTCCTACTGTGACTGTACAGGATGCTAGCTGGGATGCCCTACTGTGATTGTACAGGATGCTAGCTGGGATGCCCTACTGTGATTGTACAGGATGCTAGTGCTGAGAAGTTGAACAACAGCTACAACGGAATGTTTCACAACTGCACACTAATCTTCTCATCTTACAGTTCCTGGATAAAGAGATTATGGGGTAAGGTAATTTAAAAGGCAAAAGTGCTCTGCCAGCTTAGTAAGAGCTGCCATGATTGTGGATGTTGGCCATGGTCGACTTCCAGCACTGGCTAGGAGCTGGGGACCCCAGTGTGTCCTGGCGGAACCACGCCTTGGCATCAAGGCAGAAGACCTCTGTTCGCATCTCAGCTTTCCCATTTTCTAAGCCCTTGGCTTTGGCAGTTGACTGGTAGCTTAGTCCTTCGACCCATCCTGCTCCTCTCCTCTTCCCTGTGCTACAGATGGCCAACCTGTCCTTGCTGGCCATGTGTGAACACAAGGTCAAAATCTGGCTATTTGGGGACTCCCCACCCCAGTGTGCATGGTATCAGACAGGAGGAATGACAGGCTTAATTAAGCCTCCACCACCCCGCTTCCATCTTCCTCAAGAGCTATCAGAAAAGGCAGTCTATATTCTTCTAGGACTGTAGATCGAAGAGTGATTTTAAAGACTGGAGAGACGGATCGGTTAACAAAGTGCTGTCTTGCTAAGCATGAGGGCCCGAGTTTGACTCCCAGAACCCACATAAGAAAGCCAGGCATGGTGGCACATGCTTATAATCCCAGCACGGAGGAGACAGAGACGAGCAGATCTCTGGGGCTCCATGGTCAGCCAGCCTGGATATTGGCATTCCAAGTCAGTGAGAAACCCTGTCTCAAAATACCAAGGTAGATGATGTCCTGAGACACCACATCCACGGTTATCATCTGGCACACAGACAGACAGATAGACAGACACACACACACACACACACACACACACACACACACACACACACTCATATACTTGTACATATACACACACACTCAATCACTCATATACTTGTACACACACATATACACAAAAATATATTTATATAATTATTCATATATACATACATACACAAATACATAGGCATACACAAAAACACACAAGCATACACACATACATACATACATATAAATACACATGCATACATATACACAATGCACACACATATACATACATATCCACATACACATGTACACACACATACACACACACCAGTAACATTGTAATTTGGAAACTTCTGGGACCTTCTCCACCTGCTGGGAGAAGCAGTAACTTGACTCTGTCAGAATTTCTGGGTCCAACCAGGCCTGAAGTCATCTTCTGTGGTGAATATCTTTTTTTTTTTTTTTTTTTTTTTTTTTTGGTTTTTCGAGACAAAGTTTCTCTGTGTAGCTTTGTGCCTTTCCTGGATCTTGCTTTGTAGACCAGGCTGGCTTCAAACTCACAGAGATCCACCTGCCTCTGCCTCCCAAGTGCTGGGATTAAAGTCATGCTCCACCACCGCCCGGCTATGGTGAATATCTTTTTTAATTTAATCCAATTTGAATAAAGTTTCTGCCACTGGCACCTGAAAATTTAGTGACCTTTATTTCCTGTAACCCTTTGGGTCTGCTTTATGACCTCTAAGATGGGTGTGGTAACACCTTTGATCTCACTGGTTGTACATGGACAGATCACACATACAGATCTTTGTTCCTTTTCCAGCTAGTAACTGGTTTATAAAATTGGGTATGGAGACTTGAATGGAAAAGACCTAAAAGAGAGGACCTTGAAGGCCACGCCAACTACCCATGTAGTAATTTGAGTCTTATTAGACAGAATAACACATCTATGTATGTATGTATGTATGTATGTATGTATGTATGTATGTATCTCTCTATATCTATCTATCTACCTATCATCTGTCTATCAATCTATCAATCTATCTATCTATCTATCTATCTATCTATCTATCTATCTATCTATCTATCTAGACAAGATCTCACATAGCCCAGGCTGGTCTCATACTTACTATGTAGCTGAGGATGACTGTGGGCTCCTGATCCTTCTGCCTCCGTGTTCCAAATGCTAGGATTCTAAGCATGCACCATCATGTCTGATAGAACTCAGGGCTTCATGTATGCAAGTACTCTGCCACTGAACGACATCCCTAGCCCCACAACTTAAAAAAATAAATTTACGGTGGTGTGAGTGCACACCTGTGTCATGGGGTTCTGTGTCAATCAGAGGACAACTTTCAGGAGTTAGCTCTCACCTTCCATCCCATTTTTGAGGCAGGGTCTCTCTTGTTTCGCATACTCCCAGCTGGCTGGCCCGCAAGCCTCCAGCTGATCTCTTGTGTCTCCGCCTCCCACACCACAGTAGGAGGTTGGGATCACGGATGAGCGCCATGCGGGCTCTTTCTGTTGGTTATGGGACGAACTGGTTATGGTCTTTCCAGGCCAGTGCTTTCATTGCTAAGCCGTCTCCTGGGCCCTACGGCTTCTATCTTTAATACATGATGTAGCTGGGATATTGCACAAGACAATCATATCTTATAAGAGACTTGTAGTTGGCAACCCAGGTACTGAGCACTCCAGGAGTTCTCTAGGCAGAGTTTCTTTGGTCAAAAGTTATTTACTTAAAATACAATATTTTTATTTTATTTTTTTGAGAATTTCATACATAGATACAATGTATTTTGGTCATAGTCACGCTTCTGCTCCCTCCCCCTGACTTCGCCCACATCCACTCCTCCCTCCCCCAGCGTGTGCTTTTATTTTTTTAACCCACCTAGTCCAATCAGCCCTGCTCACACATTCATGAGTCGACTTCCAGGGGACCACACCCTTAAGAGAACCCGATTCTCCCTCCCCCAGAAGCCATCAACTATCAATATCTTCCACCTTGAGCCTTTCCCCTCTCCGAGCTGGAACACTGACTGGCTTGATCTTGTGTGGGTCTACCACGGGCGACCACAGCTGCTGCGAGTCCGCGAGAGCAGCGGTCCTGTCATGTCCAGAAGACGTGGTTTCACTCCGGTCCTCCCGGACAGCTGGCTCTCACAGTCCCCTGAGCCGGTGGGAGGGGTATGACACAGATGCTGTGGCTGAGCGGTCTGTAGACACCGTCTCTCCAGGTAGCAGTTCCTGGAAAGCAGTGTGCATAAGAGTAACTGGAGGGACGGAGCAAGTGAATCGAAGCAGTTCTTCTTCTGTGTACAACCACCCAGGTGACTCGGTGCCACAACCTGGGAATGGTGAAACCTATCAGCTCAACAGTGGCAGGGGAGCACCTCAGTGCTTGCAGGGGCCACCGAAGAGGGGACCAGGTTGGGCCACCTGTTCCTGGGCGGTTGTTCAGGAAAGGCAGTCAGTCTGGGCCCCTGGGAGATGGCTCATAAGGTGGGTTCCTCTCTGAAGAAGACCAAAGATGGCCCAAGTTCAGGGGCATTGGGTCATTTGAGGGGGGCTTCCTGGGCACTCTGTTGAGGAAGTTGGGGAAACAGCATGAGGTGGGAGAAGCCACCACAGGTGTAAGGGGGTGAGGAGTTTACTTACCCACTGGGGAGCTCAGAAAAGGGGGGGGTCATCTTGGAATTCCCCACACACACACTGGGCATTGCATGCATGTGCAGTTGGGGTGAGGCCTCCCCCTCTCACCTGTGGCTCTCCCTGCCCTGAAGTTAGTCCAGCATCCAAGGACAGTGCCCTAAAGGTCAAAGATGCTAGCCATTCACAAAAAAAGCTCCTTTCATTCAGAGGATAACATTTGGTCCTCTGAGCTGGGATCCAGGTGCCAATCACCACCGTGGCTGGTCCCTTTCTGAGAAAGGAGGAAGCGGCATGTCCGAGAGGAGAGGAGGGTGACACTGACCAGAGATGACTCTCCTGTGTTCTTCCTTCTTAGATTCCAGCAGGGCTCGGATAAACAGCCAGAGCCTTTGGAATGTCACCCACCTTCCCACAGCCCTCCCTCCAGCCCACCACACACACACACACACACACACACACACACACACACACACACACACACACACACACACACACGAGACGATGAAGTATTTTTAGTTGTGCTCATTCGCAGTCTGTTTCTCTAGACGGTTGCATAAGTGGCCTGGTGGGGACGGCGAGCGGGACCAGTGGATGGTAAAGCCATTGACTCCGGGGGTGCGGCCAGTGCGGCTTGCTGGAGTTGGCAGGGTCCGGGCCCCTCTGCACACGCCAGGGAGGTGAGGTGACCTCATCCTGGCTGATTGATGGTGAGGAAAACATGGGAGTTCTCCAGCTGCCCCTGCCTTTTGAGGATTTGGGGATCACATTAAGCTGTGAGAAGGACCCCTGAATACAGACCAAGAGGCTGCGCTGGGCAACATAAAAGTTTGGAACCGAGCCTCAGAGTAGGCAAGGGCAGGGCTCTTGAACCCTGTGAACCCAGCCTTGAACCCAGGCTCTTGAACCCTTGACTCTGTGAACCAGACTCCCTTCCGTCACGCTGTTTTTGTTTGTTTGTTTGTTTTGTTTTGTTTTGTTTTGTTTTGTTTTGTTTTTTCCTGAATGTTCCATGCTTGCTTCCCAACAGCACTTTGGGCTGGGATTGTAGACACTGTTGTTACGAGTAAGGATACAAGCCCATTTCACAGAGGCAGCATGGCTTCACCTGAGTCAAATGGCAGAGCAGGGAGCTGAGAGCAGAACTCCGGGTCCCCCCACTACCTGCCCAGAGCCTTGTTTTTCTGCATCGTCTAGGGGAACTGGGAACAGCTTCCTAATCAGCTGTTAAAGCCCTGCGCTTTAACTGGTCAAAGCGCAGAGAAAGAGTGACTATGGACTGCTTAGTCTTAAGTGGGACATCTACATCATGCCCCCTCCCAGAGAGGCTCAGGACTGGACCACTGTACCCCCGGACTCCTGATAGCTGTGGCTGATTATACAAGAGCAAGCCAGTCAACATCCCAGCACTGATGCGGGAGGGCTCACGAGCCCCCACCCCAGCTGAGGAGCCACTGACAGTTGATGGCTGCCAGGGGAGAGAGAGTCAGTTTTCTTTAAGAGTATGTGGCCCCTGACAGGTCAACCATGGATGGTCCCACGCCCGTATGTATGCGCGCAACACAAATGGGTTGTCAAAATAATCAAAAAAGGACATGAATTTTGGAGGGAGCATAAGGGATGAGGAGTGGTCCTGGGAGAAGTAACGGGAAGAAGTGGGAGGCGGGGGAGGTGACACAGACACATACATATGATAAACAATAAAATGAAATGTAAAATCACTGAACAGTACAACCTGTCCTTTGTCAACTGGACACACAAGCTCATCAATCACTCTCAAGCCATAAGTTTCCGCCTTGTGTCCCCGAAGTCTTACATTAGTATCATGATACTTCAGATGCTTTGTCAGGCATTTTGGCCACAGCAACAAGGAAAATAACTAATATGGAATCCTGGGAAAAGAGAAAGAAAAACCACCAAGTCAAATCTGTTCCTGTAATAAAACATATCCAATAGTTGAGATTTTTAGGAAAGAGGAAAATGAAGAGCGGGGTATGTGAGTCACACTGACTTCCTCCAGTTACCAGCATCCAAGCGCCACAAGAAGCTTCCGACCAAGGAACCTTGGATGCCGCCACTGGTAAGGATGCTGAGCAGCCAGCCTGCCAACTTCATGCCTGCCTCTTTCCTGCGGAAACAGCCACCCTCACTGCCCAGAGCCCTGTGCCTCTGCAGGCACTGCAGTAAGAATTGGCCAAAGCCATGTACCGCCCACCGCCTCTGTTTCCCTCTGCAGAACAGCGGGGGTCGGGTGGGTCCCCCAAATGTTCCTGCAGTCCTGTCTGTGTTGACACAGCCTGCCATGCTTTGATGTGAGGAAGCATCAGTGGTTGCTCTGGAAACCTCCTGGTGCCCAAGCTGTTCTCTGGGTACTCTTCCACTGCCTGGAGAATACGGAACTCTGGCAGACACAAGAGTTCAAAGATGGCATGGAAGTTCTGATTTAGGAAGAACCAGAGATGGGATCTGTGGGCACAGCTTAGCTGAGGGCTTTGTGAGTGTGTGAGTGAGTTGTGTGTGTGAGTAATGTGTGTATGAGTAATGTGTGCGTTTGAATGTCTGTGTGGGCTGTGTGTGAGAGTGTGTGTGTAGCTGTGTGTGTGAGTATGTGTGTGAGTGTGTGTGTGTGGTTACTGTTCTATTGCTGTGAAGAGCATGACTATAGCATCTTGTAGAAGAAAGCATTTAATGGGGGGCAGCTTACAGCTTCAGAGGGTTCAGTAATCATGGCGGGAACATGGCACCAAGGCAGGAAGAGCTCTGGAGCAGTAGCTGAGAGACAACATTGGATCCACAAGATGGAGGCAGGTAGAGGGACTGAGACTGCAACCTGTGTGGGCTTTTAACACACCTCCTCCCACAAGGCCACGCCCCCTAATCCTTCCTAAAATGCCCACCAGCTGGGAACCAGTTATTCAAATATATGAGCTTAAGGGGGGCATTCTCCTTCAAAGTACAACAATGTATGTGTGTGTGTGTGTGTGTGTGTGTGTGTGTGTGTGCATGTATGTGCTTTTACACATGTATATAGGTGTGCATGTATGTGTATCTGTATGTCTAGAGGCCGGAGGTCATATTGCTCTGTACACCCCCCCCACACACACACACTTACACATTTATTTGTGTGTTGGGGCATGTGTGTGTGTCAGAGGACAACTTAAGGGAGTCAGTTCTCTCCTATAATGTAGGTTCCTGGAATTGAACTCTATTCACTAGTCTGGGCCACAAGTACCTTTGACTACTGAGGGGTCTAGCAGGCTCTTTGCATTAATTTTGAGACAGGATCTCAGTGAACTCAGAGCTCACCAATTGGCTACACTGGCTGGCCAATGGACTCTGGGGACCTGCCCATCTTTGCCCCCTGCCCTCCCCCACTTAGGTTACAGATGCTGCGCTGCTTTGCTAGGCTTTCACGTAGGTGCTGGGGACCTGCACTCGGGTGCTCATGGTTGCACAACCGTCTCCTTCCTCACAGAGCCGTTACCTCACTCCCAGCTGAGGGCTTCTTGGAGAAGTGGCTTCAAAGATCGACACTAGGGTGGATGACTACCTGCTTGGGTTGTTCAGGAGAGGGAATCCACATGCAGGGAGATGGACCAGATGTGGGGAGATGGACCAGATGTGGGGAGATGGACCAGATGCAGGGAGATGGACCAGATGCAGGGAGATGGACCAGATGTGGGGAGATGGACCAGATGCAGGGAGATGGACCAGATGTGGGGAGATGGACCAGATGCAGGGAGATGGACCAGATGCAGGGAGATGGACCAGATGCGGGGAGATGGACCAGATGTGGGGAGATGGACCAGATGCGGGGAGATGGACCAGATGCAGGGAGATGGACCAGATGCGGGGAGATGGACCAGATGTGGGGAGATGGACCAGATGCAGGGAGATGGACCAGATGCAGGAAGATAGGCCGGATGTAGGAGATGGGCTAGATGCTGCCTACAGAACTCCCCATTCGTGGCTTTAGGATCGCTTGCTAACAACTTTTCATATCCTGTGGACCTCCTGCACCCTACATCCATGCTGCCCTTTCTCCAAAACACACTGGCTTTCCACCCCACCATCCACGCTGGAATCCCACTCTGGGGGTGGGGGTTAGCAGTAGGAGGGACTTAGTTCAGGGGTGCGGTGGCAGCTACTTAGAGCATTCGGTTGACACAAAGGGCAGGATGAGGACAGGGATGTTCTGACCCCTCTGCCGGGCTCAGGCCTGCAGAGTCACCCCGCAAGGCCACCGAGTGAACCCAGCACACCTGGCGTGGAAGGTCACAAGGGCTGCACTGACCACAGACACCAACCTGCAGGATTCTACTGTACAGAGGGATGTTTCGCAGGGACCCTAAAGCATGACGCTCCCCAAGATTTGCTGGCCTTTGTCGAGGAGAGGTGGTGGTGTGTGGGCCGGAGCTACACAGCTGGGTTGTGATACGGCCTGCTTCTCTCTAGGTAGTGATGAGAAGTCAGTCCCGAGAGGGACAGTCAAGCTCGCAGAAGGAGCTGTTCTGTAGAGTGTGAGCAAGGGGAAGGGAACCCATAAAGACGGGCAGCCCGGGGACTCCGCTGCAGGGGAGAGGGATGGGAAGCTGGCTGGGGCACAGCACTGGGAAAGGTCCTGGAGCAGCAGTTCTCAACCTGTGGGTCTTGACCCTTTGGGGGTCTTGGCCCCTTTCCTAGGGGTTGCCTAAGACCATCGGAAAACACAGATGTTTACATTATGATTCATAACAGTAGCAAAATTGCAGTTGGAGGTCACCACAACATAAGAAACCGTATTAAGGGGTGGCAACATTAGGAAAGTGGAGAACTACTGTCCTAGAGGAAGACAGCAGCAGTCCAATTAGAGATGGCAGGGAGGGAACTGGGCCAGGGCTGAGAACGCCCCTCCCCCCCCCGACCGACCAGGCCTCCAGCCCTCCAGGCAGTACCCCATGGGCTGAATCCCAAGAGCATGTCCAAGGAAGAGGGGACAACGGAGGCTGAGTGGAGAGGTCAGCCCAGGAGCACTAGGCAGAACGGACAAAGGTAAAGAACGGTGAGGACTTGCATTTGGACCTTCTGTGTCTCCCTGATGGTAAAATGGTGATACCAAGGGGACTGCCCCCTGCCGGCAGGCGCTCGGGAGGGCCTCTCCACTAGCACCTGAGGTGAGCGGGCATTATGGAGAATGGCTTCAGGAGCTTCCTCTGGTGGGCACTCTCGTTTTCATAGAAAATGCAGCATCCTAAGTTTGAGGAGCTAATTCATGTGACCCCAGGCTCCGCTTGCTGCTGAAAGCCTCTTTCTTCATAACTAATATAACTAGGGGTGGGGGGAGATGCACTGGGGAGCCCAGGCTTTCTGTAATGCAGAGTGGCCCCTGACCAGAGAGTGACATGAAGGTCTCTGGCCCTCAGGATGGGAAGAGGCTCTGCTCATCAGCCACTTGCCAACTCTAGAGAAACCAGCCCAGATCCCGAGCTTGCCGGAGGCTCCTGAGTGAGCCCCTCAGAGCTGGGCAGGGAGGGCACCTTCAGTGACCAAACATCGAGGAATCGGAAAAGGGTTCCCCGTCCGTCCCAGGTCACCCAGCAAGCGAGTCTGCTCCTCCATGCTTCCCCGCTCTCCTCTCTGAAGTATGTACTCAATGGCCAGAGACTTCTTAGGGCAGATGTCTGACTTCACCAGCTGGCCCTGGAGCAGTAGGGACATTCAGCCAGAAGGGAGTTTGTGACCTAGAGAAAGACTGAGCATAACCTTGGCTGTGAACGGGGACTCTTCCGGGTGCTGAGACATCTGCCTTCTCAGCAAAGCCCAGTGGACTGTGTGCTGGGGCCTTGGCAATGTCCTGGGGCACATGGCCTTGTTCCCACCTATGGAGGAGCCTCCAAGGGAGGCTTCAGCTGACCTCAGAATAACCTTCTCTCCACCCTGTAGCCTGAACCCCTCAGGGCCATGGGTCATCTGTTTGGGACATACATGTGAGCTGATTGTTTACACAGTGTTTGCTCGCAATAGCAACAAGAGCCCTTCCTCCGAACCCTGTCTCATCGAGAAGCTGTCAGTTAGGAGGGGCCCCGAAGACTGGGCATCTGAAGGCATCCAAAACGCAAGTTTAGTCTCACAAAAGTGCCTGCAAAACAAACCCACACTCAAGAAAACATTAAAAAAAAAAAACAAACCAAAACTGAAGCCCAAGTTCTTCCCTGCAGTGACTCATCAGTACAAACCAGACCTGGCTCTGAGGCCCAGGCTCATTCCCCTCTGCCACATGGCAGCTCCAGGAGCTTCGGTGACCCTTCGTCCAGCCCTGGTCCACCCGGGTGCTCTTGGATGCCCAGGCTGATTAGAAGAGACATCAAGGATTCTAGAAACACAAATAAAAGCTCAGGGTATTTAAAGCTGAGAGCCTGGGTTTTTGCAGGAATGTGTGGTTTCCTTGAGCTTTTGTCCAATTCCACAAGAGGCCTGGGTTGGTCAGGATGGGCCAGGCGGTGTTGTTGTAACAAGCAGTCCCACATCCTCAGTGTCTGAGATTGACTGGGGGTTCTTAGGCCCATCACCCTGCTACCTTCATTTCCCTGTGTATTAAAAGAAATCAGGAACCAGAAGCTGGTGTAAGAAAGTGATTTATTCCGAGTCTGGTCAGAGCCCAGTTCATTCGGCAGGCTACCAGCCAGGTTGACAGAATCTGAGAAAGCACAGTCAAGTGTGCTCTATGGCTGCCACATGCATACATATACACATGTACCCACAAATACACGTGTACACATGTCTACACACATGAATACACACAAAGGGGAGGGGCTAGGGAGATGGGTCTGTGGATAAGGTATCTGCTATGCAGGCACGAGATCAGAATTCTGCTCTCCAGAGCCCACTTCAAAGGGGGCAGGCATGGTAGCTGCTGCACTCTGAACACTCGGGAGGCAGCCCCCGGGCAAGCCGGCTAGCTAGACTAGCAGGAATTGATAAGTTCAGGGTTCGTTGAGAGACCCAGCCTCCATAAATAAGGCAGAAGGCACCTGACATCAATCTCTGACTCCACATACACTCTTGAACACATGTACATGCTTGTACATGCATGCAGACAAAGACTGACAAATAGAAGACACACATATATACACACACACACACCCATACACATATACACACATACACACACTCACACGGACACACACACATACACACAGACACAGACACCTACACATGCACACACACATACACACAGACACAGACACACACACACACACACAGACACACACACACACACAGACACACACACACACACACACACACACACACACACACACGCCGTTGGGCCTGCCATTGAAGAGACACACCTTTAGCAAAGAGAACAGCCAGAGTGAGCACACAGCCCAGGACAAGTTAGCCAGAGCTACTCCCAAGATTCCCTCAGCAGACAAATTCCCTGACTCAGGGCAGCTTGCTCCCAGGAATTCCGCAGATGTCACCACATTTTGAGCCTGGGCCACAGTTTTTCTTCAGTGACAAATGTGTGGGATCACAGTCATCACATTTTCTCCAACATGGTAGAGTCTGACTCAGACAAGGCGTTCCCCAATGTTTAGGACATGAATGGGCCGAGGAGTGCCGGAGCTGGACTGATGGCGGCCAATGCCCTCTCGCTCTTTGGACCGTGGTCTCCTCTGCCCACCGCGATGCTGCCCAAGGAGCCCTCTCCCAGCATCTGTTGACTAACGTTAGAGTGCATGCCTATGTGGCTGGAAACCTTGCCTGTCATGTCTCACCGAAAAGGGCCATGTGCCAGTCCCGGGGGCTGACTTCTGCCTTGTCCGGGTGACTTCACTCAAGAGACAATTGTCACCACGTTAGTATGTGTTCCAGGACATTGTGGCTGGCATTCTCGTCAGAGGCAGACAGGGGTGACTCTGGAAAATGGCTTTTCCCAGACACCTCTCCCGCAAGTGGTTGAAATCGCAAGGTTTATGATTTATCCCCACGTATCAGTTGTATTCCTCCACCACCACTCTCGATTGTGCACACGTGCGCAGGACTCTCTGGCTCTCTAGCCATCTTCAAGGTTAGTTTCCAGGAGCCCATTCATCTTATTTTGAGATGAGGTCTTTTATTGGTCTCACTCACCATTTAGGCTAGGCTGGCAGGCCAATGAGCCTCGGGGATCCACCTGTCTCTGCTTCCACAGTGTGGGAGGGGGAGGGGGCAGGGGGATTACATCAGCATGCTTGGCTTTTTGTTACTTGGGTTCTGGGAACTGAACTCAGGTCCTCACACTTGTGCCACAAATGTTGAGTAGACTGAGTTATTTCCACAAGGCCCTGAGTCCTCCTTATAAAGCTACAAAACTTTGTGTCTGCCTCCGAACAGAGGGGACGGGGTACAAACAAGTCAGCCGTGTATTGAGTGTGTGCTGCGTGGCATGCTCTGCATGCAGAGCTCACTCTGACTCAGTGAGATCTGTCCAGCCCATGACCCCTAGGCTTTACAGACCCAGGGATGCTATGAATGCAGCCCAACACAAAGTACAAACTTATTTAAACACATGGTGCAAGTTTTCTGCCTTCTTAAGGTCTTATTCTAATTTATCTGTAACTTGATTGCATGGTTCTCGAGTGTGAACTTTGTGTAGGCGACAATGTCATGTCACAGTGTCTGAAGGTTGGATACAGGGCTGGCGAGGTGGCGCAGCTGGCAAAGGGCTTGGAGTCATTCCTGCCAACCTAGGTTTGATCCCCAGAACCCCAGAGTGATAGACGGAGAGGACTGACTCCCGCACGTTGTTCCCTGACCTCCAAATACATATCTTGGCACACACACACACACACACACACACACACACACACACACACACACACACCAATGTAATTTAAAGAAGAGGGTGACTATATCTGCTAGGGGATATGTATATTTGGCCCAATGTACAGACGAGAAAACTGAGTCAGAGCAGCCAAAACACTCACCTAATGTGACATAACTGGATGCCTCTTGTCTGCAAGGCCACAAAGCTATCTTGTGAAAGCTGATGTCTAATGGGGAGAAAGACAGGGCAGCTGAACAGAGAGGGTGCTAAGTAAAGGCATGAGCAATAAGCTGGAGATTGGGGCGGGGAGTGTATTCATAAGTGATCAGGAGGGACAGGTGAGACTACTCCAGAACAGAATGGATGGAGATAAAGAATTTCAAACCCTGATAAGGACAGAGAGCCTCAAGCTAGGATTGTTCCAGAAGACACCTGCATCACATGGGGAACAGGCAGGAAACAGAAGAGGTAACATAGGTTAGGGCATGACAGGCACAGAGCTCCACAGTGTGGAGCCACTGAGATTCCTGCAGAGAGAAAGCCCTTGGTGAGGTCTACTTTAAATATGTCCAGAGAGGGCTAAGGAAGCTCAGTGACTTCAAGCAATGAGGCATCCAGGTTGGGATGCCAGGATTTAAAAAGGCGCTTTAGGGGAAAGCTGGTGGTACCTTGATGGGAATGGGGTTTCTGGTGATGGGCAGTGCTGGTTTGTTCCTTGGCACAAATGCATCAAATCGTATCAGCCACAATGGAAGCTAGGGGAAGGGTGTATGTGGCACTCTACACTGTTAGATGAAACTTTTCTATGACTCTAACATTTCTAATATATATATTCATTAAAGGTAGGAAGGATAAGCTGGGTGTGGTGACACATGCCTTTGATCCCAGCACTTAGGAGGCAGAGGTATGAATATCTCTGTGAGTTTGAGGCCAGCCTGATCTACAAAGTGAGTTCCAGGACAGCCAGGACTACAGAGAGAGAGAGAGAGAGAGAGAGAGAGAGAGAGAGAGAGAGAGAGAGAGAGAGAGAGAGAGAGAGAGAGAGAGAGAGAGAGAGAAGGTCAGAAGGATAGGAGGAATGGAGGGAAGGGGAGAGGATCGAGCTGGTGGGGAAGGTTGGGATACGGAAGTGTGGAACTACTGCCGTCTAGTGGTAAGAGCCAGGCTCTGCAGGAAACAGAGGCGGGAGTTTGGAAAGGAGACACACTGGCAGAGGGTGAAACAGAACCTGCAGCTGGCTGGAGCTGAAGGACAAAGCTGAGGTACTAACTAATCAGAGGTGACCATCTTGCTGCAAGCCCCAGGTGTGGAGAGAACTTCACAAGTGAGGTGATAACAGATCATCTGGGGCAGCTTGGGGAGAGACACACACAGGCCCACACTCTCTGAGCGTCCCTGGGAACTGATCCAATCTAGCTGAATTCTTCCCAGGGGTGCTTCCCACAACATTGGTGGCCAAAAGGCTGGTTTCTCGGGGGGGGGGGCGCTTTTGTTGGTTTGGTTGGTTTAAAAATTCATTTCTAGTTCAGTGAAGATTAATATATTGGCTGACGTCTATTTAGTCAACATGTCCACTGAGCATGCTTGGATTTTGAGCCTTTTCAAAGACTCTAAGAGAGTTGAACCCTCATTTTCCACACTGCAGTGGTCTCCTTGCTGACCAGAAACAACCCATTTATGGACTGGCACTGCTCTGCCTTAACCCTCACAATCATCTATAGCAGAGATTTGGAGCCTCAGGGTGCACGTGGTAAACAGTGACGTGTGTCTGGGCACAGCTCAGTGAGTAAAGAGGAGGCCCGAGGACCCGAGTTCAATACTCAGAAACCGCACACAAATCCAGATGTGGCAGTTGTGCTGCAGTTCCAGAGCTAGGGAGCTGAGATAGATGGGTCCCCGGGGCTCAGTGGCCAGCCCGCCCAGCCTAGCCAGCAAGCTCCGGGCCAACAAAGAGGTTTTGTCCTCAAAAAAAAAAAAAAAAAGAAAAAAAGAAAAAAGAAAAGAAAGAAAGAAAAAGTAATAACACCCAAAGAACTACACCAGAAGTTGACCTCTGACCTCCACGGTCACCTACACACCTATACACGTGAATACACATGCATACACACAAACACAAAACAACAACAACAACAACAACAACAAAAATACCAGTGACATGAGGAGGTTTGCAAGCCATCTGAGGTCATGAAAAGCTGGAAACTGCAGGGAGCTGGGATTTCGCCTGTGGTTAGCCTGTCTGGAGCAGTGATCCACCCACTTCACGTGGCCCCACCATCACTCAGGCAGGGATCTCATCACCTGGCCTCCTTCCTCGGGTCCTTTGGATCGTTCTGAAGGCTCCTCTTCAGGTCTTTCCCCTGGAGGCTGGATCATATGTTGTGTTGGTTGGATGGGAAGAATGCTTGGGAAAGCCTTTGCCAGGCCTGACAGCACAGCCTGCATCCTGTGGGCCCCATAGCTGGTCCAGACAGAGAGCTCAGGGCTGGAGGAGACCTCGACAGGAGGTCAGGAACACTGACCCTGACCCTGGCGTCATCCCCAGGTCTAATGAGAGAAGAGCGGGAGGGTCACAGGGCAATACACCCAGGATAGCCCTTTCTGAGTCCAGGAAGTACTTAGCAACTTCTGCCATCAACAGCGAAAGCCGGGCATCCTGTCACAGGCAGACGCAGAGCAAAGTGGGAGTCTGTGGTCCCTTCTGCCCCGTGGAGGCGCCAGGAGGATGGCAGTGTTTGGCTGCCATTTTCCCTGCCCGGATCATCTCTCCTACTCTGACAAGGATGGGCTCTGGCCACCTTGAAGGTGTGGGTGCAGGGATGAAAGGGATGACCTTGGAAATGCCCTCCTTTCAGGTATCTTAGAGGACCCCAGCTTCCGACAGACATGGTGCCTGTGAAGGGGAGTCAAGATGGTCGAAGAGTGTGGGGTTCCCCAGCCCTCAAGCAAGGGGCCAGGAGTCTGTGGATTTGTGAAACATGGGGTTGCTCTCTGAGGTCCACTGCTTGGAAGAGTTCTCTTAGGAGAACATCCAGTCTCCTAGGAGATCCATCCATCCATTCATTAAATCGTCATCATGGGTGCTACCCAGACTCTGGAAAACAGTGTCACACCAGGAGCCTTTCAGAAAATGACAGCTCTTTTTTTTTTTTTTTCCACACTCCACTCCTGGCTGTGATCCCTGATCTTACTCTGAATCACCCTTTTCAGTCCCTACCTGAGGGACAGTTCTCAAGACACAGTGACATCCCACACTCAGCTAAGGACAAAGTATGTGTACTTTGTCAGAATATGAAAAACCACTGGAATGGCATAAACGGTGATAATCCCTATGGGTGCTTCTCCATGGGTTCTCATGGTCCCCTCATCCTCCATCTCCAGGCCTAGCTCCTCCCATGGTGTGTGTGTGTGTGTGTGTGTGTGTGTGTGTGTGTGTGTGTGTGTGTGTGTGTCTGTGTGTGTGTGTGTGTGTGGATGTGTGTGTGTCTGTGTGTGTGTGTGTATGTGTGTGTGTATGTGTGTATGTGTGTGTGTCTGTGTGTGTCTGTGTGTGTATGTCTGTGTGTGTCTGTGTGTGTATGTCTGTGTGTGTCTGTGTGTGTGTGTGTGTGTGTCTGTGTGTGTGTGTGTGTGTCTGTGTGTGCAAGCATACACACACGTGCACTTGTACTATGATTGGAGAAGAAGTGCAAATGAGCTAAGTTGTCATCTAGACAGCTAATGGCTAATGAGGAAAATTGAAAAACTCAGACTCTGTGTTAAAGGGACACCCGTACTTGTACTTTCAAGTTCATGACAGCAGTGTTCACACTGGCTGAGATAAGGGACCCACCTAGTTCCATCAGTGGATGAATGGATAAAGGTAGTTCAGCTTTGGACAAAGAAGTTTCTTTTTGCAGCGAGTGGTGCTTACTGTAGATACTCATATCAGGTCAAACTTGCCAAGAAGAGGGCTGCAGAGATGGCTGAGCAGTTGAGAGGGTGTGCTGCTCTCACAGAGGATCCCAGCTTGTTCTGAGCACTCACGCTAGACAGTCTACAATGGCCTTATGTCATATAACCCAGGCTACAAGAGATCTGGTGCCCTCTTGTGGCCTCTTTGGGCAACTGTGCTCATGTGCACATGCCCTCACACAGACACGTCTTCATACACATAATGAAAAATGAAGTAAATCTTGGAGCTGGAGAGATGGAAGGAAAGAGCACCCATTGCTCTCACAGAGGACCCGGTTTTGGTCCTCAGCACCCACACATTGGCTCACAACTACCTGTAACTTCAGTTTCAGGGGGTCCAATGCCTTCTTTTGGCCTCAGAGCACCAGGCATACATACATACATACATACATACATGCAGAAAAACACTCATACACATAAAAACAAATAAATCTCATCAAAAGCTAAAATAATTTTTAATCTAAACCCCCCCCCAAAAAAATCTGCTGAGAACAAGTGATTGTTGAATGCTCAGCCCAAAATGGGACATCAATCTACCCCTCCCCATGGCTGAGGGAACAACAGAGAAGAGGAGGAGGGGGAAAGAGAACTGGGGAGTCGAGGAAACGCTGGAAAATACCATCTTCTTGAATCACCCGGCTGTTGCTCTCTTGACTCACAGCAATTGTGATTGCCTGTTCAAGACACACACAAAATCAGGTCTGCCAACATTCCATCACAGAGAGGAGAGAGGGTCACTAGGCCCTGCTCTTCCCTGAGGGTCTCCAGGAAGTAACGGTTGCTGGGAGAAAAGGAGACATTTTCTTCAGTGGTGTAGCCATTGGTGTGGTGAACATACCTCTGTAGAGAGCCCCTCCCTCACCTGTGATCCTATAAGCAAAACTAATTAAACACAGTGAAGTTGTAGATATATAATGGAACACTATATGGCCTTAAAAAGAGGGAAATTCTGTCACTGACAATCAGATGGATAAACTTAAAGGACATTATGTTAAGTGACGTCATCCAGGCATGGTGAATTTTTAAGTGTTCTTATCACAATAAATTGGTGAGATAAGGTATATGTTAAATGGATTGACTCGGTGTCCACAATGCATACATGTACTGAATATCACATTGAACAGTGTGTGCATGGGCACTCGTACACCCACACAGGCAGGATTTCAAGTTGTCCAGTCTGGCCTTGGGCTTGCTAAGTAGCTGGGGATTACCTTGAAATTTTTGATCTTTCTGCCTCAATCTTCCAAGTGCTGGGACTAAAAGACTTGTGCTAAAACACCTAGTTTTGCTCAGCGCTGGGAATGGAACCTAGGGCTTCATGTATACTAGGCAAGCACTCTTCCAATTGAACTACATCCCCAGTCATGTGTCTACACACATATATACATATGTGTGTGTGCGTGTGTGCTATTTTTACTTATCAGCTAGAAAATAAATGCAAAGAGGAGAAAAAGAAAGAGTCAGAACTGTAGATAGAGATATGCAGGTCAAATCAGAGACAGGTGTGCGGGCTGTGGAGCATGGTGAACTTGTGTTCCTTTTGTACATTTTATGGTATGATTTGAATTTTGAGAACTCTGTGCATAGATTGCTACGATTAGAGGTATAATGGAGGACTTGGAGGCAGGTAAGAGATGAGTCAAGCTGTGTCTCCAGAATGACAGGTCCTGGCATCTGCCCCTCCAGGGGGCGGGGGACAGTGGTAAGGGAGGGCCTTGGGAGAGCCAGCCCTCAGCCCTCTGTGCTTTCACGCTTTGGAGAAGGGTCTCGGGAATCTGCTCCAGCCCAGCTACTGGATCTGAGAGTGGTTTATTTTCACGACCAAAAGCCCAAGGTAGACTAGAGAGCTTTGGGTTGGTCATGTTGGGTGGTGACTGCATCCCAAGCACCGAGTGAAAGGATGCTTGGGAAATCCCCAAGGGAGAGAGAACTGGGTGTTGGTTTTTCCTCTGAGACTCAGACACTCCCTGGTAACTATTGTTCCCAAGTGTGGTTTTTACAAACCTTCTTTTCTGCAAATTCCACAGGCAGCCCAGACTGATTCTTCTGTCTAGGAATTTGAGGGGCCGAGAGCCGAGCTAAGGTTTTACGGGAAGCAGGCATCAAGGCAGTAGGCTCTGGCAGAACTCACCCAGGTCTTCCGTCTTTTCATGCTTTCAGGCTCACACTTCATTAATGACCGCCTGGCCTCACCAAGTCGACTTTAACAAGCTGCCCCTCCAGTGCTCTGGCTTTTTGTCCATGTTTTCCAGGCAGACAGCTGTTTGTCCTGCAGCTGGGATAAAGTCCCCAGTGGCCCCAGAGCAAGATCCAACACCTTCCCCCACAATCTGAGGTGTCAACACACATACTCATCCTTCATTTCTTCCCCCGCAGGAGGTATCAGAATCCTCCAGCCCAGCGGTTCTCAACCTGTGGGTCTCAACCCCTTAAGGAGGTCGAACGACCCTTTCACAGGGGTCACCTAAGACTGTTAAAAAGCACTGATACTTACATTCTGATTTTTTTTGTTGTTGTTTTTTTGTTTTTGTTTTTTGTTTTTTGTTTTTTCGAGACAGGGTTTCTCTGCGTAGCTTTGCGCCTTTCCTGGAGCTCACTTGGTAGCCCAGGCTGGCCTCGAACTCACAGAGATCCGCCTGGCTCTGCCTCCCGAGTGCTGGGATTAAAGGCGTGCGCCACCACTGCCCGGCTACATTCTGATTTTTAACAGTAGCAAAATTAAAGTTGTGAAGTAGCAATGAAAATAATTTTATGTTTGGGGTCATCACAACATGAGGAACTGTACTAGAGTTGCAGCATCAGGAAGGTTGAGACCCATTGCTCTAGCTCTAGAGGAATCTCTAGGAGAGCTTCGAAGATCTGAACATCCAGCTGCCTGACCTACAGAATACCAGTAGAGGATGGGCAACAATTGCTATTTCCATTTACAGGCTGGGAAACTGAGACTCAGAAGGCTTAAGGCCCTTGGGTACATTCACATAGCCAGGAAGGGCAGAGTTGGGAATTGAACTTACGTTTTCCAAGTCCAGTACAGACTTGAAACCTGAAAGTTCCAGTAACCAGTCCTGATGCAGGAACCCACACACTCAGCGTGGCAGAGCCCTGGGCTAGCTTGCCCGTCTGCTCTGGAGGCAGCCCCAGGCCTTCCTCTCCTGTCCTCTTAGGCTCTCAACAGAGTCTGGGTTTCAGCCATGACAAACAATGGAACAGAGCAAGTTAATTCACTCTAAAGGGTAAATGAATGATACCTGATCAGTCTAGGTCAGATGGACAGACTTCTTTTTTCTTTGCCTTTCCTGGAACTCGCTTTGGAGACCAGGATGGTCTTGAACTCATAGAGATCTGACTGGCTCTACCTCCCGAGTGCTTGGATTAAAGGTGTGTGCCACCACCGCCCAGCTTTTCTTTTGTTTTTATTAAGAAAATTTTTTCATTCATTTTACACACCAATCAAAGATCCCCCTCTTTTCTCCTCCCATCTTCCCATCCTCCCCCTTTCAACCCACCCCCTACTCCCCCTCACAAGAAGGCAAAGGCCTCCCATGGGGAGGCACATCCAGTAAAGGCAAGTCCCAGTCCTTCCCCCTGCCTCAAGGCTGCATGAGGTGTCCCATCATAGAAATGGACTCCAAAAAGCCTGCTCATGCACCAGGGATGGAAATCTGATTCTACCACCAAGGGACCCTCCAAGCAGATCAAGTTACACAACTGTCTAGCCATGCAGAGGACCTAGTCCAGTCCCATGCAGGCTCCACAGCCTTTGATCCAACTTTCATGAGTTCCCACTAGTTTGGTTTGGTTGTCTCTGCAGGTTTCCCCATAGTGATCCTGATGCACTTGCTCATAGAATCCCTCTTCTTTCTCCTCATCTGGACTCCTGGAGCTCTGCCTGGTGTTTGGCTGTGGATCTCTGCATCTGCTTCCATCAGCCATAGGAGAAAAGCTCTGTGATGACAGTTAGGGTATTCACCAGTCTGATCACTGGAGCAAGCCAGTTCAGTTCAGACACCCTCTCCACTATTTCTAGTAGTCCAAACTGGGGTCATCCTTGGGGATTCCTGGCAACTTCCCTAGCACCAGGTTTCTCTCTTGTCTTCATGATGTCTCACTCTATCATAGTATCTCTTTCATTGTTTTCCCACTCCATCCCTGTTCCAGCTCGACCATCCCATTCCCTTATGTTCTTATCCCCTATCCCCTACTCTCCATTGCCCACCCTCATCCCCAGTTTACTCGTGGAGATCTCATCTATTTCCCCTTCTCAGGGTGATCCATGTGTCCCTCTTTGGGTCTTCCTTGTTAGCTAGCTTCTCTGGAGTTGTGAGTTGTTGTCTGGTTATCCTTTGTTTTACCTCTAGTATCCACTTATGAGTGGGTACATACCATGTTTGTCCTTCTGAGTCTGGGTTACCTCACTCAGGATGATATTTTCTAGTTCCATCCATTTGCCTGCAAACCTCATGATGTCATTGTTTTTCTCTACTGAGTAGTACTCCATTGTGCATATGTACCACATTTTCTTAATCCATTCTTCAGCTGAGGGGCATCTAGGTTTTTTTTTTTTCCAGGTTCTGGCTATTAAGAATAATGCTGCTATGAACACAGCTGAACATGTGTCCCCGTGGTATGATTGAGTATTCCTTGAGTATATGCCCAAGAGTGGTATAGCTAGATCTTGAGGAAGATTGATTGTCAATTTTCTGAGAAATCATCACACTGATTTCCCAAGTGGCTATACAAGTTTGCACTCCCACCAACAATGGAGGAGTGTTCCCCTTGCTTCACATCCTCTCCAACATAAGCTGTCTTCAGTGTTTTTGATCTTAGCTATTCTGACAGGTGTGAGATGGTATCTCAGAGTCATGTTGATTTGCATTTCCCTGATGACTAAGAATGCTGAGCAATTCCTTAAATGTCTTTCAGCCATTTGAATTCTTCTTTGAGAATTCTCTGTTTAGCTCTACAGCCCATTTTTAATTGGATTGTTTGTTATTTTGATGTCTAGTTTCTTGAGTTCTTTATATACTTTGGAGGTCAGTCCTCTGTCAGATGTGGGGTTGGTGAAGATATCTTCCCATTCTGTAGGCTGTCTTTTTGTCTTATTGACTGTGTCCTTTGCTTTACAGAAGCTTCTCAGTTTCAGGAGGTCCCATTTATTAATTGTTCTCAGTGTCTGTGCTACTGATGTTATATTTAGGAAGTGGTCTCCTATGCCAATGCATTCAAGACTACTTCTTACTTTCTAGATTCAGGCCAAAGGGCCTCTACCATCTTGGTGAGGAGGGCAGGAGCAGCTGGAAGCTTCTAGAACCTTCTCAGCTGACCTGAATTGGTTTTGGAAGGTGGCCCCTGAACTCTCTCATGCCCTGTCATCAGCCCCAAGAGGGCCTGGGAGCTCACAGATGCTTTGTCTGCTCCATAATGGGCGTGGCACCTGGGTTTAGGAGGCAGAGACTGCCCAGGCATGGGTGGGACTGGGGGCCTCCTCCACCCAGCTCAGCAGCCTGGCCTAGGCTGTGATGCTCTAGGTCCCTGTGGGTCCCCATCCTGGAGGATAGCTCCTTTCAACTTGAACTTGCTGATCTCTGAAGGCTCCTCAATCCCCAAAGTACAACAGCCCTGGCTTTCAGCTCTATCCAGCTTATTCCACTGTGGTTTAGAGGGCAAAATGCCATCACCTGGACCCTCCCCAAATTCCATAGGATCTTCCAACAGGGCTGAAAGGGCTATGCTCTCTGGGAGATCCTCTGCCCCCAGGCATCTGCAGGGGGGACCTGCCTGCACCAGCTCTGTAAATGCTGGCTTTGTTCAGGGAAGAGACCCAAGGAAGCTTCAGGGCTGAGGGCATGCCTGCCTTCCCTCCTGGGCTGCATGAGGCAGGAGGCCAATGATGTTGTGCCAAGCAGTGCAGCCCACCCAGGCAGCGTGGAGGGCCTGTGACCTTGCAGCCTGGAGTACAAAGAGCTGTGGTGAGGGAGCATGCCTAGGTTAGGGCACATTATAAACATTTACATCCTACAGGTGGCAGTCACTCCTCCCAGGAGCACCTAGGTCTCTGCCCACATTTCAGGTCCTCCTCTTTTCTCTTCCATCGTCTCTTCCTCCTTCCACTGGTCTCTTATCTGTTCTCTGGCCAAATGTACTCACATCCCTTACCTCCTTGCCTCTGCATAAAATGTCCCCACCTCATCCACCCAAGGTTCAAGCCAAAAGCTGCCTCTTCCTTGAGGCCCATCTGGAATCCAGGCAGAACTGAGCGGTTTCCCCGTGTGTCTCTGATGACACATCTGTAAGCTTTGTTAGAATGAGCTGCAGGCTGCCTTGCTCTGGCGTTGACTGTGTCTATTATGCCTGGGTATCTTCCTCCTTCCCACACCCCAGCAAAACCCAGGCACACTCACTGTCTTAGAAGTTTTATATTCATGTAACACTATTAACTAGCTGAAAGCTAGCATTTATTGAGCACTTAGCATGTACCTTGTGAGACTTAGAGTTTGTTATTAACTCATATAACGCCCCCCCAACTCCCCTCAGGTAAACCAGGGAAGGCCTGGAAGCTTCCATATGACCCTACCCTCCTCACTAAGACAGCAGGAGCTGCCTCTTTGGCCCAGAGAACTAGGCAGAAGGTCCTAGCCCATCCCACGCCCTTGGCTGCCCGAGAATCCCAACATAATGAGAGATGAGATGCCTCCTCACAACCCTTTGAGGCAGACACTAAGGAAACTAAGACACAGAGATGTTAGGTAACCTGTTTAGAGTCACATAGTAAGTTGCAAAGTGTGGAGCCAGCCATGGACAGCTTGGGGCCTCTGTCTGTGCCTCCCCCCCCCCCCCCCCGCCCCCTGCCCTGTCTCAGTGTGGTTGTGAAGACAGGGCTTTGCCTTCTGGGATTTGAATCAGGGCTTCACCTTCCCTGACTGCATGGATTTGTTAGGGCCTCCTGATGCTCAGTGCCTGGTGCTCGCCTATGTGAAACTGGTAACCATGGTTACATATACTTCAGCGTTGAAAGAGATTTCAGTGATGGTGTGTGCAAAAGAAGTCATAGCCCAGAAAAGCCGAACTGTAGACGGAGATGACCATACCTCAGTCTAACTGGGTGTTCACCAAGGATGCTTGGCCCCTAGTAACCTGACTGGCCACGACTCTTTGAACTGCACGGTGCCCCTTTCCACCTCGTTTTCCCAAACACATTTTGCTTCTGCACTCTCCCAGCAGGAGCTTCTGTTTATTTGGTCTACACAGATGCTAAGGTCTGTGTGAAGCTCTGGGCTCTGTTGCAGTCCCACACCACCTCCTTGCACACCCATCCCACCCCCTCCCACTCATCTCCAGCTACCCCACACCTGGCCCTGCTTCTCCTGGAAACTTCATCCCCAGGGGAGCAGGGCAATGGGCTGCTGCTGAGCCAGCCAGAAAATTCCTGAAGTGTGAGCAGGTTGGTTTTCATCAAAAGATTTGAAAGTTCGGGATGGCCAGACATTTCTCTTTAGGGTAATGACATTTGCAGGCTCCACAGCCTGGCTCCCAGCTCCTGTACCCTGTATTCTCTGCCTTCTGAAGTAGTCCCAGAATCCCTGAGCTAGACTCCAGGAGACCTCCTCCCTGCCAGAGACTTTGCTTGGGATATGATCAGATGGGACAAAGCCCAATTCTTCTATACTAAGAGTCCCAGGCTGGGATGTAGCTCCATTGGTGGGATGTAACTCCATAGGTAGAGTGCTTGCCTAGCATGCACGAAGCCCTGGATTCAGTCCCCAGCATTGCTTGAACTGGGCATGGTGAAACCCACCTATAATCTCAATATTAGGAGGTGGAAGCAGAAGGGGCAGAAGTTCAAGTTCATACTGGGCTACATAGTGAGTTCAAGAGCAGCCTGCAAGAAGGTCACCATCAAAAACAACTAGACATCCCAAACAGTGGGTTGTAGGGGACCCAAGGCTCCAGGTCCTGCCAGCAACCCTCCAGCTGCTGGCCTCTATGATGATGCACCCACAGAGCCCCTCCTACCAAGCTGTTTAGTGATTGTCAACCTGGCAGGATCTAGAATCATTTAGGAAACAAGGCTTCAGGCCCATCTGTGAGTGAGTTTCTAGATCAAGTTAACTGAGATAGAAGATCTTCCTGTGAAAAGCATCATTCCGGAGTCTGGGGTGCCAGACTTAATAAAAAGGAGAAGTTGAGCTGAACATCAGCATGCATCTCTCTGCTGGGGATGCGATGTGGCCAGCTGTCTGGAGCTCCTGCCTCCGTGATGGACTGTGCCTTTGAACTGTGAGCTTAAGTTCTCATCACAGCCACGAGAAAACTAAGACACCTCCACAGTGTGAGCAGCATCTTCTAGTCCCAGGAGCAGAGGGGTAGAGAGCAGCTGGCTGTCTCAGTCAGGGTGTCTATTGCTGTGAGGAAACACCATGACCAAAAGCAACTTGGGGAGGAAAGGGTTTAATTGGCTTACACTTCCAATCACTGTTCATCATTGGTCTGGAGGTGGTGGAACCTGGGAGAGTGGAGCAGATGAATGAGGCCAACTAAAGTCTCATGAAACAGCCAACATTTTTCAGAGCACCAGACAATGTATACTCTGAGGGTTAAGAAGACTGACATGAGTAAAGTGTACAATTCTTGCCTGTGGTGGACAAGCCACACACGGCAACAACGTGTTTTTCATGGAGGCATATAAACAAATAACAATAACCAGTTGCATGTAATGAATAATCCGAAGTAAACTCACTCTTATCTGCTACACTTGAGAGAGGCACGAAAGCACATTCCAAGAACAAGTATGTGTTTTTGAAGAAACTGAGCTTACACGACTCTTGTCTGTTTCCTAGAATTTTCTCACAAGCACTCAGAAATCTCACATGATTCTTGGACTGTGTTCCAATAACTGTTCATCACTGGAGGAAGTCAGGACAGGAACTCAAACAGGGCAGGAACCTGAAGGCATGAGCTGATGCAGAGGCCATGGAGGGGTGCTGCTTACTAGCTTGCTCCAAATGGCTTGCTCAATCTGCTTCCTTAAGCACCTAGGACCAACAGCCCAGAGATGGCACCACCCACAATGGGCAGGGCCCTCCCCCATTAATCCCTAATTAAGAAAATGCCCTACAGGTTTGCCTACAGCCTCATCTTATGGAGGCATTTTCTTGAGGTTCTCTTTAGCTTATGTCAAGTTGACATAAAACTATTCAGCAGAGAGATTAAATTCTATTCTATTCTATTCTATTCTATTCTATTCTATTCTATTCTATTCTATTCATTCCTCCTTCTCTTCTCCCCAGCCCAGACCCCTCCACTTGAGTAGAGACATTGGCCCTCCACCATATGTATCACTAGGCCTTTATGCATCAGCGCCCTTGGCTTCCAGGCCTTCTGTCTTGAACTGGACATGACATCACAGATCTCTTGGTCTCCAGCTTGCAGACAGTAGATCATAGGGCCTCTTCAGCCCCCACAGTCATGACCACCATTAACATGAATCCATCTTCCTTTGTAGATGTATTTGTCTAATCTGTTCTATTTTCCTGGAGGAACCTGACTAATCCGAGGTTCATTGAATAGAAGGAAATAGGATTTTGGAGGTCAGGTCAAGAAGAGTGACTGCCTCTTAGCCACCTATCAGCACTGACCACTGAAGCCTCAGGGAACCAAGCTTCTCATGCAAACCCATTTGGAAGTTATGGCAGGGATGGGGGAGGGGGCTAAGGGTGCAGCTCAGTGGTAGGTGTTTCTCTAGCCTTCATCCATCCCTGGGTCCAATCTTCAGCTTGAAACTAACAAACAAACCTAGGCAAGATGGTATATACTTGTAAACCTGCTGTGAGGACTCTGGAGGCAGAGACAGGAAGATCATAAGTTCAAGACCAGCTTGGGCTACATAGCAAGTTGCAGGCTAGACTGGTTAGGGGACTCTGTCTCAGACAAAACAAAACCATAGTCACCGTGAGCAGACTTGATCCCAGACATATCAAAAAGCTAAATTAGCAGTGTGTGTGTGTGTGTGTGTGTGTGTGTGTGTGTGTGTGTGTGTGTGTGTTATGGCTCAGCCAGTAAAATACAAGCATGGAGGATATGTTTGATCCCCAGAACCCACACTTTTAAAAGAAAAAAATCTGGTCCAGACATGGTCCAGGTATATGCACCTTTAATCCCAGGACTCAGGAGGCAGAGGCAGGCAGATCTCTGTGAGTTTGAGGCCAGCTTGGTCTACAGAGTGAGTTCCAAGACAACATAGTAAGACCATTTCTAAAATAAACAAACAAGAACAGGCACACTGCATTGGGTTTATAATCCCAGAGCTGGGGAAATGGAAGGAGGAGGGTCTTGGGGGCCCGGCAGGCCTAAAGGAAGGGTGTAAAGGAGGCAAGCGGTGCTCCCAGGGGCTTAGGCACAGAGGGAAATGAGACACGGTCATGAACAGAACCCAGGGAAAATGATGTCAGGAATAGAGAGAGAGAAAGAAGCCACAGAGAGACTGAAAGACCATGGGCAAGGAGGGCAGGAAGCCATGGAGGGGTTGAAAGGAAGCCAGGCATGGTGTTCAGCAAGAAGGGGGTGGACCAGAGGCGTCCAGCGCTGGTTCCAGGCCAAGTAGGTGAGAAAAGGGATAGTGAGCCCCCAGAATGCATCGGCAAGCAGGTGTCTGGCGAGCTTGGCAAAACCCATTTCTTTATGACAGGTGGGCCAAGAATCAAATTACAGTGGAGAAGATGAAGGAAGCAGGTGTGTGTGTGTGTGTGTGTGTGTGTGTGTGTGTGTGTGTATGTGTGTGTGCAAGCATGTGTGCACATGTGCATATGTGTTCAGCTCTTTAGGCTTGAGAGGGAAAAAAAAGAGAATTCAGAAGTAGGAAGAAGGAAAAATGGAGGGAGGTCAGCTTTTTTTTTTTTTTTTGGCTTTGAGTTGGGATGAGTGAATTTGCCACAGTACAGAGAAGAGACTAGAAGGGAGAGGTTGGAAGCACAGGAGGGAAGGAAGGAGGGATGGAGGGAGAGAGCGAGAGAGACAGATAGAGATGCTTGAAGCTGGGCTGCGGAGAGGAGCTGCTCCCGGAAGACAGCCAAGAGGAGAGGCAGATAGCGCAGCTCCACCTGGGAGAGACTGCAGTCCTGCAGTGGACACACCCTTAAGGGGCAGAGGCCTTCAGTGAGGCTCTGTCCCAGCAGCTCTGACCTTGCTCCCCCTGGCCCTGCTGACCTTCAGAGGTGGCTCCCACCTCATTTCCCTAGGAAGCCACTCTGAGTCCTCCAACAGGCACGCCACCCCATGACGTCATTCTCCCTGGACTTCACAGTTTTCAGAGGAACCTAGATTTCTCTCTCTCTCCAGAGTTAAGAAAAACAGGGACTCCATCATTTGTAGACTGTGCAAGATGCCCCTGGTAGGCAGAAGAACTGTCCCCGTAAATGTCTGTGTGTCTGTCTTTTGAGTTCTCTCTCTCTCTCTCTCTCTCTCTCTCTCTCTCTCTCTCTCTCTCTCTCTCTCTCTCTCTCTCTCTTTTGGTTTTTTCGAGACAGGGTTTCTCTGCATAGCTTTGTGCCTTTCCTGGGACTCAATTGGTAGCCCAGGCTGGCCTCAAACTCACAGAGATCCGCCTGGCTCTGCCTCCCGAGTGCTGGGATTAAAGGCGTGCGCCACCACCGCCCGGCGAGTCCTCTCTTCAGAATGTTATCTCTCTTGGAAAAGTGACCTCTGCCTATGGGGTTGGAATTAGACTAGATCATCAGCCCAATGCCATAACCAAAGTCTGTTCAAGAGAGGCAGGGGGATGGCTTCATCACACAAACACAAGGACATGAGTTCGATCCCCAGAGTCCACGTGAAAAACAGAACAACAACAACAACAACAAAAACCCTGAGCAAGGTGATATGTGCTTGCACACCATTAAGAAGCAAAGACAGCTGGTCACTTGTAGCTTAAATCCATTTCACACAGGTCACCGCCATTGTTAGTGCTTCTCTTTCAACACTACAGGAGAGTGGTGGATTCTGCACATTTATTGAGCTCAATGACTAGCCTGACTGGCCACTCTTCTAGACAAGGAATCAAGTCTGACCATCTACCCACTTTCGTTCAATCTACAAGTCCTCCTCCACGGCCTCCACAGTCTGCTGAGGGAAAACTGCCTCTTTCGGACAGTACTCTTCCACAGGGAGCACTTTCCCGTGTAGTTATTCTTGTTAGTCACAATCCTGCTGCCACTTGCTTGCTTTCTGGCTATGATGCTAGAGTGGAACTCCTGGATTGTTAAAGCGGGCAGCTTCAAGTCACAGTACTGTAGGAGGATGTGAAGGGAAGCGCTCGGGGGAGCGCCCCCAGGTGCACTCCTTGACGGCCCAAGTGCTCAGGACACGAGGCCTGTCTGCTCGGGCTTGGTTTGGATGACTAAGTTTATCAGCCTAGTTACGGCCAAAAGTACTTGACTCAAGGTTCGCTAATTAGTTACAAGACTGAGAAGCCTCAATTTTTAAGAAAAACAACTTATAAAAAAAATGTATTTGTCTGTAAAAAATTGTATATATTTTTACAGAAAGTCTATTTCTTTGAATATAAAAAGTGGGAAGTCTTGGATTTAGTTTTTCCATACCCTTTTGAAATTTGTAACTTCTCTAGTTGGAAATCTATTTCTTATAGCTTTTTAAGACTTTGTCATGATCAGTTCTAGAGTGTATCCAGAACCAGTTGTGTGTGTGGACTGGTTGTAGTGAAACGAATCAGATTCATAACTATGCAGGCTTCGTTTTCCAGTCCGGGTTTGTATCACAGATAGAGGTAAGACATTTGACCCCATTTGACGTGCTAAAACTGTGAAGTGGTTTGGGAACACAGGCTAGACTCATAACCATGGTGCTATTCACAGGGTTTACTTGTTTAACACAAGTTTAAGCCTGGTGGGGTCAATAAACAAGTATGTATTTCTTTCCTACTTAAAAAGAAGAAAAAGAAGAAGAAGAAGAAGAAGAAGAAGAAGAAGAAGGAGAAGGAGAAGGAGAAGGAGAAGGAGAAGGAGAAGGAGAAGGAGAAGAAGAGGAAGAAGAAGAAGAAGAAGAAGAAGAAGAAGAAGAAGAAGAAGAAGAAGAAGAAGAAGAAGAAGAAGAAGAAGAAGAAGAAGCAAAGACAGGTAGATCCCCAGGCTCTTTGGCTGGCCAGTCCAGCCTATCTGCAAGTTCCAGGCCAGTGACAGACCTTTTTCAAACAACAATAAAAAGAGGCAGGCTGTGCCTGAGAAATGATGCCTGGTGTCTTCCTACATCCAAATACCTACAGTGACATATATACTTGCACCCATGCATACATAGGCACACACACATGTGCACATGCACAAAAAACTAATTAATTCGTTAAAATAAATGCAAAGGATGTGGGGGTGGTATTGTGGCATTGCTGACTTCAGTGGTGGAGGAATGCCAAGGAACGCAGGAAAGACTCAGGTGAGAACACAGTTGCTCCCTCGGGGCTCCAGAGAACATAACCAAAGCCTTAGCTTTACCCCCAGCGGGGCTGATCTTGGTTCTGGCCTCCAGCACCAAAAAGTAATACAATTCTATTGTTTGAAGCCACTAAGCTTGAAGTTTATGAGATCAATTGCAAACTGATACAGCCCTATCTAGTGTGTCTCAAAGTTTGCTTTTGTCCTCCAAAGACTTTAGGTGCCCTTACATCCACATTAGGCTCTCCTCTGATGACGATATATAGCCATTAATATAATAATAATAGTTAATGTCTCCAGACCTGTGTGTATTGATGTTGGTGAATCATCCTCAATCACTCTTACGCCTTATTCATTATAGGCAGGGTCTCTCAATCAAGCCCAGAGCTCACTGATATGGCTAGCCTTGCTACCACCTTGCTCTGGGGATCATCTTTCTCTGTTTTCTGGAGCTGGAATTACAGATGGGCCGCCACGCCTACCCAGCATTTACATGAGTTTCTGGGGATCCGAACTCTGGTCCTTGTTCTTGTATAGCAAGCTTGTTAACCTCTGAATCATCCCCCAAGGCCCTAGGTACATGACTTTAAGTTAATAAATATTATTGCACTTTAGCTCTCATGCTTAATTATCATTTTTCTCTCAAAACTTTTTTTAATCTACAGGAATTGAATCTGTGTGATACACTGGATTCCACCTGCACATCAACCACCCTTGACTTTGACAGCTGAACTTTCTGTCTACAGCCTGTCACCACCCTCACTTCTGGGGTGAACACCCTCATCCAGCTTCTTCGTGGATCCATGAGAGAGTTTCTCTGGTTTGGGTGCCCACGGGTGGATCTGTGACTCAGGAGAACCACACAAAGCTCACCCCCAAGGACCAGCTCAGTAGGTAAAGGCGCTTGCCATCATCCCTAACCATTTGAGCTTCCCAGGACCCACGTGATGGAAGGAGGAAGCCAGCTCCTGCAAGTTGTCCTCTGACCTACACACACACACACACACACACACACACACACACACACACACACACCCCGCACGCACACACGCATGCACCCTCTCCTCCACACATATAAATACATGTTAATTTAAAAATATAGAATAAAAACAAAAATGTATTCACTAGCCAGTACCAGGTCAGTCTTCAGAATAAAGGCCCCCCTCTTCCATCCCCTCCAGCTATTCAGTGGCTCCCCACTTCAACAGCGTTTGCTACCTAACTACCCAGTGTTGCTGGCAAGGAGGCATGTGCTCTTTGCCGGAGTTTGCCTCTCCCAGAGGATGTTCTTAACCCCTTGGCACTTTCTCCCTGCGACCCATGTGTTTATCATCTTTGCCGATGGGTTAACAGTTGTGTGTCTCAACTCGCTGAGTCAGGAGACTGCCGTTTGTCTCAGTATCTAGTGGGCTTTAGTCATAGAAACCATTTTCTTCCAAGGATACCATTTAACTCTGCACATTGTGTTATTATTGACCAAAGCCTGTTCATTTTGACACTGACAAACCATCCCTTTTCTCTTTTAAGGCTTATGCGTGTGGAGCCTTGTGTATAACGCCATCCTCTGCTCCCGGCCAGATATTCTTAGACTGTCCTGCCACACTTAGTTATCTTTTGTGAGCTTTCTAAAGTTACGTTTGTATCCAGCTGGTGTTTATCACCATTGTAAAGTTTCACAACTTGATCCACAAATACCCTATTAATTTAACACTCTCTTGGGCGATTTGTAAACATGTTGCTCTTGTGAATTGATGTTTATTTCCAGCTCCATTTCTTGTGATATTATTTATTCTAGATACATGCTAATGAATTTTCTTGATAGGCCTTGTATCCCCTTAAATTATTCATTTTAGTTCTATTTGTTTGTATTTATCATATTTTCCACAATTTATATTTTCACCCTTTCCTTTGCTACTTAGAATCTTCATTTCTTTTTTCTTATTTTATTGCTTTGGTCATGTCCTCTAGGACTAAGTTGAAGGGTTGTGACAGTCAGTTTTCCACTGCTATAACAAAATTCCAGAGGCCAGTAGCTATAAAGAAAAGAGACGTATTTAGCTCACAGCTTTAGGCACTGAAAGTTCAAACAGCATGGCCCTAACTCTTCAAGGGCCACATCATGGTGATGGCAACATGAAGAGAGTACACGCACGAGGGAAAGATTGTGTGGTAAGACAGGAAACAAAGCATCAGGTTTTCCCTTTTATAACAACTTCCTCTCTAGAGAACTCACTCAGAGGCCCATGAGAACCACCTTAGTGCCTAATGCCCTAACTCACTCCCATTAGGTCCACCTCCTAAAGGTCCCAGCACCTCTCCATACGACCACACTGGGGAATCAAGCCTTAGAGGACACAGCACTCAAACCATATCCAAACACACTACCAGTCAGCCAGTCTCCCAGCAGGCTGAAAATAGATCTAAAACTTGAACCACTTTCTTGTCAAGAGTATTTGCTATAGGCCTTTAGGATGGAGCCATTCTCAAATTAAAGATACTTCCTTCTCTTTTGGTGTCTCAAGATCTTTACTGTAAAGAGTAAAACTTTTTTAATGCTTTTTTTTAAAACTTTCTAAATAGAGTTTTTTTGCACCTATCGAGATATGTGATTTTTCTCTCTTCTCTTTAGATTTGATGAAAAACATCAAAACATGATACTGGACCATTCTTGGAATCCTGATGTGCTATTTAGAAATACTTTGTGCTGGATGTGGTGGCATACCTCTTAATTAATCCCAGCACTCAAGAGGCAGAGAGAAGTGGATCTCTGTGATTCTGAGGCTAGCCTGGTCTACATAGTGAGTTCCAGGACATCCAGGAATACACAGTAAGACCCCGTCTCTAAATAAATAAATAAAAACAATTTGCCAAAGAGGATTCAAGATGGCGGAGACAAGCAGACGCAGGTAGGCCTGTGGCAGCGGCCCGCGGAGGTAGATGGGTCCGGCGGCAGCGGCCGACAGGGACATTTAGGCCTGGCGGCAGCTGGCGAAAACATTCAGGCCCAGCGGCGGTCCACAGAGGTGGACAGGCCCTGCAGCGGAGATAAGCAGACGGAGGTGGACGGGCCTGGCAGCGGCAGCCGACAGAAGTAGACAGGCCACTGGGTGGAGACGGGCGGACGCAGGTGGGTCCGCGGCGGCGACTCGCGAAGGTGGAAGGGCCCGGTGGCAGCGGCCGACAGAGACATACAGGCCCAGCGGCAACTGGCAGAGACATACACGCCTGGTGGCAGTTCGCAGAGGTGGATGGGCCCGGCAGCAGTGACAAGCAGAGGTAGGTAGACCCGCGGTGGCAGCCGGCAGAGACATACAGGCCCATTGGCCGCCCGCAGAGGCAGACAGACCCAGCGGCAGCTGACAGGGACATACAGGCCCAGCGGTGGAGACAAGTGGACGCAGGTGGGCCTGTGGCGGTGGGCCACAGGGGTGGACAGGCCCGGGGACGGAGAGGGGCAGACGCAGCTTGGAACGGGGACGCCCCTAGCCCCAACACCTGGGGAAGAGGCTATCTCCGTGGGTCAGAACCAGGGCGAGTCTGGGCACTCTGGGGACAACCCAGGGCCCAACTGCTGATCCTGTGAAACCCAACAACTTGGAGGTGTTGGTGAGACTACCCTGCTCAGCTGAAACCCATCTGGGAGAGGATTCAGATGCCTACAGTTTGAAGTCTGAAGAAACAAGATCAGCTGAGGAGTTGACAAATGAACAAAACGTGACCTGGGAACACAGAAGAAGGCGCTACCCAGCCACTAAAACAGATCACCAGAATCATAAGTATATAATTCACCGACTGAAATCAGCTGTCCCTGAAGAAACAGCCCAATAGCACCAATTTAACCAAGAACCCCTACTAAACCAAGACTAAAAATTAGAACAAGAGAGGCACTCTCAGACACAGACACCACCTGCACCGCACAGAGGAAAAGATGAGTAGACGCCAGTGCAAAAATACAGGCAACAACATAAAGACCTATATGGCAACATCAGAACCTAGTGATTCTACACCTGCAAGACCTAAACATACCATGACAGAAGAAACAGAAGAGATCAACCCTAAAAATGACTTTAAGAAGATGATAGAGGCCCTTAAAGAAGAAATAAAACATTCCCTCAATGAGGAAATAAAAACTTTCCTTAAAGAGGAAATGAAAAACTACCTTAAAGAGGAAATAAAAACTTTCCTTAAAGAGGAAATGAAAAACTCTCTTAAAGAGGAAATAAGAACTTCCCTTAAAGAGGAAATGAAAAACTCCATTAAAGAGGAAATAAAAAACTCCCTTAAAGAAATGGAAGAAAAAACGAACAAAAAATGGGAAGAAATCAAATCAAGCCAAGAAAAAGCAATTAAACAGATGAAAGAAACATTCCAAGATCTGAAAAATGAATTTGAGACAATAAAGAAAACACAAGCTGAGGGAATGCTGGAAATAGAAATCCTGACAAAACGAACAGGAACTACAGAAACAAGCATAACCAACCGATTGCAAGAGATGGAACAGAGAATCTCTGACACTGAAGACATGATAGAGAAAATAGATTCGTCAGTCAAAGAAAACACTAAAGACAAAAAAGTCGTAACACAAAACATCCAGGAAATTTGGGACACCATGAAAAGACCAAACCTAAGAATAATAGGGATAGAAGAAGGAGAAGAATACCAACTCAAAGGCACAGAAAATATATTCAACAAAATCATAGAAGAAAACTTTCCTAACCTAAAGAAAGAAATACCTATGAAGATACAAGAAGCTTACAGAACACCGAATAGGCTGGATCCAAAAAAAAGTCCCCTTGCCACATAATAATCAAAACACTAAACACACAGAACAAAGAAAAAATATTAAGAGCCGCAAAGGAAAAAGACCAAGTAACATATAAAGGTAAACCCATCAGAATAACACCAGACTACTCAATAGAGACTATGAAAGCGAGAAGATCATGGACAAATCTCATGCAGACACTAAGAGACCACGGATGCCAACCCAGACTATTATACCCAGCAAAACTCTTAATCACCATAGGCGGAATAAACAAAATATTCCAGGATAAAACCAGATTTAATCAATACCTGTCTACAAACCCAGCCCTACAGAAAGCACTAGAAGGGAAAATTCAACCCAAAGAAGCTAAACACATCCATGAAAAATCAAGCAATAGATAATCCCACACCAACATACACCACAGAAGAAACAAGCTGGTGTAGCTATCCTAATATCTAGAGAAAAAGGATGTTTCAAAAGAGAAGAAATCTTGTGGCAATGCCTCAGTGGTCCAGGTAACTACCAGAACTCGGAAAAGTTAGTTGAACTTGGGATTGACTGGGAGGCCAAAGATTTAAAAAGCAGAAGATTCTCTCAAGACACAAGTTGTGTGATAATAGTGTGTTTTGTGTGTGTGAATGAGAATTTGTAAATGTTGAATTCTAGGCTTAGACAATCATTGTCAGTGCAGATTAAGCTGCAAGTATTTATGTTCTAAAACTTAAATTATAAAGCTAGTTATGTCTTTCTAACAACTAGTTTTAATGTTCATGAGCATATTTTACCTACATTACCTTTTCAGGATGTTGAGAAAGATGCATCACAAGCACAGGCTGGAGGCTGGGGCCTAGATGGTTTTGAGGAAGAGGTCTTGGTGGACTCTTTCATAGAGCAAAGGGAAGCAATGCCTTCTGGGAAATGAGCTAAGTTTTAATCTAGTCTTTAAGATTAGAAGTCAAAAACAAAAATATTAAGGAAAGGAAAATCTAATTGATCTTTGAAGTATTGTTATGTGGAATTGAGTGGGACTTTTGAGGCCTTTCTTCCAGAAAACAAGGACTTGGTTGTCAGGCCTAAACCTTGGTGCCATGTAGTTGTACTTAAATCATTTCAATGGAAAGTGTCTTAGTGATTGGATCTTCTAGTGCAGTTTGGAGTTCTTCCATTTGAAAAATGTGATATTTACATGGGATTGTTTGAATCTTGTTTTCTAGTCCCTCCCCATCACCACCCTCATAGTCTGAAGGTAGATTTTTCTCTTGATAAAGGAACAAAAAAGGTGAACATCTTGTTTGTAAATAGGTATCTAGTAACTAGTGGTAAACTTGAAATGGTAGAATTCTTTAAAGCCTAATTCTAGGTAGCCTTAAGAAAATGTATCTTAATTATTTTTGAACCTGTATTCACCTTGTTTTTTTCAAATATCTTAAGTTATATTTTCTTTTTCAGAGCTGCTTCTTATTTGGGGCTACTTTTTTTTTTTTTAATTGGGGCGCAATTCATAAAAGGGTATATTGTTTTGATGAGACTTTTTACAACTATGGCTGGATGTCTTTCTTTAGTCTTCCAAGAAGGGCTATTTTACTTTTTTAGAGTTACTTTTTAAAGTCATGAGGTCAACAACTTGGACTACTATGCATGTAAGTGCTAATGCAAATTAAAGCCCAAGTTGACCTCCAGCAGCAGTTCATTCTATGTTGACAGTGAGAGAACATTTTGCCTGTTAGGATACTGTTACTCGTGGACTGAAATGCTGAAAAAACCCCTCCCCCTATTTTGTTTTTTGCAAAAATCAAGGTATATTCTAGGGTTTCCTGGTTGACCTCAACAGATAAACTGAGATGATAGTCTTAGATCAGAAATGATCTGAATGTAGATTTACAGTCTACGTGTACAGCTGGTTAAGTGAGATCGCTTTCACAGTTCTGCATGTATCCCATCAGCTCCCCATTAGTCACTGAACTCTTAAAACTGGTATTGTAACATTATCACAATGTTTTGCGCCAATTTTATAAACTTTATAGTACAATATGTGTTCCTTTTCTGAGGCAAACCAAAGGTATATTTCTCAAGGTTCTGCTGCTATCAGCAGCATTGATGGAGGATTTTTTATACATTTGTAATAGATAGGAATAAACCAGAAAAAAAGAAGAAAAAAAAAGTGGTGGAGGAAAAGGTGAACACTGCAAGAATACTCAAAAGGGCTGAGAGTTGCAAACGCCAAGAATGGCTTTGCATAGTAAATGGAATAGAACAGCTCTGAACTATAGCTTACTTTTCCTGGTTTGGTCTGACAGAATGATTGAATGCTTTTGTACAAAAATCAGAGCCTTAAAAACAAGGATTTGGTGAGATTGTAAAATGGTGTGCCACTTTGGCAAAACA
Source organism: Peromyscus maniculatus bairdii (assembly GCF_049852395.1). Taxonomy (NCBI): domain Eukaryota; kingdom Metazoa; phylum Chordata; class Mammalia; order Rodentia; family Cricetidae; genus Peromyscus; species Peromyscus maniculatus. Next base: position 59,918,187 of record NC_134858.1, on the reverse strand, counting down.
GTTTGGTGGTTGGTCAAAATGCAAAACATTGTTACTCTGTTACTCAACAATTCTACCCTTAGGAATATATCCTCAAACTACTGAAAATGTGCACCTATGAAACATGTACATGAAGGTTTACAGCAGTGTGTTGCTAATAGTAAAAAAGTTAAAACAACTCAAATAGCTATCAAATACTGGAGAGAAATAAAATGTGGCTTATTCATACAATAGAATATTATTAAGACATAAAAATGAATGAGAAACTGACAGATTAAATGACTTTGGTGAACCTTCATAATTTCATTTGTAGATCTTTCCATTTCTAATTTATAAATACATTTGGGGTTATAAATTATAAATGTACTGCCTCCTGTCAACATTGTATACTTCTATTTGATGATTTCTGTGTCAAACATTATTTGGAAATGTTTCCAAGTATTTTCTGTATTAACTGTGAATGAATAGAACAAAATAAATTGCCTGTGATGGAAAAAATAAATAAATAAATAAAATGGATTGTTAAAAAAAACAAAACAAAACAAAAAAAAACAATTTGCCAATATTTACATGGAATAAACAGAACAGGGTCATAGAACATTGTTGATAATTTTTTTCTTGTGTTGTTTGTAGCATGAATCCTAAATGGTCTTAAAACAAAAACCTTGAGTAAGATATTGAGGTAAATGCTGAAGGATCAGAAAGACAAAGGAACAAGCCACAGCTTCTTCTCATCTCACCAACTTCTTGCCCAAAAGGGGGAGATCCTATCTCCATGAATTCTCAGACTGACTGCCTCAGAGATCCTGTCTCCTCCTGCCTTAAATTCCTTTCTCTGCCCAGCCATATCACTTCCTGTCTCAACCTCCCTAATGCTGAGACTAAAGATGTGTGCCACCACCACCTGGCTCTGTTTCTCTCTTAGACTGGATTAGTCTCATGTAGCCCAAGGTGGCCTTGAACTCACAGAGATCTGTCCACCTCTGCCTCCCATGTGCTAGGATTAAAGGTGTGTCCCACCACTGCCTGGTCTCATGGCTAACTCCGTGGCTGGCTCTGCCCTCTGATCTTCAGACAAGCTTTATTTATTACAGCATACACAAAATATCAGTTGTTTTTTGTGGAATCTCCTAAGGGGTCCAGCAGGTCAGGCATGGTGGTACA